>NW_028090067.1:5076074-6276074 GCF_014824575.4 Sturnira hondurensis | reverse complement strand
CCTAGGTCACCGCCTGAACTCTCACCCACAGAGGTGACATGAAAAGCCAAGAAGCTGATGGTGTTGTTATTACCTCTCAGCAAGGTTTATTGCCTCCCTTAAGGGAAAAAAATGGCCTGAGATGGGATCTTTCAGCAGGGGATCTGAGGAGGCTAGCCTCAACCCCTGGGGAGGGCTGGGGTCATTTTATATCACCGTGAGCCTGATGCAGGAAGTTCTTAGACGGAAATCTCATCAGGCACAGAATGAAATTCTATTTGGGGCTTTGCAGGTGTGGACTAACCCCTCCAGTGACCTTACCCAGACTCACAAATCGGCTGGTTATGTGGTGGCGGGCGGGCCTTCCCTCCGGGGTTTCCGGCCATGGCTCGGAGGGGGAGAAGAGGGCATGGTACCTGGGAAGAAATGAGCCCCAAGGAGTCCCTGCCAATTATGGCACCTGTCAGTGTTCAACAACAGATAAAATTAATTCAGAAACCCAAACAGTCTGCAGAAAACCGAACACAATTATCTAAGAAATTAAGTTATACCGTCGCCATGACCTTTCATCAATCATTCAACCGTTAATGTTAATTTTGTGATCTAAAAATCATAGTTCTATTTGCATTTTAATGGCTGCTAAATGAGTGTCATCAGGAGGAAATAATGACTGGGTGGCCTTTCGCTTCGCGACAAATCCTTCCCTCCTGGTGGTGACGGGGAGAGCAAGGAACCGGTGCTGGGAAAAGGTTTTGTTTCGCCTTCCAGCAGATGTATGGATCTGCCCTTCTCAAATGAGAAAACAAGCAATTCCCCACAAATGCCACCACCTGTTGTTATAAATAAATCCAAGCGGTACCGCGGAACACAGGCTTAATGGCAAAATCATTCGAGAACATCCCGCCCTCCTCCCGCCAGCCCTTCGTGATAGCCTCTTAACAACTTGCTTCTCAGTCATCTACCTTTTCAAGCTTTCGACCAGCCATCAGGCCCCATCCCTAACCCAGAGAAATGGCCTGTGGATTTGTGGCTAAAAATAAAAAGTGACCAACCTCAGGGGGAATGATCACACATTCGTTTGTACAGTTTAAGCGGCTGGAAACTGGCTATATGCCACTCCACACTTTTAAATCTTAATCCAGACATCCAGGGGCATATTTCACAGCTAATGAACCTACCCTTCAAGGAGGAGCCAAAGACCTAATTAAATCGGGGCACCGTGAGGTTATTGGCGGGCTGTTTATGATTTGGCAGAATGTTGCTTGTATGAGTAAGTATAGAAAAATTACAACGCATTAGGACTGAAATGTTGCGTTTCTTAATTATCCTCTTATCAATTTCCAAATTCCTCTGGCCTGCAATGGACTGTATCACTCCTTCTATAAATATTGACCGTTCCGCAGGCCCAGGATATTATACTTACTAAAATATTGTGTCCCTTACCTGAAATTCAGCTTCTTTCCTTCTGTCTCCCGGGAGAAAATTTGTATGAATTACTTCTGCTGATGAAAGAGGCCTTGAACTTATACATTTGAGGGAAAAAAAGCTTTAAAAATAAAGAGCTTCAGAGATTTTTTGAGTACAGAAAATTCAAAGAGGGAAAGAAGGAGGAAATATTAGAAATGAACGCTAAGTTATTTTTTTTCTTCCAAGGAAACATGGAGGAGGGGGAATATTCCTGCAAAGACTGCAAAACTCCGTTCCACAAAAGATTTATTAGCAATGACAGAGGAAGATTGCCGAGTGGAACCCTGATAAATGCCTCACTTTTTTTTTGCTGCTTTAAAATTATGGGTTCTGTCCATAAAGTACTGATTAATTCATATTCACTCAATGACATACCCTCTTTTCCTCCCCCCTCAAGCAAAGATTGTAAGCATTTTACTTCAACAAATAAAGAACTCTGGGTGGGATGCATACTAATTCATTGAGCTCTGGGACTCGCACTACAATGTATGCAGCTAATCACTGCAAAGCAGGAAAGAGCCTTTTCTTTTACTGTGTGACAAGGCCTGCCTACCTTTCAGCATCCCCCCCCCCCCGCCCAAGGTATTTTTAATCTCAAACTTAACAAAATTGAAGACTTATCTAAGACCTTTTAAAACACAGTGGCGTCCGTCATATGTAGCCACTCCCCAAGAGAGAAGTTTTTTTGCTTTTCTAAAACACTGTACCAATTGAAATCTTTTCCTGGTTGAAGAATCCAGATACTATAACTCATATCTGTTCTAAATATCTTGGATTTTATTAAATTTTTTTATTGTCACTCAAGGACATTTTTTCATTGCTGTTCGAGAGAGAGGAAGGGAGAGACAGAGACACTGATGTGAGGGACAAGCATCTGTCGGTTGCCTCCCATATGCGCAGAGCAGGGGAGGACCCACAGCCTAGGTGTGCACCCTGGTCAGAAACTGAACACGTGACCCTTCTGTTGCAGGACGGGACGACTGAATGGCAACCAACTGACTCACACCAGCCAGGGCAAATTGGTTGGATTTTAAACACAGTATTTATTTTGGAATACTGGGCAGTTCAGGCCAAAAATCTGTCAAGGACATGGAGAGAAGAGAGTACGTGTCAGCAGGTAAGAGAGAGCCAGCCGTGGCTGTCAGCTCAGGAGTTCCCCTGGGAGAAACACAACACTATTGCGGTGACCACCCTTCCTCGTGAAGGGCTAACAAATCACTTCCATGTCCTCCTCAGTGAGTCAGCAAGTATTCTTCAACTGTAATGCATTCTTAAGAGTAATATGCTCCCACGTAAAATATTGGAATAGAAAAGTGCTAGCAAAAGAATGACGTCACAAGCCAGCACTGTGCTAGACACCGTCCTGGAGGAGAAACGAGCTCTCCACCGAAGCTCCCCCGGTCTGGGTGGTGACTCTGGAGCATGGGGGGGGGGGCAGAGGCAGATCTGCCTTGTTCACATGGCCCAGCGCTTGGCAAACAGTAGACGCTCCCCGGGTATTGGTTATAATCAAACGGTAACAACTGTGCACGTTCAAATTTGCTTTTTGGGTAATTTTGATTGAGAAACTTAAATATTGGGTTGGCCAAAAGTACATTTGGTGTTTTCTGTAAAATAAAAGACACTTTTTAAATTTTTACCAGAAACTTTATTGATTTGGATATTTTGAGTATGTTGGCTATCTCCTACATAGTAGGATGTTGATCATTCTTGATTATTTTCTCAATTTGATCGCTGTCAACTTCAAGAGGGCTACCCAACTGTGCAGCATTGTCCAGCGGGAAATTTCCAGCGGGAAATTTTGCAAACCACTTTTAACGTGTTTGATCAGTCACAGCACCTTCTCCATACACTACACCAATATTTGTGTTTCATTTGCATTTTTATCTTCCTTGAACTAGTAAAGCACATGTTGTGTATTTTTTGCCATCTTCAATGTTAAAATGGCTGCACAGAAATGTATAAATTTTGACCAGATTTTAAAAAAGATTTATTTATGTATTTGTTTGTTTATTTATTTATAGAGAGAGGGAAAGGGAAGAAGAGAGAAAGCGAGAGAAGCATCATTTGGCTGCCTCCTGTATGCCCCAACCAGGGACCTGGCTGGCAACCCAGGCATGTGCTCTGACCAGGAACCAAATTGGCGACCTTTAGGTTCTCAGGCTGCTGCTTAATCCACTGAACTACACCAGGCAGGGCTTGATAAATTTTTTTAAGTGCATAATGATATAATAGCTGTCACAGTGCAATCTAACAAACTTGTTTCAAATGAAGTTAAAGACAAGTTAAGCAGGCCCAGGATTTTATACTTACTAAAATATTGTGTCCCTTACCTGAAATTCAGCTTCAGGTAATTGCCATCTTATGGAAAAAAAAACACAAATGATTTTTTTGGTCAGCCAGTCTATTGGCATGAGCAGCTCTCTGGCTTTTGAGTAATTTCTAGGCAGTTTTGTGAAGGATCTGTTTTAGCAGGTAGAGAATGGCCAGAGGTCAAGTTGCAGTGAAGAGGGGGAATGCCACTTCCCATCAGAAATAATACTGACTTATTGAATGATTCTGTGTACCAATTATGGAACTAAGCCAACTACGCCTATTATATACCTTTTTCAACTCCACAGTAATTCAGGAAAGTATGCATTTTCCTCCCCATTTTATAATTTGGTTCAGAAAGCATCAGTACTGTTCAAGACCTCCCAGCTGGTAAGTGGCACACCTGGGACTTGGACTCTCCTTTGTGCGAATCCAGCTCCGAGTACATAAGCGCCGTGCTTTACGGTCTGGAGTCTGGGTCAGCCAAAGAGGTTTAGAAGATCCACCACAAAGAGGTAAGTGTAGAAGAAGAACTTATGGGATCTATTGAAGATCCAAGATCTAGAAAATGATGTTGGGCTGAGACTCTTACAGCTTTGACGAGGCTGAGTTCTGGTCCCGTTGGTGGTGAGCCCTGAGAAGGCTGGGGAACAGCGGTCTGGGAGCTGATGGCTGGCTCTGAGGGACGGGAAACACAGGCATCGAGGGCTGGGGCGTAAGCTCTTTAGCTACTGAAGAGCTTGGGATTTTACGTTGAAAATTTGAGATGTAAAATGGGGTCAGTCGTGATTGATTCCATATGGCGCCCTGGTGATAAGAAAGATTACTTTATTTGTCTTATTTGGGGACAAAATGAGTACCAGTGCCTGGATTAGGACCCCAAGGAAACATGGCTGACTCCGTTACCAGGATGGGCAGGTGTGATGCAGAAGGTGTGATTCACTATCACATGTTTTCTCACCTCAGGAAATCGTTACTCCTAATACAGGAGACTCAGGTTCTGCCCAAATCAGTTTAGGTGTTGCCCATTTCAAGCGTTCCCTTTTAATAATAATGAGTGTTAATAGTTACTGCACATCTAGTACGTGTCAGGCATGCTACATAGCGCTTTACTTGTATTTTATTAGTCTTCACAATAACTTTGGGTGGTAAGCACTGTTATCATCATTTTCTTTTTACAAATAAGTGGAATGAAGGCTTGGAAGGGCTAAATAATTTATATAAGCTCCCCTATGTAGGAAGCATGGAGCACATGTCTCAAGGTACCAGGATAGTTGGACACATCATTAAATACTGACATTTGTCTATTCTAGTGGGTACGTAGTCATGACAAGCCCCCTGGAGTGTCACCCCACCCAGGACACTGCCCCCTAGATTGTCCCGGGGTTAGGACAGCAGGCGTTCTTCCTCTGGGTTCAGTGTCTGCTCTCCTTGGTCAGTCTCCCTGCCGAACCAGGTGCACATGTTTTGCTTCTCATCCCTGGGTGGAGGTAGCTTTCACGACACACATCCCACGGGACAGGGAAGGGCCCACTACGCCCAACCATTCCGGAAGACAGTGTGTGAATCGGCGTGAGCAGGCGTCAGGTTTCTAAGCAGTTTCTGGTGTTCCTTCATCAACAGCTGATGGGCTTTCCTGTCATTAACCTAACTTTTCTCAGCTTTTTTGGACGTCGGCTTTTGTAAAAGTACTGGGCCTGTTAGATCCCACTTATACTTCCTGCCATTGCTTTCGGTGGGCCAGGTGGAGAACTATGGAGGGCAGGTACTGAACTGCAAGAATGTTGAATCATTTCAGTGCAGTTTAATGAAGGACTGGAATCTGAAGGCAGCTGACTTGAGGTCAAGGCTTGGCTCCATCAGTTATTATCTGTATGACCTTGTGTGGTCTACCGAACCTCTCTGAGTCTCTTCATTTGTAAAATGAGGGTAATTTTTACCCATCCCTCTTAGATTCCTACCACCCTTTGAAACCTTTTAACCAGGGAAAGACATAAATTAAAATCACAATGGATGTAGTCTACTGCGTAATGTAGTTGTCTAGTCCTCCGGGGGACTGAAAAATTGGCAGAGCAGGTTATTAATAGTTTCCAAGATAGAATTCACACCAAATGCTGCACTATTTTCTGCCTCCAGAAAGCAGATAAGGGTTTTCTGTCTTATTTGTTGTGATGGGTTTGTTTACCGAAAGCTCTTCTTTTAGAACTGTCTAGAACTTGTCCAATTAAAGTGATTCTGAAATGACATTTCCAAAGCTAGCCTAAGACTTTTTCTCTGCTCTCCCCCGGTCACCCCACATCCCCACGAAAGCACACCCGGGCTTCATTACGTTTACCAAGCCAGACTCCAGTAAATCCTCCTGTAGATAAACAGCCCATAAAATTAACCATGGGTGAGCAGACTGCCTCTAAATGCACTCTGCAAAGGGCATGCTCTTTAAGGGGAGAAACCAACCAGGGAATGGATTTGGAGATCATTTGTGTGCTGCGGGTGTGACCTGATAAGGCACGAAAAAGCTCAACTTTATGACTGTAGCAATGCAGTTTGCCCATCATCGATGTAGCCTACATATGCAAAGTCATTTATTACAGCAAGATAAATAGCTCATTCTTTGTCAGGAGTGAAAGAGATTACAGGTATGAAAATTGTAAGTGCTAGTTATGTACATTATTTCTTTTAGTCCTTAAAGCTACCCTGTGTGATAGGTATTACTAATCCTCTTTTACAAACAAGGAGATGAACCCCCACAGGGGTTTACTAATTCATCTCAGTTTCCATAGCTGAGAGTTGGATTAGTGGTTCTTAACCCACAAGAGACATTTAACAATGTGTGGAGGTATTTTTGGTTGTCACAACCTGGGGAAACATTACTGGAATCTAGTGGGTAGAGGCTGGAGATAGTGCTAAACACCCTACAATGCACAGGACAGCTCTCTTCCCTCCCCCATCAAAGAATCATATTCCACCAAATGTCAATCAAGCGGAGGCTGAGAAACCCTGAGTTGGAGGGAGTGGCAACAAACCCAGTTTGTTTGTTTTTTTAATCCTAAATTCAGTGCTTATTTCTCTGCAAGTGTTCACAGGTCAAAATGTAGTAGAACTGTCATGGATTGTAAGTTTCTCCAGGCTGATGTTGCTCTGATATAGGCTGGTTTCAGCTGTCATTTTAAAAAATTTTTCAAATATTTTTAAAATTTATTATTAGAGGGAAAGAGAAGGAGAAAGAGAGGGAGAAAAACATTAATGTGTGTTTGCCTCTCACATGCCCCCTACTGGAAACCTGGCCTGCAACCCAGGCATGTGCCCTGATTGGGAACCAAACCCGTAGCCCTTTGCTCCTCAGGCCCACGCTGAATCCACTGAGCTATACCAGCCAAGGCAATCAGTTGGCATTATTGTGATCGGTCATTGTGTCCATTCTGATGGGTTCGTGCACAGCAGGTTGTTAAATATTTCGAATACCACCTCTAGTGTCACGTGACAAATATGACAGTATCTAATCTGTAGGTGACAGAGGGAGAATCTCCTTGTCACACAGCCAAGAGGAAACACTGAGGGGACAAACAAACTGTGGATTTTGTTTTCAAGGCTCTCTTTGATTTACCCATGTCAATAATAATCATGCCGCACCTCATGTATTGAATGCTTCATAATTTCCAAAGCCTTTTCATATTCCTTCAACAACTATTTATTAAGGAGAAAAGGAAGTGCCAGGTTCTTTTCTAGTTCTGGGCATACAGCAGTGACCCACACAAAGAACTTGGCCTCTTGGAAGTTACCTACACGGGGCAAGGGATACAGACATAGGAAACAAGTGAGTATGTTACATGCCAGAGTAAGGCAAGTGCTGTGGGCAAGAATAAGCAGAGTGAGTGTAATAGGGAGTGGGGGTCCAACAAATAAGGTATCTTTGCAGAGCCATGAAGGATGGGTGGGAGCAAATCACGCAGATATCTGGTGAAGGAGAGGGTCAGGCAGAGGGAACAGCCGATGCTCTGGGACTGGCGTGTGCTTGACAAAGTCAAGGAACAGCGAGGGGGGAGGGTGGCTGCAGCTGAGTCCTGAGCGCGGGGTGGGAGGGGGTGGGATAGCAGCAGGAGACCTTGTGAGTCACTGCAGGACTCGAGCTTTACTCAGATGAGGAGCCACCAAAGAGTTTCGGGCAGAGGGGTGACAGGAGCAGACATGATTTTTTAAAAAATTGATCTAGCTGCTGCGTTGCGACTAAACTAGAGAAATGGAGGCTGAAGCCCGGAAACCAGATCCGTGGCTGTTGTCATGATCCAATGAAAGAAACAGAGGGGGTTGGCGCCAGAGATGTAGCATTGGAGGTGGTGACATCCGTCTGCCTCTGAGCATCTTTTGAGGGTTGAGCTGACAGGATTTGCATCATTTGTGGGGAATGAGAGAAAGAGGAAAAAAGATGGCTCTAAGGATTCTGGCCTGAGAAACTTCCCCATTTTGAGACGGGANGATGAGGAGCCACCAAAGAGTTTCGGGCAGAGGGGTGACAGGAGCAGACATGATTTTTAAAAAAATTGATCTAGCTGCTGCGTTGCGACTAAACTAGAGAAATGGAGGCTGAAGCCCGGAAACCAGATCTGTGGCTGTTGTCATGATCCAATGAAAGAAACAGAGGGGGTTGGCGCCAGAGATGTAGCATTGGAGGTGGTGACATCCGTCTGCCTCTGAGCATCTTTTGAGGGTTGAGCTGACAGGATTTGCATCATTTGTGGGGAATGAGAGAAAGAGGAAAAAAGATGGCTCTAAGGATTCTGGCCTGAGAAACTTCCCCATTTTGAGACGGGAAGCTGTAGGAGGAGCTGGTTTGAGGTGCAAAATCAGGAGTTCTGGTTAGAACATGTTAAGTGTAAGGGGCTCACGAGATATCTGAGTGGAGATGTAGGTAGAGTTATGCCATGTCATGTAGCGTGTAGCATTTCCAATGTTAATCATACCTTTGACCAAAGGTCAGTGTTGAATTAACATGCCCATGGCTACCATGTCATGGAACTGGGGTGACATCACATTCTACTTGACTCTAAGTCCAACGTCCTCCTTCCGATGGCAATCAGCATAAAGAAAAAAGTCTTTAATGGCAACACCTCACAAAAACAGTTTTTAAACTGTGCTTCTTTATGGACTTCTCTGAAAAACAAGAGATGGTCACATTTGGAGAGATGCACAGGGCACATCAAAATATGGAGTTCCTGGTGTGACACTTGGAATTATTATTAAAGACATGCAACTAGCAGAACCAAGAGGCCCACCTAACTCGGATTTGGCCTACTCCAAAGTCCACATTCAAAAAAGCTCTCTTCTTCTTTACTCTTTATTTTTATTTTTATATATATATTTTATTGATTATACCATTACAGTTGTTCTATTCCCCCCCTTCATTCCCCTCCACCCGCACACTCCCTCCCCCACCATTCTCCCCCCCTTAGTTTATAACCACATGTCTCAAGTTCTTTGGATTCTGTATTTCCCCCACTATTCTTGCCCTCCCCCCTATCTATTTTCTACCTACTGTCTATGCTATTTTCTGTACCTTCTCCCCCCTTCTCCTCCTCCCACTCCCCTGTTGCTAACCTTCCATGTGTTCTTCATCTCTATGGTTCCACTCCTGATCTAGCTGTCCTCTTGGTTTGCTTTTGTTTTAGGTGTGGTTGTTAATAACTGTGAGTTTGCTGTCCTTTCACTGTTCATATTTTTCATCTTCTTTTTCTTATATAAGTCCCTTTAGCATTTCATATAATAAGGGCTTGGTGATGATGAACTCCTTGAACTTGACCTTATCTGAGAAGCACTTTATCTGTCCTTCCATTCTAAATGAAAGTTTTGCTGGATAAAGCAATCTTGGCTGTAGGTCTTTGGATTTCATGACTTGGAATACTTCTTTCCAGCCCCTTCTTGCCTGTAAGGTCTCTTTTGAGAAATCCGCTGACAGTCTGATGGGTACTCCTTTGTAGGTGACTGTCCCCTTATCCCTTGCTGCTTCTAGGATTCTCTCCTTCATTTTAGTCTTGGCTAATGTAATTATGATGTGCCTTGGTGTGTTCCTTCTTGGGTCCAACTTCTTTGGGACTCTCTGAGCTTCCTGGATTTCCTGGAAGTCTATTTCCTTTGCCAGACTGGGGAAGTTCTCCTTTATTATTTGTTCAAATAAGTTTTCCACTCGTGGCTGTTTCTTTCCCCCTTCTGGTACCCCTATAATCCGGATGTTGGAACGTTTAAAGATGTCCTGGAGGTTCCTAAGCCTCTCCTCATTTTTTTGAATTCTCATTTCTTCATTCTTTTCTGGTCGGATGTTTTGTCCTTCCTTCTGGTCCATTCCATTGATTTGAGTCCCAGTTTCCTTTTCATCACTATTGGTTTCCTGTGCATCTCCCTTCATTTCAATTAGTTTAGCCTTCATATGTTCCTCTAATTTGTGACTATAACCAACCAGTTCTGTGAGCATCCTGATGACCAGTGTTTTGAACTGTGCATCTGAGAGGCTGGCAATCTCTTGGTTGCTTAGAGTTATGGTCTCTGGGACTTTGAGTTCTTCTTGCGCCATCTTTCGGGCTGTTCGTGCCTGTTACATAGCAGGATCAGAGCCCTAGGTGTTCATCAGAGCAGGGCAAGTAAGTTGCTGGGTTGTGATGCTGTATGTGGGGGCGGGGTCAACGAGGAGCAACGGCGATCCCGTCTGCAGCCTCCCACTGCGGCCCCCACAGGTGCCGCAGCTGCCACCGTCACTGGGGCCTGTGTGTTTCATCCCACTGCACTCGAGTGTGCCACCGCTGTCAGCCCTCCACCACTGGGTTCGCCCACTGGGGCCTGTGTGGTCCGTCTCACTGTGTGCGAATGTGCGACTTTGGTCAGTCTGCCCCACACCCTGACTGGGTCTGGGCTACCTGTGCCCCTAGGTCGGGGGATCTTTCCTGCCCCACCCTGCTCCACTGCTGGCTCTGCCCCTCTTACCGTCCGGTTGAACAGTTCGTTGTTGTTGGACTTCCGTATAATTCAATTTTCTGTTCTTTGGCTGTGTCTTTGTTTCTCCAAACCTTTGTTGTATTCAAACTTGGTTGTGGGAGAAGGCACAGTGTTTCCACCTATGCCTCCATCTTGGTGGAAGTCCCCCTTCTTTACTCTTTAGAGTTAACAAAAAATGAAATCTTACTCTGTGTACTTATTTGGTTTATTTTTGATCAACCTTTTATTTTATTTTTAAAGATTTTATTTATTTATTCTTAGAGGGGAAGGGAAGGAGAGAGGGAGAGAAACATCAATGTATGGTTGCCTCTTGCCCCTACTGGGGACCTGGCCTGCAACCCAGGTATGTGCCCTGACTGGGAATTGAGTCAGTGACACTTTGGTTTGAAGCCTGTGCTCAATCCACTGAGTTACACCAACCAGGGCTCCAACCCTTTATTCCCCCCCACCCCCAGTTTTTCTAATAAAAGTTTTAGACATACAGAGTTATTTATAAACACCCATATACCCACTCCCAGCTTCTACAAGTAATATTCTCCTGTATCTGCATTTTCACATATCTATCCACCTACCCCTCTATCCATCCATTACTCTTATCTTTTTTTTCGATGCATTCCTTGGTAAGTTGCACCCATTGGTACACCACACTCCTAAAGACTTCAGCATGCATATCACTAACCAAGTTTCACATTAAACCCTTTAGTTTTTATACATGTAGATTATTTAGTTTTCAGGAGCTGTACGGTAAACAACACGTAGTTGAATTTTGAATTTAGATTAAATCTGACAGTGTTTATCTTTCAAAGAGACACCTCTAACTCTATCATATTGATTGTGATTGTGGAATCTCAGTTCTCACTTCTGTCTTCTAATTTTCTGTCTTTCTCTGTGCATGCCCCCTTAACATCCCCCCTTTTATTCTTTTGTGGTCTTTTGTCATGTATTCAACTTCTTTTTGGTCTTTTCTCTCCAGTGAACATATTTCATTTTCCCCCCTACCTTTAAATGGAAACAAATATCAAGTCTAAATTTTTATATTCACATAAAGAATAAAGCAGCATGTTTCTTGTGAGATGAGATCGTTGAAAGTCCTTTTCTTTCCTTAGCTGTTGAACCATTTCAAAGTTTTGGCCCGAGGAATCCCAGACTAAGAGCATGCCTGGCTCTCATTTTGCGAGAGGGGGAATGTGAGGCCCAGTGGGGGAAAGATTTTCTCCTTCTGAGAAGCCGCAGCTTCTGAATGGAAGAATCAGAGGGCTGGCCTAAACCCAGGGCTTCTAGTCTACCGCCTTTGGCTCAGACAACAACCAACACTTAAGAGCTTCTGGGCAGATGAGAAAATATACTAGTTTTAGAGGATTAAAGTAAATGGATTTCTTAGTTCCTTGTGGAAGTTTAAAAGCCTACCAGGAAATCCTACCATCTTCATAATAAGAAAAAATTTAGCTTATATTCTATTAAGCTTTATGTCCATAATGGAAAAAGCCTTTTTCTTAATAATATCCCCTCAAATATTTGAAGACTATTCTTAAGTTTCCCCATAGTCTCCTTTTCTTGAGAGTAAATAATCCAAATTCCTCTAAACTTTCCTCATGAATTTTTCTTCCCATTCTTTTACTAATCTTTATAACTCTCCATGAATTTTCTTCAAATTTTCTATCTTGCTTCTAAATCGTGAAACCAGGAAACAACAAAGTGCTCAATAATACTGATCATCGAGTTTACGCCAAAATGTGAGGCCCTTGAGGGCAGGGCTCATTTCTTACTCACCGTTGTTTCCCTATATTAGGGAAAACACACTTTTTTTTCTCTCAAAAGGGCCAGAGAAATATTTTAGGTTTTGTAAACCGAGAGGCAATGTCCTCTACTTTTTGAATAGCTGTGCTTCCTTTATGTTTTATGTTATAAAAAAAGTAAAAATTATTCTCACAGGTGTAGGCCAGATTTGGCCTGGAAGTGCCACTTGGTTCCTGCTGTGGAGTCCAGCACGTGTGCGGTGCACAGCTGGCATCTAGTAAAGTTTGTCGAATAAAATAATGCATGCATCTGTGAAAATGATGCTGAATTTCTGTCTTCTACATCCTTGATTAGCACTTCTGCTGGCTCAGTGAGCTCGTCCCCTCCGACTCGTGGATCTTGTCTGCCAGGCACAGTCTAGGGCAGTACTTTCACATGCTGGTTGTGCTTGGGTCGTTGGATTGTTCCTCCATAGTCTAAGTTTTATTTTAACCTAGCCTTATTGTTCCTCCCTTAATCTAAGGTTTGTTTTAATCCAGTTTTATTGCTCTTCCCTGACTGTTAAAATGTGGTTGGGGCACTCTGTTAACTTTCATTTGCTGGTGGCTTTGGATCTCACCTTTAATTTAGTGAAGCCATTTTGAACTTTTGTTTTTCCAGTGTGTTCCGCAGCTGCCCTAGTTACAAATTACCTGTGAGCGTAACAAGCTACCCCAGGCCACTGACAAAACCAAAATGCTGGATCCAGTTCAACCACCTCTACCGGAGGCACCAAGCTCTATTTCCATTCTTATGGCTCCTACCTGCCCTGCAGGGGTTGGGAAAGCTCATTTCTACTTATTGTCCTGGAATAAATTGGAAGGAGTCAGACAGCCTCACAGAGAAGACTGGTGCTTGTAGCAGAAGAAAAAAAAAAACCCTTTCTTTCTTTTTCCTGAGATTTTGGGCCTGTAGAGAAAGCTTGTCACAGCCCGAGGGAGTGTGGAGTTTTGTACTAGTTAGAAGAATTACCATTCTGAGCTGAATTTGGATGAAGCAGTCCTGAGCGGCACAAAGCCATCCCATCAGGGGGATTTAGCTTCTCTGTGGGATGCCTGGAGGCTGATCCCGGAGGCTGATCTGGGAGGCTGAGACCCAGTGCAGCGTTCCTGCCATCCCCTCTGTCCCACGCCCTGGCTCAGGTAAATTGATTCCTGGGCCCACAGGTGCCTCTGATGCAAGCCCCCTGTTTATCTGCAGTGATCTTGTGTGGGTATCACTTGATCACAGGCCAGCAGTACCACCTCTGAAACCTGATGGTGGGTCAACAAGGAGCCATGCCTCTTCAGTTCACAGCATCCTGCCTTGGGAGACGAAGGGGCTATTAGATTTAGGCAGATGTGACCTAAGTCTGACAGAAAACATGGCAGGGAGGGGTCCTTTTCCTCCAAGCTCCAGGCTAGAGAGGTGGTTACAATTGTCAATGCAGAGGAACTAGGAAAAGCTTGACCTTGGTTCCCTAAGGGTGATATGCATTGCCCGTGGCCCTTTTTATTCAGTCTTCTTACCCCTCCCCTGCCCCTCCCTGTGGCTGAGATGGCTGTGATTGCTATCCTTAAAGATGTCCAGGAAAGCTGCATTTATTTACAACAACTTCCTTCTTAACCAGCTGGGGGAGGTTGCAAAATAGCCAACCCAGTGGTGGATCAATCTTTAACATTTCTTTCAAATGTTGAAGCAAAGAAAATGATGACAATTTTAAGGCTGTATTAGGTGGAAATGATCTACGAGGCAGGGATGGTGGCAGCTGAAGGTCACAAATCAGGCGGCTGCCTTGGGCTCGGTGATGGAGAAGGAGCATGGAAAGCAATGGGAAGTGTGTTCCTGAGTTTCATAAGAGCCCAAGTTCGGGAATTTATCAACGCATGCCCAGGGTTTGCTGTAATGAGCCTCTTTACTCCTCTCATAAAACAAACCGGAGTCTGATTATAAGCTGCTTGGCCTTCCGTAGATAGGGAAATTAATTCACTTCGATATTAGAGGGAAAAGTATTATGCCTTTTTTTGCTTACCTGATAAATAGCCTCACTTGCATGTGGGAATCATGCTATTCCCCATCCGGTTAAAAAAACAATGTCAATGATGTTGCATTTGCATACTTTGCATCATTATTGTTTGGAGAGACTTTTTCAAGACCTTTTAGAGTCTAGGTATACAGATTTTCTATTTTTGTTACAGATCCTTGTTTACTCTATGTGTCGATCAGGACGGGCTTGGCCATGCCTGGGGCAGCAAAACCACTTCAAAATCTCGGTGCCTTAAAACAACAAAGGTGTATTTCATGCTCCTGTTACCTGTCCATCATACCCAGTTTGGGCTGTGCACCATGATTTTTTCTCTCAGGGACCCCACCATCCAGAGCAGGGGCTGACAAAGTTTTTCTGTAAAGGGCCATATTTTAGGCTTTGCGGGCCAAATGAACTCTGTTACAGCTACTCAACCCTGCGGTTATGATGTGCGAACAGCCACAGACAATAGGAAAGGCTGCAGACAATATGCAAAAGGATGGGTGTGACTGTGTTGAGATAAAACTTTATTTATAAGAACTGGCAGCGGGCTGGATTTAGTCTGTGGGCCGTATGTAGTGTGCCCACTCTGGGGTAGGGACAGGAAGGAGAAGTGGTGAATCTTGCACCAAGTCTTCAAGGCTTAACCTCCACTCACACTTTACTGGTCACACACAGCAAGCCACCTGGCCACACCTACCTTCAGTCCTCATTTGTGCCCTGAAGAACTGAAAATATTGGTGAACAGCACCAATGTTCACACACCCCCTTCCCTAGTCTTTTTAGAGACGCCACTATTTCCTCAGCTTCTAGGCCACCGCTTCCTAAGGCATTTAAAAATTGCAATCTATATAGTTTATTTGATAACCCAGTTGCTTTGATGGGAGCTAATTAAATTCAGGAGATGAATAGGATCTAATTTCCAGCAGTCATTCTAAGCATTTAAGGGTATGACATTTTCCCTTTGAGCCCACCAAGGCTCCACTGAAGCCCCTTCACCAGTCTGAAGCCAGATTAAATTCATCCAGCCAACTTTCTCAGGTGTTTAGATTTCTGGTTGGATGTCTGGCATCCAGACAGTGACAGCATCCTCCTTTTGACTTTTTTTTTTTCTTTACAGAAGTTGGGGCTCTCTCACCTTTCACTGGGGCAGGATTGGGCACAGGTCATGCTGACTACCTGGAGCCCCCCTCTCTGTGTCCCCAGGGAAGACCAGCAATTCCCACCACGCAGAACTCCTGGAGCCTTCCCTTGTCTTTCTGGGCATCTGATTCTTTATCTCTAAATTCTGCAAGGAAAGGAAAAGTCGCTTCAACCAGGAGAGGGCAGTGTGCGCAAGCTCTACAGCACTCGACAACAGCTTCTTCTGGTAGAGGCACAAATTAAAGGAGTAATAATGAAACCTGTCTGTATTCAAACGCTGAAACTATAGCACCCATCATAAAACATAAGCCAAAACACCATGCTAGGAGTGTACTCCATAAAAAAAGAAGAAATGCAATTTATTAATAACTTGTACATTTCTCAAGGTACAAACTGCCTGGTTAAATCAAACATTTTTAGTAGCTGCTTCTCTTCTTTTCCTACAATATGGGAACTCACGCTCTTTGAAACAAAGCTAGCCCTGTGGCTGCTCGGAGAAGGTCCCAGTGACCTTGGGGGCTGAGGAGAGACAGGAAGTTAAGGTCCTATTGAAAAAAGAATAATCTGGCTCTTTCAGGCATCTTCTCCCATAGGCAAGTGAATACTATTTCAGAGAAACTTAATGCTAAATGTGGGACACAAGTATGACTAAATACTAATGGTTCCCTAACGGCTAAAATGAAAGATGCCAGCATTTCATAAACAGGAAAAATAGGAAGAGACAACTCGTCCCACCCTCTCGGTTCATTTGTACCTACACATCTATCTTTCTGAGGTGTGTTCTTGACAGAACCATTTAGAGCTCTTTTTTTTTTTTTTTGCTGTAAATTTCTACTTAGCTGCTAAGCTTTCTCCCTGGATCCTGACGATGACCATCTGCCTCAGTCTTCTTGTCTGTAATACAGGTATAATCACAGGGCCTGTCTCAGAGGATGTCATGAGAGTCTTATTATCTTGTGTTCTTCTGTTGTCTCTTCAGCAGCAAAGATGAAGGCAGTACGCAATGACCAAAGCGGATGTTTGAGAGAACTGGATGACAGGCCACCAAAGTAGCAAATTGGAAGAGAACTAGTAAAAGTGATAGAAAGTCAATGGATCAGTTTACATCACCACAGTGAACGATTTCAGACAGAGAGATTGAGAATTCCCTATAGTTGGAGTGCCAACTCAGATACAAATAAAATGAAAACCCTAGTCATACACAAGCCCATGTAAATCAGCAAGAGAAGCAGATTGGTGTGGTGTATGCAAGAGAATTAGCATAGCATGGAGAGAATTCATGGTGACCAGTATGGACAAGAATGAAGGCTAATCACATGTGCACAAGCAAATGCTGCTTATTCAGAGCATGCTGTATAGCAAGGGAGTCAGCCACCCTCACTTGCACTTGGTAGACCCAAAAGCAGAAGAAGTGGGACACCTTTATAGTGAGGAAGGGAGCACCTCTGCCTTGCGGCTGCATCCTCATTCACAGGACCAATGTCCATCCTTCTCCTGGCCAGAAGCTGCCCAGGGGTTGGTTAGAAACAATCCAGCTGCTGCTCACCATGGGATTTTTCTATCCAACTAGATCTCAAGTGTCTTTAAATACCACTAGGTGAAGATAAAATTAGTGTAAATCTGGGCACGTAGCATCTTAGCTAGAAAGTGTGGATTTAGTCCTGCATTGCCTTATTTCTCAGTGTACCCACTCTTTACTCTGGGTTGTACAGAGCTGGTTTTATAGTGTGAGCTGCTTCATGGACACTCACAATGTGTCAGAAATTGCATTGGGGACTAAGGAAACGAAGACGTACAAGACTGGGGTCTCCTGGTAGACGTAGAAGGTAGGTGACAACATAAGGTCTTATGTTCTGAGTGTGGGATTAGCTACTCCTTTTTATGGGCACTAATGACCGTGGGTCTCAGCCTGTCCTAGAGCCTGTCACAGTGCTATGAAATTGAAGGCACATTTCTGTTTACCCCACTGGACCGAGATCCCTCGAGGACAGAAACTTATACACCTGCTGTGTTGCCAACAACTCAGCCAGTACCTGGTACATTGTAGGAAGATTATGATGTGAGCTATTTGGTCGCACAAAAGCAGGTTCAAGTCCCAGGTCTTCTACATATTACCTGTGAGAACTGGCACAAGTTACTTAACCTTTTTTAGGCCCTGTGCTTTTATCCATAAAATAGGATAATAATAATCATAACAATCTACCTCATAGATCATTTCTATATGATTGGCACATGTTAAACACCCGATAAATATCTTTTGCTACAATTATGAATTCAATGGCCTTGAAATTCCAGTGGTACAACATTTACACAATGGAATACTACTCAGCCAGAAAAAGGAAATTCTACCCTTTGCAACAGCATGGATGAACCTGGGGAACATTTTGCTAAGTGAAATAAGCCAGTCAGAGAAAGACAAATCCCATGTGATATCACTCTTATGTGGAATCTAATGAACAAAATAGACTGACAAACAAAATAGTTTCATAGATTGAGAGCAGACTGACAGCATCAGAGGGCAGGGGGGTTGCAGGGCTGGGTGAAAAAGGTGAAGGGATTAAGCAAAACAAGCAAACAAACAAAACAAAACTCATAGACAGCAGTATGGTGATTATCAGAGGCTAAAGAGATTGGGGGGAGGTAGAAGAGGAAAAAAGGAAAAAAAAACAAATTTCAGTGATTAGATGAAAATAATTTCAGAGCAGAGAGGAAGGAGGACTTGCTGGAGCACGTCCTGAAGTCTGGGTCTTTTTTGGGGGGTGGAAGCCAAGGGAATCACTCCCACGTTATGTGGCACTAGGAGCAAGTGATAGCACAGCGCGGTGCTTCTGCACGGCACACAGTAAAATAAAACACACCGTTAATCACGAGGCATGAAGAACTTGAACTCATGACTTAAAGCAAGGATTGAAATGTTTGGGAATTTCTGTTCCACATCGCAAATATTAGCAATCACCTTCCCATGGACACTTGGCGAAATCCTGATTTAATTACTGGTGCTTCAGAAAACGGGTCTTGGCTGTGGGGAGAGTTCAATAGGGGTTGTTCATGGATTCTAAGGAGGAGAAGAATTACGTTAAATCCATTTCGTAGGGGAGAAAACAAAGAGAGGCTTTAAGCTGTAAACCTCAATTTCTCCAAGTGTTAATAATACCTTGTAAAAATTGAATGATGTACAAATATGAAAGTAGCAATGGCAAGTAGTTTTTGAATACTGGAAATAGTGGAGCTTTATTTTCCTTCTTTATTCTTCTAGTAATTGAAAAAGTAACATTTGGAAAATGTATAGTATACTATAATAGTTATCCAAGATGAAAAACAAATGCATAAAATAACATTATTTTACTTAGGAATAGTGTGGCTGAGTTTGCTGGTTACTGTGCCCCCACATCCATCCTCCTTTTCTCCTGCTGTAGTAGAATCCCCAGTTGTAAGAAGGGTCCATGGCTGCTTGGAATAATGACTGTATTTTCCAGCCTCTTTTGAAGGTGGTGTGGCTATGGACGATGGGCCGTGATGAGAAGTTTTAAGATCTCTCTTAGCAAATTTCAAACATGCAACACATTACTATTAACTACAGCCACTATGCTGTCCACTGTATCCCCATGACTTATTATTTTATAGCTGGAGGTTTATACTTTTGACCCTCTTCAAGCATTTGTCCATCCTCTACTCCCAGACCTCTCTGGCAACCATGAATCCTATCTCTGTATCTATGAACCCTCCCCCCTTTTATTAGATTTCACATGAGATCATCTGGTGTTTGTCTTTCTTTGTATGACTTATTTTACTTAGCATAATGCCTTCAAGGTTCATCCACGTTGTTGCAAATGACAACATTTAATTCTTTTTTTTATGGCTGAATAACATTCCAGATTTTTATCCACTGATGGACCCTTAGGTTGTTTCCATAAGCATCGCTTAATGAGGAAATCTATTAGAAGTGGTTCAAGCAGCTGATAGGGTTAGTTAGCTCTACTTTCTGCTCTCCTGGTGAAGTCTTCCCTCGTCCTCCAGCTTCGAGTAGTTTTGAATGGCTTTCAACAGCTGTGGTTGGTACTACTCACCTTGCCCCTTAAAGGTAGGTGTTTTGTTTTTTTTTTCTGTAGAAAGCTTTATTGTTCCTATTTGCTCCGCAGCATGGGAGAGGGCTCCCAGGTGGTTAAAAGGAGGCCCAGTGGTTTCAGGGAGAGGCTCAGGCAAAGAAACAAAAAGCAAAAAGCAAAAAAGCTCAGGCCAAAGCTCAGTCAGACAGACACCAGGGAATGCAGAGGGGTCCCTCAGAGGCCTCTAGGCTCCTAGTGACGCTTGAGGGTGAGCCTTTCAGAGAGATACTCGCTCATCCCTGCCTTGGAGCCAGTCCACCCGCAGAGGTTAGGCAGGTGGCCACCCAACTTCTTGATGAGTTTCGCCTTCTAGCCCAGGAAGTGGCTCTCCAGGAAGTCACAGAGATGATCATCTGTGTGGACAGAGCCCAGGGCATGCAGGTCCAAAGGGCCTGGTTCAGGTTCTTATCCACGACCATGGTGGTTTCCATGGTGTCTGAGTTTGATTTACCCTACTCATCTTGGGACAACTTTAGTGTGTCCTGGAAGGGGGTGCGGTTGCTGCGCTGATTTTGCATCTTCAAGAGATGCTCAGCAACCCTGACCTGTACTTCTCCGAGGCCAACTCAGGGAAGAAGTGGCTCACACCCTCCAGAGCCACAGCGTCCTGGCTGAAATCAAAGCCCAGAGAGAGGTAGGTGTAGGAGGCCTGCAGATGCAGGGTGACCAGGCGGTTGATGGTGGCTTCCACCTCAGTGGAAAAATTCCGATGAATTTGGGAGCTCATGGTTGTTTGGCAATAAGGAGTTAAACTCAGAAAACAGTGTTTGGCTGGTCTCAGAGGCCAAGGATGGCTGAGATGGTTCCGAAGGTGGTGACTGGAAAGCAGTTTGGTGGGTGGTTGAAGGCTGGAAGAAGGAGCCTCCTGGGTCTGTTCCATCCAAACACTGGAGCAAGAGAAAGGACTGCGAGGGCACTCCCTAAACTTAATATTTTATAGTTTAAAAGTTTATATCAAGGACTTTTTTGCTTCATTGTATCCAATTCAGCATCTTTCACATAGTAGGCACTTTATGCATTCTTATTTATTATCCAGTGGCTGTGTTGACTCAGAATGGGTACTGGGGCAGACTGGGCTTGGCTGTAGTCATATCTTAAGTAAAAGCTGATCCTCACTTTAGGGTGAGTTTTTTGAACACTGAACAGTTGACTTACCGCAAATGTGACCAAGAAATAATCACTTACCAACTCAGCAAGGCAAATGGTTGATAACTGCTTGACTAGTAAATTCTTAGGATTTTTTTTTAAAAATGTAAACTGAAGAGAATTAAATTAACCACACTTCCGAAATCTTGGTAAATTAGCACTGCTACGTCATATAAGGCTGCTGTTGTTTGTCTGTATTTATTCCTTTCTATGTCATACCTATTCTCTTCCCTATGGACAGTTGTTCTAATGCGTTTGGCATGTATTTGGGTTGGTCACAAAGTTCATTTCAATTTTTTTCCATACGATGGTTCTAGTAGTGCTTAGTAGCCTTTAACTTCATTTGAAACAATTTTGTTAGATTGTATTGTGACAGCTGTCATATTACTGTGCATTTAGAAAACCATCAAAATTGGTGAATTTTTGTACAGCCATTTTAATATTGAAGATGGAAGAAAATAGGCAACATTTTTGGTGTATTATACTTTATTATTTCAAGAAAGGTAAAAACACAACTGAAATGCAGAAAACGATTTGTGCAGTGTATGGAGAAGATGCTGGGACTGATCGGGTATGTCAGTGCTGTTTGTGAAGTTTCTTGGAACTTTTGACATTTTGGCCAAAGAAGTCTTTGCTGTGGGGCTGTCTTATGCACTAGGAGATGTTAGCAGCACTCTGGTCTCTACCCACTAGAAGCCAATAGCTGGAGATAGCCCACGTCCTCAAAGTATTCATATCAATAAAGTTACTGGTGAAAATAAAAAAAAACATGTCTTTTATTTAAAAAAAAAACTCTAAATGGACTTTTTGGCCAAGCCTGTATCTTTTCTTTGTATATGTTTTCAAAACTGTACTGATAACAAATAACACTTGTAGAGAATTAACCACATGCCAGGTTCTGTTCTTAGGTCTTTAAATATAATCACTTAGTCTCATAATAACCTTATGAGTTAAGCACCTTTACTAACCCCATTTGGTAGATGAAAGAACTGAGGCATAAAGAGGTTGAGTAAGTTGCCAAGGTCACACAGCTGCTAAGCAGTAAGGTTGGGATCTGACTCAGGAGGCTGAACTCCTGAATCCCACTCTTATCGCCAACCACACCCTGAAATGTGTGCTATGCTTTGTGTGCACACATTTTTCTTGCATGTGTAAATGGTACTACTGTGTGAATGGTCCTGCTATAAATCCCATTCTGTTTCTTACTTCTTCCACTCAGTACTTTGCCTTGAAGAAGAACCCATGTTACTCTGTCCATTTATGATCCGCTCCTCCCGTGGCTCTACCCAGGTGAGCATCCGTCATACAGTGCCTCTCTACTCTCCCGTGATGATGCTCCAATTTCCTGCCTCTACGGATAATCCTGCGACGAACATCCTCCCCCAGGACATGGGGGGTGATTTTTCTTCATGTGCTAAATCTGTGCCTCTCATGAAACAGGAAGCTGGTAGATTTAGAACCCTTTTCTGAAAAAGTCCTTTAGGCTACTGCCGTTATTCTCAGGTACTGTTCCAGGGGTAGGATCATCTCAAGGTGGGACATAGGTATTTCTATATGGGAACTCAGAATCCCTTTATTGGGCAAGTAATCACTTTGTAAATGTTAATTCCTGCTGCTCATGTGCTAGTTGGTGTTGGAGGTGACACAAGGATGGCCAAGACCTCCTTGGTCCCAACAGGGTGGAGGTGAAGGGCATGGACTTGAATTTGGAGTGACATAGGTGCAGAGATCACCCCTGTTAGCTGAACCTGTGTGAACTTGCATGTAAGTTTCTTAAACCCTCCAAGGCCACTTTTCTCATGCTGAAAATGGAGATAATTAGTTGGTTGTTGTAGGAATTAAATTCATGTTTAAAATGGGAATAATTGTTGTTGGTTGTGAAGATTATCTTAGGTATGTAGAGGGACTGGCACAGAGCATGGCCTGAGTGTTCATATATATGGGATAACTCCTGCCCTTGAGAAGATCCCAGCCTAGTGGAGGAGACAGATAGGAACCCAAATATTCACACTGTGCCATAAAAGGACCTCAACAGCAACATGTACACAGTGTGGTGGGTGCACGGAAGGGAAGACACTGAGGAAAATATTAAGAGTTGCCATTAGTTCCTTGCCCACCTGTTCCAGACCTGTCTATATTTAATTTATTTTATCCTGGCCTTCTGAGGTAGATATTACTGTTTCTACTTAGTAGAAGTAGAAACCGAGGCTCCATGACAATGTGCCACTGAAACTCGCTCAGCCTCTTGAGGTGCAGGAAAGACTTGCATTCCTGTGTGGCTCACTCGAAAGCCTGTGTTGTTTCAACTACACCAAGGAGGAGCAAGCATTTGATCTGGATCATTAAGGATGAGCAGGGGTTTTCTATGTGGACAGAGGATGCCGACATTTTTTTGGCACCTTGACTTTAGGATCTTTCCAAAGAACCATATTTTAAAAAATGTATTCACTGATCGCACACAAGTTAACTCAGAATTTACTCTGGCTAGATTCTAGAAATGCAAAGACTAAGGGATAAGGTCTCTGTCATCCAGGGGTTTATAATCCCATCAGACTGATTGGCTACATGCACACACACACACCATCCATAACCAGATGGTACAAGCTTGCCTTAGTTGCATTCCCAGAAAATGATGCAGGTATCCAGTGGGTCCAGAGGAGGAAGAGGTCACTGAGGGCTCTGTGCCAGAGGCAACACTGAGGACTAGATGGGGCTGCAGTTGTACATTCCCACAAAGAGGGCACTGGGCTGGGCACATGGATGAGGTCCAGTAGTGTCGTGTGCTATGCCAGTGTTGCATGAGAAAGAGGGGCACAGACTTGTAAATTCATGGTGAGTATAGGCTCCTGTATTGATTCTGTGGGGTGCATGCTCAACATGGTCACTTTTCCCTTACAGAATTGGCAGAAAGTGCTACTTCTTTGGACTCCAGAGCCTCTTCCAGCCCTCAAATTCCTATACTTGGCTTGTGTTTAGGATGGTACTGCATAAAAGCCGCATTGCTTAAATGACTAAGGTCAAACCAGTGAGGAAAGATTCTTGTGATATCAGGAATATGAGTCAACTGAAGGTTGTTGAAGCCCAAAGAGGTGGTCCCGTGCCTCTGTGGCCAGCCCTTTGGTGTTTCTAAGCTCTATCTCAACTTTTGAGGGAAAGCCCAAGTGAGATCAAGTGTGGAGGAACAATCCTGTCTACATTTCTGGTGCCCAAGCTAATGTCATGAACACATGCCCGATATCAAGGCACTAGGCTGAAGGGCTGGTGTTCAGTTGGAGGTGGAGGAACAGCCAGCAGGGGGTGAGTTTCACTCCCAAGGAGATTCAGTCTATCTATTTCCTGTGCACCACACAGTGGAATGGGGGACTGACCAGGGCAGTGGGAAGATTGCCTAATGCTGGATTCTTACTCGTTTAAGAGGTGATATTAGTGTAAAAGTGGAAAGAAAGGATTTAATGGGGGCATGTCTGAGTTTGTTGGGAGAAGAGGGTTTGGGGGAAAACAGAGATAAACTTGGAAAGGGATGAGATGGTGGAAGACCATGGAATATAGGATAAGGAATTTGGGCTTAGTCCTCTCGGGTGATATTTGTCTGACCAAGGGATGGCCATTTTAAGGGAAAAGTGTCAAGAACACTAAACATGGCAATTGTATGTAGGCTGGGTTTGTTGAGGACCCTATTAGTACTTTGGAGCCCAGTTGGGGATGGTGCCAAAAGTCTTGTGAAAGGCAATGAAGGCCTAGAAATGGAGTTGGAAAAGAATAGGAAGCAGCACAAGAGGTGTTCTGGAGAAATAGGAGGGCACGTGAGCCTGTGTGGCACAGAATAGTCACGCCAGCATCATAGTCACCCACTCTAACACAAGTACAGACTTGCCTTTCTTGCTCCCTAAGGCCCATGCAACCGATGTCTTGAGGCTGAAGTAGATCTTAGTCAAAAACCAACTGAGAAATAAATGTAGACTTTAGAAGGAGGCAGCACCTTGGATTTTTTGCTGGCTTGTGGACTGGAGGATGTGGCTTTGAACCATTGCCAAACAGGTTTCCTATCTAGACCTGGGGACACCCCAGTGCAGGGAGAGTCTAAGTCAGTGACTGCCCTGGCCAGCTGCGGGGCTTCGATAGTGTGGACAGAGGAACCACATGTGCAGGAACCTGTCCAGGTAGAAAATGGGGACTCCTTCCGGCATCCAATGACATGTATGGAAACTTAACTGTTTGAAGAAGAATGAGCCAGGGGTGAGACCAGTGAAAAGTTTTACTGGATGGGAAGGGCACAGTAATGCGCAGACATGCAAGAAGAAGGAAATTGACTTGCCTGACATTGCTGGACATAATTAGAGTGGAGAATAGAATTGGGAGTAGAATCTGTGGCCTAGACTACCCCATAGGAATTATTTAATGAACTGGTGTTGCCCGTTTGAAGGCAAAAGCGAAAGGGCACACCAGCAATCTCAGGATGAAGCACAAAGGATCGGCGACTGGTCTAGGAGAAGGCCTCGTGAGGATGCCCTGTTTGACCTCCGATCTGTTCCCCCACAGGGACTCCACAGTCTCTTCACATACTTGTACCTGACCATAGCCTGCATGCTTAAATCTGGCAGGTTAAGAGAGAAAATCTTTGGAAGCATAGGAAAAAGCGTTTTCTTTTCTCCTCTCCTCTTTTTCTTTTTGCCTTGATCCATGAAGTAGGAAATTCCACCTTGTGGAAGAATGAAAAACTTGGGAAGAAATCCTCTGTCCCTTTTCCGCTCCCTTCCCTGCCTGGGAAGACAGTCCCGGTGTGTGAGAGTCCAGCCCTGTGGGGTCTCCCTTTCCCAGCAGCCTGTCCTCACCACACGGCCATTCTTTGCCTCTCTGGACGCTAAACTCCATAAGGCAGCTCTACCGTTTGGAGGGAGGTCTGGTGTGCTGGTTGGAACTTGGTTCTGATTACAGGTGAAGGCAAGTTCTCCAAGGTAGCCTTATTGTCAGCGAAGCTGATCACTTTTACTCTGTTCATGTAAGTTGATCTCCTCAATGGTTCATAACCCACAAGGGATGGGATTACTTCTCATCACCCCTTAAATCCTACTATCCACATCAACATGAAAATCCCAATTTTGAAGTTCTTTGAAATTTTCTTCCTCTTTCTTTTTCAAAAAGTTATCAAACTGAGTGACACTCTGAGCTGTTTGCACTTAAGTTAAATGCTTTGCCTTGCCTTTACATAGCCATGGTTGGCCCTGATATAATGTACCGGGCTGCAGATAGCTCAGATGGATACACGTACCCACACATATAATACACTTGTATATAATGAATACACTCAACTCCCAGGGTTTGTAAAGGACTCTGCAGGTCATATGCGTATATGGGCATGCTTGTGCGCATTCATGTGTTCACCAACTTACCACAGGTGCACACACTAGCACGTGCACGCACTTTGCCACATGCAAACATACCCATATCACACACACATGCCATGAACACACACCCAAATCACAACATGAATGCACACAATACATACCTACACTGAGTACAGATGATACACACAAGTACAAGCCTCATGTATGCACCCCACAGGCACACACACAGCACATGAACACTCCCCATGAATACAAGAACACACACACCACACACACTACATACATACAGACCATGCACACAACCCCCCTACTCCACTGTACCTGCATGGCCTCACGGATACAGCAATGCACGTGCAACCCCAGGGCCTGTGCAGACCTATGGAAAGTTCCCTGCCGCATCCCCCCCACCCCTGCGCATATATACTCTTTCCTCTCTTAATCCTGGGGTCCGTATATATGGACCTACACAAAGCACACACACAGACCAGAACAAACCTCTGGACTCATGTGAAAACAGCCACCAGGGCCCTGGGAGGCCGAGCCTTTGTGCAGAAGCCACCACTCCCGTGGACCACCCCCCGCCCCCAGGAAGGCGCTCCAACAAAGGAACACCTGCACTCGCCCGACATCTTTATCTCTCTTTGCCTTCGACTGAGCCTCACAATAAAGTGGCGCACTGAGGGGCACGGCATGACAGCGTCATTAAAGTGAACATTGCACAAGGAGCGTTGCCTGAACTGAGATGCTTCTGATGTTTTTGTTTTCACGGAAGCGTTGAGGCCAGCAGAGGGAAAATTTACAGTGGCCAGAGCGCAAGGAGGCCAGCTGCACCCGAGAGGTGAGCTGGCCAGGCTGCCCTGAGCCCGGCCCTCATTTCCCTAAGAAAAGGGAAAGGAGGGTAGTGCTTGGTGCATGGCCAATAAATAAACGGGGCTCACCGGGCGAAATGCACACACCATGCCGGTCAGAATATTACTATAATTACAAAGAAAGTCAACCTCGTAAAGTGCAGGAACACAGCTCATTTTTTCTTCGTCATACATCTGCGTTTTAGGACGGTGCATTTCCATGGTTTTTCTCTCAAGCGCGTGCACACACGAGCATATACACATTTCTACTTCAGTTGTTTTTCAAAGGCAAATCTGGTCAGTCTGTTCTAAAGGAAATGTCTGAGTGTGTGTATTTCGTGAATTTGGAGATTTCCACACCAAGTGCTTTTGCTAAAAATGGCCACTGCTCATAGATAAGACACCGCACTCCTGTTAATGTTATTAGCAGGCAGAGCAGCGGCGTCCACAAAGCTCAGAGGAGGGAAATGATACCGGGGAAGTGCACGGTGCCAAATGAGTGCGAGGTGATTGAGTGTTTTCATCACTACCTCCACAGTGGGCTGGAGCCTGTTCGTAAGGGCTGCCTGGTGTGGACAGGGAAGGGGCGGGCAGACCGTCCCAAGGCAGCTTCCATTGTCCTCAGAGACACGTCATCTCCAGGGACAAAGCCTGGGGTCACACTGTTTGTCCTGATAAAACTCCTGATGATTTTTTCTTCTCCAAAAAGCCCTTTTTCTTTGGTTAGCCATAATAAAAGCTTTTCCTTCTAAACATACGTCCTTACATATCAATAAACTAAGATGAAAAATTCCTTGTCATTTGCAAACAATTGTGTCTCTCTGTGACTTGTTATCTGTCCAACCGGATGCTATGAAGTCTCTTTGAGGGCTCTGACGAAGACAGAATATTCTGTGTCTGGTAACAAACACACGTGAAGGCATAATTATGGAGTGTGGGCTGGGATGACCAGCACGTTCTCTCAGACCGACCAGATGGTCGTTGGGTTTGTGTATGCAGCTCACTTCCTGTCCTTTACATATGTTCAATGGAAATGGGACTGGCCTCCAATGATAAGCTGCTCCCTTGGTGGATTCTAGAAACTTCTGTCCTTGTGATCTGGTCTGAATTTGCAAACAGCTGCCTTCTGTTGTTCGATATTGTGCAGGTCATTCTAAAATCAAAGTTAGAATGAGTTGCATCATATTTGAGTTCTTGAAAAGCTTTTAAATTGTAGTTAATTCTGTGTTAAAAAACAAAAACTAAGTAGTTGGAAGAAATGATCCTGATTAAAAAAACATATTTGATTTAGAAATGATAATTCCAAGGCAGGAATTAGGGAGCTGTTGTTCAGAGGGCACAGAGTTTCAGCTCTGCAGGGTGGGAAGAGGTCGAGACTTGGGCAGCGGTGACGGTCGCACAGCCGCGCGAACGTGCTCAGCGCTGCCGAGCTGCATCCTTACGCATGATTAAGACAGTAAATGAAATGTTCTGTGTACTTCCCCACGATTACGAAACGTGAAAAATAAAACATTATAATAGCTAGGTAAGTGCTGATGATAGAATAAATGCAGGTTTTTTTCCTTTTTTCTTTCTTTTTTTATTTTTTGGTTGGGAGAGGTGTACTGTGTTAAAAAATCTTGCTTCCTAAATGTCCTGTTTCTTTTATCTGAGAGTAATGGGTTGGTGAGACTCTCTAAAGTTGACTTATTAATGCTGCTCTGTGGATAGAGTACAGCATGTAAGCTTGCGCACTTGCTAATGTGATCTTTTGTTTTAACCTCATGTAAACTGTGGAACTCTAACCAAATCTTTGGAGATTTAATTATGCTGGAAAATATTCTTAACCCCTCTCATTTCAAGTCAGCTGGGTTGCTATTCATTTATCTTTTAAAGTAAAACCTTTAGCTTCTTTCACTACTTTACTCAGTTGGGTGTCACAATACTCTCCTTCTTCATAAAACACTTTAACCTATACCCTTTCCATCTCGACTTTTTAAAGATAACTTTTTTTTTTGTTGCCAGTTTAGAGGCTGCTGGGTCTAGGGGAAATAGCAGTGGACATAGGGCCAGGAGACTTGATCCAGATTTGTGAGCTACTGGCTTATTTCTTGAGGTCTCAGTTTCCTTATCTGTAAATGGAGGCAATAATTACCCTACACATAGGGCTGTTCGGAAGTTCGAGTCACACAATAATAAGAGCTACTATTTATTGAGTGATTACTATGTGTTAAGTACTATTATAAGTTACTTGTAGGTATCAGCCAAAGTAGTTGACCCTCAGAATAACATGGTGGAAACATCTTTATGTCCATTTTACAGATGAGATGTCTAAGCACAGGGCTGTATGGAAACTATCCCCAGTCACAAAGCCGGTCAGTGTGAGTTTGAACCCAAGCAGCCTGATTGCTGAGGCTGCTCTTAATGACCATACACATTTCCTCTATACAGGTGCGAAAATGCTAACTACTTTAACTACAGTACAAGGTGGAATAAGTGAGCAGAGCTGACTTTTCCTAGGTGTACTTTCCACGTAGAATGTTGGTTCTGTGCTCACTAGGTCACCTCAGTAAATCTCTCTTCAGTCCAGAGGCTACAGTTTACCAAGATGTAAATAATCTGGAACATCTTCATAGCAATTATTGTTCCTGCAATATAAGTAATTATCTGTGCAATCATACATTTCATATTTCTTGCTTCTCTACTGTAAACTCCATGAGACCAGAGACAATGTATAGCTATGACTTGCCAATAACTAGTGCGATGCCAGAACATACTAGGAGTTTAATTAATAATAATGAGAATAAACATTTGTTGAGAGCTTATCACATGCCTAGTGCCAAGGATTTTACATACATGGACTCATTTAATGCTTACAACAGCCCCATGAGGAAGGTACTGTGATTACCACCTCCATTTTACAGATGAAGAAACCGAGGCTCATGGCACTTAAGTAACATGTTCAAGGTCGCGCCATTGTAAATGGTGGAGTCTGGATTGCGACCAGGTTGTCTGACTCCAGGGCCTGCACCCTGTTTCAGTTCCTGACATAGTGAAGTAGCTGAAACCCGAATCCTTTCTAACCTGGAATTGGAACCAGGGGTAAAACATTGCTCTAAAACTCCTAGAAATGTGTGATATTGGCTTCTGGGGAAGGTGCCCAGTTTGGGGCAGCAGGAATGAAGAGGCTGCAGGCTGGGAAGCTGGCGACCCTTCTTTCTATGCGGTCAAACATTTAGCGAACTAAAGCCCCTGACAACCTTGGCAGTGAAACCGAGCGTCTCCTCAGCTCGTTCCTCTGGGGAAAGTCGTTGAAAAAGGTCAGAACAGTGGCATTGGCCGCTTCTTGACAATTTCAGCAAAGTTCTGTAAGTAGAAATCATGCCGATTCGGAGCAAAGATGCAAGGTGATTCAGCTGTGCCAGGGGAGGCCTTGCCTTCTCTGCCTGTGGCCTGTAGCCTGAATTGACCCAGGGTCTGGTCGTGTGAAGCTCCTCAGGACTGAAACAGCCAATTGCTTCTGAACTCCAAAAAGCAGGAGATCAGATGCAGTCCAAGCTCTTTTTGGAAACCCCCATTTCTTTCATTGCTCTTGGAGAGGTCCGATGTGGAATGGGCCAGACGTGTAAGTGCTGAGGCTTGGGAAATTCTAATTGTAGCTACTACATGCCAGCTACGGGCAGAAATGCTTTACAAACCCCATTTATCTCACTGATGCATCACAGTGACCTCTGAGGTAAGTATTCTTACCCCCACATTGTAGATGGTGAGAGTGATGTTCAGGGAGGGTAAATAACCTACCCTGAGTCATGCTGTTGTAAATGGTGGAGCTAGGACTTGAACTCGGGTTGGGCTGATTTTAAAATCTAGGCTTTCTCTCTCTGCTGGAATGGAGGTATATTTTCCTGGAGCAAGGCAATAGTGTGGTGAGGTCAGGTTGCCGTGCAAAGCAATGTCTTGGTGGCCATAGCCCAAGAGGCTGTCCCCTCCAGCATCCTTTCTGTAGGGTCTCTGGGGTGGGCACTGGTCCGTGTCAGAAGCCGAGCTGCTCCCACAGCTACTGCCTGAGGTGCCAGGCCCCGCTGTGCTCAGAGCCGCTGAGGCGCACGCACACTGCAGTTCTTAGCAAGTGCGGAGCCCCACGCTGAGCACGGCAAGGCTCTGATGCTGGGATTTGCCAGGAGGGCTGAGTATTTTCTTCCTCAGGAAAAACAGTCATTTTTATTGACACCTAGGAGAGAAACATGATGTTTGTATTCATAATTAAGGAGTTTATTTTCCATTTCAAGGAACACAGCAGAAGAAAGTTTAGACTGCAAGGGTGTGGACCAGGTTGGGACAAGTGAAATGCAATGGAGGAGATCAGCCTTGTTTCCACACTGGCAGGTCCTAAAGGTAAACCTAAAGGGTCATCCTCGGGACAAACACACACGTTTGCCGCTAACACTTATTATTCACTCAACTGCATATCAAGCTCTGTGCTTAGCAGTATTCACTGGGCTATCTCATTCAGTCTTCATGAACTGGGACTACTGCTACCCGTTTTATAGACACAGAAGCTGAAGCTCAGAGGGGTTAGGTGCTTGCCCAAAGTAACATAGCTGGGAATGGTAAGGGCAGATATATACCCAGGCCCTGTGGCTTCAGGACTTCGACTCTCAGCTGCTGTGCTACACACTCTTTACGTCATGTATCACCGTGGCAGCCTTCCTTAGCCTGCAATCATCAGGAGGCAAGAATTGTGCATTTGTTGTTGTCAGGTCTTTTTATGCAATGATCTATTTAACCTCATAACAGCATTAGCAGGCAGCTCGTATTATATTCTCCTGCTTCAGAGATAAGGAAACTGAGCTCCCCAGAATTTAAGGGTCTTGTGTGAATGCTACAGCTGGGATCGGGATTCAGATCACATCTGTTGGAATTTCAGTCTGCTTTTAAAGCACAGCATCTGCCTTCCTTCCTCCACACCTAGTCTTGTACCTGAAAAGTATTTCAGAATATTAGTAATAGCTAAAAGAATGCAAGTTTTAAATGTTTGCATTGATTCATATAGGAAGACATCTGAATTTTAGTTTAGTGAAGAAATTTGCTGCCTCATAATATTTACATTTATAACTGCACTTCTCTAGAACAATAAAATAACCTCTTGACATGGGTAATTAATGGAGCCATAAACCATTCCCACAAATGGCATCTGCAGAAACAAGGTGAAATGAGAGCTGTCATTGGAGCCAACCCCATTCGAAACTCATTTCAAAACATTTAACCAAAGGGAGATAAGGGAGAGATGCGTGGCTGTTGGTTGCAGGATCATTTAACTAACAGCAGTGTGCTTCCAAATTAAGCCTTCCATTTAGAAATGCTGAATGTGTGTGTGTGTGTGTGTGTATGTACATGCTCATGCACGTGTCTGAGCGACTCTCCGGCCACATGAGCCAGTTACATTAATTATCTGGATGTAGGTTTTTCTGCTCTTTTAAAGAAGGCAGCCTGTCTCCCCTGGTCCTATGCACACTGTCCATTAGGGACTTCCGTGCTGTAAAAATACCTTGGGCATATGCCTCTCTCAGTCTTTCTGGGCTTTGGCTTCTTACTTTGTAGAATGTATTTCTGCAAACTTGCGAGGGCGATAGACAAGTAAACAGATGAAATATGACAGAGGACTTTTAGACATGTGCCAGAACCCCATCAGAGTGGCTAAAATGACACAGACGACATCAAGCATTGGAGCAAAGGAAACTGATTCACTTCACGTAGGCACGCAAATTGGTACAGCAACTTTGGGAAGCTGTTTAGAATTGTCTACTAAAGACAAAAGAATACAGACCTTATGACCCAGTACCTCCATCACCAGGCATATACCAACAGAAATGTGCACATAACGTTCAACGGAAAGACTCGCACAAGAATGTTCATAGTAGCCCATAACCCTCAAAGGGAAGCAAGCCAAAAAAAAAATCTATGATTAATTGGAAAAACATACCAAGGTATATTCACTTAATGGAATATGGTGTATACAGCAATGAGGAAAAATCAACTCCAGTGACATGGGTAAATCTCACAAAAGTAGTATTGAAGCAAAGAAGCCAGGCACAGGAAGGAAGTGTGTACTCTATGAGTCCATTTATAGAGAATTCCAAAGCAGGCAAAACTAATCTCATTGTTACAAGTCTGAAGAGTAGTGATCATCAGAGACCTTGGTGGCGAGGCCTGGGGATGGTCTCCGAAAAGGGATGAGGCAACTTCTGTTATTCTGATAGTGTTTTATTTCTTAACTTGGGTGCTGGCTACATAGCTGTGCTCACTTTGTAAGAACTCATTGAGATGTGCCTTATGCTTTGCACTCAACTAGTTGTATGGCACACTTTGGTGTATTACACAAAGAAGCATTCACATTATATAATTACCAAAAAGGGACATTTAAGCCAGAATTGAGGTAACCAAGGAAGACTTCCTGTAGGAGGTAGTTCATAATCTTTATCCTTTTACCTTTACCATATGTCCTGGATTCTGTACTATAAATACACTGGAATTTGTTTTAGTTGGAAATTATTTCAATTGATCTGCCTTTCAAATTTTATTTTGTATGTGAATATCACAGTCTTAAATTAGAAATGTTAGGTCAAGCATCTGTTTATCACTCTTCATTTTAAAACTTCCCTCGTCTGGTTGCTTCTGTTACTCATCCACATGAGCTTTAGAATAATCTTGTCAAGGTATATAAAACAAAATATCCTCCCATTAGAGTTTTGATGGGGAATTACCTAAATTATAGAAATGACATTAATTGGCTAAGAAATAGATAACTTGACAATATTTAGTTTTATCAACCAGGAGCGGGGTTGGCCTCCCTACTGCTTACTCCATTTAAATCACATTTTCTTCTCCGTAGGATGTTTCTGATAAATGCTACTTCATGCCCTGGGCCAGCCTTGGACTGACCAATTGCTTCTGATCTTTGCAAAGGCATAATATCACAGCAAGAAAAAAATAATTAAAAAATTTTTATAATTAGGAGAGATGAAAATATCAAAACAGGGGATGTCTTGAGTTGAGGAGAAATCTCCTTGTGAGACAATGCCTGGCTTGGGGATAAGTCAGTCACCAAGAGAGTGGTGGCGTGCCCCATCTTCCTGCAGATTTCTGGAGAAGAGGGGACAAGAAAGACAAGGGAGTTCAGAATGGGGCAGGGGTGCTCCCTCCTTGAGCCTGCGTCATCTGCCTGCCTGTTTCTCTGTCTCTAGAATTAGTCGATGATTTTTGCCCTAGGAACTGAAGATAGGAAACGGTGCAGGAAGTCTGTGTTTCTCCATGTGTTAGTATCAAAGCCTGGTCATCAGGATGCTCCCCAATAACTCAGTCCTTGAGACCAGGTGGATTTTCAACGGGTATATCTATTCTGAGGATCACACCAGAGGCACAAATTAATGCAATGTAAGTGGAAGGACTCTTGAGTCCAGTGACTAGTTCCAGTCTCAAAAATTATAACCCTTCCTGGGTGAGAAGCTCTGTACAATGGACAAAGTTGTCCCTCAGCCACTATATCATTTCACAGCCCTCTGCCCCCACTACCTAATTTTTGGCCAATAATCCTTTGAGGTAGAAAGAGAAGGCCAGGGCAGAGCTAATTGCATCATTCTGCTCAGGGAAACAAACCCAGAGAGGTTTAACCTCCTGTTCAGGTCCCATGGGTAGTAAATAACAGAGCAGAAGTTAGAATCCAGGTCTGTCTGAGTCTAAAGTGCTTGCTTGCTTCTGCATTTTTGGGCACATCTTTTTAAGTCTCTCAAATCCAGACTCCAGGTAATGTTCTGCTGTGGGGAACAACATAATTTGAAAGTCATCATTCTTATTTGTATTAGTACCGAAGGTAGCATTAAAAACCATTTGATATATAGTTGTTCTAGCGCATAGACTGAAATTAAAATTGTAAAGTAATTTCCTCTCCTGGTATTAGGGGCAGCTTCTTGCTGTGACTAATATTAGTGGGCTTTCAACGTTATCACTGAAGTAGAGAGCCTTGCGAATCCAGCAGTGAGTCACTGCAAATGAGCGAGAGACTAAATAATGCTGCCATGTGTCACACTTGTCAGGGGCCTCAGGAAGTCTAGACTCCCCAAATGGGTTGTTTTCCCATAGACTGAGCTCATCCTCCCCAGGTGGCACAGCTCCTGTCTGGAAGCAGGAAGTCTAAACCCCCGGGAAGGAAGCGACTGGCTTGCTCTCTGTCGCCCCCAATTACCTTATCCTCCAGAGCAGGGATCAGGGAACTACAGCCCCCAGGCCAAATACGGCCCACCCCATTTTTACAGGTATAACTAGAAGCAGACACACGGACATGTAAACTATTGCCAATGGCTGCTTTCTTGCTACAATGGCAGCATTATAGCTGCCAGGAAAGCTGAAAATATGGATCATCTGGCCCTTTATAGCAGAAGTTCGCCAGCCACTGCTCAAGACTCTTTGTCGAATGCAGTCATTAAAATGCCTGCTTACAAAAAGGGTCGGTTAAATGTGTATCAACTTTTGAAAGGAACTGGAACACAAATAAATGATCATAAAAGGATTGCAGCATAGAACACGTCAGGCAGATTAAAACCTTGCTACAGACTTGGGTTTTGACTTCTCCAGGTTCATTTTGTTCCTTGTGCGCACTTTGGGGTGGTGGTTCTTGGCAGGGCTCTCTCTAAGGATCTGTCTGGGCGGCAAGCTGCTTGCTGATTCCTCTCAGTGTGTTTGGGAGTGATCTATCCTGCCCTCCGCACAGGGTTTTTAGTAGTTTACCTTAATTACCAGAGTCATCTGCCAAAAAAGAAAATGAGTATGTGCTGGTTTCAGTGTTTGCACATATGGAAGTTTCTGGAGTCATTAAAATTTCCCCCCTTTCTTTTCTTACACAGCTGAGTGGGTGACAGAATGCGATTGGGAGTTTGCAGTTGATTTATAAAGCTGGTCTTAGGAAGAGCCGGACACCCTTTCCAAGGGGATGCTGGCCTCCAGAGGTGGATGGCGTTGTCGAAAAGCAGCAATATGGGGTTCTTGAAATAGGCAGCAACCATATCATGTTTATTTTTTCTGCTTTGTAGAAATGTGCTCATCATCCAAAAAGCCCCTGGCTGAATGTACCCAAACATCTATTGCAATAAAGAGAGGACTGATAGCTAAATACAGGGAAGAGGATAATGGTCTAGAGGCCTATACAGGGAAGTTGGGATTTAAATCTGAGCTCTGGCACCAGTGTCCTCTCCCCTAGACCCATGCAGAAAGGTTATCTCTCTCTCTCTCTTTTTTTAAAAAATTTTATTTATTTATCTTTAGAGAGGAAGGGAAGGAGAAGGAGAGAAATATCAATGTATGGTTGCTTCTCGTGGGTCCCCTGCAGGGAACTGGCCTGCAACCTAGGCATGTGCCCTGACTGGGAATCGAACTGTGGTTATTTGGCCTGCAGGCCCGTGCTCAATCCACTGAGCTACACCAGCCAGGGCAGGTTATCTCTCTTTACTGGAACGGTAATTTAGCTGTTGGTGCTTCCCTCTCACACTTCGCTGTCCCTTTCCTATTTGAGTTTGAAATTTCTTGCTATGAGTAAGTCATCTGACTTTTTTTTTTTTTACTCAATTAATCTTTGTAGGGCTTAACTGTTGAGCTTTGCTGCTATCTCACTTCACGGATACTTGGTTGCTTTTATTTCTGTTTTTCCTAAGCTCAATGGACCTGTTTAAGACAAATGTGGAAATTCAAATGAGAAATCAGAACCAAAGGTGAGGTACCCCCACCCCCCAATTTTGTACAGCCCATTACAAAATACTTCGCCCATTTGAGGAGATGGAGAGGCAGCAGAGAAAGCATATGGTCAATGAAACACATCTGATATACAAGTGCCAAATGACCAGAACACAGTGTGAGAAGCCTGGATCCCTGCCTTCAAAAGCTTTGCTGGAGGAAGAAAGTTAAAAAAGCAAAAAGCAAACCCCAAACCTATGGACTAGCGATGCTGCTAAATGAGCTGACAGCAAAAGTCATTTAAAAGAGCAAAGCTTGAGCCAACGTTCAAACACGAGGGGAAGAACAGCCCCTTCATTGGCAGTTGGGGAATGAGGGAAGCAGAGGAGAAGCAGCCAGAGAACCAAATTCTGCAAACATTAGCGATTTATAAAATACCCACAGTGCACAACAAATAAAAACAGAGGAGTGAATTGCTGAACATCCTGCTAGGGAAAAAGACCTCACGCTTTTCTTAGCCTTGCAGAACCAGGCCAGGAAAGCCTGCAACTTCTGTGAACCAAGCAGCTGCAGGGGAACAGCGACTAGGGCTGGGAGGACATTCAGAAAGAAATATTTGGAATTTGTAGAGCCACCTGAGCACAGGGAGGCTTAGCGGAATGCCCTCTACAAGCTGGGTCTTACTTATTATTGCCTGGAATGGTCTTGGGATGCGCCCCTTTGTAAGCTGCTTGGTATGACCAGGCTCAGTCATTGCGGCGCTACGCTGGGGAATAATAGTTGAGGATCTCAAGTGTCATCCCTGCCCCCAATACTCCAAGGTGTTTTTTCATCTCTGTATTCCCTTTTCTTCTAGTACTGTGCCTAGTGTATATTTGATGTTTGAAAAATGTGTGTTGAATGAAGGACTAAATGCTTTAGGGGGAAATGACTGTCAGTAAGCACAGTGGTTAAGAGCACCAGACAGGGGTGGGTGCAAATTCCGGCTGTACCGCTTACCAGCCATGTGACCTTAAGCATGTTAATTGTGTTCTCTGACCTTTGGTTGTCCCATCTGTGTAACAATACCACTTCCTAGTGCTGGGGAGATTACATGGGAGACTGTTTACAGCATGCCTGACACAGTGTCTGGGGCATGAAAAGCACTCAATAAATGCTAGACATTGTTAGGTAACAAGGCATTACACCTCCCAGGGTGTTTGCAATTTAACAGAGCAACTTAAAGGGAACTAGTTCTGCCGTTAGAGTTGAAGAAATGTGATAATAGGAAAAGGCAATGGGTTGAAAGAGGAGCTCCAATTGGGTCAAGGAAGGTAGTTGGGGACCAAGATAATGACCCCTTAGGTAAATGTGGAGATCCGCTGGGTAGCATTGGGATGAGTCTGAGCTTAAACGAGTCACCGAGAATCCTGGAGCAGGGCTCTGGGCTAGTGCCTTAAGCTAACTGAGCTTTAGTTTCTTCACTTAAAAATAGGGAAGGTGGATTACCAGGTCGTCTCTAATATTTCATGGTTCTAGGATAAACTTAAAATGAGACAGATTTTAAAGTGTGGGTTAATCAATCCACAGATCAATGATAGGATTAGAACTGGAATTCCATCTTCTCACCCCTGAACTAGCACTGGAGGTAAAGGGCATTTAATCTTTCATGCATTCCTCATGTAATTAGCTTAGAGCTGTTTGAGGGATGAGGAGCAACAAGCCAGGAATCCTCTTCTCTTACCCACCTCTTTCCAAACAGGCATTACTATCAGGTTGATGGAAAGAAACGCTGCCTCTGCCATACTGGTCCCCAGGCTCAGATATTCCCTAGAATTCAATCCTGAGAAAGACAGTGCCCCCCAACACAGGAAGTAGTACCATCATTAAAAAGTGATCATCTTGCATTTTTGATGGTGCTCTACGTGTGTGCAATTTTCTTATTCCTATGTTAACTTTGCAATTACGGAACAGGTGGTTGGTATTCTGAGTGGATTCTGACATCAAATTTGGTTTGCCAATAGGAGCGATGAATGTGCCAAGGAAAAGAGAGGACAATGACGACAGATACAATCCCGTTTGGTTTCTATAGCTAATAGTCTTGCTCTAAGCACAAGATATTTGAACATTGTAATGTGATTTTTACATTACAAGCATGTCTCAGTCAATTAAAAAATTAAGTAAATGAAGCAGAGGCATACAGTTATACTAATCCAGCAGTGTCATAAATTTAATGATTTTAGCAGCTCAAGGAAAACAGGTATTGTAAAACTTCACATCCAAATGTGTTATTGCCTCGAACAATGATTATCTGTCATTTATCTGATACCAGTGGTATGACCTCTGCATTATAGGAGTCAAAGGTTTTGCATGAAACAAAACACAGCCTCTTTATCCCGGGCGTACACTCTGAAAGCGTGCACATGACTCGTGAGGTTGTGTCAGAGAACCAATGAGAGCCTTGGGGCTAATGTATCTGGAGTTGGCCTTGGAAAGGATACATTTTTCATAAGGTGGAGACCAGGAATGGCACATGTACAAACTATTAAACCTTTTTAAGATGAAGTGAGTTTTGGAAAAATCTGAAATCTTCCCCGGCCACCCACCATTCACGGTACAGAATGGTCTCTGACATTGTACATCCCTGTACCATCTCTTCCAGCATCTAGCAAAGCTTTGGAAAAATAATGCAAAGGCGCACATTTTAATCTGACTTCTCTGTGGAAGAATTAGGCTTTTAAGCATATTCCGTAGTAAGTTAGTGAAGGTTTTGTGATAAATCTTGCATGCAGCACTATTCGTTTAAAAATATTACTTACTTAATATGTAATGAAGCCAGTTCAGGAAGTCAAACAGAAACGAGGCTTGTTCAGGAAGAGCTCATGCTGTGTACATTCTCCTCTGGGGACCAGAATTTTTAGAGCAATTTTCATTTGGGTCTGATCGCTGTTAGTGACAGCAGTAGAAGCGATACCCCAGTTTCTGGTGCTTCTGTCTGGTCTGGAGTGGTCCTTGGAACAGGGAACTCTAAAAGGTCACTGCTGATTATGTAAGAATGGCTGAATCTAAGGAAAGAATGATATAGTCTACAAACAGTACGTTAAGCAGCTAATAACAAATTACACCAATAAACATAGCACCTTAGTTTAGAGCTATTGGTATTTCCTAGTAATCCTTCTACTCTAAGGTTTTAACAAAATACATAAGGGCAACATCTTGGTTCTGTTTGGACCCTTTCCTCCTGCTGGCACCTTGGTGCCCCACTCTGGTGGTGTTGACATATCCAAGCTGATATACGAAGCGGACTTACCAGTCTTTTGGTCTGTAGATTTTTACTAATTAGATTTAAAGCACGGAGTCTTAATCAGCTGCCTTTCTATACTGCTAGTTATATTCCTGTTCCTGTCAGCCACTGCATTAATCTAGGTAACACTGGAACTGTGTAAATTCCCATTTTTTGAATATGTCTGCTTTTTATGGCTGCCTGAGGGTAGGAGAGAAGTCTTACACTGGCTTGTCCATTGAGCTGAGGTCAGTGGCTGTATGTATACATGTTTTTAAATAGTTCCAGAGACCCAATGAGATAGCAGAAAGTGCACCAGTCAGAAAGGTTAGTAGGCTGTAGCTGTTACTCATCGCAGTCAAGCTCAAGTTTCTTCCGTTCCCTCTTCTTTAAAATGGGATGACTAACATTTCATGAGCTTTAACAGGTTTAAGTGAGATAATAAGAATTAAAGTATCTTGTTTAGAATTTACCATTTAGTAGGCATTCAATAACTGGTCTCACTTTCTGGGCCTGCATGTAGACACTGAAAAGTAAAGGAAAGTTCTGAGAAGTGATGTTTTGGGTTTTTTCCCTTCATGGTGCAGAATGAATCTATATTTGCCAGGTAGATTCCAGCTTCACCTAAAATTGAGCCATCTAGGGAGAAAACTTGTGATAAAAGGATAAATAAAAAATAAATGCACAATAGTATCGTGTGTCCCCTGCCAGGAAGTGGCCTGCAACCCAAGCATGTGTCCTGACTGATCCTCTGGTTTGCAGGCCTGTGCTGAGTCCACTGAGCTACACCAGCCAGGTCCTTTTTCTTTCTTAATGAAAACTTTAAGAGTATTTGTCATGGAGATGAAGGCATACTTTGAAGCCCAGGTGTCATTGGTTGAAGCTTCCACAGCCAACTCAGTAAAATGAAAGAGACACATGGGCTCCTTTCCTTCTAAAAGCACAATAGTTGAGAAAACATCCATGTTTATGTGAATACATTCTACATAAAATTTACACATCTAGAATTCTGCACACATAGTACCTGGCAGAGAGACATTAGACTTGGTGTCTAAAATCAAAGCAGCTGCAGAAACATGATGAAAAAACCCTGGCATTTATTTTTCAGTGATCTTGACACACGGGATTATGAGTAGACATGAAAATATCGACCCAGCCGTAGGCAACCACTGTCAGCAGCTGAGAAATAACCTGGCAGAAGAAGTTTTGTTAGTGACTTGGGAGAATGACATCCTCGAATTGTAAGTTGCATTTTGGGTAATGAAACCTGACACGTGAACCTTCAAGTACCCTAAAAAAGTGTGGAAATAAACATCTGTTTATCCCCCACCCACATTCCACTCATGACTTCCCCAGTCTGAGGTGATGCTGGGTGAGCTGCTGGTAGTCTGGTTAAGACCAAGATCTCCAGAGCCAGAGGGTCTGATGGGTCTTGACCTTGGCCCTGCCACCTACTAGCTTTGGCAAAGTGATTTAACCTGTTTTTGTGCCTCACTCTCCTCATTTCTAAAATGGGCTTAAAAACTCCCTACCAACTAGCTCATGGGACTGTTATGAGGGTTAAATAAATCAAAATGCATAAAGTGCTTAGGAGAGTTCCTGGCACATAGTAAGTACCATGTAAGTCTTAGCTTTGCTATTATTGGGAGGCTGAGATCCATGTGTTGTGTTCAAAAACTCCCAATAGGAGAGGAAGAAGAACACTTTTGGTTGCAATTAACAAAAACTGTAACCAAAATTGGCCTAAACAACAAAAGGAATTCGTTAGCTCATGTGTTTGGAAAGAAGAGAGGAAGAACAGGATTAGGGTAAGACCTGACCCAGTGTATCAGTGATGTCCTCAAGGAATCAGACTCTAAGTCTCTCCCCAGTCCCCACCCATGTCTTTGTTCCATCTTTCATCCACATGAGGTCAGCTTTGTCCCAAGACTGGGTTGTCTCCAAATCCCAAGATAGCTGTTTAACAAGCGCCACCATGACCCTGTGGTTCCTCAGTTCCGTCTAGTGTGAGGTTGTGTTCATCTTAGAAGCTGCAATAGGAGAGATTGAACTCAACTCTACTGAAACAAAAGATGGGAGGACATTTAAGTACTTGGATGAGCTAGTGGAAAAGTACTGGACACGCAGGACATTAATAGAGAGGTTGGTTGGTGTGATTAGGCCACCTGTGTTTGCTGCTCAGCCTTGACCCAAGTTAGACTCCCACCTTCCCACAGAGGCTGGGAGACAGGAGCTCTCTCAGCTCTACATTTCAAAGAGATGGCTCCCCAGTCTGTCAGAAAGACATTTCTGGGTTGTAGAAGATTTACAATCACAAGTCTTTTCAAGTAAAGAAAAGGAAGAGAAAAGAAAAGTCTCTAAGAAAAAGAGGCCAGGGTCCTAGAGCCATGAAGCCTGCCTACAGGTTAGTGAAACTGACAGAAATAGTAAAACTGTTTTGGTCAAGAGCCACCCTCATTGGACAGTCTCTGAGTCACTCACATCTTGTAGGGCTGACCCTAAGTCACATGTCCTTCCATTCAAGCTGTGGGTGAAGCTATATCTCTGGAACCACGTGGGTCTCCAGGGGACATGGGGAGTTCTGGGAAAGCAGGAAGGGAGGGTTGCATGCTGGGGAAGCAATAACAGTGTCTGGAACAGGGCGTTTGTGCATGGCCCTTGGTAAGCCATGCTGAGGGTTTTGACTTAGTTTGAGAGGGAAGGAAGGGTCACGATGGCAATTATACAGGAATGTTACCGGGACACATTTTCTCTTGCTCAGCTCCACCCAGACCAAGGCCTCCCTCCAGGTGAGCCTCTGCCTCTGCAGCAACTGAGGCAGGAGGGTGGGCTGCTGGGAACCCTCTGCTTACATGCCTTTTGTCAACTCTGGTGCTCATTTAATGTGGTCTAAAAGAACAGAGGGCAACTTCCGCCAAGATGGAGGCATAGGTGGAAACACTGTGCCTTCTCCCACAACCAAGTTTGAACACAACAAAGGTTTGGAGAACTAGGACACACCCAAAGACCAGAAAACGGAATTATACGGAAGTCCGACAACTACAAACTGTTCAACGGGGACGGTAAGAGAGGTGGAGCCAGCAGTGGAGCTGGGTCGGGCAGGACAGATCCCCCGACCTAGGCGCAGGCAGCCCGGAACCAGTCGGGGTGTGGGGCAGACTGACCTCGGTCGCACATACGCGCACAGTGAGAGGGACCGCACAGGCCCCAGGGGGCGAACCCAGTGGTGGAGGGCTGATGGCAGTGGCACACTCGCGTGCGGTGGAACAAAACGTGTGGGCCTGGTGATGGTGGTGGCTGTGGCGCCGGGGCCGCAGTGGCAGGCGGCAGATAGGAAGCCATTGTCCCTCTTTGACCCCGCACCCACATACAACGTCACAACCCAGCGACTGAGTTGCCCTGCTCTAGTGAACACTTTAGGGCTCTGATCCTGCTATGGGACAGGCACAAACAGCCCAAAAGATGATGCAAGAAGAACTCAAAGTCCCAGAGCCAATAACTCTAAGCGACTGAGAAATTGCCAGCCTCTCAGAAGCACAATTCAGGACACTACTTATCAGGATGCTCACAGAACTGGTAGATTATAGTCACAAATTAGAGGAACAAAGTCACAAATTAGAGGAACATATGAAGGCTAACCTAATTGAAATGAAGGGAGATGCACAGGAAACCAATAGTGATGGAAAGGAAACGGGGACTCAAATCAATGGAATGGACCAGAAGGAAGAACAAAACATCCCACCAGAAAGGAATGAAGAAATGAGAATTCAAAAAAATGAGGAGAGGCTTAGGAACCTCCAGGACATCTTTAAACGTTCCAACATCCGGATTATAGGGGTACCAGAAGGGGGAAAGAAACAGCCACGAGTGGAAAACTTATTTGAACAAATAATAAAGGAGAACTTCCCCAGTCTGGCAAAGGAAATAGACTTCCAGGAAATCCAGGAAGCTCAGAGAGTGCCAAAGAAGTTGGACCCAAGAAGGAACACACCAAGGCACATCATAATTACATTAGCCAAGACCAAAATGAAGGAGAGAATCCTAGAAGCAGCAAGGGATAAGGGGACAGTCACCTACAAAGGAGTACCCATCAGACTGTCAGCGGATTTCTCAAAAGAGACCTTACAGGCAAGAAGGGGCTGGAAAGAAGTATTCCAAGTCATGAAATCCAAAGACCTACAGCCAAGATTGCTTTATCCAGCAAAACTTTCATTTAGAATGGAAGGACAGATAAAGTGCTTCTCAGATAAGGTCAAGTTCAAGGAGTTCATCATCACCAAGCCCTTATTATATGAAATGCTAAAGGGACTTATATAAGAAAAAGAAGATGAAAAAGATGAACAGTGAAAGGACAGCAAACACACAGTTATTAACAACCACACCTAAAACAAAAGCAAACCAAGAAGACAGCTAGATCAGGAGTGGAACCATAGAAATGAAGATCACATGGAGGGTTAGAAACAGGGGAGTGGGAGGGGGAGAAGGGGGGAGAAGGTACAGAAAATAGCATAGATGGTAGGCAGAAAATAGATAGGGGGGAGGGCGAGAATAGTGGGAGAAATATAGAATCCAAAGAACTTGAGACACGTGGTTATAAACTAAGGGGGGAGAATGGTGGGGGAGGGGGTGTGTGGGTGGAGGGGAATGAAGGGGGGGAATAGAACAACTGTAATGGTATAATCAATAAAATATATTTAAAAAATAAAATAAAATAAAGCTCGAAGCATCTAACATAAAAAAAATAAAAGAACAGAGGGCCAAGCTAGGCAACTGGACGGGAAGATCTGGAAGTGGAGGTCTCAGAAAAGACTGTGGGGGCGGCCAGAAAAGCAGGCGTGTGAGCAGGAGGCCCCAGGTTGGAATCCCAGGCCCTTCCTGCGGCAGCGTGATCCTGGACAAGTCACAAACTCGCCCGAAGCCTCAGGCCCTTATTTAGAAAATAAGAGAAACGATAGTATCTTCTTCATACGATTGCGATGAAGATTAAATAAGGTTATATATTAATACCTTGCTGTCTACAAAAATGCTTAATAAATAGTAACTATGATCTTTGTTACCAGTGTTATTTTACTGGTAGCAAACACAGTCAGAGGCCTTGGCGCCCCGCCCAGGCAGGACGAGGTGCTGACCCTTTTGAAATGGTAAGTGAAACAGGAAACATTAGGCTCAGGGCGGGGACTCAGATTGTTTTAGTTTCCATTTTTTCTCTATTGAATTAGAATTTGTTATATTGTTTTCTGTCAAGAATACGTCTTCTTCCCCTATTCAGGGTTTAGTTATCCCACTTGAGAAGGAATTATTTAGGAATATATCATAACAAAATAATCATAGATTTACACAGGGATTTAGCAGCAAGGATATTCCTTGTAGTATTTTGTTGGGGCTGGGGGATGAACAAAATTTTAAATCACTAAAACATCCCGTACTCCAGGACTGATTGTATCAGTCACTGGGAGACATTGTATCGGTCAGCATACTTTTGGCTACAAACGGAATAATTGCGCCCCTCCCCTGCTGCTGGACCACAACTGAGAACACTGATGGTCTAAGCAACCCCAGGGGCAGAGGGAGGACTGCCTCTGGTGGTGCCATTTCAGGGTCTAGTTCCGTGTCTCTTGGTCATTCTTGTCCGGCCCTTGCTGGCTTAGTTTCCTTCTGAAGCACCATTTCTGTAATCCCAAGCAGACAAAACAACCTCCAGGGGAAGAGGGGCCCCCTTTTCTCTCTTAGAGGTGCCCAGATAATCCTTCTGCTCCTAGTGTGATATACCGAGTGAGGGGGAAAAAAGCAGATTATAAAACTAAAGGGCAAGTTTCTTTGCCTTTTATTAAAAAATATTTGCCAGTTCTTGTTTGTCTTCTCTTCCAGATGGACTCTAGAATTAGCTTATCAATTTTCATAAAATGTCCTATTAGATTTTGGCTCAGTTATTTTGAATTTATAGATTCATCTGGGGAGAAATGGCCCTAAACACTATTTTAATTTAGACACCAAAGTGATAGCAGTGTTTATATTATTGAAAAATAGGCGAGAATTTCCTATCTATCAATAGGACAATAGATGAATAAAATACAGTATAGTCATACACAAGAATATCAGATAGCAGTTAAAAGGACTGAACTGGCAGGGTAGGGTTGCGTTTATAGGTACGACACCATTGATGTGAGTTACAAAAACCTCACTGCATGAAAAACTCCCTGTGGTCCACCAATACATGCATATGTATGTAGGAACCATAAAAAGGCATTGGAAAGTGCATCACATTCATGATAATGGCTGTCTCTAGGGAGCATTGAAAAAGAATGGGAAAAAGGAGACTTCAGCTATATCTATAATGTTTTATTTCTTTTATTTTACAACTATTTAAAACACGGCAGCCTCTGGGGGCAGAGAGCTGGATGTCTGGGCAACAGTGGGTGGGAGGAGATTTTTCACCATCTATCCTTTCTTAACTTTTATATTTTGAATCATGTGAATGTCTTAACCAGCTTAGCATCCATAAAATCACAAAACAAGACTGTGAGGCACACAGAATATATTAATGGTGATCAATTCTCCGTAGGACTTTTATTCTCTACATTTTTCATATTTAAAAATTTTCTTTGAAGAGGAAAAATAGTAGCTAGCACCTAGGTGGTGGTAGAAGTGGTGCTGGTGGTGGCCGCTGGTGGCAGCTGAGGAGGAAGTGGAGGTGTGGAGGGTTGGCTGGTGGAGCTTGTTAGTGCTGCGTCTCTGGTGTGGTATGTGTTCTCACGAACCTTCTGTGTGAACTTGGCATATGAAATGAGCTTGTTCCTCAATTACTCCCAATTCAGACTTGTGCAAGAGTTTTGGAACATGAGAAGGAGGGACATGTCCTAGGAGAGTGCTTTGCATTCTGTGTGAAGAGTGCTTTGCATTCTGTGTCCCTGGACTGGTGATGCTTAGCCATCCAGTCTCACTGGTTTCCTCTCCTTACCCCACCTACAATCTCATTTCTCTCAAATCACTCAACCCTGGACCATATTATACAATGTGATTAAAACCACAGCTCTTCCCCCCACCTACCCCCCTTTGCTTTCTTCACTCCCCTCCATCTCCTTCCAGGAAAAGACCAAAAACGCTAGGTGGAGTCTCATGAGACCAGCAGTCAGAAGCCCAGGAGAATGACAGGAGTCTACCCAGAGACAAGGGCACCGACAACTTGCACCTTGACGCCAAGGAGGAGAGAGGCTACTGAGGCACCAGGCTAGTAGGGATGGCTGGTAGAGACGAGGGAGGGGAAACTTTTGGAGAAGTGGAGAGAGGTATAGCCTGGAGTCAGATGGTTCTTGTGGATACTTAGTATTTGAAGAAGAGGAGAGTGAAGATAAGAAACTCCCAGGCTTTGCTTCTTTAAACACGATGCTGCTCTGAGGTTGTGATGTACAGCATTATATGCATTATGATTATAATGGACTGACCTATGGGGCAGGCAGTGGTCACAGAGCTCTTTTTCTTTTTTTTGGCTCATTTTATTGCAAATGCAATTCCAGAGTTGTGCCAGGGTTTCAGCCACATCTCTGTGTGGGTTCACAGTGAGAGTTACTGCCTTCCCCTTCCATCTTCACCTATTTAGAGGAGGCAGTCCCTAGAAATTTGTGGGAACAGCAAATAGGAAGACAGATGCAACCAAAAAGTCATGTGCTCTGTTAACAAACACAGCAGGCGCATTAGTGGACAGCATGAAGAGAAAATGGAAACGAAGAGGGAGTTATAGGCTGAATGTGTCCCCCCCCAATTTTTTTATTCTAAATATATTTTATCGATTATGCCATTGCAGTTGTCCCATTCCCCCTCTTTATTCCCCTCCACCCTGCACACCCCCTCCCACCCACATTCCCTTCCTCTCCCAAAATTCTTGTGTTAAAAACCAATCCCCAGTGTAATGGTATTAGGAGGCAGGCCTTTGGCAGGTGCTAAGGTTATGAGGATGAAGCCTCTGTGAATGAAATTAGTTTCCTTTTAAAGGAGATGCCAGTGAGCTCCCTCGGCCATGTGAGGACACAGCTGGAAGGTGGCCTCTGTGAACCAGGAAGTAGGCTCTCTTCAGACGCTAAATCTAGGAGCACCTTGATCTTGGACTTCCAGCCTCCAGATCTGTGAGAAATAAATGGTTTTTAAGACACCCAGTCTGTGGTATTTTGTCATAGCAGCCAAACAAAGACAGTGGGTCTCTCAGCTCTTCAGTTTTTGCTTTAGCTCTTTTATCCATACCAGCAATTATTTTTTTGGCCATATTCTTCCCATCCTAATTCAGACGGATGTTGTTGCCATGTTTGAAAATCCACTTGAAACAATAATTGGTGTTATTCTGCAAGCACTTACTAAGAATGACAAAATTATTTTCATGCTGGGAATACTGTGCCAAAAAATTACTAAACAAATCATATTGTTTTTCTTCCACAAAATCAGAGCTGCAAAGAGCAATAAATTAGCCTTTTTTTTTTCTTGGCAAAGAATGTGAACAACAATGTTCTGCTTCTTTAAAATTCTTATTAATGACCTTGGACATTGTGTTTTCAAGGGAAGAACTCGTTGCACTGTTTTTTTAATGTCAAACCTGGGTGTTTCTGTGTTGAATTTACTTAAAAATCTAGCCTCTACAGTTTGATTTCAATCATGTAAAAATATATAGTAGGAAGAAGGCTGCTGGGACAAGCACTAAAATGTTTTTTATTTTCTCTAGGCGTTGACATTCTGAGTGATTTTATTTTTTCATATTTCTTTCCATTTTCTGAATATTTTACAAGCTGCATTCATAACTTGAAAAGAAAAAATAGTTATTTTTAACAATTGCTCTCCATAAGTTTATTATCTGCCATGTGATTGCAAGGCCTTAAAAATTTATGGAGCAGAGACTGGAAGTTGAAAATACCAAAATATGAACAGTGATTCTTACTGAGTTATAATCCTTCTTTATCTTGCAATTATTTTATAATGAACAGCAGCTACTTTCATAATAGGAAAAACTTATTTTAAGAATGAATTCATTAGATTTGATCCAAAGAAATGCCCAAAGGGTCAGGCTATCTTCGCATTCTCTCTCCCCCAGTGGCATTCTAGAATGCTTTTGGAAAGGGCATGTTTTCCCCCGATATCAATCTCAGGAGGTTGAAGGACGTACCCTAAACACCTCTAGCTTCACTTAATAACTGATTAGAATGTGTTAGCCTCATATTTTTAGAAATTATTCTGAAATCTCCCTGTGACTCAACCTAAAGGAGAAAATGCATTTGTGTCTAACTTTAACAAAAGTCTTATCTTTGTATCCGTGAGTTCTTTTTCTTTTTTTGTTTTCATTTTGCTCAATCACTCTACCCCTGTACCCCCCTCCACCCTGAGCTGTCAGTGGGTGGAGGTGGAAAAGGGTAGAGAAGGGATAAATGGTAATGGGAAAAATACAGTAAGAAAGTCTTCTGGGAGGTATGGTTGAATTACTGTCTAATTTTGTGTTGCGAGGAACCTCCAGCAGGGAGAGTAGTCGTATGTATCTACTGTGGGCGAGAGTCAAGGAAGCTTGGAGAAACGGTCCACTTTCTCGAAGGTCTGGAGCCTAACCCCCAGTGGTGGGAGGGAAGAGTGAGAGTGCAGACTATCGCTGAGAAGGGAGACAAGTTCAATGTTCAGAAAGCAGCATTTGTTTGAGCTCCAAGGGAGAGGCAGAAATACAGGGGAGGGTAAGTCAGAATACAGGGTTTAAGCCAGGTAGACCCTGGCCCAGACTTTGTTCTGCCGTGGATCTGGCTTTGGGCAGGTCCATTCATCTCTTTAACCCTCTGTTTCCCATCTTGAAAACAGTCGCAATTCAGATGTTAGCTGAGGTCATACTATTTTTGACCCTAAGTGAGATTGGCTTCTGGGTAAAGTTCAATCCCCTCTTCTATCAGTTAGAATTAGGATTGGCTGTGATTAATAGAGACTTGAAGATAAAATGAGAGACATTTTTTTCTTTCCCATTAAAATTTAGTGATGGACCATCCAGGGCTGGTGTGGTGGGTCCAACTGCCAGGGATTCAGGTGGCTTCTGGCTTCCCCTCCACCCTCTGTTGGGTTTGGTGCCTGCTCTCCTTACCCTGTGCAGCCCCAGAATCATTCCAAGCTCCAAGCAGCAGAAAGGAGGAAAGAAGAAATGAGAAAAAGGAGAGTAAGGTGTATATTATCTATCTTTTATGGAAATGGCCATTAACTAAGGCAGAGGTCTGCTGATGGAAAGAACCCTTGATTCATTCTCCCACACTGGAATACTAATGTCAACCTTACAGGGTTATGGCAGCATGTAGTCCAGGGCCTGGTGCAATAGCACTTAGCAGGAAATCAAGGTTTCTTATTAGTAACTAATATTGATTACAGGACTATTAAATTTACACAAATATATTGATACTGAATTATAACTCATTGTGAAATTTAAAACAGGCTAGGAATAATTTCAAAGTGCCAGGCCTGTGCTCTTATGGGGTGCTGTATGGCCTCCAAAAACAATCACATTTTTGATAGATTCATGTTAGGCATGAATTTCTCGAATTTTCTTTTGAAAGAGTGTTTTAATTAACTGTCATTACATTCATGCAGCCTGAAATGGTGGTAGCAAATGACAGCAAGCACATACTTAGCTCATGGGTGTGTAGGGTAGAGGGAAGCCAACTCCTCTGGCTGGGTCCAGCTGGGTGCCAACTGCCACACTGCAGTGTCTGGGGCGGCTCTGCTTCTCACTGCAGGCCTGGGCCACGTCTGCTCCACGTGTCTCTCATCCTCCCCGGAGCAGCCATCGAGCTCCATCAAGAGGAGCAAGTTCTTCCTGTGGCAAGAGCAGAGAGGTAAGATGGCAAATAGGAATATTGGTGTCTACGCTTTGACCATCGCTCCTTTCCTTCTGCCACTGGTGAAAGCAAGACATGTAGTAGAGCCCCCCTTTAAGGGACTATGTACCTTCTGGCCACGATGAAGCCAGGACAAGGGAGGCTGGAGAACTGGAACTCATCATTCCAGCTACCTCACGAGGGTGAAAAGTTGAAACAGTGTCATAAAGCTAGAAAATGATCCAGTGGTAAATTAGGGACCCCGATCTCAGAGGATGATAATTGGAGAAGAGGCAGTTGTTCTGTTGACCCTTTCTTTGGCCGATTGATGTGACTCTTTCCCCATTCCTTGGTCAGTTTAGGAATTTAAGGGCAGCAGCTTATAGAAAACAGAGTGGATGTCTCAAACGGAATCTTTCAGCCGTTTTGACCAAAGCAGCAGAAATGGAAGGCTTCTGAATACTCTCCCAAGTAAAAGTTTTTCAGAGAGAAATATTGATGTCTTTTATCTGGTTCAAAGCAAGCCCGGCCCGTGCTAGGCTAAGAGTGCTCATGCCAACATGAGCAAGACAGACAATTGTCTGCTTTCAGATCAATGCCGGTGAAGAGGAGAGCGTTTGTGCCCACAGCAAGGGTATGTGGCCCAAAGAACTTCATTGGCTTTCTCCATCACCTGACTGATACTGATTTCCAATTTTTAGAAAAGGAGCCCAAAGTTAGTCCCTATGGAGTCAAATATGAGGATGGAACAGCTGCTACCACAGCACAGATGACAATTTTTTAAGAGGGTTTATGAAGGAAAAGAAGACCTTTCCTCTTTAAGTGAAATGGCTCATTTAGGATCTTTTCAGCATTTTCTATTCCAGTCAAAAATCTGCTAATAGCTCAGTTGTTTAAAACTCCAGATTTAGAGGGTAAATGGGGGAATAAATAGTGATAGAAGACTTGACTTTGGATGGTGAACACAATACAATATACAGATGATATGCTATAGATTAGTACGCTTGCAATCTATATAATTTTATTAATCAATGTCACTCCAATAAATTCAATAAAAACTCTAGATTTAAGAGCAAATTAAATGAATAGAAAAAGGAAATAAATCTCTCATGTTAAGACAGACATAACTTTGAACAGATATCATAAATTTTTTATTCTAAGAGAACTGAATTTCAAATTCTTGTTCTGGTGTTGACTGATTCAGGGGCATTCAGAAGTATTTTAGTTCCTTTGAGCCTCAGTTTTCTTGTCTGTAAAGTAGGTTAGAGAGAGGCAAGCTACAGATGTGACCCAGGGCACCTGGACTCCTCCAGGTGGGTAGGGTCACCATGGATATGGGGCTAGGCCACCATCTTGCAAGTTGAGAAACTTTGAAAATGAAACAAAACCTCATGTGGTAGCGTGGTTTAGAGGGCAATCTCTAGTCAGACGGTTTGATGGGAATCCTGGCTCACTGGTCAGTTCTATGATCTTGGGCAAGTTGCATAAATCCTCCTCTCTGCTTCAATCTTTGCATCTATTATGGATGTGAAAGTACTGCCTGCCTTGTACTTTGTTACATGATCCACACACCGTGGTCAGCCAGCGATGGTTGATAGCACCTAATCAAGGAATGTTACCACACATTTGGCCACTCACTTAGCATGCCCCCTCCTCCTCTTTCCTGAAAGCAGGTTCTTTTCATTCAGGTATTCATTCCTCTTCCAAGGCAGCCCATGTGCATGAGGGGAGGCTATCTGACCTCAGCTTTTGGGGAAGTCATGATTATTTGAACCCAGTTGCTCTCAAACTTCTGTGTCATCAGAATGACCTAAAGGGCTTGTTGATAAAAAACACAGAATCCTGGGCTTCACCCACAGAGTTTCTCATTCAGCAGGCCTGGGGTGGGGCTGAGAAGTTTTTATTTCTGGTAAGTTCCCTGGTTTCTGATGTTGCTCATTTCATTCAGCATCTACTATATAGCAGGCAATGTACTAACCTCTATACACATCATATTATTTAAACTTTAGAATAACCCAGCAAAGCAAATATTCTTATCCTACCCATTTTGAAGATGAAGAAACTGAGGCAGCTACTGGTAGAAGAGGAGAGAGTTTGGGGGTTTCTGGATCCTAATCTAAAGGTCGAGCCACCCTTGCTTTATCTTGCTCTCAATGCTGGGCATATTCCTTTCCAGTAAATGCTGTCAGACTATTTGTAGAAGAATGTTAGGGTACCTGGGAAGCTGGATAAATGCCAGGAATGGCTAAGTAAAAATGGAGTTGTGAAAAGAGAGGGAGAAGTTTTTGAGCTTGTGAGGGTTCATAAGGTGAGGGCCAACGAACTGTTTCTCTTCCAGAAGAAAAAGGGCAGAGCTCTGCTTCTGTTCCCTGCACAGGACAGCAGGGCCCCTTCTGACCCATTCCTACCATCTGGCCCTGCCTGCTAAACCTCAAGTCACTCTTACCCTTCTGTTTTGCCCCCTGTGTTCACCTCCTCTTCACCTCGATGGACCTTGGGTCTTTTCAGGTCTTCTTAGTCACATTTTTACACACAACTCCTAACTGACTTTTTTAGTGGTTTAGTCTGACTCATTTCAAACATACAAATAAGTACAGAAAAGAATTTGTCAGGCACTCACATACCATCACCCCAGTTTACAAGAGGTTTGCATTTTATATTTTTATCTCAGACCATACAAGGGAAAAACAGTAAAAAAGTTATTACCAGACTTACTTTTAAATTTTTACTAACATGTAGGATTGTTTTCTGTGTTTAAAAATTTATATAAATGGCAAACCTGTATATATTGTGCAAGTCATTTTGTAATTTTCTTTTTCCATCAATGTTCTTTCAAGATTGGAATGCGCTGACTTTATAGATTAATTTGAAGAGAATAGCTGTTTAAAATATTAAGTCTTACTCATAACATGCAGCATTTTCCATTTTTATAAAAAATTTACATCCTTCAATAAAATCTTATACTGTTTCCATAATAATAAATATCTTTTTTTCAGCTATGTCCTTACATACCTCATATTTTTGTTGCTACTGTGACTGATAGGATTTTTAAATTATATTTTATTATCAGATATTTCTGGAATGTAGAGATATTATTGAGTTTTGTATAGCATTTTGTTTCCATGAAGCTCTTATTGCTTCGAATAGTTTCTTTACATAATCTTATAGATTTTCCACGTAGACAATCATCAATCATATCATCTGTGAATACTGACAGTTTTGATTCATCCTGTCTGATGTTTACATCACCCCCTTTTTTTCTACTTCACCTAGGACATCCGGGAAAATGCTGAATACCCACAGTGCTACAGGAGACTATTCTTATTCCTTCAATTGGAATACTGGAAACATTTCTCTATTCAGCATGATATTTTTTGAAAGGTTTTGGTAGATACCCTTTCTCAAAAAGAGTTCCCCTCCACTCCTGGCTGCTAAGAATTTTTACTTGAATGGATGTCGAATTTCATCTGTTCTGTTTTTGCATCTTTTGAGAGTATCACATGGGTTTTCTCTTATAATCTATGAGGGTTGTGTGTTACTTTTATTGATTTTTTAATATTAAATGAACCTTACATTCCTGAAATGAGCATTAGTGATAATGGGGTGATTATTTTTAAGGAGTTCACTTCATTTGGTTGACATTAAATTAAGACACATTTATGTTTGTGAGTGAGCTTGGCCTATAATTGGTTTGCCCTGTTGTCTGTACCTGGGCACTAAGGTTACATTAGCTTCAGACAATGAGTTGGGGAGTTTTCCTCTCTGCAGGCTTGGCAACGTCTTCATGAGTTCGGAAATGCTGGTTCCTTGCAGGTTTGACACCTACCTGTGTAATCATCGTGGCCCCTTTTCTTTGAGGCAGGGGGAGAGCATGTCTTTACTGATTGCACCTTTTAAGTGATCATAAGTCAATTCAGGTTTTCTATATTTTTTATGAGAGAATTTTGGTAATTCAAGTACTTTTTTTGAAAAAATGTGGGGCTTTCTAGATTTCAGATGGATTGATATCAAGTTGTTCAAGTACTCTCTTAAGATACTTTAAATTTCTAATATACCTGTAATTATATATCTTTTGTTCATATCTAAAGTGGCTAATTTGTGCCTTAATTCTTTTTCTTACTTAGTCTTGCCCGATGATTGGCTCGCTTTTGGTCTTTGCAAAGACCTAGGCTCTGGTTCTGTTGACTCTGTCCTTTGTTCTGATATGATGAATTTCTGCTCTTATAGTTTTTATTTCCTTTCTGTTTTCCATTCCTTCAATTGGGTTTACTGTTTTTCATTTTCTAATTTTTTGAATATATACTATAGTCATAGCCTTCTGATTTTCTTCTTATCTAATATATGCATGTATTAGGGGAAAACTGTTATTTCCCCTAAGAGCTGAGTATTGAGTTGCATACATCGATTTTGATATTTATATATTTATTGCCACTCAGATCTAAATAGTGAGAATTTTTTAATGATTTATTTGTGGCTCTATAACTTATTTACAATGTATTTAAAAATTTTCTAGCATTTATAATTTTGAGGTTCATTTTTAAACCACTGGTTTCTAATATTGTTGTGCATTGGTTACAAAGTTTGTATGCTACAGAATGTTTTGATTTTATGGATTCTTGCTTTGGGTCAAGTACCCAGTCAATTTTGGGTAAATTATTCATGTGTTCTTGAAAATAAGATGTAATTTTAATATTTGGTATAGGGCATAAGTTGCAGTCCATTTAGTGAAGTTTACTAATTGTGCTGCTTAAAATGTTTAATTCTACCTGGCTGGTGTAGCTCAGTGGATTGAGCCCGGGCCTGCAAACCAGACGACTGCAGTTTGATTCCCAGTCAGGGCACACGCTTGGGTTGCAGGCCACTTTCCGGCAGGGGCCAGTTCCCTGCAGGGGATGCACGAGAAACAACCATACGTTGATGTTTCCTTCCTCTCTTCTTCCCTTCCCCTCTAAAGATAAATAAATAAAATATTAAAAAAAATTAAAAAAATGTTTAATTCTTACTGCTTTTTATAGAGCAGTTACTACAATATCTTAAAATCTCCCCCAGCAATTGTGTATTTATTCATTTCTCCTCATGAGTTTTTTGTTTTTGCCTTATATATTTTGAAGCTATGTTATTAAGTATAAATAGTTTCAAGATTATTATATCTTTCTGAAAAATTATGTATTTTATCATTACAAGGTAGTATTTTTAGTCACATGTTTTCTCTCTGAAGTATATTTTTGGGTAATTCAATATGATGTGCCTATATCAACTTTATTTCATTAATATTTGCCCGTTATATAATTTTCTCCTCTTTACTTCGAGTCTTTTGGTCATTATGCTTAGGTGTATTTCTTGTAAGCAGTATATAGTCAGAAAATATGTGTGTTTAGAAACCAGTGTAAGACTGATGGGCTTAGTCTGTGCATATCTATTGTGATTGCTGATGTCACTGTTTCTACCACTATATTTTGCACTTTTATAATTATCACACGTGTCTTGATTCTTCATTCTTGCATGTATACGTGTGTGCATGTGTGTCTNATCCTTTGTCTTGCTGCCTTTCTACGCGCCTCTTGCTCCCATCCCTATTCATCCGTTTCAGGTAGACTCGGGACCCCCGTTGACTGTTCCGCGGGACGGAACAGCAGGCCAGTTCCCGGCAGGAGCCACTTCCCAGCAGGGGATGCAGGAGAAACAACCATACATTGATGTTTCCTTCCTCTCTTCTTCCCTTCCCCTCTAAAGATAAATAAATAAAATATAAAAAAAATTATAAAAAAGTTTAATTCTTACTGCTTTTTATAGAGCAGTTACTACAATATCTTAAAATCTCCCCCAGCGATTGTGTATTTATTCATTTCTCCTCATGAGTTTTTTGTTTCTGCCTTACATATTTTGAAGCTACGTTATTAAGTATAGTTTCAAGATTATTATATCTTTCTGAAAAATTATGTATTTTATCATTACAAGGTAGTATTTTTAGTCACATGTTTTCTCTCTGAAGTATATTTTTGGGTAATTCAATATAATGTGCCTGTATCAATTTTATTTCATTAATATTTGCCCGTTATATAATTTTCTCCTCTTTACTTCGAGTCTTTTGGTCATTATATTTAGGTGTATTTCTTGTAAGCAGTATATAGTCAGAAAATATGTGTGTTTAGAAACCACTGTAAGACTGATGGGCTTAGTCTGTGCATATTTATTGTGATTGCTGATGTCACTGTTTCTACCACTATATTTTGCACTTTTATAATTATCACACGTGTCTTGATTCTTCATTCTTGCATGTATATGTGTGTGCATGTGTGTCTGTGTATGTATTTGATGGGATCTATTGAATCACTGATCTTTTTTTATCCCTACACACTTTCCCACATCCCCTTCTATTCCAGATGTTGTACACTATTCTGTCTGGTTAGGTGCTACATTCCTTTTTCATGCATACTTGACCTTAAAAAGTCTAAATTTTCTCAATATTTCTACTGTTTTCCTGAAAAGTAGCAGCTCCTGCCTTTCATGTTATCATTATATAATTATTTAATTCTATCTTTTGAACACACACATAAGATTAGTAAATATTTTTGGAATTCTCTCATACACTTGATGTGTCCCCAGTTTTTTCTTTTTTACTCTCATTTCTAAAATTTCTTCATTTAATTTCTTCTTCCTGAGACATGTCCTTTGGTACATTTTCTAAAGAGGGCCTGGGAATTGTCAATTCTTTTGATTTCAGCCTTTGTTAATCAGAAATGTCTTTATTTTTTACTCTTACTATATTGTTTTTGAGTGCTAATTAAGATACAATAAAGTAGACATAACTGAGTTCCACAAGTTTTGCTAAAACACCACAAAACAAGATATAGGACTTGTCTTCCCCTCCCTGCATTTTCTTTCTGTCAATCATCCCACTCCCTCCAGAGACAAACACTCTTTTGGCTTCTTTCACTCACAATGTTTTTGTAACATCCCTGTGCGGTGTGTTTAGTACCTAGTTCTTCTTTTGTGAGTAGTATTTCATTCCACCAACAGACCACCATTTGTTTATTGATTCTCGCCATAGACCATGGATTTTCCAGTACACCAGCCCTGTCCCCAGCCAGGTAGGTACCTGTTGTTCTGAGACCTTCAACCTTCATCCAGGAAGTCAAACACAGCTAATAATACTGCTCGCTCACTGGACTCTGATTCTTCTTTGATCTTTCAAATTTCTTACCATTACCTGGGCTAAAAACACACACACTACCCCTCAGGTCTTTCATATTCTTGCCTGGTCTTTGAAAAATATCTCAAAATCCAAGACTTTTCCTGCTGGTGCATTTCTTCTCCTAAATTACTCAGCAGGAGCTGAGAGTGGTTGGTACATGGGATAACTGTTGATAGGATCCTTTAAAAATAATAATCAGTCATAATATTTTGAGAGCATTTCTCTTGTGTAACTTATTTAGTGAAGTGCTTAATTTAGATGATTTATTTAATCCTCTTCACAATCCTATGGTCACTCCCACTTCACAGGTAAGCACACTGAGGCTTAGATACACTTAGCAAGATGACATATCTCATAAATGGTGAGTCAGGATCTGAAGTCAGGCCACCTCCACATCTTGCATTCTTTAATATTGTTTATCATCACTGGATGGTAAACTCTACTTTTTGCCCTGTCAGATTACCTCCGTACATTTCATCAGGGTAATTAACCACGATGTCTTTTCCCTTTAGGGCCAAGACACTGCTACCTGCAGATCTTTCTTTCACTGTTATGATTCACGAGCTGCTGTGTCTTTTCTCCAAAGTGTGGCTCACTCCCTAGGGAGAGCCTTATTATTAGGTGGAGCTCCTATGTTCCTTTTCCTTTCCTTTCTCCTTGAGGGTGACGAGTTGTCCAGTGGATGAGGAGGAAACCAGTGGGTAGGAATTCAATCTCTGCCTTTAGAGGCAGGCCCAAGTGCTATTTATTCTCTGTGCTTCTATAAGACCTTTTGGTTATTTGGTGATTATTTCCACAACCCTGTTGGGTGTCCAGTTAGTCTCTTGGGCTTATTGAGCAATGGTAATTAATGGATTTTTGGGCCTCAGTGGAGCAGTCGTGTTGGCTATTTTCAGCTTACCACAATGACGGCTTTAAATCTCTCAGGGAATCTTACACAATTTATTCTTGTACCTCGGGAGTAGCAGAGCCAATTTCCCAGAGAATTTTGGTGCATTGTTTATGTGAATAAAGATAATAAATATATAGGAGGTAGATAAACCACTTGGCTACTTGTAATTCAAGCTTTCCAGGATTCTCCATGAATTCATGGTATGTATAAGATGAAAAACGTCCAAAATATAATGAATGGAGAAGAAATATGTTGAGATTTGGTCCATAGAGCAAACATGAAGTAAAAGGAAAATGCAATTGTTGGAGTAACCCAGGTCAAATCCATGTCAGAGGGAGACTAACTTAAGAAAGGGAAAAGGGTGAACCAAGAATGGGAAAAGGTGTGGAACAAAGCATGTGAAAAACTGGTTTTGTCTCTTACAAGACGAAGAGTGATAAAACACATGCATGTCGTATGGGGAGGGTGTGGACCAGGGAGCTTCATCCTGGTTTGGAGAGTCATGACTCTGAATCACCATTGAAGAATTTAGGTGATGATACCTGAGTTTAATTTATGCCTGCAAAGAACAACTTAGGTTTCAGATGAAAGAGATAGAAAGAATGAAACGCCTCAAAGTAGAATTGGGGTCTGTTCTCCTGTCCAAACTACTGTTCCATGGCAATCAGAGAGATGGAATAATGCAGTTTGGCCTTATAATTCCCAAGGAGGGATGTCTCACCATTTTTTCCCTCTCATCTTTTTGTAATGTCAGGGGAAACCTCTGTCTTTATTGAGGCTCAATTACCATGAAGTGGCTACAGACTCCAGAAGTGACCTAACCACTTATTCCGTGGTTAGTCAGATAGTATGTGCTCACTAAACAGAAGGGGAGAGAGAGAGAGAAGAAAAATGCGCCCTTTGTTTGCAAGAGGAGCAAAGTTCCCTAGTCACTCGGCCTGAGGCAGCAATATAGCAAGAAGGGAAGGTTCTCTTGCTACTGATTTTCTTTTAAGCCTTTGGGTGTGGGTCAGTGTGAAAGGCTCCAGAAGTTGGTTGGAGTGGAGTCACATGACCGAGCTGCTCAACCTACACCTTGAAGGTCTGGATGATCCCTTTGTTGAGGGGATTGGGATACTGAGTGAACAAGTCCACCTTTTAGGCCCTATATGCTGTGCCATAAAGAGGGGAAAACTGCTGGAGAAGTGTACTAGTCAGGGAACTTTAGAGAATCAGAACCAGCAGATGAAGCAGACCAATAGGTCTGTCTATCTATCTATCTATCTATCTATCTATCTATCTATCTATGTATCATCTATTGTCTATATATATATATTTTTTTTAGGACTTGGCTCACACAGTTGTCAGAGCTGGGAAGTCTAAAATCTGCAGGGCAGGCCAGCTGCCCAGAAATCCCACAGGAGTTGTTGTTGTGGTCTTGAGTCTTCAGGCAGCATGGAGGGAAAGTTTCTTCCTCTTCTGGGGACCTCAGTCTCATCTCCAGAGGCCTTCAACCGATTGCGTGAGGACCACCCACATTATGAAGGGTGATCTCTTTTACTCAAGGTCTACTGACTTAAATGTTAATCTAAATAACACCTTCATAATACTATCTAGATTGCTGTTTGAGCAAACAGTTGAGCACCATGGCCTACTCAATGGACCCATGAAATTAACCATCACAGGAAGAGAGGAAAGATGGTCTTTCTTACATTCCTCTTCTTCTTCCTCTTCTTCCCAGCCACTGAGCAGGATCTGAACCCTCAGGGGTGATGGCTGGTGGTGGTGGTTGTGGGTCGGGGCCACCCCTGTGGTGTTAATGTTTGGGGCTGGGCCCTTGTGGCTGCAGAAAAGGAGTGAGAACAGAACTGACACCGTACAGTGGGGAGCCATATGGAATCCATGGTGAACTGGAGAGGGTCTCCTACACACACTGTCACTGTAGAGAGGATTTGGAACCGGAGCATGGGTGGGGGGGTGGAAGCTGGGCAGAGTTAGAGTTTTGGAAATAAGCTTGGTGGGATTCTCTGAGATGGTGATCTGGACTTGGATTTTTCTCCATGGTGGGCCTGGCCCTGGAGGCATGGGTCTTGTGGTAATCTGGAGGATTTTCAGAAGGCTCCTTTGAAGAGCTATAATTCAAAACTTTTGGAAATATTCATGGGTAATACATTGATAACACTCTAGCATTCCAGCCTCCTTACTCAGTTGTGATACACTGAAGCGGAATTCCAAGCCACGACAATGGGAGCAACTGATTTTGTTGTTAAGCAGCTTCTAAGAACATTTTGAAGTCTCAAAAATGCCACTGGGGAAAAGCTCTTTTAATCCCCTTCTCCCCTTTTCAGCCTCGCCTCGCTGTCGGCTGCAGAAATAGATTAACATTTGTTATACCTCATTGTAAGCAGTCAAGCAAGCAGGTGACATTTTATCTTTGATATTTGATTGAAGGTAGAAGGCATTTTTCATTTATATTTTTGCCTGAAGCGAAGGGGGAAAGCAGATAAAAGGAAGAAAGGCATCGCTGTGATGTCTTCTCCGGGATATAAAAGTTGTGACCTAATGTTGTACTCCAGCTCTTTTCAATTCGATGAATATCCTTCCATTATCTGACGAAACACTCAGTGCTCAGACATGGTTACCTGGTTTGAAGGGGAGGACTTCAGTGGTGACAGAGTTGTGCCAAACATCTCTAAAATGTTTATAAATTGTCCTCATGCTTTATTTTTTGCTTTCTTTAAAATCATTTGGATTTATGCATTTGCTATTTTAGAATCCTCTTTAAAAAAATACCTTGGGTTATCACTGACCCGCGTGGCTGTTGGTTGAGCATCATCCCACAAAGTAAAATGTTGCTGATTTGATTCCCGGTCATGCCTGGGTTGCAGGTTTAATCCCAGTTGGGGTAGGTGTGAGGCAACTGATTGATGTTTCTCTCCCTCTCTTTCTCCCTGCCTTCCCTTCTCTCTAAATAAATAAATAAATAAAATCTTTAAAAAATTACTTGGTTTAGGAGTGAACATTAAAGAGAGATTGCAAATAATTTATAACAGGTTAAAAATATAGATGCAAATCTTTTTATTCCAATACTAAAGACAATTACTAACAAATGCATTATGCTGAATGACATTAAAAGAAATAGAAGTTTGTGCATATATATAACAATCTTAGAAAACTCATGCATACTAAGTACAAATGAATATTAGACATCGAATTCTGTCTGAAAGTATCTAGTCATGTAATATGAAAAATAGAGACATTTATTGAAGAAGACACAAGATACAAGAAACATTGTACATAGGATGACGATGCCTCAGTCCCCTTCAAAGTAGGTGCCTTGGGACCTCACACCGTTCTCCCACTTGCCATCAGCTGTCTTATATGTTCCTGAGTCTTATTGACAGGCTGAAATCTCTTCCCTTTCAAAGATAATTTTGGGAAAAGCCAGAAGTCTCAGGGTGTCAAATCTCAGATAAGTCAGGGCTGAGTCACCTGGGTGATTTGATGTTTTGCCAAAAACTCCACACAAGACGTGATACACGAGCAGGTGTGTTGTTGTGATGAAGCTGCCAACTACCGCTTGCCCATAGCTGAGGCCTTTTGAATCATCCGAATAGCTTCCATGGAGGAATGTTCAAGGTTCCACAAAACTTGGTGCAGAGTCATTTCTCTACTCAGTCATTTTGAATGTGAAGGCTACATAGGACACATGTTCATTCAATAGCATCTACTGCCCCTACCGACTAGTGCAGTGAAGTCATCATTATACACACATGCACAGTCCACTCTCCTTGGCTGCCAGGCTATATTGCTGTTGCACAAACTGTTCTTGTTATATTAACAATGGCTGGACTTTTCCCAGACAGACTTTGTACTACAACATAGTAATACCACCTTCTGTATATTTAAAGCTTAGATTTTATAAGTGCAGTCACAAATATTAAATAGTAATATTTAATCACGTAAATATTACTAATTTAGGGTATGTTTCCCCCAGCTGAGCAACCTTCTTACGGAATCTGAGGATTAAATTTCAGATCATGGAAATAACATGGGAAATGAAAATCAAAGAACTGACTACCAAAGTTTCTCTTCTTTTAATGTATTGTATTGATTATGCTGTTACAGTTGCCCCAGTTTTTCCTTCTTTGTCCTCCTCCACACGGTACCCCCCATTTTCACCAGTAATCCTTTCCCAGGTCATGTCCATGGGCCATGCATCTAAGTTCTTTGGCTACTCCATTTCATATACTGTTCTTAACATCCCTCTGTCTGTGTTATGTACAGTTGCTCTGACTCCCTGTCTTAGTAGTGTAGCCTGTTGCAGAAAAGCACACCTGTGAGTTGGATGGGCAGGAGCATTTGGTAACTGCCAGTGCAAGGCAACCCATGTGAACGAAGTTCATAGAGTCTCAGATATGGTGTTGCTGCTCTGTGGCTCTGTGTGGGGGAGGGAGGGCTCAGAAAGAACACAGTGGCTGCTGCCTGGCCTCTGGAGTTTTGTCCAGGAGGAAGCTGTCCCCCGCCACTCTCCCTGATCCAGATATTTCAGTTTCTCCCCATATGCTGTGGGTGCCCTTCCAGGGGCTGCCCTGGTGCAGGAGCCCAGAGGGAGGCCAGAGGGGGTGAGTCTGTATAAGTTCTAATGCTGTTTTGGGCCCTTTAAGAGGAAATGCCTGAGTATCCTCCAGTTTATTCTGCTGCTCCACCCTTACTGATTTTTACAGCCAGAAGTTACAGACACTTACCTTCCCGGCACTGGAACCCTGGGCTGGGTGGTCTGTTGTGGGTCTGGCATCCATTGCTCCTGAGGTAACCCTTCAGATTTTTACCCTCCACCTGTGGGTGTGGGTCACCCATTCTGCCTCTCCTACCTTCCTACTCGTGTGGATGAATGTAACTTCTTTAATTCCTCAGTTGTTGAACTTCCATGCAGCTCAATTTTCTGATGATTCTGGGTGATAGTTGTTTTGTCATTTGTTTGTAGGTAAACACTAAGCCTCCATCTTGACTGGATGTACTGAATTATTTTTATTAAAGCATTCTTCTTCAGATGACTTAATGGTGGAAATGAACAAAAATATTTTTCTTGAATAATTTCTATTTTCTTGACATTAACTAGTGGTCCTGGGAGGAGTTAGAAAGGACATTAGTCAGATTTTCCTGAGGCACAGTGATCTGGAGGAGACTGTGGTGCTTGACTGGAGTAAACTGAAATCTCTAAGATCATCTACATTCTAAGGAATTTTGACAGTCAATGCCAAGTACAGTTTCTAAGGCAAAATGGGAGAGGGACTTCTAAAGATAAAAATAAAGGACACATGCTGTGAGTGACCAGAATATTGATCACCAGCTGATTGTATATTTTGTTTTCCCTTTTCATCTTAGAGTCAAAGTAAGAATCTGTGGGAATACTGCAAGAAAAACAGACACACATATAATAAACATAAAAATACTTTTTATTATTATAAAGCAATCAATGTTTATTATGGAAAATTAGGAAATATAAATCAATCAAAAGAAAATAAATTTATATTTTCTCATTTAAATCAATGAGAAAATAAATTCTCATTACTCAGAAGCAATTTCATTTTTTCTTTGTATCTGTGAACCAAAATGTGTACTAAGTAAGAACAAATACTTCCTTTGAAGCTAGGGGTAGAGAATAATCTCTGTTCAAGAGAATTCTACAATGGATTGGCCAGGTACAGGAGAGGATACCCAAGGATGGAGCTTGGTGGACATCACCGTGCTCATCAATACTGCATCCAGTTTTCTCCTTCTGGATCCCCTGGCGGTCATGAAGGCACCCAACTGTGACCATGTGACTGGCTGAAGTGCTATGTGTCTGAGATGTGTGTGACTTCTAAAACAGAAAATGGAGCAGAATCTCCATTTGTTTTTTTGTTGTTGTTGATAGAGTTGATATATGTATTTTTTTCTAATACTGTGTACATGGGCTTTGTGTTGGTAGCTAGACATTGGCCATAGTGGGAATATTTTTTATGATGTTTAGCTGTTATAATGTTCATCATGATGATTATCAAACATGATATTGAGCCAAATCTCTGTGTATATCCTTATTTACTTCTTTACAGTAACTTCACAGAAGTGAAAGGTATGAAAAAAATTTTAATATTTAATTAATTTATTTTTTGACAGGGGGAAGGGAGAGAGAAAGAGAGGGAGAGAAACAGCAGTGTGTGGTTGTCTCTCACACACCCCCTCATGGGGACCTGACCCACAACCCAGGCATGTGCCCTAACGGGCAATCGACCCTTTGGTTCACAGGCTGGCACTCAATCCACTGAGCCACACCAGCCAGGGCAGTATAAAAAAATTTAAAGTTTTGAATAAGTTTTGTTAAACTGCTCACCTGAAAGATTGTTATTTTACTTGCTCAATAATAAAGACCTACTGTGAATATATCCAGTTTGATCAAAACAGAATGTTGTTAGTGTTCCTGTTTTATGATTTGGCAAAAGCTTACTGAAAGTTTGGTCTATGTGGATTCAGCACAAAGAGCAGATAGATTTAATCATTTTTAGCAATCTGGGGACTCTTAGGGGTGGACTCCTCTGTATAGTGGACCTATAATTACCTTTACAAAAATTAATATTCTCTTATACCTATTTCCCCATACAGACCTTCCCCCTTTTACTGGATGACTTTATATGGTAAGAATGAGAATGTAGTAAGGATTAAGAGATGGGAGGGAAGGAGAGTGGAAGTAGGGAAAGAAGTATATAATGGGTTCATACATTGAAATCATTTAGTCTCAAAGAATAGCTGCTGAATTATATTACCCAATTTTAAAGCATCTTCTCTTCCGTTTTGCTTGGCCCTACTCATGGCTCCACATGGGGGGATAGGGTAGATTCAACCTGTTTGCTGAGGACGAGAACACAGAAGCGTCATCAGCTTGCATTGCAGGGTTGTACATGAAGAGCGAGTTAGCCTGGTGCCCAGAGCTCTCCAAAGTCTCCCCCTGTCACAGTCCCCATCTCGTTCTTGCCCCCACCTGCGGTATATGGTTTACTCCTGCTATCTGCAGTCCCTCGTCCGTGGTTTTCCTCCTGAATCTTGATCTTTGCTGTATGCTTTCCCTCTGCCTGGAATCTCCATCCCCTCTCTTTTCACTGTGCTTTAGAATTTGAGCTTGGACACGACCTCTACCAAAGCTTTGAGTCCTCCTCTGAATGTGTTAGGTGCTTCGTTCACATGCTTCTGTCAAGTTTTGTGTTTATCACATAGTATTAGATTTTCCGGCTTCCTTATTTTTTTTCTTTGCGGTAGACTAGGGGCTGCTACAGCAGGAAGCCTGTGCTTATCAAATCACTTAGCAGAGTGACATTTGGTGGCCTATCAGCAAATCTAAATGAATTAATAATTAAAACATAGGCGTTCTTGTGAGTCTCTAGGTATACCATATAAATTTGAATCAATCAGAAAACTTGTGCTAAGTGAAATAAGGCAGGCAGTGAAAGACAAATACCATATGATCTCACCTACAAGTGTAACCTAATCAACAAAACAAACAAAAGAGCAAAATAGAACCAGAGGCATGGAAATAAAGAACAAACTGACAGTGACCAGAGGGGAGGGACATAATGGGGGGAAGTAGGGGAAGGGTCAAGTCAAAGACCATATATAAAGGGCCCTCAGACAAAGACGATGGTGGGGAAAGGACTGAATGTGGGGGGTGGGGGGGCGGTGCAGGGCAGGGGAGAGTAATGAGGGAAAATGGGGAAAACAGTAATTGAATAACAACAACAACAAAAGAAAAAAGAAAACATCTTCTGAGGGCTAACTTTGTGCTTGTAACTTTACCAAGTTTCCTAGAAAATACAAAATATGAATACATCATAGATTTTAAGAGAGTTACCTTCTGCTGAGGAATTTGCAATTAGCGATTTCAACGATCCAGTCTCCTGAACAATTGAGCACTTGAAGGAGGGGAAGTGGCAGACATTTGGAGGGTTTGTTACTTTTTTGTAGATACAGAAACTAAATAAAGGACATGGGAGTATCAAAAGTTTCTAATCCAAAGTTGTAGTAAAGAAGAATTTGATAATTTAAAGCTATAATTACACACTTCCAAGATTACTAACATAGATAATTATTGGGTTTGTCCTTGTGAAGATATCTAGGCTTCTAAATGATCCTAAAATTATAATTTAACATTCCCCACAAAATCTGTTATCAGCTTCTGTTTCATCTTAGTTTTCTGTGTGTTCAAAATCCAATAGAAGCTGTCTTAAGTGTTTTCCTCCTATTAAACAGTTGTCTGAAGTCCATAATTCAGCGAGACAGTAAGTAGTTGCATTTATTTCTATACAGTTCAGCTCTGCAAAGCCGACTGTGAATTCAGCGGGGCATTCTTGCACTAGCCAGTTTTTGTCATCAGTTACACAACAGGAAAGAGGATTGTATTTCTCAGCTAATGGAAGAAACTGAGGTAGTATATAGACCCCAGGTATTTTAAAACACTGGCTTGAGTTGCAGCCTTGAGCGCTAAAGGTAAAGAACAGTACGGATTCTGGAATAATATCTTGGTTACTTATTTGGGACCAAAGGATCTTGTTTTCCTTTTACATTAGATGGAATGACCCATTCCATTTATGTACCAAACCCTAACATTCAAATCTTGAAGTTCCTGTCCTCACCAAACTCCATTCTTCCATTCCCCACTCTGTCACATTTTAAGTACAATGAGGACATAAGCTGGAACTTTAATTTTAGCGTTTATTTCTAAAATACGTCATTAGGAAGCTCTTTTGTTTCAAGAGAGATCGTAGGGGAGAAAGAAACTTTCTATTTCAGGAGGCTCTTCCAGTTGCGGTGCCTTCGTAATGGCTCCCCTAGAGCACGCAGTGAGAAATGTATGATTGTCATCTGAAGCAGAGCTGAAACAAGTCGCAACTTTGGTATTTTTTCATGCTGGTTTTATGTCTTTCTTACATTCTTTTAATGTTAGTTTGTTAATAACTTTTGCTAACGTAGAGCATTGAAGAACATCTGAGAGGTGATTCTATTTCAAGAATTTTTTGCCCCAAAGTCCTTTTATTTGGCGATATGTGTAGACTGGAGCAACTGGAGAAGCCCAAACAAGACCGAGCAAAATTCTCCCAGCAAAATTTACTTTTTTCCCCACTTTCATATTTTGGAATAAGTCGAGGCAGGTCACATTCCCTCAAAGTGAACAGAGATTTGAGTTGAGATGGTATTTGTCAAAACAGAATTTGTCATATCTTTCTAAGTAGCCAATCCATTGTCAATGGAATTATTCTCTTTTGACCCAACTGATAGGGAATTACTTCCAAACATTTTCAGCATATTGAGTGTTTTCCCCTGGGCTGACTGTACTCCTCGGAGGTTTCCCTTTGCCTTGTAAAATCTCATTTTAAAATTACATGGCAAATTCAGATACCACCTACATGAGGGCCTTGAGAAATACTTCCAGAAGCAGCATCCAGTTAACCTTATTTTCTACATTCCTTCTTGGTATCAGCTGAGAAACTGATGATTTGGAAGAAGTCACCACTACCCTTGGACTTTTTTTTTTGACAGCCCCATCTGCCTATTCACATTTACTTTAGGGAAAACTGGGAGCCACAGTGTTTCAATGCTGTAAGGTCTCAGTGCAATTTCTGAGAGGCAGCTTGATGCACTGGAGTTAGTAGAGTTGGGTTTGAAGTTCAGTCTGATGGTAGATGTAGTACCTTGGACAATGTAATTAAACTCTGAGCCTTGTTTTTTTTTTTTCATCAGCAGACTAGGTATAATGACACCCCATATCATCAAGCTGTCATGAGATTAGTTTTGGGTACATATAGCAAGTATCTGATCTGTAGCTGACACATGGTCCCAGTGCCCCTTCCCTACCCTGCGCCTCCCTCTTCCCTTTTCGTGCCCTTGCTGGGTGAGCACGAACCCTAGCTGTTTTCCAAAGCATAGAATGGGGACGCTGCAATTGGAAGGACTGTTAAAGGCATCGCTGTACGCAGTAACTGTCTTTCCCAGTCTCTGAATTCCCTGAGGTTAGAAATTAACTTGAGGGGACAGTGAAGGCCTTGGTCCCCCGCTCAGATACACAGCAACATTAGAATGTCAGCTGACACTTGTGAATGACAACGGTCACTATGTGCCTCAGTTTACTCAGCAGAGGTCCAGTTTTGTCCTGGTCTGATTATTAATAGCACCCCTTTTCACCCTCAAAAGTATCCTGATCTGGCTAATAAGTTTTGTGATTACCCATGCTCCACGACCAGAGGTCCTTTTCTTGTTCACCGCTAGAGTCACAGCATTTAGCATAGAGCCTGGACATGGTTGGTGCTCAATATATATTTGTGCTTTATATGCTGTTGTATCTGTTTTGTTAATATTTAATGCAATGGTTATGGTTTTGAAAGTAAGACTATTACTTATGGAAATCTTGGTAACTTCTGTAAAGGAAAAGAAGAAAATAAAAAAATTACACGATTGTTAATATCGCAAGAAAGATTGTTTTATTACATAATTAATTGTTTCTTGGAAAAAAGAAGGTGGAATCTCAAGGATATTTGTGGCAAGGGGGGGGTTGGCATGTTAAGCATGTCTGTCACAGTGTCAGCCATGGTCAGAACCCCTTCTAAGTGGGCAGGGCTAGATTGCTGTTTTGTGCCGTGCAACTCTGCCCCTACTGGCTGGAGCCGAGGTCTAAGGGGTGGGCTTTGATCTGAGAATAGACAAACCAGATTCTGGCCAGCCTCTGACCTGGTGAGAAAGGATGAGCAGGGCTAACCATGTGCCCTCTTTGGAAGCTGAGCTAGAAAATAAAGTTCACATGGGACCTGAAGCAGAAGGAATCTATAAAGAGAAGCTATGAGATTAGGTAGGGCCATGAAGGCCTGAGGTTATGAAAATACAAAAGCTATGAGGGAGCAGAATCTTTGAAGTAGAGGAAAGCTACACAGAATGGAAGGAAAGCATAAAGCAGCTGGTTGGTATACAGAGAACTGGGCAGAGCACAGAGAGGGACAGAGGCACCATCAGAGAGAGGCCTTGGAGGGTCTGAGAGAAGCAGAGAGACAGAGAGCAGCAGGTCCCTAACCTGCCTTGGTCTCAGAAGTTTCTCTGGTCCTGGAGCCCGTTCCCAGGTGTTTTTATGAAAATTTACTTTTTTAGGGTGGCCTGAGTGAGACTCTTCTCCTAGCAACCCTAAGATTCTGTTTGGAACAGCAGCCCACTACAAAACGGCAGTGTATGCTGAGCGCGAGGGGACCGCACGGGACCAGTGTTCACAGTCAGGTTGTTAGGACACAGTGCGTCTCAGAGAACCCGACTGAAGAAATAGGCTCTAGATTTCTTGGGAACGAAAACACTGTCAGCTACTCTCCCCACTTCCCTCTCACTCTGAAGTCACATGATCTACATGAGCAAAGTCACCTTTGCTACTCTCTGCTTATCTTTGTTCTTTTCCACATCAGCTTCCTTTAAAGGCTGCCCTGTGACTCTTGCTTGCATGTGGCATTGTTGTGGCATTGTCTATGGCCCCAATTCTCTGTGACTCTGGAGATCTAATACCTCGTATTAGATCCGACTAGCTGAAATCAGCATACCTTTTTTTTTTTTTAACATGAGAGAGAAGATGTCAGATGGTTGCTGATCCATTGATGGATTGACTCTGACTCAGATGTTCCTCTGATCCAATGAGCGGTGGCAAAGGTGTGTGATGGTACCTGAGCCTGCTTCGTCAGCTGGGGCTACAGGCATTGATTTCCCGATTATGCAGAGAAGGGAAAGAGCAAATTGAGCAACATACATGCGACACCTTGGTTCTGCCCCACCATTTCACCACGATCTCTGTTCCTAGTGCAAACCCACTGCTGGACAACACAGCCAGCTTCAGACCCTAGCTCTCAGTTCCTAGGGAGATGTCCTCATTTCTCCCTTTGCCTTGGCTCACCTCCTTCCAGGTGCTTTTCCTGTCTACTCCGGGAGCTGTCCACAGTCCCAGTTCTGACAGTTTGCCTTCTCTGCAGTTTTGTCCCTAGGGTCAGCCCTTGAACAGTTCCGGTAGGTCAGTTCCGGTAGGCAATCTTTGCCCATCTTCGGAGCTGACAGGGCTGTAAATGCCCACTATGTAAGCGCAGAGAGAAGTACTCCATGCAGGCTGGAATGAAGAAATAGCTGAAAAAAAAAATTACACAGTCTTGAATACTGACAGATTCAGCACGACTTGCCTGAGGGCACCAATCGTGTAAATTCTTCCTGCAGCAATGTGACAATCTCTTAGCAACTCTGAGCTGCTCTGGTTTCAGTTTAACAGCAACAGGGCAGCAGACCACAGGGGAACTCATTTCATCCCATAGAGTGTGTTCACCAAAGCCATCTCGGCTTAGCTGTCTGTCTGAATCAGCATATCCTGATGAAGGGCGATTCGGCCTTCTTTCCAAGATGTCTCAGTGGGAGTGACAAGAGAGATGTGAGGACATGTAGCCTTTGGGAATTCTCCATGTGACCAGCTGAGGCTCCGGGATGCTCTCTGTCAACAGAGGCCCGTGTCATTTGTTGCAGGTCCAGCATCTTGTCTATTCCTTCTCCGAGAGGGAAAACTGTGTGTTCATCACCTCTGTGTGCCTTTGCATTTGCATTCCACACCATGTTCATCTGACACCACAGATTCTGCGGCTGGCACCCCCTCAAGACTCTCTGTCCAGCACAGATTATATCTGACAAGTTGAAAGCTCCATGGAGCCATCGCCATAGGAGGGAAAAAAAATCAGGCCCGAAATCGAAGGCTTACCTTTCTCATAGTGGATGAAGATTCTTCTTTATTTAGAGAACAATAACAACAGCAACAACAAAACCACTGGACTTGGAAGGGAGGGAAAGATGCGGCAATGTGGGTATGCATATTCATGTGTGTTTTTTTCCATGGGTTCTGTCTCAAGTAACTCCATACTTGATCTTTAGAACAAATTTTTGACTTTCATACTTTCTCATTGCTCAAGTAGTATTAGGAAATGATTAGCAACACCGAGTGTTCTGTAACTTTCTTTTTTGCAGCCAGATTTTCTCAGTGGATAGACCACTGCATGAGAGTAATTCAGGCACTTTCTGAAGCTTTGTAACTCTTTCAGGCAACTGAGGGACCATTTAGTAGGTTAGTTATTGGAATGGTACCCTAAAAAGTGGCTGGCTACGGTGAAATGTAGCAAAATTGCTCCCTGATGACCTCAAAGAGCTAATGACTGCTCAAAGGATTCTCAGAGAGTTTCCTAAGTGAAGAACAAATATGGCTCCCCAAATATCAATTGTACAGGATGTATTGTGTAGGAGTAAGGGGCAGGCAGGGTTCTTGATCACAGAAAGGGATCCTGGAGCATTGCAGCAGCCAGGATGATCCTAATGATGGGGCTCTGAGAAGTACTTCCTCCTACAGAGCCCCCGTGAGGAATAATTGGAATCCCCTATGTGGTCAGCCAACTGGAGCTCTGGTCAGCAAAAGCTGAATGGGAGTCTGGGTGGCATGAGGTAGACACCAATATAAGGACTGTCTCCTTAAAAAGATAATCTAGCCCTGACTGGTATGGCTCAGTAGATTGAGCACCAGACTGTGAAGCAAAGGGTCGCTGGTTCTATTCCCAGTCAAGACACATGCCTGGGTTGCAGGCTGGGTCCCCAGTGTGGGGCATGTGACAGGCAACCACATATTGATGTTTCTCTTCCTCACTTTCTCCCTCCCTCCCCCTCTCTCTAAAAATAAATAAATAATATCTTAAAAAATAAAAAAGATAATCTCTATAAATCACTATTTAGAGAACCCAGGGAAGGATTTTAATTTCTAGGCTTAAGCAAAGGTAACTAGAAAGTCATTAGCAAGCTATGATAGTCATCTTTTTCATATCCCCTGTTTGTTGCAAAGATTAAGTATCTGTCCAGACAAGAGACTGTTAGATGCCTACTCAATATCTACTATCTCTACCTCCCCTTTCGTATAGAATCCTGCTTTTATTAAAGCATCATAAACTAAACTATGCTAGATTTCCCAGCCTGCCTGGGAAGAGGGGAGGGAAATATGCCTAAATTCTAGCCAGTGAGATGTAAGGAGAAGTTATTAGGTGGGTCATTGGGCAACTCTCTGTATAAAGGGGCAATGGCTCATCTAGTATGTTCCCTTTGTCCCTTTTTTCCCCTTTCTTTCATCCTAAAAGGAGGAACTTCTGGCTGGAGTTCCAGTAGCCACTTTGTGAATATGAGGGAGCCTTGACTAAGGCAGCTGCAAGTCAGTAGAAGGTAGAAGACAGAGAATAGAGATAGAAGATCTGTGATTAGGAGCCGCCGTATCACACCTAATTTATTCTAGCCCTGCTTTTCATGTCTCTGCTACTCAGAGTTGAGCACATTTGCTAACTGATACTATATGCAAGGCTGGAATCTCACATCTTCTACTCTTAAATACAAGTTATTCTGTTCACGCAACAGGAATATGGACAGGGACTAGGACTTTAAAACTCAGCCAGACCATCCATATGGATGGGCACCATATGGTCTTTCCTTGCTGCCAAGGCCAATCTACATAACAGACACAGGGAAGAATGGCAAGTGCAAAGGCAATAACGACACCCTCAAATGCACGAAATGGAGACAACCTGAACAACCTTGAGATCCCGTAGAGATATCAATTCTGAAGGATTAAAAAGAAAAATACTTGATAGTGCATACCAACTATAGATAATTTTTAATTTTTCAGTTACAGTTGACTTACAATATTGTATTATTATTAGGTGACTAACAATATTTTATGAAGTCTGTAGAGTAAATCTCTCACCTTCAAACTATGATATTGGTTAGTTACCTTAATTATTATCTGCATTATTCATCAAATTCATTGGGTTATAGATCACTTTGGTTAAACAATGGCTATTTTTATCCTCAGTATATGTTGGTTTGTAGGCACACGCTCAGAGATGCACCAGAGCTGAGGACATTCTCTCTCCATTTCTTATCTCCCAACATACTACCCCTTCCCCTGCCCCAAAGCCTTATGCCTCATCATTGGCTTTTATGTTCTGCTTCCAGAAACTTCCACAATGCATAGTAATGGTCTCCATTTATTGGCTACACAATAGGCACTGCACTCTCTGAGTTGGTTATTTTTACCCTCACTTCCTAGATGAGGAAATTGGGGTTCAGAGAACTTTAGAAAGTTACCAAAGACTGTGCAGGTAGTAACAAACAATAGAGCTGAGATGCAAACCCAGATCTATGTAGCCAAAATGCATTATTTTAACCACTCTATCTTCATTTAACAAACATTTTCCACAACACTAAGGGCTGGTATTTCTTATTCCAGGCCTTGGGGATAAAAATGGGAGGAAAATTGCAAAAATTTCCTGTTCTCTCTGAAAATTTTTGCTTTTCTTTGAAAAATTCTACTGGAGAATGAAAACAATAAATGTGATTAGTAAGTAAATTTATGCAAGTGAGTTCTATAGTATAAGTAACAAGGTGGTGGAGTGGGGGAGCAGACACACAGCGAGGACAAGAGGGGACAGTTGAACTATTCAAGGAAGGTGTCCCTATCAAGGTATTTGAGCAAAAGTTTGAAGGAGATAGTGGTGTGAGCAACTGGATAACTGCCAGGAAAAGGTCAAAGAAACAGCTGGTGCACAAACCCTGGGGTGGAAGCGTGGCTGGCATGTCTGAGGACCAAGGAGGGGTTTGGAGTGGATTGAGCAGGGATAGTAATTGGCAATGAGGTTTGAGAGGGAATGGAAAGTCAGATCACATATAGACTATTGTGAAGACTGTTTTTTTTTTTTACTCTGAGGGAAATAGGGGGCCATTTGAGTCAAGAGGTGATATGATCTGACATGTTTCAAAGGATCACGCCAGCTGTTGTGTTGCGAATAGATTAAAGAGAGGTACAGATTCAAGGAGTCCAGTTAGGAGGCTTCTGCACTATGATCTCTTGCTTCATGGTTGATTAGAGGATACTGTCAAAAGAGAGACGTCTGCCCTTCTTGCCCTCCTCATCCTTTTAGGTTAAAGAGGGTAAGTAACAGGAAGGTGAAGGTAGTAGCAGATGGTGTCTTCAGCATTGGGCTGGGAGTGGGTGGGAGTTTCAGCTGTCTCCTTCATCCTTTCCTCATCCTGGGAAAATGTGCAGGCAGAGACAGGCACTGTTGGATGGACATCTGCAGAAGTCTCTATGGAAACTTTCCTGGGACCAAAGTTCTGGGCATTTCTTTTTCGTTTATTTTTTCATCAATTAGACAAATATTCATGCAGCCATCATGCAGCTTACATTAGTGGAGGGAACAGACAACAATCATTAATCATCACAAATATGCAAATTATATAATGTGTTAGATTGTGGAAAGAGTTTTAGAAAAATGTGGGGTAAAGTGGGTGGCAGCTCCAGGGATTGAGTGGGGGAAGGTTAGGGTGGGGGACAGGTTTTAGTATTAGTGGGGTGGACGGAGGTGGTCTCATTGGTGGCTAAGACGCCTTGATACTTTCATAACATCGTTAACTAGATACATCCTACTGTTGCTTCTCCTTTTCAACCATACCTCCCACTGGTAAAGAAGATAAGTAAGGTGACCTCAGTTGCTTTTCTCCAAATGAGCTAAGAGGTCTGCTAATGCTCAGCATTTATGTTCGTCACTATCTGCCACTCAATCCCATTGACTCCTTTGACCTTTGAGGGGAAATCAAGATTGGCTCCTTCTCACAAAATGTGAGCAATCCCTGTTCCAGCTAGACTGGTGTGCCGGGAAAACCACCACTTCTTGTCATTTATATATATTGTTTCAGTGTCATTAAAGGGACTTCTGAGATTGGGTTTTCATTGGCTGGGTCTGTATGATAGGATGGTAAAATATGATATGGGTAATGAAAAATTCACTGATTAATTTGTCCTCTGTTCATAAATTTCCTCTCTGTTCAATTTAAATTCCTGATAATGGAGCAATTGATCACATTGTCAAACTGTTCTTTAAATTTGTTAAACTGTTTTTAAGATGATGGAGAAAAAGGAAATCTGCAGTGTTATGGTTGAAGCAGCTGTGTAATCATCATTATTGTTTAATTAGTCATTTTCTGTCTAAGTGGAGTGATTTATTAATTTTGAACAAATGTGACTAAAGCATTAACTCTAGATAATAGTTTTAATGATAACTCAATGTAAACATTATCTGGAATAATCTAATCTAGAACTTTTCAAAGGATATTGCATTGAACAACAGTCCCATTTGATGTCTACGAAAATAAAAAAAAAGATTCACTGGTCAAATAAGTTTGGGAAGTGCTGCATGCTACAGTTCTCACTCAGAGGTTCTTAGTGTACATCGGTCTTTTAATAGTTTTGAGAAATTGTCAATAAATTTATTTTGTTTCATTTAACCTAGTGTTTCCCAAATCTATTTGATTACGGAATCTATTTATCACAAAGCCATCGGTTAAATCCTATCGATTTACAAGATATACTCTGAGAAAAGCTGATGTGGCTGTTATTAAATTTCTGAGAATGACCAGAATTGTATACTTATGGGATTCAAGGAATGTTTATTGAATAAGTGGCTAGAGGGTGAGCTACACATTTGAACTTCTTTTAATTCCAGATCTTAATTGTGATTATAGTGCTAAAAGTTTCTATATGATCTTCTTCTAAATCCAAACACTGGGGAGGCTCCTTTGGCTCATGGAGATTTAATTTTGGGTCTGGTATGTAATGATAACACAGACAGGGTCTTGGTGGTCACCAGATTTACAAAGCTACTTACAGCAAAGCATTACTGACATTTAAACAAACCAGGGAAATTGTTTCATGGGGCTTCTAAATTGTGACCTTCCTCTAGAAATCACATCAAATAACTGCTGTGATAAAATTTACTCCCTCAGATAAAAACAAAAATGATAAGTCTCAAATATTGACAATTTGGTACAGAATCCAGCATTTCTTAATATTGTCCGCAACAGTAAAACATTTTTGACTTAGAATGAATACTCTTAGCTCTCTGAGACCCCTCAAGATGGCTGAAGTACAAATCAAAAGGGTGCCCGAGGAGGCAACGGATTTTGGCAGTGTTAAATTGTCAAAATTCGTTTAAACTTCACTTTTTTAGCCTCTGCCTCTTAAGCATATTCTCCATCCCTTATGAAAATATGAAATTGAAATGTAAGCTTCTTTTGCCGAAATGCCCTTAAATGACTTCTCTGGAAAATTTCTGCACATAATGATCATGTCCTTTAAAGTTCTCTGCTACAATGAACATTCTATTTCCTCTCATTCCTTGTTGAGTAGGAAGTCAGAGGACATTTTAATTTTTGCAAGCTTGAGACAAATTGGTTTTTCAGCTGATAAGATGAATTTATCTGGACTTTTTTCTTAAATGATAGAAAATTTCTCTCTAATGAACAAACAAGACACATTTTGCCTTGAACACAATATATTGAAGTGATTTCTCCCTCATTTTTATGGAGAATATTGGCATGGCCATCCCATGTGTCTTCGTTTTGGTCCTTGTAGGGTCTTTTCCTGTGGGAGGATTATAGATTTTTCTTTCCAGTTGATGTCGGGCTTGGTCATGTGACTTGCTCTGGCCAATGAAAGAAGAGCCAAGGCAATGGGTGGCACTTCCAACAGAAGCTTATAGAACTGTCGTGGTTTGCCACATCTTTTTTTTTTCTCCCTGCTATGGAGACCAGTGTTGTCTCAGATAGAGACTGTTCTGTCATTTTAGGTCCTACAGGGAGGCTGATGTGGAGCAGATTCATGGCCAACCAGCAGGGGATATATTACATGAGGAAGAAATGAACCCTTGTTTTCGTTAAGATTTTGGAATTGTTTGTTATTCTTTATAACTCATTATATTTTGACTAATACAAACAACTTTGTCATTGGATTTTTTCCACTTTTCTTTTTAAAAGACTTGATATAAGACCAGGGAATTCAGCCAAACCATCATCTATCACTTAGTCAATATTAAGCAAATAGAAAAAAATTGTCAGTGAGTTTATGCTAAGTTAAATTTCTACATCAACAATGCAGAATATTTAACCACTGTAATGTAGTTAATAACTGCTATTTAGTTTTAAGTAATGAAGCAAATAGAAATATAGACCTCACTGCAATGTTGTTGTTTAATGGACCATTTACAATGATTCTTGAATGTGAGCATATTTAATCTAAGCATTTTCTATTCAGACCTTAATAACTGTCTCTGTGAGTTGCAATTTAGTCTTTCAAAACACCAAATAAAAAAGTAAAATTAAGTTTTTAACAACTTGTGTTCAAGTAAAAATGATTCTTTGAGGCAACACTGGCTAGTTGGTGTAATAAATCCCCAGAATATTATTTTACAGATGCACATCTTCCCCCCAGGTGAGAGTAGACTCTGCAGGTGACTTTCTGTTAATTCCTTAGTGGAAGGGCAGTGTGCGGATCCTGATAATTATTTAACTCATGAATTATAATTAACAGGGATTATTTAAGGGTCTCCTCCAACCCCCAGGAAAGGTAAAAAGGTTACTTGGGAAAAAAACTTGGCTGAATATAAAAGATGCTATTCTTGAGGACTTTTAGAACTCTATTTCTTAGGAGAAATATATATATCTTATTTTTAATTTTTAAAATATTTATCTGTGAGTTACAACACAGTTGAGCTAATGAAATGTGAGATGTTAGATTATTTAATATTAGTGGAAATAATCAAAACATTTAAATCTCGCAATTTAGTTTGGTATGACCCTGACCTTTAGCCTCATATAAAACCAAAAAAAAAAAGGACATTTATATTGAAAGCTAAAGAAGATTTTTCACCCTGATTGATGTGGCTCAGTGGGTTGGGTGTCACCCATAAACTGAAAGGTCACCAATTCAATTCCTGGTCAAGGCCCGTGCCTGGGTTGTGGGCCAGGTCCTTGTTTGGGGGTGTGCGAGAGGCGACTGATTGATGTCTCTCCCTCTCTTTCTCCCTCCCTTCCCCTCGCTCTAAAATAAATACATAAATAAAGTATTAAAAAAAGGAAACTGAAGAAGATTTTTGTTAACTTGCACTGAGGGGGCTTCAGTTACAGTTTTTCCATAACCAGTACCTGCAAACCTGAGGGGCTCCAGGACTGTAACAAATTAAGAGGAGGACGCTGCTGTTCCTGTGATGGCACACGGAGAGTGTAAGTAAATATTAGGTTCAGAAGGACTTGGTTGTGTGTATGGGTCAGACATCTGGGACTTCCACATGGATGGTTTAATAATAAGCATTAGAAGAAACCAGGTAGCCTGGCTTGAGTTTAGGAGAAAGGAGAGATAGAATTCGGTCCTACATCTGCCTAAGCTTTTGAAAGTAAGGAGCTCTTCCTAAGGATGTGTGAAGGCAACCCGTGTTGCTAACTTGATCCAAGAGCATGGGGGCAACACTGAAGACAGTGATATGTAATGCTGGGCCCCTCTAGGGCCAATGTCAGGAATATAAGAAAGGAAATATTACTTATTTATTTAATTGTTATTTTTCTTTTTAAAAAATTATTTCATTTTTGTTCACTTAAGGTTGTCTGCATTTACCCCGCCCTCCACCCCCACCCCCGCCCCCAGCCAGCCATCCCCACTTCCCTCCCTTGCTTCTACCCTCTTTGGCTTTGTCCATGTGTCCTTTATATTTGTTCCTGAAAATTACAGTTGACATTCAATATTACATTAATTCCACATGTACAGCACAGTGGTTAGACATTTATATAACTTACAAAGTGATCCTCCTAAATCTAGTACCCACCTGGCACCATACATAGTTATTATGTTAGCGACTATATTCCCTATGCTGTACTTTATGTTCCTTGTGACTATTTGGTGACTATCAATCTGTAAGTCTTAATCCCTTCCCCTTTTTAATTCAGTCCAGCAACTTTCCTCCCTGCTGGTAACCATTAGTTTGTTCTCTGCATCTATGAGTCTGTTTTGTTTGTTTGTTTATTTTGTTTTTAGTATATAGAAAGGGTATATTATTAGAACCAGAATGGGGAGTGGGGATAGTGTCCCACTGTGGTTATACCTATGTACAAAGTTGTTGGAGGTAGACTGCTTGGTTTCCAGGTCTACTCTGTCACTCCTAGAGGTGGGTGATGATGACAAGTTGCCTAATGTCTCCATGCATTCTTCTTCTCATCTGTCAAATGGGGACATTTGGGTTGGTATAGGGAGCAGAGAGTCTTTGGTGTGCTGTGATGCTCCATAGGAGTGTATGTTATTCCTTGGGGAATTGTTGCTGAAAGTGGAATTTTAAATTGTAAGAGGTTTTTGGGAATGTTTCCCTAATGTTTAATTAAAATTCCTTCTATGCTTATGTGAATTTTTTTCTTGGGGGAACAGAAGCCATAACTTTCTTTGCATTTTCAAAATTATTCAAAATCCCCTGAAGGTAAATAACTACTACCCTGAAATTTCTACGAGGGCATAGGGTAGTCCTGATTTGTGTGCAAAACATGTTGAAGTTGAATATGTGATTCTCCATTTAACAAGGGATTGGAGCACATTGAAACATGGGAGCAAGTAACAGAACAGCTGAGGGCAGAGGTGTGTTCCCATGGTGACCAGAGATTTCCCAAAAAGGTTCAGAAACACGTAACCATAAGGACTTCTACTTGGTACCATATGTGAATTAACCTTTAGGAACTTCCTAATATGTAGGAAGGATTTGATTAGAGCTGTGATCCCCCTAATGCTGTGGGTATTTAGGAGTTAAACCAAAGAAAGAACAATTGTCTTTTAATTTCTACTTTGATCTTCTTGTTATTATATGTCCATGGTCAGGATATTTAATTACCTACTCCCATGTCCTTGACTGGAGCATCTGATTCTTGAAGACCTCTTAGCTTTGTTGTATTATAAAAACTTGTGGTTTGGTTAACAGGTGAGATGGTTACTTAGGTTAATCATGATCTTTTAGAATTTGCTATTTGTGTTTTTTTTTTGTGTGTGTATTCTTTGAGAAACTCAAAATGAGTAAGGGACACTGTAGGACATGTCAACATTTTCCATTCCAACTTGAAATTTCAGTTGAGATTTATAGATAACTTAGAAAAAGGTGATAAAGTACACTGGGCTCTTTGGCTGGATCAGCTGAATCCCAGGGCAAAGCAAACATATTTTAAGGTGGCAGAATTAGTGGTCAAGGTACTTTCATTCTAGTCTGCTTCGCCAACTGAGTTGTTCTCTGGTTCTTAGTAGAGACTGTGCAGCTGTCAGAATGGGCCCCCTTATAGCCCTCTGCCCAACACATGCCTATCTCTCCCTCTGCTTCTGTTTGTACAATATTGTACTACTCATTTTAAAATCTCTTTACAAAGCCTTCACTAATAAATGTAGTCTCGAATGAGTTTCTCTTTTCATCATATGTGTAATACTTCATTTGCTTCATCATGTCTTCCTCTTGAATTATAAGCAACTCAAAGATGGTGTGGTGGCAGAGACTGGCTACCCATTCATCAAGTCCATTTACTTCCACTTGAGTATATAGCTTGAGATTCTCAGCTTGCATTGCCTTGGAGTTAGTTGTGGAATGGGTTCTAAGCCCAAGTAATGCTGGCAGCAGCAATGAATACTACTGCCAGGTCCAACTTATTAAAACATCCTACACATGGTCTTCCACATGTGTAGTCTTTATGCATATACTGGCTAAATAGAGAGGATTTTGAGATTCTAGAAGTTTGGTCTGTAATATGGAAGAAGCCTAGGTCTCTGAAGTATTATATGAAAGTATTCCATCAACCAGAAATAACCACATTATACTGTTTGATGGTAAACCACCAATTTAGCAACTTACTATGTATTAAGCCACTGGGATGTTGTGGCTCATCTGTTGTAACAGTTAATACTACACTAACAAACACATGGGTAAATTGTATTATAGATCTTTGTTTCCTTCACAGTGACTAGAATAACATGGAGAGAAGTTTAATTAATGCTGTCCACCCAATTAAAAAAAAAAGATAATCTACTGACCATCACCTTCTATAGCAATGAGAGGAAGGATGCTCCCTCTGCATGGGTCTAAAGAGTGGGAAATAGAACAGAGAAGGGAGATGTTAGCAATGGATAGTCCAGTCTGTATGTGCATAGGAAGAATAAAACACATAGATTTGGTTTTCTCCCTTGATCAATGGCATCAAATAAACAAACAGTATTGTTATTGATTATTATAGTAAGTAAATATCATGAAAGGTATTGGTATTGATTATTACATTAGATAAATGTGCAGAATGGTGGCTTTATTGATTTTTATATTTAACAAATATGGGGATGGACACAACTCATATTCCAGCCAACGTATCTTAAAAAGACTTAAGGTTTTGAGCACAATCTTGGACAAGGAGTTATTTTGTGGCGAATGTTTTAGAAAATCTAAGAACTTTCCTCATCAAACTTCCATTAAAATAAAAGCAATTAAGAGCACATATACATCCAACTATAAACCAGACCCAAGGATGGCAGTATTACTGTCAACCATAAAGACCCACGGGGTCTATCAAATACCAAATATTGAATGAAGCCCCTTTAACGTGAGATGAAACACAATTGCAAAGGGCAGGAACATTTTAATTATGCACATGATGTAAGCAAGGTTATTTATAATTGGAGGCTATCTGTAATTTGGTACTTCTGGTTTGAGAAATGGTAGGCAGATATCGTGGGGAAAACAATCCCTCCTCTGTACATGCAATGGGTAAAGGATAAAAAACCCCCAAAACTATTATTCAGCTTTTGACTATGGGACAGGATGACTTGGTTTTCATTTAAGCTTGTCTTTTTGCAAAATCCAAGGAAGAGTAAAATGAAAGATTTTACTCTTTAGATTCTTCAATGTCAGGTTAAAATATCCTAGAGAAAAAGGAGGAACAGATAGCAAAAGGGGGAGTAGTACGAGTGAGAATGATGAGGAAAGAGATAGAGAAGAGGCCATGGGGAGGTAGAATCCCCATCATACACTGAAAAGACTCAGGAATGTGTCCTGCAGGGAAGGAGACACAAAAGAAAGACAGTTCATATACTCAGCATCGGCAAGAGTTGAAGACACCACTGATACTTTAATATCTATCTTTATACTGTATTATCTATGTATTACGGTATATTGTGATTTTTGTGGGAGTAATCTATTTCCTCACAAGGCTGAGCTCTTTAACCCAGAAATAATGCCCATTTAGTCTTGGATCCTGCCATAGACATTTGTGTTTTTTACCTGCGCAGCTTTCATTCACTCTGTTTTCTAGGACCTATAGTCCCCCTCCTCTGCCCACTTCGGTCTCAGTCCCCTTGATTCAAGTATGTTGACTGGGTTCCTGAGTAGGAAGTGACCCAGAGTAGGAAGTGACCCAGACCTGGTTAGTCAGAACAACAGTTCTGATCAGAGGGATTGGTCTAGGAATGGGAGTGTGTCTGAAGTTGTCCAATCTATTTTAGGACATTTGTTGGAACTGCTGAGAAGAGAGAATCTCTTTTTCTGTTGAACTTGAAGTTGGGAGGATACAAGCTACCTGGAGCTTTCTTCTATTAACTGAAGACCATAAGCAAAATGTTAAATTGGAATTTGGGATTGGAGAAGACTGAGTGGGAGTAGGGGAGTGGGAGAAAAAGAGAAGGGAAGAGAGAGGGAGAGAGAGATTGACAGATTGAGATTTAGATTTATCGTTAGAGACCTCGGACATGCCTATACTTGAAGCCAAACTGACTTTTTCAGTTATGCAAATAAAGAAATCTCTTTTTTCATTTAAGCCATTTTGAGATTTTCGAGTTGACTTTCTGTTCCTAGCAACCAAAAGCACCCTAACTAATGTAGGATCCCTGTGCATAGTCCTACAATATTTGTTCATGCTAATTAACAGTTGATCCAGGATGAAAACCTACATTCACTAGAAGCTAATTTACGACTGATTCTACGATCCTATCTTATCTCTTATCTCCTGACCCACAGTATCATGCACATACTGTGTTGAAGCATTTATTACATTATTTTTTTATTATTGTTCTATTATAGTTGCCCCAGTCTTTTCCTCCTTTGCCCTCCTCTGCCCAGCCCACCCCCTGCTCCCACAGTCACAGCATTGTCCATGTCTGTGGGTCATTTATACATGTTTTTTGACTAGTCCCTTTCCTTTTTTTCCACCATCATTCCCCTCCCCACTCCTGTCAGCTATTGTCAGTCTGTTCCATGTTTCTGGTTCTATTTTGTTCATTAGTTTATTTTGTTCATTAGATTCCTCTTACAGGTGAAATCATATGGTATTTGTCTTTCACTGACTGGCTTAGCATAATATTCTCCAGTTCCATCTGTGCTGTCACAAAAGGTAGGAGTTCTTTCTTTCTGCTGCACAGTATTCCATTGTGTATATGTACCACAGTTTTTTATCCGCCTATCTATTGATGCACACTTTTTAAAAAGTTTCTGCATGGTTGAAGAGATCGTCATCAAAGAAAAGGGAACTGACTATATGAGAGGACATATTTGCCAATGATACATCAGACAAGAGTTTAATCTCCAAAATGTATTAAAAACTCATAGGACTTAAAACCAGGAAGACAAGTCATCCAGTTAAAAATTGGGCAAAGGACCTAATAGATGCTTTTCCAAGGAGGACATATGCATGGCCCATAGACATATGAAAAGATGCTCAGTATCATTAGCCATCAGAGAGATGCAAATTAAAAACCACAATGAGATATCACCTCACACCTATCAGAATGTCCATCATTAATAAATCAACAAACAACAAATGCTGGCAAGGATGTGGAGAAAAGAGAACCCTACTGTACTGTTGGTGGGAATGCACTTACTATATTATATTCAAACTGTTTGGCTGCCATTCCAGTAGATTAAGCTCTTTGAGGGTAGAAATGGAAAATTTCACCTCTGTATTCCTGGATCCTACTGAATAGAGGCTCAGTGAATGGAGGATGACTTGCCTTTTTGTACACCTGGACTAACCCTTGCCAGCTGGCCTTTTTGCACTCGCTGCTGTTTTGCCTAGAGTACTCTTTTCCCAACTCCACTTGATCGACAATTGTTATTCAGATCTCAGCCCATCCCATGTTCTTCCATCAGCCTGTCTTCACATTGCCACTGAATCTTCTCCATAGCACTTACTGCTGTCCATCTTCCATGATAGCAGGGATCTCATCTGAGTTGTCCATTACTATGCTCCCAGCACTCAGAATAGTACATGGCACAGAGGAAGCACTCAATAAATGTTTGTAGAGTGGACGAACCAGGTACCTATCCTACTTAGTAGGAAAGATGCCTCTGAATCAGAATAAGGTAAAAGAGAAGCTTAAAAGACTTTCTGTGACTATGGAGAGGGCCTTCAGTGCATACTAATTATCTTGCTTCAAAGGCAAGAATATTGAAAATGTTTTATAAGCAATAGCTAAGGTCTTCTGACTCTTAACATTCTTGATTATTTTGTTGCCCATTTTATACATTTCTCTCAGTATTTGGAGGAGTAATATTTAGGAGGAAAATACATTTTTTGGCCACTTGCATAACGCCCTTCACCAACCCAGCAAACCCTGTGCTTGGGCTGTGCGGAATCCAACCCAAATGAGTAGCAGGTGGTGAATTAATAATGTGATTTGCATTTTTGAGGGTGTATGTGCAGAGTTTTGCTTATACTGGTCTAGAGCTTTTTGTATTAAACTTGCCTATATTTAAAGAAATATATGCTAAGCTATTGGCTTGATTTTGTCATGTTGTAGTATAATCCACCACAAAAATCATAATATAATTTTATTTTTTTTCCCTGGGTTTAATGCCTCTAAAGGAGCCAGCTCTAAGTCTGAGGTAGCAAATCTACTTCTAGGCATACCTGCATGCAAAATGGGCAATGGAGGTGGCTTATCCTTTTACATAATGAATTAGCACGTCCCCCTTTTCAGTGAGTAGATGTGTAGATTAATATCCCAAGACGAGGCATATGGATATGTGGAATCGATGTAAGCCTGGTTAGAGATGACAAAGAGCTTCACACTCGGGTGCTTTGCAGCCCAATTCAGCAAAACAAAATGAAAGGCAAATGTTTAAGGAGCTGAAGAGCGGATCTTCATAAAAATATTAAAGCCTCTGTACAAAGAAAGCCACGCATTCTCCTCTGAGTTGCTCCCTATCCTGCAATGTAATGAATGGGCCTCTTTTTTGGGGCGGGGGTGGGGGGGCCGGTGGAGAGGAGCTTTGTGATTTTTAACAAAGCAACTGAAAGGAACCATTTTGGTCTTTCACTGAATAGTTAAACACACTGAAATAAAACTAGATCCACCCCCCACCCCCCATCAACTGAGCAAAACTGAAGTATGATAAAAAACTGAAATGGCAACAGCGTGAAAAGCTGTTTATGGGTCTGGAGCCTTCTCTGATTCCATCAATTTGTTTTCCACTCTCTGTTGTGATTCTGTTTCTCATGGCTCTCCGGAGACAGTTTCTGGCTTGAGGAGAGAATATCAATAGCCCGAATGCCTTCTAGGAGGCTTTCCTGCGACAATCACAATGTTTCCGCGGATCAGATCTCTTATTTCTTTTAACGACTGTGGGAGAACGGCAAAAATTATTCATTTTGGGGAACATGAATATCAACGAAACAATAATGTCTGAGTGAGGGTATGTGATTTTGCTCCTCTTTTGTGCCATAAGCTCAAAGGAAAAAAGAATCAATTGGTGTCATTTCTGGTATTTCATAAATCCATAATCATATCACAGGCTTTTAAAAAATGAAGAAAGAGATAAATAAATAGAGCAGAGCTTGCAAAGCAGAGGTTGTAACCGCAGTGAAATAAGCACCGGACTTTCTGACTGGATCTGGGTGGTCTGGTTTCATGATCTGAGTCCCATCCGCGGACAGGTGGGTCGCTGCCAGAAGCAGATGCTGCCCCAGACCATCCAGGTAAGAAGAGCTCAGGTCGACCTGCGCCTTGATTTCAGCCGGTGAGACCCACCGCTGAGGAAGCAGTCTAGTGTACGTGGGCTTCTGACCTATAGAACTGTGAGATAATAAACTCGCGTTGTTAAATATCACTAAATTTATGGTTATTGGTTACGGCAGGCACAGAAAACAAACACAGAAATTAAGTTAGTAACTCCCAAACACCAGATTTTGGCATCCTATGATAGAAGTTGAGTAGTCGTGGGACTACAACCAACAAAGAAAATCCCATTAGAGGAACCACTGAGAAGCTGCCCAGGTTGGATTCCCTGGGAGGGTGACAGCAGCCGTGGTGGGACTGGCTGCTGTCGCCAGCCCAGCCCAGGTTCCTGGGAATCTACGGAATTTGTTTTGAACTTGAGGCTGGTTGCAAGTTAGACTGGGCTGGGTTGGGCAGAGCATGAGAAGTCAGAGAAATAGCCAAAGCTAGTTCGGAAATGATTTTTCCTCAGAATTATAACGTTACTTCTCCCTGGGCCATGAACTTCTAGAGTGCCTTTCCTAAATCTTGGTATGTTTTCTTTTTCCTCTCTGAAGTTTTTTGGGATCGTTTGTTTATCCTGGATATTCTGAAATTTTATAATGATGAAGATTGGAATTTGTTCTGGAGGTGTGGTACTGCCCTGTCGTTTTGCTCCGTTCTGGGAAATTTTTTTTTTTTGGTATAATTTCTTTGGTAATTTTCTCCCCTCTCTTTTATTGGTTTTCTTTTCTTTTTTCTATTAATAAGGTATAAGAGTCCTAAACGATCAATTATATCATGCCCTTATTTTTCCTGTTCCACTTATTCTTTTTTATATTTTCTAATTTCCTTAACTTCTGATTCTTCTACTCAAGTTTCAAATTTCTGGTGTCATTTAAAAGTTAAAAATGAAGGATGGGGCACAAGTAGGTTTACAGTTGTCTGTATGGAAATGAATTAATAAATAATAATACAAGAATAAACTCTATGTTTCACATACTCACAACTGTAAACCTACTTTGTCCCACCCTGTATTTCTTATATGTGTATATTTTTCTTTGTAAAAACAGCATTCTGCACTTGTTTCTTGGATGCAGTTTTTTTTCTTATTTCTCTGAGGATATTGTAGTTTCTTTTTTATTTCTCTTCTGCACATTTATATATATTTTTGTTTCCTCTGAGTTTCATTTTTCCAGTTTGCTTTGGTTCTCTTTTTCATGTTAGACTTTCCTCAGATGCATGGTGTCCTGACTGTCTGCTCAGTCACAATTGTAAGTTCCGCAAAGTTGAGTAAAACCTCTGGGCGCTTGGCGGTTTGGGCCGACTGGTGACTTTGATCAGGCAGGGCCTGTAGGTCTTTTCTCTGTGCTTCTTCAGCTTCTCTAGTGATAAATGCTCACATTTACTGTTGGAGCTGTGCATCTGAATGGCAGGTTCTGGAAACCATGGCTGGGGGATGATGGTTAATAATCAGATGCTAAAATCAGAGTAGCTGGTAGCTTTGTCATTTGTTGCTTATTTGACTTACTTGAACTTAAAAAAATCTCTTAAGCTAGGCACCAATAGTACCTACTTTGTAGGATATTTTTAAAGATTAAATGAAACAATGAATGTAAGGTGCCTGCAGTATTTGAAGCATAATGTGTTCAGTACGTTACCTATTTTTACTACCTGCATTGATATCCTCATTAATTCAGTACGATTTCCCTGTTGCGCCTCCTCCCTCCCTCCACTGGCCTCGCATGGAGCTTCTCTGGTTCAGTGTTTCTAGAATGGGAACCTCCCACCTTCTGCCCAGGCGAGGATGAACAGTGTCTTGGTTAAGTAGGGTTGGGGGTGGGACCTAGGAGATTTGTCAGCTCCTTATCCTTTCAGCCAGTTTTCTCGGTCGTCATTCCCATTCCTCAGAACACTTCCAAAGGTTCCTGGTGCCACCAGGTCCCACGTGTTTCTGGCATGTAGAGGCACGAGTGGTATTCTCGCCGTAGGATTTTCCATCTGGAGCCACTTCATTTCCAGTTTCTCTGCCTGCTAAGTGGACCACCACTTTTCCACCTGCCTGTGGTCTCTTGTCTACTAGGTATCTCCTCTCCTATTTTCTTTTAAAAAAACATTTTATTTATTTATTTTTAGAGAGAAGGGAAGGGAGGGAGAAAGAGAGGAAGAGAAACATCAATGTGTGGTTGCCTCTCACATGCCCCCAACTGCAGACCTGGCCTGCAACCCAGGTATGTGCCCTGACTGGGAATCGAACTGGTGACCCTTTGGTTCACAGTCCAGCACTCAATCCACTGAGCCACATCCGCCAGGACTCTCCTCTCCTATTTTCTTTTGACTAGTCAGTTTACACTTCCATTTTCCTTTACAGATACTCTAGTTGAGTTTGAGGATGGAATAAGAGTCAACTCATGTATCTACCTGGCCATGTTAATTAACTATAAGGCCACTGACTTCATTTCTTCACATCTATGAAGTGAAAGGTTACAGTGGCAAAATTTTAAAGCATTTTCATCCACAAAAAGTCTTTATTCCTGTGTATGATTTAGATTTAATGTAACTCCCAGCTGATCACAGTTAGATTCCCTATCACTTATCTTATTCTCAGAATAATAGCGGTTATTTTTTGCTTTTGTTATTCTGAATGTCTTTGAGCAAGAGGCCTGTGGTGTAGCAAATTATATCTTGTGTACCAATTAGAGTAAACTGAAAAACACAGGTGACTTTTGTTCCCTTCTGTGTCACGAAGACCTTTTCAGTACACCTGATTGATTGTAAAGCGAACGCCACAAGCAGATGTGAGTTCTGGGACTCTACTGATGATAATTTGGGTGCTGTAATATTCATCCTGCAGTGCTATTTGGCAAACACGTAGGAACCTTTAAACTTTTGCTCTTTCCGAAAAAAGAAAAATCCTTAAAGAAAATGACACAAAAATTTAAATGGGAAAGATGTTTCTTTCTTTCTATGCAAACACCCACAGAATGTCCTGAGAAGTCAATGAAAGTTCTGTTTTGTGTAAGATGGGTTAGGTCAGGTTTTTGTCACTTGCATCCAGAAGAGTCTTTGGCTTATCCCGGCCAGCGGAGAGGGGGTAGGGTGTGCAGTCTTCCTCTTTGGGCCATGGCCTGACACTTTGTATTTGTGACCTCAGTGTCTGTATCTGTTTGCCGTGGTCACTGAGGTTAATGGTTAGCTCCTGTTTATTCTATTTTGGTATCCAGGAGAGAAACTTCCACAGGATAAGGACTATCTGTAAAAGGGAGGGTTATACAGTGTTTGAAACAAATAGCAGCTTCTTAGAGTTGGTTGGGATCTACTGCCTGTGGTTTTTGTTTGTTTCGGTGTCATGCCACCGCAGGGGTGTCCCACCTTTCGGTGTCTCTGTGCCACTCTGGAAGAAGAGTCGTCTTGGGCCACACATTAAATACACTGCAACACATAATCACAAAACTATTTCATAATGTTTTAAGTAGATTTACAACTTTGTGTTGGGCCGCATTCACAGCCATCCTGGGCTGCTGTGGCCTGCGGGTCTTATCCAGGCTGGACACCCCTAGAGAAGACAGGTATAGGTTACTCTGGAAAGTTTTCAGTTAGAACAGGAGTCTGAAAGACTCAAGGTAAGGGAGACAATGATAATTTTTATCTTCAATACAAATAATTTGAACACATATACATTCAAATGTTTGTAGAAAAAGAGAATAAAGCATCAGTATGGACAATTTCAGGTTAATCAGTGACCCCCATCTCTAAAACATTCCTTTTATTTGGAATTAGTTCTTCATTGAAAATGCTTCTCGTTACCTGCAGAGTGTCTTTTTTAAGTCTAGTAATTTTGGCGTATTCCAGCGGTTGACTGCCTGGGAAACATGCCTTCCTTTATCCTTACAAACAAAATCCCACTTTTATTCAGGAGAAGTGTGGCCATGTTCTTCTGGGACTCTGGTATCCCAGTTCCAAGAGCTGAATTTTCATGAGTCTAAGAAGACAGCCACAGTTATTCTATCTCTCTGGCCATTGATTGGTTTAAGATTGAGCATGTAACATGGTTTTGGCTAGTGAAATGTGAGGTAGAGTCTAGAGAGTGGCTTCTGGGAAGGTTAACTTTGTTTTCAGTGAAGGACCCAGAGATGTGCTTGCTGTGTACGGATGTGATGTTTGGTGCAGCTGCAGCTATTTTGTGGCTATGAGAAGATGTTTTTGAAGACCTCATTGAGGATGGCAGAGTAGAAAGTTGGAAAAAAACTGGATATTGATATGGTAATGTTGCCAAGCTGCTGACTTGAGTAGCTCTGGGACAACCACCTCTTTGAACTCTGTATTTGGTGAAGTAACACATTTCTTTATTATTTAAGCCATTTTAAGTTGGTTCTTCAGTTACTGGTAGCTAACATAATCCTAGCTGATCTAGTAATAAAACATTTCATGCTTTAACTCTTTTGACTAAAACTTTCCTTCTACACTTCCTTCAAATGGGAGAGAGGTATAATAAGAACAATAAAAATAAAATAATTACAAATATCAAAGAATCACAGAATGTCAGCAGTGAATGAAATTTTAATAAATTACTCAAAAAACATTTGTTGAGGTGGCTTGACACTAGATAAACAGAGAATAAGACAGACACTGTGCCTGCTCTTTTGGTGCTTAATAGTCTAGAGGTCTCAGAGTGTTTGGTCTAATCTGTTTACACAGAAAGAGGCAGTTTTATATCTCTCAGTGTTGGGGTAGTTCTTTTTGTCACTTAATAAAGGAGGGTAGATCCTGTTGGAGGAGAGACTACACATTTGTGGTTCTTGTTTGCATTTGGACATTCAGCTACCTCTTTTGTTCTTCTGAGTAACTGAGGTTTTGACTACTCAGATTTGGGCCAGGAGCTGAGTTTGGGTGTAAGGGTCAGAGAGAACTGAATTTCTCTACATAACAGAGTAAGAGGGTTTGGAATTACTTGAGTGTGTGTGAGTGTGTGAATGTGTGTGCACAACAACAAGACATTCAAGACCAGATGCTAACTGGTGTTGGGAGACCAGCGAGAAGTCCCCTGAGCCATGGTGGCCAAAAGGACTTTTATGATGAGATAACTCATATGTAGTTATAAGCTATTTGCTGTGTTGTGCAAGAATATCTCTTTGGCAGTGACCTAGAAAACATCAGCAATAATTTTGCTATATATCACAGGTTTTGTTCCCATGTTGCTTGCATGGAAAATCAGGGAGATAGAGGATTGACCCCAAGACATAGAGCAGAGGACAAGATTTCATTAGAGGTGGGGAATGAGAGAGAATTCAGCAGAGGTGGGAAAATATAGCTCATTCCCTGTCCCCTTGGGAACTTGGCTGACATCTCAAAGAGGACTCTGGACTTAACACTGGGTATGGAATGGGATTTGACCACTTTAATTAAGTCTTACAGGACACCTGGGTTAGAGTCCCATCCTGCTAGTCGTCGCAGGACTCATTACAGAGAAATTATTCACTTACTGGGAATTGCCTTTCCCAGTAGGACAATATGCTCCTTAAGAACAAGAACCAGCCCTGGCTGGTGTAGCTCAGTGGATTGAGCGCAGGCCTGCGATCCACACGATCGCTGTTTGATTCCCAGTCAGGGCACATGCCTGGGTTGCAGGCCAGTCCCCAACAGGGGACTCATGAGAGGCAACCATACACTGATATTTCTCTCCTTCTCTCCTTCCCTTCCCCTCTAAAGATAAATAAATAAAATCTTAAAAAAAATAACAAGAACCATGTCTGTTTTTATCAATAATGTTCATATTGGATAGTGCTTAGCCCATAAAATAAGCATTCAATTAGTGTTTATTAAATGGTTCCCTCCTGATAAAGCAAGACTATCATTTAAATGTTCATAGCGCCTCCCCTTCCAAGCTTGCAGCAAAGAAGCAGCCTTCCCCTCAGGTGGCCTCCCCCAAGAGCTTGTGTCTTGCCAGGTGAGCTCCCTGCCAGTTCCTTACTGATTTGGTGATAGGGAGACCTGGAGAATTGGGGGTAGGCCAGCCCGGTTTATAATGGAAATATCAGAGAACCACAAACAAGAGGAAAGTATTAGAAACAGATACTGGGAAGGGAGATAGAGAAGAAATCTTGTGGGAGTTCAGTTTGGGGGAGATTTGGAGAGGGAGTTATGCTATGAGGTGCTTGGAGAAGGAGAAGGGAATTTTGGGGGAGCAGGTGGAATACATGTGAATGTACACACATGTACAAATAAGATATGTATGTAGAAAAAAAGTGACAGGAAAAGCTGGCTTCCATTGCATTTGTTCTGTGTTATGAGTGGGATGCCTTTGGACAATTTTAGAGTTTATTGAACATATAGATTATTTCTTAAGTATTTATGACTGTGTTACTTTGAATGAGACCTCAGGCTGTGTTGACTTCGGGGTGAGAAAAGGCCAGTCTGGCTTCACGTGGGTTATTACCTGTGTGGTAAACTGAGTTTCACATTTTGGTATCTTCCCCAGGGCCCCCAAGCCCTGTGGCTTTCATTCTGTGGCAAGGAGAGGAGTCTCTTCTATCCACCTGGTGATAGGGTGGGGTCCTCGGGTGTGCAAATGTGGCAGAGCTCAGAGGTCAGTTCAGGGGGCCCTGCTGTACTCTGACAGAGGCCACCCCAGAGATGTTCAGGGGACCAGATGCCTCATTCAGCAAATGGTGGTATCTCTGTGAAAGGTCCGGAGCTGTGGCTTCACTGCCCGTTTCTATCTCTCTTATTCCTGGACTTCTCAGAGGCTCACGTGAGGTGTCTGTAGCCTCGTTAAGGCAGTAGGAGGCTCACATCTCTTTCTCTTTGTTCTTAGGGGCATTAAAGAACCCCTAGGCCTGACACCACCTGTCAGGGAGCACACACTCTGACATCTCTTACAAGCGCAGCTGGAGGCAAGATGCCGGAGAATGATCCCTCTGGAAGCTTCCAGACCTTGCTGTCCTCCCAGGGCCCAGGTGTTGAGTGCCAAGCAGATGAGCTCGACAGGTTATTCAGGCTGGTGTCAGGTTACTCAGAGGGACAGAAAGCACAACAAACTGGCTGGAACCTCTGACATCTGGGAGAAGTTTATTCTGTTTGCATCAGCCAGAGGCTGCCCTGACATGGTTTTGTCTGCCTCATAGAAAAGGAAGGAAGAACTTATAATTCCAAGCTAATGGTCTGATCCTGGAGGCTGCTTGGGAGTATGAGAAACCTAGAGAAAAAGAACCAAAACGCATGCGCATGTGTTTGGAGAAGATTTTATACTGCCTAGGCATGGAGTCTGCTGAAAGGCTAGGGACGTGGTTGGGATTCGTACCTGCAGCATGAAGTGGAGACAAAGCTCCAGGAACCTGTGGGAAGAGGGTGGTTGAGGTTCTGGCCTCTGGAGTGCAGCTGGGACTTGAGGTATGGGGGATGGATTTTCCAGGGAAGTAAGTACTTATCTTCACAGAGTCAGAGGAAGTCCTGTGAAGAATCTGAAGTTGCTTCAACCTACAAGCCTTTTCTGAACTCAGAAATACAGCGCACGCATGCACACACACGCTGTTCCTCCGAGGACCATGCGTCTTTAGTTGTTTTCTTTCTGCTCAAACAGGGGAGTGAACATCATGTAGGTGGGTTGACTCTAATGGGACTATTTTAAAATGCATCCCCCTTCTCCATTCTACGGGGGGTTGGGGGGATTACAAGCAATCTTCACGAAATGTCTCTGCTTCTCTCTGGGAAGGGAACTGTAAATGCCAAGCCATCAGTCTCTGTGATAACAGCTTGCACAGGTATGAGCAGATCTGACAGGAAAGGAAGAGCATGGCTGGCCCCCACACAAGCATCACTTGCAGTTCCTGAGACCAGGGCCCAGCAGTCCAGTGTGGTCAGTAGGTGGCCAGGTGAAGACAACCGGGGGTGGGGGAGGGGTAGAAGGCCTGGCCCGGTGACACCCCACAGGCACAAATAGCCCTGCAGAGGGTGCAGCATAGGAGAAGCAGAGGCTTAGCAGGTGCAGCGCCCTCCCTCTCCATCCCAAACCCCAGGTGCCTCATGTGCACCTGGTGTTAACAGAGCTTCTCGAACCCTGATGTGTGCCCGAGCCGCCTGGAGATCTTGTTAAAACAAAGTTTCTGATTCTGTGGGTCTGAGGGGTAGGGCTGGAGATGCTACATTTCTGTTGAACTCCCAGGCACCGTGGTCTGATTAGCTAGGTGTTCAGGGGATCTTGGGTCACATGTGTACTCTCAAGGGGCACAGCTTTGATAGGAAGCAGAATCAACAAAGGTATATAAACACATTCAACTTGAACTTAACCTGACTAGTGTTAGGAGGAGATTGTCCAGATAATTCTTAAATCTTTTGGATTTGGAATGCCTTGTATGATGAAAAAAATCTTCCTACTGAGAAAGATTTGGCTGAGAGCCGATATAGGGCTGTTCAGGTCTATATTAAGAAGGCTTTGCAATTCCGGAGTACACACCAGCTGAGAGAAGGAGCATACCCGGCAGCAAGGGGAGGTGAACTTGGCATGCATGTTGGCCAAGGACAATCTATAAAGTGCACAGCCCACATGTGCGTAGTTGGGAGCTGGATTTTGCAATGGATGCTTCTCCTCTAGTTGAGCTAGAGAAGGGAAGTTAACAGAGGGCTCATAGGTCCACCCCCTTCCTCTAGGTTCCCAGAAGAAAAGAACAGTAAGACAATGAAAGTCAAGAGACTGGGTTTCTATTTTTATTCTTCAGAGGAGAGAAAAATAAACTCGCTTGAACAAATCAAAGAGCAAAACATAGGGAAAAAAAACAAAGAAAAGAGATCAGTGATGAAGACGGGAAGGAAATCTCCTTGGTAGATAAAACAGATTTGCCAAATATATTACATTCATTAAGATTTTCCTCTGCTTATGATGTGTTCTTTTCAGAGGCTTTTCTTAGCATTAACGGACGCTCTGGGAGAGGAGAAAGTTGGCAGAAAGAAGCCTAGCAAATATATAAATAAGCTTTGGAGGTTTCAGAAGTTTCATTTCCCACAATAGAACGTTCTCCAGGCTAGGCAAACTTTTTCTTACTTAAACAAACGCTTTGAAAGACAAAGATTTCATATCGTCAGTGGAACATTCAGGCTAATAATTGCCTCTGTTCTTCTTACCTTGAAGTCTCAACAGCCTGCAGATTTATGATTCACTTTGGGCAATAAGCGCCTTCGAATAAATATTACCTTCCCAGGCTGCAAATTGAGTTTTTGCAAACACACAGAAATCCTCTTCACTAAGAGAAACTAAGTTTTCTGGCTATGAAACACTGTTTGCTTTTTTCATTCTTTTTCAGGAAAATTAATCAGAAAACTTTATTTAAAAGTAGCCATTTTTAACAGTTGATAAAGTACCAGTGAAATTTTGTAGAGGATTTTGTTGGGGGATCAGGGGATGGAGGTGTGAAGGGGAGAAAGGCAGTTAGACCTTTCTCTAAGGTTTGTAGACCTCAGAAATTTTACATAGTTTAAGATAGGAAATTTTAGTATTCCATCATGTAAATGTACCGTAGTTTTCTGATCCTTTCATTTCCTGATTGGCACTTAGGTTGCTCCCAGCATTTGGCTATTGTAAATTGTGCTGCTACTCAAAAAGCATAAAGAAATAATAATAATAATTTTTTAAAAGACTGGGGATTTTAAGCCAGTTTGCTTTGTAGCTGGAACAAGATCATTCCAAAATGTTTAAAGCAAAGGAAATAATACAAGCAAGTATACATGTAAGAATTAAGTTGAGGGCTATAGACCACATGTGTTGGAATGGAAAGTCAGAGAAACAGCTTTCTGTCAGACCTGTTCAGTTGTCCGGGCCGACTCAGGGAACATTACTGTGTTCCTTAAATACGGTGGGCAGTGGGGGTTCCCAGGGAGATGAGACCTGGTGCTGGTCCCCCCCAGAGTCTTCTAAGTTGGGAACAAGACAGAGAAACACAATGAGCTGTGGAAATGTGCCTGACACCCGACCTGGAGTGTGTGGGGGGCGTGCTAGGTCTCCAAGGGTCTTGCCTTGTTTGGGGATGTGGCAGTCCCCTAGGTAGGAGGCAACTTGGCTTCTTTCAGTAGAATATGGCTCCCCTGTTCTGGCCTGACCCTATGACACTGCTCCACGTTCTGTCTGGATGTCATTCTCTGTCCCTTCCCCAGTTTGAATTTTGTGGGGTAAGTACTGCCTTAATGATAATGAGCCTTTATGGGAACTTAATAGGTGCCAGGCATCATGCTGCTAACCATTTTTAAGGTATTATTTTCCAGATGCAGGTATTATTGCTGTATAATACATGAGGAAGCTGAAGTTTACAGAATTTAAGTGATTTGCCCAAGGCCACACAAAGTAGTAGGTTCTAGAACATGGATTTATCTTTAAAATTTTAAATATTTAATTGCAGTTAATATTCAATATTATATTAGTTTCAGGTGTACGGCATAGTTGTTCCAGGGGTGTCAAACTCATTTTTATCAGGGGCCACATCAGCCTCGTGGTTGCCTTCAAAGGGCCGGAATAATTTTAGGACTGTATAAATGTCATTACTCCCTAACTGTTAAGAAGTTGAAATTACATTTCAACCTTCTTGAAGGCAACCACGAGGCCGATGTGGCCCCCCTGGTGAAAATGAGTTCGACCCCCCCGTGTTAGACATTTAACTTATGAAGTCATCTCCCAGTAAGTCTAGTACCCATCTGATACTGTACATAGTTATTATATTATTATTGACTATATTCCCGGGCTGTACTTTAAATTCCCCTATTTTGTAACTTCCAACATGTACTTCTTAATCCCATTACCTTTTCCGCCCAGCCCTCCCGATCCCCTCCCGTCTGGCATCCATCAGTTTTAGAGCACGGATTCAAACCCAAGTCTGTCTCACTCCAAAGCCTGTAATTTTGACTGTTAACAACAACAACAACAGTTAACATTTATTAAATGCTCTGTTTCAGGCACATAGTTCCTCTTATAAGTTCATTTGTTTAATCTTCACCTGAATTCTGTGAGGGTAGCAGCATTATTATTCCCATTATACAAATAAGGAAACCGAGAACCACCTGTGACTCACTTGTCCAAGGTCACACAGCTGGTAAGGGTGGAGCCTAGATCCAGCCTCAGGCAGACTGTCTCCAGAGCGCATACGCTTAGCTACTGGGCCCCACCACCTATATGCTGAGACGCTACGTTGACCTCTGCCCTCCTCTAGGTTCTGGACACAGACTTTGGCTCTCTGATTGGCTTGCCCACTCTTCTGCTTCTATTGGCATGCCAGCCCCTTCATCAGCTCTACTCTTTCTAGTCTGCGTCCCTCTCTGTTCCTTCACTGCCCCTTGAACATTTACTGATACCGATGGGTCCCAGACACTGTGTCAGGCAACTGACAGGTATGTATTGACACAGAAGTATTTGTTTAAAGAAATAATGGACCCCATTCTGAAGCCAGTCGTAATCCAGCGGGCAGCCAGACACATCAGCCAAGTATTCCCATGCCACATGACAAGTGCTGTGATGAGGAACGTGTGAGTCACCTCTAGCTCTGTGCAGGCTGAGGACAACCCACAGAAGGGGTTGTGGGGGCGTGCTAGGTCTCCAAGGGTCTTGCCTTGTTTGGGGATGTGGCAGTCATGAAAATAATCTTGTATGAAAGGGAATGTATGACAATTATCTTAAAAAAGCAGGAGTTCACAAGGCAAAGGAGGGAGGGAAAAACAGATCTTAAGTCCAAGGTTTTATTTTTCTTTACTTTTTTACACATGCGGGTGGAAGAAGTTAGTGGCTTGTCTGTACCCTAGGACTCAAACACACATAAAGGATACATAATAATAATAATAGCTAATATTTATTAGTAACCTTTAATAGGCCAGGCAAATTTCTGAGTCTTTATATGCACTGTCTAGTCTAATCTTCACACTTATACTATGACATGCATGTCATCATTATTTCCAGGTTCCACTTAAATTTCATGGGGGCCCAGGGAAGGAGAAGAGTCTTTTCAACCCAGTTTGTTTTAGTTTCATAAAAGGGATGAAACCTTTCTAAAGCACTGTCTGCGGACCACCCAGGTCTGATTGATGAGGGCCCTTGTTTAAGATATGCAATAGATGCAAGGCTCAGAACAGCAGAATTGGATTACTTTTCCATGCTCTGCAGGTGATTCTGGACCAGACCAAACCATGGGCCACCCCCTAGCTGGTGAGCCCTGAACATGGGGGCCAAGGTTGTTCCCTAACCCCTTTGGCCACCCATTTTCTAAAACAACCAGCTCAGATGGTTCAAGAGGGGCTGATATTTCCCCAGAGGTGGAATTTTTTTCTCTCCTTTGGTCTCACATAGGTGTTCCAAAGACATATATTTTCTTCTAATTTTTTGTAAGACTCCAGGCCCTACAATATTTTTTTAAAAACGAGCCCCCTAATCAACACATGCTAAGGATATGTTGGTCTTTTACTAAGCGAGCCGCCTCATGCAACGATCTGTCAGTCAGTTCCGTCTTCAGGTCACATCTCGTACAAGTGGTGGTATTAAGAGAGCTTTGCCTTTCGTGGTTGGGTGGAATGGTCTAGCACAAAGGGTAGTTTCACTCACTCCCTGTTCCCACGGGAAACAGGCCGTGGAGACTCTGGGTGAGAAGAACGGGTAGCTCTCCGGCGGCGAGACCAGCAGTGTTGCTCTCTAACAGTTTCCCTTATCCTACAGGGCCCAGACCTTAAGGACTTTGCGATTATATAGTAGAAAAAATGGGCTGTATCGATACAGTTCTGTGGTTGTCAGTATATTCATTGTGACCACCATGATAAAAAAAGTTTTAAAAATGATCTAAGTGGATCAAATTCCATATTTTGTCTTAGTTCATGATTGTTGAACCCTTGGCAATGTCAAATTTTAGAACTTGAACCTTCAATGCTAGTGAAGAGTTGGGATGTGATAAAAAGGTACAAGGGATTAATAAACAATGGTTAAATTTTCTACATCTCCTCCTCTTCCAAAGCGCCATGTGGAAACAGGTGCACGAGGTGGGCTCCGTGATGACTATTTAAGTGTGTTTTCACAATTGTATTCAGGTTTCCAATGATCACTTACAGAAAAATGAGATCTTCGTTCCTGACAGGTTTGCAGGTATCCAAAGACTGACTTTGAATCTAATTTATAGGTTGGAGAGATTTGGAGGAACAGAGAATCCTATTCCAAATGTAAGAATATGCTTTATTTGTAAACGTTCATCCATCTATAAAACTGTTTTGTACCGACTATAAAACCACAGTGAGATAAACAGTAATAGATGAGCAAAATAGGGCCATGTATTCACAACCATTCTGTCTAGCATGTGATCAAATAAGCACAATCTATTTTCCAGAATGCTTATCAGGTTAAAATGCTCTGCCTCCTGTGAGAGGGCTTTGGAAAGTGTAGGTAGGCCATTTGCTGTCGGCTAGAAAGAGACTGAAGAATGATAGTAGGAAATGTTCTGCAATGATAAGGTATTCATTCAACATCCACTTATTTAATGGGTATCTATTGTGGACCAGAAGACTGTACTTGAAACAACATGGTAAGATAGGCATAGAGTTTCAACTATATTGGAATATACAGTCCTCAAGAGAGAGGAAATGAATCCAAGTATTGAAATCAGGTTTTGTGACTGCTGGGTGGGGTAAGTACTCTTGTTGTGTAATAAGCCACCCCCAAATTTAGTGACTTAAAACAGCAACCATTTGTAGGTTCTTAGTTATCTGCAGGTTGGCTGACCTGGATTGAGCAGCTCAGCACATCTTTTTTGGATTGGCTCATGTGTCCATGGGTCATGTGGGGAACAGCTGGGATGGTGTAGGCTTGGTTGAGGAAGCTTGCCTGGGTGGCTCTCATCTGCCTCCTGGGGCCGCCAGACTAGCCCCGGTGTATTCTTCTCTTAGCTTTGGCAGAGGCAAAGAAGGCAACTGGAAATACACGAGACCTCTTAGGGACTATACTCAGGATTGGTACTTTGCTACGTCTGCCTCGATCTATGGGCCAAGGAAAGCCACACGGCTGAACCCACATTTAAGGAGTGGGAATATATTCTCTTATCCATCAGTGGGAGAAACTGTAAAGTCAGAGAAAGAAGTGTACGGATACAGTGAAGAGTGAAGAAGTGGGGTGAGTGAGGCAACCTCCCTGCATAGGCGTTGAGCACCTAGTGAGACCTAATGGGTGAGTAGGGTAATCCAGAGGAAAGGGGCTGGGTGGGATGGTCAGGGGAAGAAATGTGCTACTTTGATGGAAAAGCAAGCAGGCTGTTCTAGAGACACGGCAAGTTAAAGGAACCGAAAGAAGGCCAGTGAGGATGGATAGAAGGAAGCAACTGTAAAAGGATGAAGAGAGTAGGATCAGATAAAGAAGGACCTTATCTACATTTTAATGATGACTTTGGAGTTTCTTTTAAGGGCCTTCAGCCACGGAGGGGTTCTGATATCATGGTTAACTTTTTTTCTAGCAACCGTTGGTCCTGTGGTCTAGATTTAAGGGAGAACGTCCTTGCTCCATTTTGCAATTACATAAGTAACAAAGTGCACCTTCCTCAATATTTTGATTAGACTTTCACATTATTTGTGCAATACATTCCCATTCCCTTGGGCTCTCTGATTAATGTCTCCCCACAATCCCATTTTGACCTTTAGTAATTAGTGCAAATATTTTAAGTTCAGCATATTAATTCCTCTTGCAGGAAAAGCATTTTCTTTGAGAATCACCATAAATCATTAAAAAAATTAATTGGCCAGTGAAAGAAGAGGCCATTTTTCAGCAAATACTGGCAGTCTCATTGTAGGCTAAAGCTTAGATGTTAGTAACAGTTTCTGACCTGCTCAGACCTTTGACCCGTTCAATGCAAGGAGGTATCTTTCTTCTTTTGTCATTCCTTCGAGTCTTTAATCCTTTAAAGACTTTTAAAGGGGCACCATGGCAGAGCTAAAGAACCAGAGTTTACTACCAACACTGTCACTGACTGCTTGGGTGACCTGGGGCAACTCACTTATTCCCACTGGGCTTCAATTGTTTTTGCCTGTAAAGAAAGGTGCAAATGCTCCCTCGGAATGTCTTTAATTCTAAAATTCTCTGATTTTTGTTCTGCGCGTCATGGCGATTCATTCCACAAAAGGAGATTTGTAGTTTTCAGTTCCAGAGACTGTCCAAAGTATCCTTTGCTATTGTGCAAAGTCAAAGTTGGGAGGACTCGATACAGATGAAGCAGAAGGAAGTCAGAAAGAGGACATTTGCATGCATGTAGGCAAGAGGTGAGTTTGTGATGAGTTAAGACATCTGCCAAGAGACATTGGTGAGGGCGGCAGTGGCTGTTGGGTCCCCTGCATGGCAGAGGAAGGGCAATGTTGCACAGTACGTTTTGAGCTGGAATTACACTAAGGACCCTGTGGTTCTCTTGTGTTTCATTATTTGTTTTACTTTTTTTGTGTGTATCTTTTATCTTAACTCCTGAGGTGTGTGGCTGTACAATAACATCTGAATATTTTGTAGATCCAGTGACTCTTTGACCAGCCAGGGGAGTACTTCTCCTTCAGCCAAAAGCCATGAGCGTAGAGGCCTAACCATGAATCACGTTCAATTTCAGAATTTCACTTTACACTGAGACTGAACTTATTGGGTCTCCTGGACAGCAACTGTGTTAGGGAGTCTCGTCGTTCATTGTCTGGTATCTTTGTAATTGCTGTTTACTTACCATCTCTTAGGCACAGGAATTTTTTCAGAACAGAGCACGAAAGGGATGCAGAGTTCACTCCTCGGTTGTCTTTCCAACATTCCCTGGCATGCTGACGGGAGCATCTACAGCTCAAATAGTTCGAATTTCCCAGAGCAACACGAGCACTCAATCCCGAAGATAAATCTCAGGCATTCTAAAAGGTATCCTAGCACTGCGTTAGTTATTTCCCGGAGAAGGGTTTGGCTGGTGTGATTATAGAAATAAATCTGCACTTCATTTTTAGCCCGGTGGCCCATTACATCTCGCTTCAGACTCTAAGCTCCCAAGAACAATGAGAGTCATTTTATGGGAATGAGAGATTATCAATCACCGAGTTTGTCGGATTGGTGTTTTCCTCTAGCGTTTTCTCTGAGAGCCGTGCAGGCAGCGGCCCCAGGGACCACCCCTGTGAGAGAAGCTCCACCTGTTCTTTGTTTGCTTTCGACTGGCTGAAGCCTCCAGTTGGCCCTGGCTGCATCCCAGGGCCACCTGTTAGTCCCAGATAGAGAGGTGATTGAGAACGCGTTTATTTTTAATGTATATATAGTTTCAGAATGTTTGACTCTTTCTTTCTAAGAAAGCTTTACTCCTAAACTTACAAGAATCAGAACATTGCCTCAGGAGTGGCTTATCTGGGTCTGTGATCTCCTAGCTGGGTGCATGTGAAAAGAAAAAAATGGGCTTTTTCTATTTATATCTGCTTTTGGTATCAGTTTAAATTATGCCATATGTTAGGGCAGTTCTATAGTATAGAACTTATTTATGTATATGGTGTGTGCTTTAACAATTTTTTAAAAAATATATTTTATTTATTTATCTTTAGAGGGGGAGGGAAGGAGAGAGGAAGAGAAACATTAATGTATGGTTGCTTTTTGTGCATCCCCTGCTGGGAACTGGCCCCTGCCGGGAACTGGCCTGCAACCCAGGCATGTGCCCTGACTGGGAATCCAACCGCGATCTGGTTCGCAGGCCCGCGCTCAATTTACTGAGCTACACCAGCCAGGGCTGCTTTAACAATTTTTACCCTTGTGTGCATTATCAGAAAATGTTGGAAACAACTGATTAGTGCTGAGTTGTCTTTCTTAGAGAGAACTAATTAACGAGATTCATTCCTAATGCAACCCCTCATTTCAGCCTTTTGTTTTATTTTTGTAGTTTGAAATGCTATTTCACCAGCCAAACAAACTAACAAGCTTTGAGAGAAAGAAGGAAGGTAACGAGGGAGCAAGATGAGAGAGTAGGAGGAGGCAGCAGGAAGAAGTGGGGGAGATGAGGGCGGCATGCAGACCCCGACCTCCAAGTTCTCTTTTAGCTTGAGGTTTAGGGACCCCAGGTTATGTTTCCTTTCATCCGCTCTCTCTGCATGTAGGTGCTGAAGGGCTGTGAAATATCAAATGGTGGAAAGATATTTTATACTCTTTAAAAAGCTATTGGCAGGGTTACGTTACAAATTACCATTAACCCCTGAAAACCTGAGAGCTGGCTGTATAAAGCAAGGAAGAATGGTGATAAACAATCACTTTATACAAGGCAGGTGCTAAGGTGATAAGCACATCAATTAAACTGGTTTAAAACAGTACACAGACACATCCATCAATTCTTTACCCTCCCCCCACTCTGTGTTGGTCCATGCATTAGGGTGGGTTGGATGCCCAGGGCTATGTCTTCCAGGATTTACTGAAATACAAACCGAGTGAATTTATTGAAATATAAACCAAGGGAGCATTTTCCATCTCAATTTGCTTTAGCATATGAGAGTGTAATGATGAGTTGAAATTATTATTACTTTTTTGACTCCTCTTTTCTGCTGCTGATTTACATACCAAACAAATTATACTGGGTGCTGAGAGGTAAAATTAGCATTCTGTGGTTACCGATAGGAGGCAGATGTTGGATCACTCATTTTAAAGACTTGACTGGTGCTGAAATGAACATGTATTAATATGGCAAGAATAGGGGATAAGTGTATCATGCCATTGGGACAGTATGACAATTCATTCATCACCATTTATGAACTATGGGTGCATATACTGTCACAAATGAAGATGGATGTATTATCTCTTGAGGTCCCCTGACACACAGAAGTAATGTGTGTGGGCATATGTGATTTTAATATATATTAACTTGCAAATAACTCTGATGCATGCAAGCCATTGCGTGTGACAGGAGGGGTGCTCCGTAGTCAATACACAGCGTAGACTGGAGAGAGCCAGCAGGAACTAGATGCTGACCGATCAAGGCTGTGCTTATCAAAGGTTACCTTCATTTTTCTTTTAGAAATTTGGTCAGACAAGGAACCTAAAATAAGGAAATGCTATGTTTAAGACAAAGCCCTGTGGTCCGAGAAACCTGTGTTGTGCTCTTAGCCTAGAAGTAGCCCTCTTCCTTACTGGTTATTACAATTGTGCTTGAAGAGCAAAATGATCTTGACTGAGAGGAGTAGCAGAGAGAGGCTGTGGCTTCATCCTAACTACGCTGTCTCGACTGACTTGAAGTCTTAGTAATTTGGACTAAGACTTACTTATAATTTGGAATTCCCACACAAAGCTAAGCTTTGTTGAGATAGCATTGTAGGAGGAGGCAACTTCTGTGGTTTTACCCATTCTGGGTCCCTGAGTGACATTAGTTTAGATGGGGTCTGCTTTCTTTAATTTCTCTATTGGTTTCTGGAAATGCTCTTTAAATGGGAACTTTAAGGAGAAGACAAAAGGACTTACTGAAGATGACTGAGCTACATTCACTAATGGGAATGATTGCATGGCCTAATGTGTATTATATGTTATAATGACAGAATTATTCATTAATCAAAATAATACCTTTTTGCAATAAAAATGTTGAGCACTCACTGTGTTTTATGTCCTCTGTCTGTTAAACACTTGATTCTTTTTTCCCCATATAAACCATAGTAATCCCATGAAGAAGCTGAAATTGTCATTCCCACTTTATAGATGAAAGTTTGTAGGTATAAATTCACTGGGCCAAGATATCAATCGCAGTAGAGACAGAGTTCTAACTTAGAGGGCCTCTGACTTCAGTACTGAGGTCATTCTGATGGTCACCAGTGTCCCCTTTGGTAAAGGGCCAACAATGACTCTGAACTTGTGTGGCTAAGCAGATAGTGCTGGTGCAATATGGACTATCTTCTCTCATCCCATGAAACCAAGAGGAGGGCTTGCTTCAGGAAATTTGTTACTCCATTTTAGCCCCATCTTTGTTGATATGCTTTCCCGACTACAGTCTTGGGGTGCTCCCAGGCTTGTTAGGTGAGGAATGACTGGACAGTGTTTTGTGCCTGTGCTATCTCCGAGGGATCCACCCAGCTCTTGAGGGGGTCTTCTGTCTCTGGATGTTGTTGCCTATGGGAGAGGAACATCCCAGCATCCTTGCCAGGCCATGGCTGTTTCTGTCTAGAATCTGAACTGAGAATGGACCTTCTCATTATTGTAAATGTGCTTCTCCCGGAAAGTAACAAAATTGTAGTTCAAGGTCATTCTTGTTTAATCATTCGTACCTGATGTCATGTGGATTTCACTTCCATCATGACTTTGTTTTATGTTTCCATATTTTTAGGTAGATGCTTACCTTTTAAATGTCTATAAAATATTAAAAATTGGGGTTATACAGGCTATTTTTCAAACCAAAGAACAGGTTGTTACGTGGCCTGGTTTAAAAATGGGACAGGCCCTGGACAGAGTGACTGGGTTGGTTGGGGCATCATCTCTACGCCAGAGGATTGCAGGTTTGATTCCCAGTCAGGGCACATACTTAGGTTGCAGTTTTGATCTCTGGTTGGGGCATGTATGGGAGGCAACCAATCCATTTTTCTCTCCAACATTGATCTCGCTTTCCCTCTCTCCACCCCCTCCCCCCTTCCCCACATTGAAAAAAGCAAGGAAAAAAAAGTAGGACAGGATACTCAGAAAATCCCAATTTACAGTCACACAAGTGTAAGAAAAGGGCTTTGGACTTGGAAGTGAACCTGGTATCTAATCCTAGTTGCAGCATTAGCTCTCTCTATGGCCTTGGTTGAGTCCCTTAATGCTCCTGGGCTGTATTTTTTCTTCTGTAAGGTGAGGATAATACATGTCTGTCTCACTACTCCCTGCAGGTTGTGGGGCTGCAACCGAGAAGGTTTATTGGGTCAAAATTGACCAGCCATTTATCAAGTATCTTTTATGTGTTGAATTCTGTTCTGGACTCTGGAGATCCAAGGATAAAGATATGATCCTCTTCCCTGATCTCACAGATCTCTAGAGTTCCTCCTCACAAGAAGCTCGCAGTGCTGGGCACATGAAATCGTATGTTATGGAAAAGCACTTTGTAAACTCAAAAGGTGTTGGTCAAAATGGTCTGTGAAGAAAGAGTTCTATGGTTAAATAAGCTTGGGAAATGCTGTATCCTTGGAAATTCACTGTGAACATTAGGTAGTAAATGCTCTGATAAGTTATACAGCAAGGAAACATGTTTAACTCAGTTTAACCTAGTCTGTTACCAGCTTTAAGAAACATTTTATTGTGTATCACCTACTAATACCTGGAGTGACATTTCATTTGTGAAACTCTTCTTTTGCGACTAAGTGACTCTTCGTTGTCTCCATAGTACCCTCTACACACTTCCCTTATTGTACCCATCCATCCATTGTACTGTACTGCTTACTTACTTGTTAGTGTCCCTGACTAATCTGTGAACTCCTCAAATAGTGTCCATACCTGTTTGTATTTGTACCCCCAGGACGTGGATCAAAATGGTGTCTCTGGCCATTGGTAGTCGTTCAACAAATGCTTGTTGAATAAGTTTACAAAATTACATGTTCACACTAAGCAGTTATGAGCAATTTGCCTGAAATTATAAAACCCTAGGAGACAATGATTAAACTTCCTTAATCTCTTTGTATAATGTCCAATTTAACTGATTTCTATGACCTTAATAACTTTTTCTATGACCTTATAACTTTTTTGTCATAAGGAGAGAACTTTAAAATTACATCTTAATTTGGAAATAGGATAACCTGCAATGAGAACATTATTTTCTATGTTTAAAAACTGTTTTTTAAGTTCCAATATTAAAGCAAATTGCTTTACCAAAGGGTCAAAAAAGACATTATGCCATTAAGACCCCCAAATGAATATAGCTAAGAAGTAATGTAGATTGGTCCTGGAAATAGTAGCCTATGGTTATGGAAAAAGTATAACCAGTAAGTTAAGCATTTAGTGGAATGGAAGTCAGGTGAGATGAGTCTTTTGGTGGCAGGATATTTTTTGATAGAAGACCATAGACAGGAGGGACAAGGGCATGGAGACTTCATAAGATGGTTGAGTTTTAGCTTTGGTCAGGGAGTGAAGACAGAGGGGTTGGTACAGCTAGAACAGTTGCGAAGTGAAAGGAAACGCTAAGTATAAATGCAACTTGAGTGATAAAGGCTTTCTGTACTTATTGACCTGCTGCCTGTAAGTCGCTTCCCTAGGGCTGCTGGTGGGGCCAGCAGGTAGAAATGGCAGGGCCATGCTTTCCCTCTTATGTTCCATTAGTGAGGAAATAGGGTACAATAAACCCAGATTGAATGGAAGAACAATTGAGCGTAGTTGGAGTATTAGAAGTAAGTGTTTAGAAAGTTCTTTCTTTTCATTCTTAAAAAATAGCTCTTATATTTGTATGTTCTCTGTAAAAACAAAAGGATATTGACTAATAGAAATGAAGATAACAAAAATAATTACAATCCTATTAATCAAAGAGAATATCAGTTACCATTTTTGAGCACATTTTATTGGTAAATATTTTGCATGTGAACATATAATTCTTACTACTTCAATAGCCCTATTTTTATACTTAACAGTATAATATAAACAAATTTCTGAATCACTTATAATTGTCTGGACAGCTTTCATGACAACATCATGTTCTTTTTTATGTATATATCATAATTTGCTTAACCAATTCCTATTATTGGATATGTAGATTATTTTCAATTTTTGCTATTATAGACATCACTGGAATGGAATTCCTTTTACTTACATCTTTGTCCATCTTTGTGGATTTAAAAATAAGTGTGCTGATAGATATTGCCATATTAGCCTTCAGAAATGTTGAACCAAATTTTATTAGTGCTTTCTAAAAAAAGTCAGTACTGTTTGTCATTGCATACATATGCCAAATTGATAGACAAAATGGTATTTTCTTGTCTTAATTTGCATTTATTGATTATTACTGAGGTTACTTTGTAATTGTTTAAAATGATTTTTGTATTATTGGCCATTTATATTTCTCTCACTTGATTTTGTGTCTTTTGCCCCCTTTTCTATTGGAATGTTTATCTTTTTATTGATTTGTAAGAACTCTGTATATTGTCTCTGTTACATTATAAATAACTCAATATTTTAAAAGCACTTTTCTTCTTAAATAGTATCTTAAGAATATTTATTTTGTAATTTCAGCTCATCTTATTCGGGAGAGTAGCCACATGGCTCTAGTCTTCCAGTTTCAGTTTTCTGTGTGGTTGACAGAAATCTGAACGTCTTAAGGGGGCAGCCTCTTACCTTGGTAGCAGCCCAGCCTACAGAAAGCCTAGAGTCTTCAGAGGTAACTGCTGGTGGTTAGAAGGTATACTCTTTTGAGTTACCAGATCCTTCCATTTTATTTGAGTACCTTGTTTTCAATGCATTAAATTCTTCCTTTTTTCATATTTTCAGGTAAGCAAAAGTTTCAGAGTTCAGGCTATTTTTAGGAATGAACATGTTATCCCCTTTCAGAATAAACACCAGGATAAATACAAACTTTTAAACCCAGTGGTTCAGCTGATTCCATTCAAGATAGACTCTTGCCAGGAGTAAGAAGTTACTGGTTTTCCCAATATTAAAGTTTTAAAAAATTTTAGTCAGTTCCACCAGTATCATTAAGGCACCCACTTTCCACAGGTGTTTTGTTTACAGGATCTCACCGATTGTTAACATTTTCCAGCCTGTTTTATACAAAGCCCCCATATCCTCCCTCCCTGCCCTCGCTATTTTAAAGCAAATTTGACACCAAATTATTTCACCTGTGAATACTTCAGTATGCATTTCTAACTGCTGAAAACCTTTTAAAACATAACCAGCAAATATGATCATACCCAACACAAAAAGTACTTTTACATAACCTACTTCTCAGTTGCATTACATTTCTTTTAATTCTCTCAAAGACAATGTTTTACACTTGATATGTTCAACTCAGAATCCAGGAAAGAGTTCCCCATTGTATTTGACTGTTTTTTCTCTTAAGGCTCTTAAGAAAGAAACGCCTTTTCCCATGTTCTTTTCACACTATTGATTTGGTGGAGAAACTGGGTCATTTGTCTTTAAAGTGTCCCAATTTTTGGATTGTGTTTTTTAAAAAAACTTCTATCTCTATTCTTTGTAGTTAGAACTAAAAGGTTGATTAGATTCAAGTTCAATATTTTTAGGAAAGACAATTTCACCCATGATGTGTGTACTTCCCATTGCATTAGATCATGGGGCACCTCATTCTGATCATCCCATCTCTAATGTACTTTGACTGATAAATGAGTTCAGGAGTTGTCCACATAATTCCCACAGTCAGGTTCCCCACCAACATTTCACCTAATAGTTCGGCATTTATTGATATTTAAGATATTTCATTAAGAGTTGCAAAGTGGTGATTTTTTTAAAAAATTATTTATTTATTTTTAGAGAGTGGGGAAGGGAAGGAGAAAGAGTGGGAGAGAAACATCAATGTGTGGTTGCCTCTCATGTGTCCCCTACTGGGGACCTGACCTGTAACCCAGGCCTGTGCCCCGACTGGGGATCGAACTGGTGACCCTTTGCTTCACAGGCCTGTGCTCAGTCCACTGAGCTACACCAGCCAGGGCTGCAAAGTGGTGATTTTTAATTTCATTATTTCTTCTGTAATTATTATCTGTAATTATTTTTATTTAAAATTTTTTCCAGCCATCATTTTTATTTTCATTTTGTTATCATTATTATTTGCTGGGTGTTGATTTAAAATTTTTTATTGTAATTTTTCATTACTATTTAGTCCCCTTATATCCACTACCCTCCCCCTGCTCCCCTGCAATTACCACATTATTGTCCATGGAGGGGTTGAACAAAAAGAAAAAAAGACTCATGGACATGGAATTATTTTTAAAAAGCATATTCTAGTGAGCCATTTGGTTATCTAGAAATATAATTTATGCAAGAAAGGCAAGACATATGTTTCATTCTTTTCTATTACTTGTAATTTTCAGAAATGAGTTGGTGTCCTTAGCAAGCCTTAATAGTGGTCAAGAGGTTTTTTTCCCAGTAGCATTATGAACTCATAGATTTTTATGTATTTTATGTCTCTCAATCCATTGTTATTATTATTCCTTATGATGTTCAAATACATATACATATACATACATGTATGTATGTATGTATGTATATTTTAGATTTTATTTATTTATTTTTAGAGGGGAAGGGAAGGAGAGAAGTATCAATGTATGGTTGCCTCTCATGAGTCCCCTGCTGGGAACTGGCCTGCAACCCATGCATGTGCCCTGACTGGGAATCAAACCACGATTGTGTGGTTCGCAGGCCTGAGCTCAATCCGCTGAGCTATGCCAGCCAGGGCTGATATTCCATATATTTTTAATATAACAATATTACTCCACCTGGCCCTCACTCTAAAGCAAGAATTAAGGTTTCTCTATCTTACTGAGTCTGGACTCCATGGAAGCCATGTTAAACTTCACTTTCTGTAGAATTTTATTTTCCTCAGATTCAAATGTTACACTGAGAAATAAATTCAGGTAGGAAGCAGGCACTCAATCTGTGCATCACTGAATTAAATTCTGCTTTGTAGAGCCACATACTTCGCATGCTAATGTAAACAATATGTGGGCCCAGGATAATTTAGCTCATTTCCATGAACATCTCTAAACCCACACATATGGTTGTACCTTTATGAAGGAGCTTAAACATATACCTATCAAGCCTAAAATCTCTTTGTGCAATTGTTTTTGTCATCTGGTCTATTAACATTCTCCTCACAGTGCTTTGCTTATATGAGTTTAACAAGATGAAAGGTTGATGCTGAGAGAAGTCTGGTCAGATTCGTTACCTTAGCAACCTTGCCCCACTCTGCAACTGCCCTGACCCAGCTACAAAGTCCTTCACTGGCTAACGAGGCTCTCTAGATGACAGCTGGCTAGAACTCAGGCCTGTTGATAAAATGACTTGTAATCTGGACGGTAACCTTTGGAGAAATATTATCTTTATCAGATTTCCAAAAGAATCCAAACACCGAACACGGTTCCACTTATAACTATATTCATAAGGCCATCATGCTTAAGTGCTTCTGGGAAAGCATTAGTAACAGGAAATTAAGTGTTACAGAATAATTGCTAACCTTGCTACATAAAAAAGAAGCTGGCTGCCCAGTGATATTGTGTTGGTAGCAGTCATTAGATGCCACTGTCCTGTATAATTGAAAAATTGTTTGTATAAAGGCAATATTATCACTGCCTCATTAGTTCCAACATTTAATTGTATTGGGGAAATCTGAAGGCTCTTTCAAGGTTGAAATTATACATATAGATTTGTTGGCTAGGGGGTTTCAATAGTTAAAAAACAGAACAGTTTTTACCCGAGCAAAGACCTAAGATTGTTATTAGAATGTTCTTACAGCTACCACTTCTAGAAAGCTCTTTGTGAATAAAACACAATTATTTGATTATGAACTTATTTATTAACCATCTATGGTGACTTTAACCCATTGGTAAACCACAGAGAGTCCCCCTGGTGCACAGCCAGACGATTCTAGCCTGGTTTGCAGCATGCATTCATTCTGATTCGTCAGTGTCCATCCTGTGTAACTGACAAAAGTTTGAAAATGAATTCTTTTACACATTTAAACATTGGATTAGAGATCAGGCTTTATTTCTATGATACTTAGGTGCTTTTGCCCTGACTCAACAAATCTTTTTAAAAAATAATTTTATTGAGAATTAACATCATCAAAATGTCCATACTACCCAAAGCAATTTACAGATTCAAAGCAATACCTATTAAAGTACCAATGGCATATTTCACAGACATAGAACAAACACTTCAAAAATTTATATGGAACCATAAAAGACCCCGAATAGCAGCTGCAATGTTAAGAAAGAAGAACAAAGTAGGAGGGATCACAATACCTGATATCAAACTGTATTACAAGGCCACTGTAATCAAAACAGCCTGGTACTGGCATAAAAACAGGCACATAGACCAATGGAACAGAATAGAGAACCCAGAAATAAACCCAAATCTCTACAGTCAATTAATATTCGACAAAGGGGGCAGTATCATAAAATGGGGTAAAGATAGCCTCTTCAACAAATGGTGTTGGGAGAACTGGACAGCTACATGCAAAAAAATGAAACTCGAGCACCAACTTACATCATACACCAAAATAAATTCAAGGTGGATAAAAGACTTAAATATAAGCCATGACACCATTAAAGTCCTAGAGGAGAACATTGGCAGGAAAATCTCAGATATTTCACGCAGCAACATTTTTACTGATATGTCCCCTAGAGCAAGGACTATAAAGGAAAGAATAAACAAATGGGATCTCATCAAAATAAAAAGCTTCTGCGCAGCTAAAGAAAACAGCATTAAAATAAAAAGACAACCAACTGTATGGGAAAACATATTTGCCAATGATACCTCAGACAAAGGTTTAATCTCCAAAATATACAAAGAACTCACACGACTTCACTCTAAGAAGACAACTAACCCAATTAAAAAATGGGGAAAGGACTTGAACAGACACTTCTGCAAGGAGGACATACAGAGGATCCAGAGACACATGAAAAGATGCTCAATATCACTAGCTATCAGAGAGATGCAAATTAAAACTACAATGAGATACCACTTTACACCGGTGAGAATGGCTATCATAAACAAAGCAATAAACAACAAATGTTGGAGAGGGTGTGGGGAAAAGGGGACTCTGGTCCACTGTTGGTGGGATTGCAGACTGGTACAACCATTATGGAAAACAGTATGGAATTTTCTCAGAAAACTAAAATTGGACTTGCCTTTTGACCCAGCAATTCCACTGCTGGGATTGTATCCTAAGAACCCTAAAACACCAATCCCAAAGAACCTATGCACCCCAATGTTCATAGCAGCACAATTTACAATAGCCAAGAGTTGGAAGCAACCTAGGTGCCCGTCAGTAAATGAATGGATCAAAAAACTATGGTACATATACACAATGGAATTTTATGCTGCAGAAAGAAAGAAGGAGCTCCTACCTTTTGCAACAACATGGATGGAACTGGAAAGCATTATGCTGAGTGAAATAAGCCAGGTGTTGAAGGACAAATACCATATGATCTCACCTCTAACAGGAAGCTAAACAACAAAGCAAACAAGCAAGCAAAATATAACCAAAGACACTGAAATAGAGAACAGGCTGACAGTGACCAGAGGGGAGAGGGGAGGGAATTTCAGGGGAAATAAGGGAAGGATTTAGAGGAACCTATATAAAGGATACATGGACAACAACTGAGAAGGGTGGAAATGGGAGGGAGGGGGGAGGATGGGGGGTGGGATGGGATGGGAGTAATAGACAGAAAACTGTACTTGAAAAATAATTAAATAAAAAAATTTAAAAAAAATAATTTTTTTGTTGTTCAAGTACAGTTGTCTGCATTTACCCCCCACCTCCCACCCCCCACCCTAGCCATCCTCAACTCTCTCCCCTGCTTCCACCCCCCCTTGGTTTTGTCCATGTGTCCTTTATAGTTCCTGAAAACTCTTCCCCTCTATTACCCCCTCCCATCTTCCCTCTGGATACTGGAAGACTGTTCTTAGTTTCAGTGTCTCTGGTTATATTTTGCTTGCTTGTTTGTTTTGTTGATTAGCTTCCATTTAAAGGTGAGATCATATGGTACTTGTCCTTCACTGCCTGGCTTATTTCCCTTAGCACAATGCTCTCCAGTTCCATCCATGCTGTCACAAAGAGTAGGGGCTCTTTCTTTCTTTCTGATCCATAGAATTCCATTATGTAAATGTACCATAGTTTTTTGATCCATTCATTTACTGGTGAGCACCTAGGTTGCTTCCAGTAGTTGGCTATCGTAAATTGTGCTGCTATGAACATTGGGGTGCATAGGTTCTTTTGGATTGGTGTTTCCAGGTTCTTAGGATATAACCCCAGCAGTGGAGTTGCTGAGTCAAAGGCAGTTTAATTTTTAGTTTTCTGAGAAAATTCCATACTGTTTTCCATAGTGGTTGGACCAGTCTGCAATCCCACCAACAATGCACTAGGGTTTCCTTTTCTCCACATCCTCTCCAACACTTGTTGTTTGTTGCTTTGTTTATAAGAGCCATTCTCACCGGTGTAAAATAGTGTTTCATTACAGTTTTAATTTGCATCTCTTTGATGGTTAGTGATGCTGAGCATCTTTTCATATGTCTCTGGGCCCTCTGTATGTCCTCCTTGGAGAAGTGTCTGTTCAAGACTTTTGCCCATTTTTTAATTGGATTGTTTGTCTTCCTGGAGTGGAGTCCTGTGAGTTCTTTATATATTTTGGAGATCAAACCCTTGTGTGAGGTATCAATATCATTGGCAAATACAACTCAATAGATCTTATTTTGTAAATGAATAAAAGATCCATCATTAAAAAGAAATCTAAGACACACACACACACACACACACACACAAGAAAAATATCTAGGATTATAGGGAGACTCTTGTAGTCCTAGTGCAAAATAAGGAAACATTCCCATGCATATAGAAAAGAAACTGTGGATATAATAAGCTTCTGTTCAGTGTGCATTAAGGAAGCTATGCGCTAGATAGACTCCATGTAGTTTGGATTTTATCAATAGTTCAAGTTAGATCTTGTTATGGACTGCATGTTTGTATGCCTCCAACTTTCATGTGTCAGAGCCCTAATCCCCACTGCGATGGTATAAAGAAGAAGGGCCTCTGGGAGGTAATTAGGTTTAGATGAGGTCAGGAGGGTGGAGCCCCTGTGATGGCATTAATGCCCTTATAAGAAGGGGAAAAGACACTAGAGTTTCCTCTCACCACCATGGGAATTTGTAGCGAAGCGGAAGCCTACTACAAGCCAGCAGAAGAATCCCAAGAGCAAAATCTACTGGCACCTTGCTCTTGAACTTCTCAGCCTCTGGTACTGTGAGAAATAAATGTATGTTGTTTAAGACACCAACTCTATGGGTTTTTGTTATAGCAGCCCAAGCTTATTGAAACAGATCCCTAAAGTTTACGTATCAGAAACTTATTAGGTTAGGCCAGCACCCTCTCTCCATAAAAAGTAATTCCACTGCACTGATTACTTTCGGCTAAGCACACATTTTTGAAGCCCTCACATGGGCTGCTGTGCTAGGAACTTGGTTTCTATAATAAGTCACAGACCCTATTATAGTAGAAAACCTAACCCAACAGAAAAGATAGGATATGAACATTGCAAAGATAAATGACGGTATTAAGATGAAAGGTTTTATTAAGAGTTTACAAGAAATTTCACAGAAATACAACCTCTATATTCTGTAAAATTGTCACATGGAGTATTGTTTCATGTTGAACTGCATATATGTCTTTAATTTTTTACTGGTATCTGGAAAAAAGGCATATATTACTTTTTAAAAAATGTGTCAATCACATAATTTATTAATATTCCTCATTTTTGGAGGGATGTGGTCAAGAAGCCTACAAATGAAAATTCAAAGCCCAATTCCTGGATAACAGTCAGGAACTTCAGCCTAAGTGCTTATCCGCCACAGCAGCAAGCCCTGCGTGTCACCCTGGAGTTGCCCTTGGTCTTCGTCGGTTCAGGCTGCTGTAACAGAATGCCATCGACCAGCGGCTTCAGCAGGAGGCGTTTGTTCCTCACAGTTCTGGAGGCTAGAAACTGAAGATCAAGGTGCCAGCAGGGCTGGATCGTGGTAAAGATTCTCTTCCTGGCTGATAAGTGGTTGCTTGATTGCTGTATCCTCATATGGTGGACGGGGAGAGGGACAGAGGGACAGACAGACAGAGGGACAGAGGGAGAACTCTATTTACTTTCTTTCTCTGCTTATAACTGTGCCAATTCCATTCTTGGGGTGGGGGGGGCTTCACCTTCATGACCTCATCTAACCCTAATTACCTCCCAAGAGTCCCATCTTCTAATAATGTCACATTGAGGGTTAGGCTTTCAATATATGAATTTTGGGGCAAATGCAAACCTTCAGTCTGTAATCGCCTTCTCCATCCAGAATGAGATTCAGCAACCCAGGGTTCCAGATGGGGCTTTGACAACCATTGTCAGTGCTGCTGCCTCTCTGGGTGCCTTTCTGGGTCTCAGGAAATTCCCCTGATCTCTTACCAAGCTGCATTCACCTTCTCTTCTTCCTTGTTGCCAACCTGCTTGTGTTTGCCCAGGAGATTTAAAGCAGCCTGCAGTTTTATTTCTAACTCAGTCTCATCAGAGTTCCTCAGTGGTTCTGAACTTAACAGTGGCTTCTGGGCGTCCACCTCATTCTGTGTGTCTGGCTGTGTATCTCAAAATAATTTGGCCCTAAATCCTTGGTACAGATGTGTTTGCACAAAGATTCCTATATGTAGCATGTATAAACCCTAATTCATTATTTAGGTGGGCAAGAAATAGAACTTATTTTCCTACATCTCAATTCATTTTGGTGCCAAGTCCCCACTTTGCCAGCGTGGTAGAAACTTAGCATGAGTCAATATATTATCACTTCCTAGGTTCAAGGGGGCTTCAAATGACACTGAAGTATTTAGGGAGTATTTGGTCTCTAATCTTGTCTCTGCATGAAAGAGCTCACTGGGATGTCTGTTGTCCTGTGGGGACACGGATCCGCGACTTTGCTGCTGAGATGTTTCTTGTTCCTGGCCATAGTTCTTTCAGGCAGGTTGCTTCATCACCTAGGACCTTAGTTGAGTGGAGTAGGTGTTTGATGCTCCCAGGCTGTGTTAGACATGGAAACCCCTGGAGGCTGTTCATGGCCCCAGTTTGCCCATATTTTGTCCTGTAGCCATTTGTTCCCTTTAGAAAAACTGGTAAGGAAGGAGGATGCTGAAAACCTTTCTGAAGTTCTAACGACTTCTTTCACCAGGCCTTTCTTCCTTCCGGAACTTGAGTTTTTGTAACCCAATTCCTACCTCCTCTCTTCAGCTCAAAGTTGTTTACTTGGTTTTCGTTTTCCACCAAAACTCTGCCAGCATGCACCATTTATTTGCTCATTGATTTTCAGTGGTTTTCTCCTTATCTCATGCCAGGAAAAGTTATTTTCCTTTCAAAATTTGCTAACCTGGCTAAACAGTTCATTGAATGAATTCATAAATTGCATGAATAATGAGTTGAATAGTTATGCCCAGTCTCAGAGTCCTAACTCTCAAACTCTTGATAAGATTTGGAAATATTTAATATGGTTTTTTTAGAATGCAAAAGATAAAAACGGTTTGCATCTACTCTTCTGGAGTTTTATTATGATTTTGTTTACTGGAACTGCTTAATCTTATTGTTTTTATTAGATCATTTGTTACCGCTCTATGAGATCCTAGTAAACTCTTTAATAAACATCAAAATGTGAGAGCTCATCACTCCCTATTCTCTTTCCATAAACCCATGTTAACTCCATCCCACCATCACTATTGTGCCAAACAGGTCACATAGACATCAGTTTATGATACATTTTTTTCTTTATGTAGGTAATAGACGTTATTTGAAGAAGCCAATTATAATGCAATTCAACACAATGCCACTAATCAAATTCTCATTCCAAAGATGGCAGCTGGGAGTATTTACGGTAGAAATATCTGTCTTTAGAATAATTTCTAAAATCAAATTGCTGTAAACATAACCAAGAAATATAAAGACTGTCTCTGTCAGGAATACCTCTTGAGGTGGAAAAGACAAATTTCCAAATAAGCATTAGAATTCTAGCCCTTTCTTGGGGCTAAATTACACTTTAATAGTGTGCATGCAATATTTTCTGGTCACAAATTCTATGTGCTAAATGTATCGCTGGTCAAATTGGGCATAATTTTTCCAGCTTCAAACGTTTATAAATTCAGCTTAAGAACCTACTCTAAGGCACCCCAGTTCATTACAACAGTTTCCTGTGACGTAGAAAATAAATGTGAAACTTGAGAACAACTACAAAGGAAAAATGGATGTCTCCAATTTCTCCCTTCCTTCTACTCCTCATATCCAAACAATTGCCAAGTCCTACTGAGTTTACTTCCTGAATATAATCCCACCATTGCCTTCCTAGAGCCCATTATCATCTCTTGCCTGGGTAAATGCGATGTAGCTTCCCAGGTGGTCCCCCTCCTTCAGGTTTGTCCCTCTAGAAGCCCGCATTTATCCTGTCTTAGAATAATAAATCCAGAACTCAGTGCTGCTCATCTCATTCCCTTACTTGGAACCCTCAAGGGCTCACCAGTATCTCTGATGGCAAGGCTGAGTTATATAATATGTACTACAAAGCCTTCAGCAAGGTGTCCCAGTTGAACCTTCTTGGGTCACATCCCTGGTCCAGACTTTATACTCTCACAACAGTTCACCATCCCCTCCAGGCTGTCTCTCACTTCCTGCTTTCTCTTGACACAGAAAGGGCATTCACTTGATACATACTGCATGATTAGAAACCCAAAACAGAGGACCACTAGTAGTGAATGACCCTGGGCCCAAGCAGGAGCTGGTGCAGTGGACAGAGCATTAAGCTTTGCTGTTGGGTTATGCCTGTATTTCTATTTCTTGTAGCCCTATGATTTTTTTCACCTGGGGCAAAGATGTTAGCTTTTCATTGGTTAAAATGAGGATGAAATTCAGCTTGTACTGGGCACATATGGAACACTTGGGGAATGATAGTTTCCTTTTTAAAAATGCCATCCAATTCTGGGGTTTAAGAGAGCACCTAACTCCGCCTACAAGTGCCTGGAATCAGGGGCAGTTGGTCACTTATCTGGTGCCCCCCTCCCCATGTCTGTATTAACAACAGAACACAAAAACATAAACCTTGAAATTTATTCCTTAGAGAATCAAATATTAAATTTTTAATGCCCATGAATAACAATCCAATGGAATTTTCCTACTGGATTTCTCCTAGAAATGATGCAATGGGAACAGGGCTATTGGACACGGACAATTCGAAGGATGGGAATTAAAGGGTAAGGATGAGAAGGTCCACAGTGTAAGGTACCTCTATGGGCGGGTGGCAACCATGAATGAGAAAGTACTAAAAGTGTGTGTGATGGCACTCATATATCTGACCTATTTTACAAACTTTGCCTGGGGCTGGCTTTTTCAGAGAGATTCAGAAAGGATGACTAACTGTGTGTCTGTGGCTAAAAAATGAAAAATCAGGAGTGCCTGGCCAATGTCCCAAACCTAGACAAAATAAAAAGGAAGAGAAGCAGATGGGAGAATCCAGAGCAGATGCAAGTTATTTAAAAGCAATACAGTCATTCAGCAGGACTGGAGTGGAAATTCAGCCACTTATTGGGTATGACATTTGGGTAAATTAAACTGAACAGAATGGAACATCTAGGAAATACCAGATAGGAAAAGCAAAATGAGGGTGAAAGTTGGCTGACAAGGAAAGGCAAAGGAATAGATGAAAAAGAGTTCAAGGTAAAGATAAAAGGCATTTACCTTTGCTCTGTGCTTATTACAGGCTTTTATTTTTAAATAAAAAATTCAATTGTACATGTTTGCAAGTAACTGGACATTTAGCACCAGGTAGGTTAAAAATAGTCTGATTTACTGATTTTTCTTCCTCAATACCTCTTCATGGCACATATTCAAATGCATACACACACTGACGTGCAGACACACAATCATTCAAACATTCCCATGCACAAGCACAGTCACACCTACACACACAAGCACACTTACGTGAAACATTTTTTCTCTTAATGTTTTTGTGATATGGAATTTTCAGGTTTTTGTTTATTTCACTGCAATGGTGCTAAATACTTTATAAGATCATTCAGCAGAGATTTCTCTCATGTATTAATCATTTTTTAAATTTGTAGATGCTGCAGAGGTTATGAGACCCTTGGAGAAAAATTATAGATGGACTAGAGACTCAGGTACTACTGGAGGGAAGACAGACAGAAGAGAGAACTCAAACCAGGATGAGCTCCAGGAAAGAGGGTGAGTGAAGAGCTGGATGTGAAACATGATTGCTACAACTCCTTGCCAAAATTTCTAATATTGACTGTTGATCTTTCTGCCTGAGAATCACACTGTGGACTTTCTTACTGTTTTATCAAATAGATAGCTTGCTTTGGAGATCTTGAAGGAGCGTGGGCTTGCTTCATCTAAATCAACATTAACGGGCTTCAAGCAGAATTCTCAATTTAACTTACTAGTGAGTTGATTGCAAGATAGAGACAGAGTTCATTTGTCAAGTTTGGCCTCCTACAGGGCGATATTCTCACTCATGTCCTCAAAGCAGATTTGACTTAGTCTACTGGCCACGGAACCGAGATTCTAATTAAAGGAACGAGTTTTCTCCAGGATTTCAGCGTTCTGCAAGTCACATTTTTATAAAGGTAGCCATGTAAATGTCATTATTTTTCATCTTCAAAGGTATCACACCTTGGAGACAAAAAAAAAAAACCCTACCAGGTTTTCACCCAGACTTTCATTTATTTTTTGCCTTCTTTTGCACCTCTTTGCCACTTTCGCTGCAGCACGACTGTGAGACTTTCCTTTCCATTTCCTTGCTCTTGGGTCAGACCTCACTGTAGAAGCCTTAAAATAAAGGCTAATATGACAATAAAAGTACCCATGGAAATAAAACAAGAGGGAGAAAACATGAAAAGGGCTTGAAAATAAAAGGATACAAAAGCACATTTTACAAAGGATGAGGGAGTTGAAAAGATTATGGATTTTTTCTATTTTATTTTTATTTAATTCTTGTTCAAGTACAGTTTTCTGTCTTACATTCCCAGCCCTGCTCCCCCCAGTGCTCCCCACCTCCCTCCCATTTCCGCTCTCTACCTTCCTCCCATTTCCGCCCCCCACCTTAGTTATTGTCCATGTGTCCTTTATACTTGTTCATGTGAGTCCTTCCCCTTTTCCCCTATGATTCTCTCCCCTCTGGACCCTGTCAGCCTGTTTCGTATTTGAGTGTCATTGGTCATATTTTGCTTGCTTGTTTGTTTTGTTGTTTAGATTCCTGTTAACAGTGATATCATATGATATTTATCTTTCACTGCCTGGCTTATTTCACTCAGCATAATGCTTTCCAGTTCCATCCATGATGTTGCAAAAGGTAGGAGTTCCTTCTTCCTTTCTGCAGCATAGAATTCCATTGTGTAAATATACCATAGCTTTTTGATCCAGTCATTTACCGATGGGCGTCTAGGTTGCTTCCAACTCTTGGTTATTGTAAATTGTGCTGCTATGAACATTGGGGTGCATAGGTTCTTTTGGATTGGTGTTTCAGGGTTCTTAGGATATACGCCTAATAGTGGAATTGCTGGGTCAAAAGGCACGTTCATTTTTAGTTTTCTTAGAAAATTCCATACTGTTTTCCATAGTGGTTGTACCAGTCTGCAATCCCACCAACAGTGAACTAGGGTCCCCTTTTCCCCACAACCTCTCCAGCACTTGTTGTTTGTTTCTTTGTTTATGATAGCCAATCTGACTGGTGTTAAGTGGTATCTCATTGTGGTTTTAATTTGCATCTCTCTGATAGCTAGTGATATCGAGCATCTTTTCATGTGTCTCTGGATCCTCTGTATGTCCTCCTTGGAGAAATGTCTGTTCAAGTCCTCTGCCCATTTTTTAATTGGGTTGCTTGTCTTCTTTGAGTGGAGTCGAGTGAGTTCTTTGTATATTTTGGAGATTAAACCTTTGTCTGAGGTATCATTGGCAAATATGTTTTCCCAAACAGTTGCTTCTCTTTTTATCTTGATACTGTTTTCCTTAGCCATGCAGAAGCTTTTAATTTTGATGAGATCCCATTTGTTTATTCTTTCCTTTATGTCCCTTGCTCTAGGGGACGTATCAGTAAAAATATTGCTGCGTGGAATATCTGAGATTTTCTTGCCAAGGCTCTCCTCTAGGGTTTTAATGGTTTCACGGCTTATATTTAAGTCTTTTATCCACCTTGAATTTATTTTGGTGTATGGTGTAAGTTGGTGCTCAAGTTTCATTTTTTTGCATGTAGCTGTCCAGTTCTCCCAACACCATTTGTTGAAAAGGCTGTCTTTACTCCATTTTATGTTATTGCCCCCTTTGTCGAATATTAATTGACTGTAGAGAGTTGGGTTTATTTCTGGGCTCTCTGTTCTATTCCATTGGTCTATGTGCCTGTTTTTGTGCCAGTACCAGGCTGTTTTGATTACAGTGGCCTTGTAATACAGTTTGATATCAGGTATTGTGATCCCTCCTACTTTGTTCTTCTTTCTCAAAATTGCAGCAGCTATTCGGGGTCTTTTCTGGTTCCATATAAATTTTTGAAGTGTTTGTTCTATGTCTGTGAAATACGCCATTGGTACTTTAATAGGTATTGCATTGAATCTGTAAATTGCTTTGAGTAGTATGGACATTTGGATTTTTTAAGAAATGTATTTTAAGTGGGCAGCTGGTTAGCTCAGTTGGTTAGAGTGTGGTGCTAAGAAAAATATATTTTATTGATTGTGCTATTGCAGTTGTCCCATTTCCCCCTTTATTCCCCTCCAACCTGCACACTCCCTCCTACCCACATTCCCTCCTTTAGTTCATGTCCATGGATCATTCATATAAATTCTTTGGCTTCTACATTTTGTATACTATTTTTACCCTTCCCCTGTCTATTTTCTATCTATCATTTATGCTACTTATTCTCTGTACCTTCCCCTTCCCTCCTCCTCCCCCACTGAAAACCCTCTAGAAACACGGGAACATTTCTGTGTTTCTGTTCCTGTTCTAGTTGTTTGCTTAGTTTTTCTTTTCTTTTTTTTTTTTTTTTAGGGTTTGTTGTTCCTGTTCTAGTTGTTTGCTTAGTTTTTTTTTAGGGTTTCTGTTCCTATTCTAGTTGTTTGCTTAGCTTTTTTTTTTTTTTAGGGTTTGTTGTTAATAGCTGTGAGTTTGTTGTCATTTTAGTGTTCATATTTTCATCTTCTTTTTCTTAGATAAGTCCCTTTAACATTTCATATAATAAGGGCTTGGTGATGATGTACTCTTTTAATTTGACCTTATCTGAGAAGCACTTTATCTGCCCTTCCATTCTAAATGAAAGCTTTGCTGGATAGCTCAATCTTGGATGTAAGTCCTTGCCTTTCATGACTTAGAATACTTTTTTCCAGCCTTTTCTTGCCTGCAAGGTTTTTTTTTTTGAGAAATCAGCTGATAGTCTAATGGGAACTCCTTTGTTGGTAACTTTCTCCTTTTATCTTGCTGCTTTTAAGATTCTCTCATCTTTAATCTTGGGTAATATATTATGATATATGTTGGTATGTTCCTCCTTGGGTCCAACTTCTTTGGGACTCTCTGAGCTTCCTGGACTTTCTGGAAGTCTATTTCCTTTGCCAGATTGGGGAAGTTCTCCCTCATTATTTGTTCAAATAAGTTTTCAATTTGTTGCTCTTCCTCTTCTTCTTCTGGCACCCCTATGATTTGGGTGTTGGAATGTTTAAAGATGTCCTGGAGGTTCCTAAGCCTCTCCTCATTTTTGAATTCTTGTTTCTTCATTCTGTTCTGATTGAATGTTTCTTTCTTCCTTCTGCTCCAAACCATTGGTTTGAGACCTGGTTTCCTTGATTCCCTATAGATTTTTCTTTATTTCACATAATGCAAACTTCATTGATGTCTGGGTCTTTTTATGATGTTGAAATACCCAGTGAGTTCCTGGAGCATCCTTATAACCAGTGTTTTGAGCTGTGCCTCTGATAGGTTGGCTGTCTCTTCATTGCTTAGTTGTATTTTTTTTTTTTTTCTGGAGCTTTGAACTGTTCTTTCATTTGGGTCATTTTTTTTTGTTTGTTTCAGTGCTCCTGTTATGTAGTAAGGGGCAGGAGCTTCAGGTGTTCACCAGTATGGGGCAACCCACGTGGCTGCATTGTGATGCTGTAAGTGGGGGAGGGGTCCGAGAGGGAACAGTGCTGCTTGCTCTGCTCTCTGTCAGTTTTCAGACACTTCCCCTGCTACCCACAATCAAACTGGGCTCTTCTGGGGCTGATTCCCAGGTGGGTGGGTTTGTGTACATTCTAGGACCCTGTGTGTCCCTCCAAAGAACTCCCCTGTGAGGCTGGCAGTTTCTCCCACTGCCACATCAACCCCCACAGGTGTTTTCAGTCAGAGGTTTTGAGGCTTTATTTCTCTGCGCTGGAATCTGGGGTTGTGCGGTCTCTCTTGCTCCCTAGTTGTTTCTCCTGGTCTATCTGCATGTGAATGTGGGACCACCTGGGCTGCCAGCTGCTGCTTTGCCACTCAGCTGCCCATCTCTGCCCCCCTACTGGTCTGGATGAATGTTTCTGTTTTAACTCCTTGGTTGTCAGACTTCCATATAGTTTGACTTTCTTTCAGTTCTGGTTGTTTTTTGTTTTTAAATTTGTTGTTGTCCTTTTGATTGTGTGAGGAGGCACCGTGTGTCTACCTATGCCTCCATTTTGGCCAGAAGTCAAATAAATGATGGAATTAAGAAACATGTAATATTGTAACCTTTAAAAAAGTGAAATGTTTTAAATAAAAAGTCCCAAGGAAGTGGATTAAAAAGAAAAAAGTTAAAAAATGAAAAATGAGAAAGGAGTTTTTTTTCCTCCCAGAAAGTTTTGTTACCTAGGAGAGGAATTTTTAGGCAAACCTATCACATCTTATGCAATTATGTAACAAAGTTTATTACTAAGCATAAAACACTACAAAAATAAACAACAGAGGAGACAAAATAAATTTTCTGTTTCTCTTCATAAAGTGTGACTTTGGAACTAGTATAAGACCAACTTTAGTGAAGGCTGTAACATTAATGGATGCCGACCATATAGAGAAGTGAATCTGTTGTCTGTTCCATAGAAGAAAGCTGTCTTTCCAGATCAGTGTAAAAAATTGACTATGAATGTGTTTTTTCCAACAACCTTGTAGGCTATGGAAAGAGAATGGAAATTAGCAATAGTATAAACTTGGGCAGGGTTTTAATCTATAAATTAGGGAATAATGATTTTTTTTCTCTTACCTAGAATGAGCCACACTGCATATGATAGAATGTGATTAACTATAAAGAACCAGACATATATAAATTATCTCTAAGTCACAATGAACCTAGCCACTAGCAATTCAAAATTGAGGACACTGAATAGATTTTATGGTTAAGAAAATCTGATGGTAATTTGTTTTGAGTTGATATTATTGGAACTACTTAGAATGTTAAATTTATCAATCGTTGGATTCACCCTCATCCTACCCCACCCCATAGAGTAGGGGAACACGTGCAAGGTTTAATATATACAAAATTTAATATATGCAAAACTTAATATATACAAAAGGATCATTGGTGAAGGGCTCTTTATCAACCCCCCCCCTTTCATTGGCTCATTTACTCATTCAATACAAGTATTTGTTTAGTTGCAGCTATATGTAGGACCTTCTGGTTCAAGGGGCATTGAAGCGAACTAAACAGTCTTGACTCTCAAGGTTTTATCTTCCAGAAGCAAGTGTTGCTGCCATTTTGTGTGTGTGTGCGTTTTATTCTAGAGGCCTGGCATGTGCCCTCACCAAGAAGTCAACCCAGCGATGTTTTGCTTCACAGGACAATGCCCAACCAACTAAGCCACATCAGTCAGGGTGATATTTTTTCTTTTAAAATATCCATTGAAATGTAAAGGCCAAAAGAAAATTCCAGTGACTGACTACCAAAAACAAATAATAAAATGTAGCCACGTTTCTTGCATGTTTTCTGAAATTAAAATCTCTTTTAATATTTTAATTGCAAACATTAATCAAATAATAATTGTTGTGTTATTAAAACATTTTTATTTAAATTAAACCTCATTTGATATAATAGTAAAGCTTCAGTTTTGGTGTTCAAAGCCCATACAGTGAACAAAATGTACGGAATCCAGATCATGCCACAATTAAAAGTTGTGATTATTTGCATTGGACAGTGTTCATCAGCCATTGTTACTCAGCAACTGCTGTGGGTACCATTATGATTTGAACATTGAAAAAACAGCTCTGGCTGGTGTGACTCAGCGGGTTGGGTGCCAGCCTGTGAACGGAAGGGTTGCGGGTTCCATTCCCTGTCCAGGGCAAATGCCTGGGCTGTGGGCCAGGTCCTTGGTGCAGGGCACACAAGAGGCAACCACACGTTGGTGTTTCTCTCCCTCTCTCCCTTCCCTTCTCTAAAAATAAATAAATAAAATCTTAAAAGAAAGCACACACACACAAAGCAAAATGTCGAATCAGCTTTACCATAAAAAAAGAATGCAAGAATGTACTGCATCCCTGATATCCGAGAGGAATGGTTGGTGAGTTGATTAGTCTGTCTTTGCTCTTAGGTAAGTGCTTCCACAGCCCCCATCTTCTCTGTTCTCCAAAAGCAGGAGTCATTTCTAAAGCTGGCAGTGGCATGACCCCCCGATTTTCACCGTATTTGGATAAAGTTGCCTTTCTCTTTGAAGATACAGGGCAAAAAATGTAGAGAGAGTTTTCCTTGGGACCGAACACCGTCAAGCATATGAGCAGATTATTAGTGTCACGGTTTGCATTAGGCTGTGCCGAGCGCGAGATCCCATGTGGCAAAGGTGCTCTGTGCTCTTTAAGAATCCATTGTGCAGATGTGATACATGGAGCCTTCTCAAACAGTCAAAAGAGACCCTTTGATCACATCAAAGACTTTGTACTGTAGTGAATATCTCTGAACATATGGCATTTTGTTTATTGTGTTTATAGGATTAATTCCTTAGAAAGCTAATTGTATCCGAGGGTATAGAATTTTCATTTTTTGATAGATATTGCCAAATTGCTCTCTTTTGTGATGGTGGCAGCTTACAGTCTCATCAGAAGTGTAGGAAAGTGGGTGTTCCCCACATTCTCATTCTCAGAGTGTTTACCAAACAGTACTGATCTTTGCCAATCTGTTAGGTAAGAAATATCTAATTGTGGTTTGAACTTACACTTCTCTTATGTTGTTGGGTCAGGTGAGCAGCTTTTCATATACTTACATTGCTATTTATATTTTCTGTGTAGTAAACTGTTCATATCTTTTGCCCATGTTTCTATTGGCTTAGTAGTCTTTTGCTTATTGATTTCTAAATGTTCTTCATATATTAGAAAAATTATATTTTTGTCTTATTATGAGTTGCTAAGGTTTTTCTTAGTTTTATTTATTCTTACCTTTTGTGTGTGTGTGCTATATTGTACAGAGATTTAAAATATTCTTATTTAAAATTTAGTCAAATTAATTAATTATTTATTTATTACTCCTGGGATTTAAAAATAATACTGAGGTCCCCACTGGAAGATAATAAAAATTCAAAAAATAATGTCACCATCACTACTTCTAATTCTTTTTAGGTTTTATTTTTACGTTGAAATGTTTGATGTGTTTGGGATCCATTTTTGTGGGTATTATGAAATGAGTATTCAATGTTTTTTCCTGAGGAATAGTTTGTTATTCCAACAATATTTATTTAATATATTTTTTCTACTTTGAAATATGAATTTATATGTATATAAATTTCAATATGCATTTGAGTCTTTTTCAGGGATTTCTTATCTGTTTTATTTTTTCTATCTGTATATTTACATATGTGTTTTTACCACATTGTTTAATTATTATAGCCTTGTTCTACATTTTTATATTTGGTAGAGCTAACCTCACATGGTAAATCTCCCCTCCTGCCCTGAGAATATTTTTACTGTTAATGCTTTTTTCCCATTAGGAACTTTAGAATTAGTTATTTTGTTCCAAAACAAATTCCCTTGGTAGATTATTAGGTTTGTGTAAATTTTTAAAATAACTTGAAAATTAACATCTTTATGATAAAACATTTTTTAAGAGTGTGGAATGCCTTTCCATTAAGTGAAATCATTTCTGCAAGATTTTTGTAAAAAGTACTTTGAAACTGTTTTGTGTAGATCCTGAACATTTCTTTTGTGAAATTTATCCACAGGTATTTTACGTTTTTTTGTTACTTTTGAGAATAGGGTTGTTCCTTCTAGTATTTCTTCTGTTTGTGTATACGTGATGGTTGTTGATTCCCATATATTACTTCGTTTTTGAACACTGCCTTATTGAATTTCTTTAAATTACAAAAAGGAAAAGAATACTTTCTTATCTGATTTTCTTGGGTTACTAGGTAATCAACTTATTTGCAAATCATGATAATTTTACCTTATATTTTGTACTTTTTCTCTGTTCCTTCTTTCAATTACTTAATTTCATTGACTAGCTAGATCCTCTAGGGTAGTATGAAATATTGATGGCACAAGGGAATTTGTTCTAGACTTTAATGGGAATCTTCTAGTATTTCTCCATTAATTGTGACATTAGCACTTAGATTGACTTATATATTCATGTATTTACCATATTAATGAAGTACCTATGATTTATCATTTAAAAAATTAGAAATACATATTATATTAAGTGGCTTTATCAGCCGTGATGATAATGTGTTTCTCCTTTTATACTTTTAAATAATTTTAGATGGAGATTTCCAAATTAATCTCTAATATTTCTGGCAATTCCAGAGTGAACGCCACTGGATTTGGTATTTTATTCCTTTATCATGCTTCTGAACTTTATTTCCCAATATGTTATAGCATTTTACTTCAATACTTATAGGAAGGATTGTTTTTTTGTTTCAAACTAAAAAATTTATGTAAACATTATGCTAGCTTTTTGAAGCTTCCCTTTTTTTATGTTCTGGAAGAATGATCCTTCTTTGTTGTGTGCAGTGCCCTTTGACCTGGGCACCATGGAGTTTTGACTACATGGTATGGTACTCAGAGGGCCCTATGTGCTAAAATACTAATTTGCCAAATCCATCAACCAAATATTTTCACATGCATAATTTTTAGCCTCCTATAAATCCAATGTTATGCCTCAGTCCAACCCTGCTCACCCCACTGCCACTAGCCACGGCGGACTGCAAGTGGACAAATCCCTACCTGTGCTCCGAGGTCCTGTTCAAATGCCACCTCTTCATGCAGACTTCCTGGTTCCTCCAACGCCCGGATGAGCTCTTTCTTGGAAGATAATTAGGTTTTTCTTTATAACTACTTTCTGGCCAGTTTTCTGGCTCACATTATCCAACAGATGCATTAGACATTATAGGCATTCAACAAAATGCTTCCATGATGTTATCCTATTTGATCTTTACCGCAGCCCCATGATTTGAACAGCTTACAGACATCGGGATGTTACTCTAGACAGAGAGCCAGTAATTCTTTTTTAGGTCACAGAGCTGGTCGACTGCAGAATAGGAATTCAGCTTCAGTCTGTCTGGTTTGAAAGTGAATGCTCTTTCCACCAGATCATGTTGATAAAACAGCAGATCATCTTCGTGATTATTTTGTACATCTCCCTTTCCTATGCGGGATTCCAAGTCACTTCAAGGTCTAGCCCGTGTTTTATTTCTCTTAGAATCCCCTGGATCTTCTTGCACACGGGAGAAATAAAACAAAAGCTGATCAAATTGGTAGAAGTAAACAGCAAATATCTCAAATTCAATTGCAATAAAGCTCAAAATGAATTATGAAGTTTGACTCATGCATGTAATCCATATTTATAGTTTATTAATCCACACATTTATAAATTCTTGGCAAAGTACTTTTCAGAAGGATTTCTGGAGCCATGGACTATGGGGTTTGCTTTCATGGTCATCCAGCTGTGGAACATTCTGGTGACTATTCTCTGGGGCCAGGTCAGTGGGCAGACTTTCCAGTGTTAATTGGCTGCAGTTTATCTTAATGCTGGAAAACTGCGGCCCTGCTTATGCATCACCTCCTGAGTGTCTGATTGCCTTCCAGGTAGGCCACAGCTTCAGCATCGCTTCATCTAGAAGTGATAGCTTCCTCTTTTCACTCCTTGTAGAACTCCATCTGTACCTCTCTTTTATCATTCTCACTTCCTACCTGGCATTACAATGGTTTATGTAATTTATGTCATATTTCCTTTAAGGTTGGGGGCCATGTTGGGTTCACTCCCCACTGTGCTCACATTGTGCCCGGCACATAGTAGGAGCACAGTACATTTAAAAAAAATGATTACAATAGGTTCTAAATTCAGCAAATATTGCTTCCTCTATTTTACTAGCAACATTTCAGCATTTTTGCTGCTGCCCACTATTCATGTGGGTGGTATGAGCTGAAATTGCTGAAAAGGGATGTAATTTCCCTTGTTAATATAATTACTACCATATATTATCACAGCACTAAAGTCATAATATTCTCATTTTCAGTGGCCTATACACATCACCAAAATTATCTCCGGAGGAGAAATTTATCATGTTTGTTTTTGGTCTCAGAGTGAAATGCTGCCAAGTTTGTTAAATATATGCTCAGCCCCGTTTGAGTGACAAGGGTGTGAATAAATGGGGCCATTTTGCCTCTTAGGGAAAAAAAGTAAGGCTCTTATTGGCATCCAGATATAATTTAACTGCTTGGATTCTCAATTCAGGGCAGGGAGTGGGTAGTGAGCATCTTTTCTTCTGTGGGTCGTTCATAGCTTGGAAAAGTAATGAATGAGGCTCTGAAGGAGCTGGAGAGGAAGCTGGCGAGGAAAGTCTTGAATCCGGCGTGATGATGGCAGGAGGTGCACCTGGGGTGGGCTGATGGGCATGTCAGCTGAACTCAGGGTAGACAAGGACAGGAGTTTGAATTGTGAGTGTGTGATCAGCCTGTAACTGTCATCAACAAAGTCTAATGCATGTTTATTTTTGCTTTTGGGGAAAGAGGACCTGCTTCTAGGAGCCTGGGATTTAAAGAGGACTTTCTTGAAGCAAGATGGAGCTGGTCCTTGTCATGCTTGTGGGGTGGATAGAAGGGGGATATCTGTCATGCGTGTCAGGGCTGATGCCGGAGGGCCAGCCTCAGGGTAAGGCATGGCTCTGAGGACTGCCTCAGCTCCTAACCAGGGCTGGCTGAAGACAGAACCAGGGACAGGGACATGCCACAGTGGCCATCAGGGCCTAATGTCAGGGCATCTAGATGGTCACGAGGTGCCACTGGGGGCAGAGTCAAAGTGAGACGCCAGGGCCTAGGTATGGTGAGGATTTTCATTAATGAACCAATAGTGAGCTACCATAAAGACCGGAAATCAAAAAGGGAGGGGCCGAAAAACCAGATTCCCAACCCGGAAACTTGTTACTTGGGCGCTAGGACTTTTAACTACTTCTCACTCAGAAATACCCATTTCCTAGCTGCTTTAACTACAAAAGGTCCTTGGCCTTGGCTCTTACCAGCAGGTCTTCCTTTGCTGTGTTTTTTGACCTTGCTGTGCATTAGAGTCACTAAAGTTACTCTAAAAAACAGGTGTCTAGGCCCCACCTCTGGACATGTGTGTATATATAGGGGTGGGCAAAAAGTAGGTTTCAAATTGTAATACAGCTAAATAGTGCAATAATTAATAAGTAATAATACAAAAATATACTTTGTGATTTACGTACTCACAACTGTAAACCTACTTTGGCCAACCTCTGCATACAGAGATATATTGGGTTGGCCAAAAAGTTCGTTTGTTTTTTCCCCATAAGATGCTCTAGTAGCTTTTGTTGTCTTTAACTACATTCAAAACAATTTTGTTAGATTTTATTGTGACAGCTGTCATATCAGCATGCATTTAAAAAAACATCAAAATTTTTGGTGAATTTTTGTGTAGCTGTTTTCATATTGAAGATGGAAGAAAATATGCAACATGTCCCACATATTATGCTTTATTATTTCAAGAAAGGTAAAAAAACTGAAATGCAAAAAAAAAAAAGATTTGTGCAGTGTATGGAGAAGGTGCTGTGACTGCTCGAATGTGTTAGAAGTGGTTTGTGAAGTTTCATGCTGGAGACTTCTCACTGGATGATGCTCCATGGTCAGGTGGACCAGTTGAAGTGGATAGTGATCAAATTCAGACATTAATTGAGAACAATCAACATTATACCATCTGGCAGATAGTCAACATACTCAAAATATTCAAATCAATAAAATTATTTGTAAAAATAAAAAATGGAAAACGTGTCTTCTATTTTATGGAAAAAACTTAATGGACTTTTATGGCCAACCATACACACACACACACATCTCACACATGTATGTATGTGTTGTATGTACTTATCCCCATGAGATGAATGCACCGACTGAGGACACTGACAAGTAGATGGTGTAATAGGCGGAGAATGAGGGCTTGAGCATCCTCTAGAGGCCAACAGGAACATTACCAGAACAAAGTTGCACAGCCAGGGAGTTTATACCTTATAGCCTAAGTATTCTTTATGGAATACTTAGTCTGGGCCAAACATTTTCTTCATGAACTAATATGATCTTCACATAATGTCACACAAGATTTTATTAACTCTGTTTAATAGATGAAGACACTAAGATCCAAGGTCCTATAGTTGAACTAGACCCTGGACCAGGTTAAGATGGCACCATTGATTTTTAGGTATGTCTAATAAGGCTATTGTAATGATTTCAGCCTAAGCTATTAAGATTAATAATTTTAGCTCTGAAGCTGGAATTAAATAAATTTAAATCCTGGCTTTGCAATTTACAGCTAAGTAATTGAAACAAGTTACTTAACTCCTCTGACCCTCAGTTTTGTCACCTCTGCAATGAGGCTAGAATGGGAGGTGATTCCTGTAAAGCTCTCAGGATACTGGCTGGGGCAGACTAAACACCCAGTGAGCAAGCCCTGTTATTATTAGGACTGACTGAGGATAGATAATGCAGGTGCTGAGCCTAGAAGCCCAGTGAAGCGGATCTGGGGAAGACATTTCAAAGGATGTGTGCTGATCAGTCTCATATAAGTTTTCATGATTGATTGGTTAGAATGTGGGGAAACTGAGGTAAATTGCAAGTAAAGTGAATCAGTGATGCTTCTGGTGTCTCCTTTCTCCACCTCTTCTGTCCCGAAACCCCTCCCTCCCTGCTCCATCCTCTCTGCCCAGCATGCTCACTGCTAGCTGTGATCTATTGCTTGGGTCCAATCTCAGGTGATAATGGATTAAGAAGGTATTCATCCCAGGAGTATTTAACCTTTGCTAAGAGACTCAATTAACCTTCAAGACCTGAAGGAATTCATCTTTAATGGTGTAATTTAAGGCTCTGTGAGTGGTAATGGGTATATAATGTTGGGTGGGGGCTGTTCCTTTGGTCACCCAAGAGAGATTGCTGCCATGCCTGCTTGAGGGGCCATCAGCAGATGGTCACCCAGATGGGAGGGACCTCTGCCAGTTCACCTTCATGTGTTCCAGAGTCTTGTGTACAGCTCTGGGGACACAGTAAATTCTCAAAAGCCTTTCGTTGAGCAGAATTTAAAGGACATACTTAGATCTCATGTTAAGGTTGCTTCTGTCTATATATTTCTGAATGCTTAATAAACTTCACCACAAGATTTTGAAAAATATTACTGAAGTAACTGTTTACATTTTGTATACTTAATAATATTAATTTTTTTACTCTAAATGTGTTCGTTCAGCAAATGTACACTGAGTGTCTATCTACCCGGTGCCACTTGCTGGAGAGAGCATTTTGGGTTGAGGACGTTCTTTCTAGATTTCCTAGGCCGATTTTCTTCCTAGTCTACTTGAAGTTGACCCATCTTTCCTTGAGGCACCTTCATGGCCAAGCGAATGCTCGATCATTTGGATCCAGCTATTTGGAAGTCCTCATTTTTCAGCTCATGACTCTTTCCCACTCACATTCTAAATGCTTTTTGGATGGGTGTTTAAATTTAATGTATTCCAAAAAGCAGTTGATTAAAAAACAGAAATAATCCATCACCTCTTATTTAATGGTCTAGACCGAGGGAGATTTCACCAAATGAATCATGAAGTACATCTCTTACTTTATTACTTGGGACCTAGTCTTGTTGTGACTATTGATGAGTTTGAAGCTCGGATGCTAATATTAACATCTCCTCAGTCACTTAGCTGGCTTCCAAGGGAGACGGCAGAATGTCTCTGCCAATTTTAGGGTGTGTTGAGGCCAGTTCCACATTTAGAGTTGAGACAAAGAAATTCAGTCAGAGGATCTTCAACAATAGCAGACCTGAGAACAGGAATTTAGCATATTTGACTATTCTCACATACAGCATTTTTACTATTTGGTTGCAATTATTTTGGTTTATTGTTTCAGTTTTGCATCTTGAGTGGTTTCGAAAGTTTTTGAGAAGGCAGTGACTCTGGGAACTGGTGTGTGAGCTTTGAAATGTGAAGGGGAGAGAGACGATTTCATAACAACAAGTGCAGCATGAGAGCAGTGAGGCCGTCATGGGAAGGTGGAGGAGTCTGAAACAGGGGAGAGGAGAGTGCAGGGGAAAATGTCAGGTGTGCAAACAGGCATCGCTTCTCCTGGAGTCCAGCCCAGCCTTCTATGGACCTCTGTTGCTGCTTTTATGAAGCAACAATGTCCATTTATCATTTATTTATGGTGGTTGAACTTAAATATCTCCATACACAGCACTCTGAGAAGTTGGTTACATGGCAAGGAACAGCCTCTCTTTTACCTATTTTCCTTGTTCTTCCTTTGGACTGCTTTGTGAAGTGAGAGAGTAGGGGCAGCCTTTTTGTGCTAAGAGTTAGGAGGTAAGATGGGAGATGCATAGATGTTGGAGCCATCCAGCCTGAGCTTTGAGTTCCTCACCTACCTGTGCCATCGTGAGCTGTGCAGCTTAAGTCAAGTGGCTTTCCCTCTCTGATTTCTTAAAAAAGATTTTATTTATTTATGTTTAGAGAGAGGGGAAGGAAAGGAGAAAGAGGGAGAGAAACATCAATGTGTGGTTGTCTCTCATGCTCCCCCTACCGGGGACCTGGCCTACAACCCAGGCATGTGCCCCGACTGGGAATTGAACTGGTGACCCTTTGGTTCACAGGACTGCACTCAATCCACTTAGCTACACCAACTGTGGCATGATTCTTCAGTTCGTAATCTGTAAAGTGGAAACAACAGCAACAATAATAATATACATTTTGTAGAATTGTTGGTGAGGATTAGCAATGACCTACATCAAACACTTGCTGTGATAATTAGCTGTCAACTTGACTGGATCACGGGATGCCCAGATAGTTGGCTAAACATTATTTCTGGGTGCATCTGTGAGGGTGTTTCTGGATGAGATTAGCATTTAAATGTGCAAACTGAGTAAAGCAGATGCTCTCCCTCGAGGGGGCAGCATCATTTAATCCATTAAGATCCTGCATAGAGCAAAGATGTGGAAGAAGGGCAAATTCACCCTCTCTGTCTGATGGCCTGAGCTGGACATTGGTCTCCTGCTCTTGGACTTGGACTTACACTATTGGTGCTCCTGGTTTTTAGACCTTCAGACTTGGATTGAAATTTACACCATCATCTTTTCAATTCTCAGGCCTTTGGGCTTGAATTGGAACTATATCACTGGTTTTCCTGGGTCTCCAGCTTACAGACAGCAGATCATGGAACTTCTCACCCTCCATAACTATGGGAGCCAATTTCCTATAATAAATCTCTTCCTAGATATCTGCATACATATATGCTATTGGTTTTGTTTCTCTGGAGCCCCTGAATAATATACTTGCTAATCCATGTGAACGGTCAGTGGTCAGTAAACAGGAGTCATTTTCTGGATGGAAAACTACAGAATAGGAGCAAATACGACTTAGTTTTATCTGAGAAAACTCTAATTATGAGTGTACATGACTTTACAAAATTTATGGGCACCTATCTTTAACATATCCATGTGTAGGCACACTTTGTAAATTCCATTCAATAAGTATTTATTGAGTTTTGCAATGTTAATATCACAGCACATATAAAGATGAGCAAAACCCAGGCTCATGCATTTTAAGAGTCACAAATAAACAAAGGAAATGGATCTGCATGTAATCAACCAACTGCCCAATCAACCAACCAACCAACAACCCCCAACAAAACAAGTGCTAAGTTGATGAGTATGGACAAAAGCTGGGGAGAGTTTGAAAATGGAGGTGATTAACGTTGTCCTAGGATTAGTAAGGGATGAAAAGTAAAATTTTACTAGGATAGAAGCGAGTGAGCTATCTAGCTGGAGGTGGCAGGTTGAGTAAAAACTTCAGAGTGACCTGGCATGGTTTATTTGGGGCGAGTGGCAAGGTAGACTCCTGTGGTGGGACTGTAGGGCACTTGCAAAGGAGATGTGGAAAGCAAGGTTGGAGAGACAGGTTGGGGCTAGAATATGAAGGTAAAGAGGATGAACTGCAAAGGTGAATGAAAGCAAAGTTGGATAATATTGGAGAATCTCTTTGGTTCACAGGCCTTTGAACTTAAATTGGAACTACACAACTGATTTTCCTGGGTCTCTAGCTTACAGGCAGCAGATCATGGAACTTCTCAGCCTCCACAACTATGGGAGCCAATGTCCTATAATAAATCTCTTTCTAGATATCCAAAAGGACAGGACTACTGGAGGGAAGAAAGAGATTTAATAGTGTTCAAGTTTGTGAAAGTAGTTGTTCTTCATCTTGGCAGAGGACAGGAAAAGGAGAGAAGTCCAGCCATGGAATGTATATAATGAAAACACTTGGAGTTATATACTGATTGTGAGCCTGGACATCCTGGTGTTTGCTGGAGCAGGTTGGGTGGAGGGTGCTCTGAGGGCAAGCCTCTGAAATGCAAAGGGTCTACAGTGGTCCAGTCACACTGCCTTTCTGGAAAGAGTGTGGACAGTTCCACTGCATTCTGTCTCATGGAACTTGAGGGGCATGGATCAGGGGGAAGGAGAAGCAGTTGGTACTCTGTCTGACTGGGGCTGTAGAAATGCCCAGGTTATTAGCTAGTCTAGGACATATAAACCATCACACAGGTGTGTCAAGGGCCATAAAAGTCCTGGAGGAAAATGTAGGCAGTAAAATTTCAGATATCCCATGCAGCAGTATTTTCTTTAGGGCATCCTCTAGGGCAAGGAAAATAAAGGAAAGAATAAACAAGTTGAACTACATCAAACTAAAAAGCTTCTGCTCAGCTAAATAAAGCATCAGAAGAATAAAGAGGGAACCAGCTGTATGGGAAAACATATTTGTTGACAATACCTCGGACAAGGGTTTGATCTCCAAAATATATGAAGAACACATACAATTCAATGCTGGGAAGACAAACAAACCAATTAAAAAATGGGCAAAGAACAGACATTTCTCCAAGGAGGACATACAGAGGGCATATGAAATGATGCTCAACATCACTAACCATCAGAGAGATACAAATTAAAACTACAATGAGATACCACCTCACACTGGTCAGAATGGCCATCATTAACAAATCAACAAACAAGTGCTGGTGAGGTTGTGGAGAAAAGGAAACCCTAGTACACTGTTGGTGGGAGTGCAGATTGGTATGGCCACTGTGGAAAACAGTATGGAATTTCCTCAGAAAACTAAAAATGGAACTGCCTTCTGATCCAGCAGTTCCACTACTAGTATTATATCCTAACAATCTTGAGTCACCAATACAAAAGAACCTACGCACCCCAATGTTCATAGCAGCACAATTTACAATAGCCAAGTGCCGGAAACAGCCTAAGTGTCTGTCAGTAAGTGAGTGGATCAAGAAACTGTGGTACATTTCCACAATGGAATACTACACAGCAGAAATAAAAACGGAGCTCCTACCCTTCATGACAGCATGGATGAAGCTGGAGACTATTATGTTAAGTGAAATAAGCCTGGAGGTGAAAGACAAATACCTTATAATTTCACCTATAAGTGGAAATGAACAAAAATGAACAAAATGAACAAAAAACCCAAACCAGCAAAATAGAACCAGAGGCTTGGAAACGAGGAACAAACTGACAGTGACCAGAGGAGAGAGAGGAGAAAGACAAGGTAGGAAAGAAGGCAAAGGGCCTAGTTAAAGAACCAGTATACATGACCTATGGACATGGACAACAGGGTGGGAATTGACTGTGGGAGTGGGGGAGGGGGCCTAGGGAAGGGGAGAGCAATAGGGGAAAATTGGGACAACTGTGACAGAGCAACAATAAAATAAAACAAAAAATAAAAAACAAAGGTGTGTAGAGGAAAGGTGCGACTTAGTGTAGGAGCCCACAGCTCATTCCACCTGCGCTGGCCCTGGATGTAGGGCAGCATGTTCAATCGCAGACAACTTTGTGAGTCGGGTGCCAGCATTCCTAATAGCATCCTTCTTTCAGTCTGGAATGACTTAGAAGTGGGTTAAGATGAGAATTTCTTTCTGGCAGACAGTCAGCAGACATCCTTCCCCCTCTAAAAATGCCTGTAGTATAGGGACGCTGTTAGGGAAATTGGTTAGCAGCTGCTGTACACCAGTGTTTGGGAAATTAATATTACTCACATTATGCAGTACGGAAGCAGAATCTTAATGAAGAGCAGGAACTACAGGCATGTTGACCCCTTCCCCTTATCAAAGAAATCCCAGAATGCATACGTTTCTTTGAGAAAACTTCTCGTTTCTGCTAGGCTCCTATATGCCTATTAGTGACAAAAATAGCATATTCACAACCCAAAGGAGCAAATATTTCAGAACATATTGTATTAAAATATGACAGTGTCAGCTAAACTATTATCTATACTTATTTCTCATTATTAATTCCTAACAACTAGCTGTTCTTTGTTGCATGGTAATGGAATTTGTGGTACTAAGAGAAATGCTTTGATGTCATCAAGTGTCAGACTTTGTTGATGCATATTCTGTTAGTGATGATTGTTATTTGGATGATTGTCATTTGCACGACAAACTGCTGGGGATGTGCCCTGCCCTGGCAACAGTATGTGGGGTGGGATGGGTGTAAGAAGAAGGAGGAAATGACCAAGGGATTCAATTCAGAGAAGCATGGCTTTGCCAAGCTGAACATAGAACCAGCTACCCAAGTGGATTCAATCCGCTTTGGGTTTCAGGTAATTCTGGACGGCTGGGAGGCTGTAGGCCTCAGGGACTCAGGGATAAGCTCTCAGATGTGTGAAGCCCCTGTGGAAAGGATGCAGAGGCACATTTGGATAAAGAAAGTAGATGGCAGTCAACGGGGAGGGGTAGCGGGGACATAAAATGAATCAGGCTTTCAGGTAGCAGGATGGTGTGATGAAAAGAAACTGATAGAACCTTATTTTTCTCCTTCTCCTTCTTTCTTTTTTTGACTTAGAGCTAAGCCCCCAAAGGAAGGATCCTGGTTACACTGGTTAGGGAGTGGAAAATTGAGATACAAAAAGGAAGGACGCTTATAAAGAACATGTTGTCTGGCAAGTTACCAATAACGGAGTGTCACTGGGCCACACACTGGGAGCCAGTGTAGATCATATACCCCATAGTCATCCTACAGAGTGAGGGATTTGGGGTATTTATATACCAAGCCCCAGATCTGAGGGATATGCCCAAGGGTATAAATTCCCTGACACTCTGGCCTGGGTGTTTGGACAAAAGAGGCTCAGGAGGCCAAACTAACTTCTCAGTCAGAGGATGAAGTCTGGCCATTAGGAATCAGACTGACATGTTGAATGTCATGTGGCCCAGAAGGGAGTGGGTGGGCACCTGCGAAGTCTGCTTTGTTGCTACCCAGTGAATTCTCCAGATCAGTGCTGAGACTCATGGGGTTAACCACTGGTCCTAGAAGCAGTTCTAAATAATCAGTGAAGGCGTTTCTTCTTTAAAACATTCCAATGTAATTTTACCTCCTAGATCCTAGATACATAACCAGTTAAAAAAAAACAGAATGTGTGTAGTTTATGGAAATTATTTTTAACACGTTTGAAACATATTATTTTAACATGTTTAAAATGTTATTTTTAATATGTTTATATTAAATTAAAAATAGCCCATTCCTTTACTCATGACTTCACTAAAATTAATCTCACTCTTAAAACAGGAGTCTCCAGAATGAAACTGTATTCATAGATCCAAAAGCAAAGATGCTGACATTAAAAATTTTCCAAAATACCAGGAGCCCCACTTCAGATTTGACGATCTCATAAAAACCCTCACGTTTCCCTGATTGCTGTTTATGATGAAAGCTACAAAGTTGGACAAGAGGGAGAGATAGATACAGGCCCTTATGGCAAAAATAGACCAAAGCACCACCCATAGAAGCAAAATACGATTTGAAACTTAATAATGCAGTCAGAAAGCATGAAGGAGGCCCTGGCTGGTGTAGCTCAGTGGATTGAGCGCAGGCCTGCGAACCAGACGATCGCGGTTCGATTCCCAGCCAGGGCACATGCCTGGGTTGCAAACCGGTTCCTTGCAGGCTAACTACCAGCAGGGGATGCACAAAAGGCAACCATACATTGATGTTTCTCTCCCTCTCTCCTTCCCCTCCAAAAATAAATAAAATCTTTAAAAAAAAAAAAGAAAGCATGAAGGAAACTTGGAGACTTAGGACCTCACCTATCATTTTACCCAGGACTACATTTAATTTTTATGGTATATAAGGTTAAAGCACTGTTCAATTTAATGGCATTCATCTAAATAGTCAATATTTTGGAAATTCAAAAAAGGAGCAAGAGATGGAGGGGATATATAGCTTTTTAAGAGGTTAGGCTACATTTGGGCAAAGGGGTTAGGATCTCCCATTTAACAGGGTGGGTGACAGGCTTGCATACCACCTTCTCCCTCCTCATTCTTCTGCTGCTCATTAAAATGTCATTTGGTTGAGTTATGAACCTCCTGTTTTCAGTTTTCTTCAGCTACAGAATGGAAGCATAACACTTCATCCCCTCTTCTACTTTTCCAGCTTCCCCTAGCATTGATATAAGGATTAAATGACATAATATATGTCAAGCGCTTAGTTTAGTGCTTGTTGTATCTTTTTATTATGGTCTTAACTTTAGTATGTCCATTCATTCATATGTTCAGCTAATGTTTACTGAGCATTTACTATATGTTAGTTACTGTTCAAGGCTCTTGGGCTACATCAATGAATAAAACAGACAAAGATCCTTGCTCTTTTTGTGTTTACATTCTAGTGGGGAGGGGAGGCTATGGGCAGTAAGCAAATGACATAGCAGCTAAGTAAACTATGCAGAAAGTTAAAAAATAAGTGTTATGGAAAAAAAAAGGAGAGCAAGGAAAATGGGATTAAAGTGGCCAAGGATGACACTTTTCAATTTTGCATGTGGTGGTCAGGGTGGGCTTTATTGAGAAGGTGGTATTAGAACAAAGATTTGAAGGATATAAAGGTGTGAGCATGTGGGTATCTGGGAAAGAGTGTTCCAGGCAGAGGGAACAGCCAGTGCAAAGATCTGAGGACTCTGCGTGATTAAGGAATAGAAAGAAAGTTAGTTGGGCTATAGCAGGATAAGCAAGGGTAGGAGGGAGGGAGGCAGGTGAGGAATGGGAGGCCAGAGAGATAATTTCTAGGGTGGGAAGAATAAGTTGATCATGCAGGGCCTTCTGTGCCATTGTGAGGACTTGGCTTTCATGCTGAGTAACATGGGAGGTCAGTATTAGGTTTTGATATCAAGAAGGACTTGATCTGAATTACACTGGAAAAAAAATCCTTAGGCTGCTCTGTTCTGAATAGACTTTTTGAGAGAAAAGGTTGAAGTGGGAGACCTGTTAGTAGGTGATTGTGGGCATCTGGGTGAAAGATGGTGGTGGTTTGAATCAGGGTGGAAGCACGGGAGGTGGTAAGAAGTGGTTGGATTCTGGTCATAGTTTGAAAGGAGTCCCAGAAGACTTTCTGATAAGCAGGATGCATAGTTTCAACAGGAGAGGGCAAAGAACCATGCCAGGGCATTGATCAGTTCATTTTCTTTAGTGGCTGCATCAGATACCATAAAGCAGGTGTATCAATTTATTTAATGTTTCTCTTTTAATGGAAATTTAGTTTAGTCACAGTTTTGATATGGTTGACATTACGTACAGTGGTGGGATGGACAGTTTTTTGTGCCCAAGTACAAATATTTCTATAGACTGGGTCTCCAGAAGTGGAATTGTTAAGGAGAAAGCAATATGCATGTAAAATCTTGATGGATTTGGCCAATCGACACCCCCAGTGCTGGTATCAATATATTTACCCACCAGGAGGGTCTGGCAGTGAGCAGGTCTCCCCATGGATGCAATGTTCATTATGATTCTGTGAGTTTTTGACTCTTCCCAATATCTCTCATGCGGTAACTTATAATAGGATTATTTTGAAAATTGCTACCGACAGAGTTGCCTGGTACATCTGGGTCTTCTATACCCCACTAGATTTGTTACCAGATATTAAACACTAGCAAACTTTGGAAACTGTTCTAAAATGAAGCAGTTAGGTATCATTTCTTTTAGAGAGGAGGCTGATGACATTCTAACGACAAAGCTGTGAACTGTTACAACATAACTTAAAGGTCACCAGATGTGGGATTAAATTGTCACTAATCTATTTTTTTTATGCCAAGGTGTAATTGATAATTCAAGGGGAGCAGGCATCTTTATCAGTTAATGTCACGGTGTTCGATGATTGTTGTATTTATTATTTCCCTGTCTGAAATTAAAATCCTGATTGGCAAGGAAGCACTTTATGAGTACGGGGAGCTCTTCTGACATTTAATATAATCTTCCAATAAGTCAGATGGGTAGTTGTTTTGATGAAAGCTCTGGACAAAGTGCTATTAAATCAAATGCAAGAAAGACATTATTTTGTAAATAACCATGGTGATTAAAGCTTTGTTTCACATCATTAAACGTGTGTTATTCCATCCAGCATTGCCTTCTCCCTCATGCTGTTCAGTAGGAGATACCTCAGTTCAAAGAAGCAAAGAGAAAGGAAGGATATACATTCAGAGGGAGACCTAAATAGACTAGAAATATGGTAAATAGATCAGAGAAGCCTGGGCTACCTCGGCCTGCAGGTCCTTTGGGAGTGAGATCGTGCCTGTAGCTATCATGGTGCTTCTGGAACTTTCTCATGGAATCTGCTCTTATAGGCTGAAGATTTATGTAAAGGCCGTTTTAGCATTGCGTCTGCCTTTGGACCAGTCAGGTCTTACTGACCAAGAGAGAGGTTTAAGAACTCGGTGTGGTCTCGTTTAGGCAACATCCGACTTCTGCCAAGACTCTGGCCCCTGCGGCGCCAGCGTTATTGCTCCTACAATTAGGACGGCTGCCTGTGAGAGGCTCCCTGCCGCAGACACCTCCCCAATCCATCCGTTTCCCCTCGCCCAGCACACCAGCTCCTGGCTCGTTTCAGTTTCATTAGCCTCTGCAGCTCCTGGGTGTGAAGGTGCACTCACCTAATCTCTGCCATTCTGGAGTGCAAAATAAAACACTCCTCTATTTGGGCCCCGGCTCTTGTCACTCAAGTATTAAACTGGAGCCTGAACAACTGGGTTTCTTATACGCATGTCAGTCTCATTGGGGAGGGAATCATCAAAAACCTAATGTTCTCTGTGTTGACATTTCTCTCTCTGAAAGGGGATGGGACCTACCCACCCCACCATCACATACTTAGGGATAGTGAATGAGAAAATATGCAGTAGCCTGTTTTGGGGTCAATTTGGATAGATCACTTGGGTGTATGCCTGACAGGTCTGATTGTGAAGACCTGTGGCAATAGCTGATCTGGGCCCAGTTGTTGGATTATTATGGAAGTCACTACTTTCCACCTGATTTAAATCATTGATGGATGAGTATATCATATATCACATATTGGCTTAAGTGAAAACAAATTGGTTTATGGAACCACAGAGTCCGACTTCTGGCATAGTAGCTCCAAAAGTGCGCTTGAGGTGTGCAGGAATCTTTCTTCCCCAGTGCCAGGTCTCCTTTCTGCAGGCAGGGTGTTCCTATATAAAGGCAAAGTGGTAACTTAGCAACTCCCAGCTCCGAGTCATCCTGTGCAGAAAAGGGTGTCTTCTCTAAGAATTCTAGCTAATAGTCTGAGTCTGCATCCCATCCTTCTGCCTTCAATGGCATTGCCCGTCCTTGGGCAATCACAGGGTCTGAGAAGATGTGGCACCATCTGATTGGCTAGACTCGAGGACCCATGCCCAACTCAGACCCCACAGAAAAGTCAGTCCCACCCAGACTGGCACATGGTCTGAGAGAGGGGGAGAAGTGGTTTCTGAAAGACAATTGGGGAGGTATTTCCAGAAATGGGGATGTGTGCTGGGTAGGGAAAATGGACAGGTATGAACTCCACTGGGTAAGTCAGTCGGGCCCCAGGCTCCTGAGGACATCAGTAACCTGAATAGCCCTGCAGTGGATGCCTGAAAATTTAAAGAAGATAATGGAAAAGCAGTTCACGCAGTGCATTTTATAGGAGAGGAAACTGAGTTAATTAGTAGCAGGATAAAATGAAATAAGGTTTGACATGTAGGAAATACATAATCAGTGATTGAGATTTTAGTGGTTTATCATTGTCTGGATGCTTTTGCGTACACAGGGTGGGGCAAAAGTAGGTGTACAGGTGTGAGTACAGGAAACAGTTTATTCTTGTATTATTGTGTATTAAGTATTGTATTATTTTCCACATGAACAACTGTACACCTACTTTTGCCTTAGCCTGTACATATATTTTATTAAATTTATCATATAAATTTATGAACATTTCTCAAGCATAGTCTTATCCTATAAACAAATTTCTATAGGTTCAGTATGGAGTTCAAGACTATGTAGCTCACTAAAGTGAGGACTGGGAGGATGGGTGAGGGCCTATAGCTGGGAGGGGAGGGAGCTAATGGAGTTGGAGGAGGGGGCTAGGATTGAATGAGGGGTTACAGTTAAAGGGAAATAATTTCCTTTTTCCTACAGAAAGGTGTTTATTTTACAAGAAATGGTCCTTGGGGACAGAACAAAATCCCACCAGAATATAGACCTGCTTGACTCTTCCTGGAAATTGTTAGAAGGAGCAAGAGAAAGCAGGCTTTTTAAACTGATAAATGGGGAGCCAGGACCTGGACTTGTTTCTTCCTGTTATCTGCCTAGGCTTTTACTAAAGGGCAGCAGATGTTTCTGGGTGGACTTGAGTTTGGCAATTAATTTTGAAGACCCAGTAACTCCATGAAGCTCAGAACTCTTTGCAGGTGAGACAAATCTGGGACTGTTTAGGTTTTTATAAATGGCTATTTTTGTATTTACTGTTGGTAAAGCAAATTCCTAAAATCTTTCTTGTCTCAAAATCTTCCCATGCATATGCAGGCTTGCAAAGGATTGCAGAGCCAGGGCCCAGAGTTTGGATAAGAGAACAGTTGGGGGATCTTTTTCTTCCTTCCTTCATGTATTCATGTCATCTTGATGAAGCATCTTTCCTAAGGAGAGTCAGGACCCAAGTGACACAAACAAGGCTCGCAGGGCACAACATTTAAGGAGGTGTTCACTCTCAGGGTTGGTGCCTGAGAGCGATTGGCCCCTTAGATTTTATGCCCAAGGAGCCGCCATTGCTTTGGCCCAGTTCTGGCCCTGCTTTTTCAGGCCGAGTTCTGAGTAAGGTGTCAGAGAGCCAAAGACAAGTCGGGCTGTGGTGAGCAGGGGAGCATCCCCGAAAGGAGTCACTCGATGTGTGTGTCTTTCCACAATGCCAGGGATGTTAGGGAGACCTCCCCAGGAAGCCAGGAGAGTCACATGCAGCTTACACACAGTGGGGAGCTCATGTGATAGAAGCAAGCAGAGTCAGCCTCTGATGTCACTGGCGGTGTCTGCCGGTGGAGAGGTGGGGGTGGGTTTCAAGCCAAGCAGCTACAGTGGCACCACACAATCGGTGGGGTGGAGGTCTCCCAGGGCTCCGACTGTGACTTGTGGTACAGCCAAGATTGAGCACTGAATGGTTGAAAGTCTGATTTCTTATAGCCCACCAGGGGTGGAGGTCCCACTCATATCATGTTTAGAAGGAGTCCTTATCCAACTATCCAGACTTGTGGTTTGGAGCCTTCTGAGTGCCTCCTAAGGGCATTCCATTGCAGCCCATCACCCTGGTCTTGACATTGCACTTAGCATAGCTGTCAGGGCTGACAGTGACTCATGTTGGATCATCAAAGGTGTTTAAAAAGTCCACTCTTGCTCTATACAGGCTTGGTCTCTGATCCCAGCGAGTTTCCTTCCTGGCAAGTCTATGAAGGGTGAAGGTAATAAGCCCTGAGAAGTATTAGGTCTACCTGAAACTTACGTGGAAGAGATGCAAAAATGAGAAACTTCAAGTTCATGGATTCTTAGAGCCCCTGGGTGGGAGCTGCAGTTGGTAGAGAGAAGCACCGGTATCTAAAATAGCCTGGGAGCTGCTTTCCGGTACTTGCATCGAAGTTGTCCTGGCCACTGACTGCTTTTAAAGCAAAATATTAGATGTCATGCTCCCACTGCTATTATTAGAATTATTAATATTATTGTCTAACAGGACAAAGCATATCATAACAAGGGCCACAATAACCATTTTTAATAGTACTGAAAAATATAGCTGATCTTCGCTGCATGTATAATAAATGCATTATTCCGTTTAGTCCTCACAGCAACCCTTTGAGGTAGGAAGAAGTAATATTTCTGTTCTATGGAAAAAGAAATTGAAGTTCAGAGATGTCAAGTCCTCTTGTTTCAAAAACTCGACTAAGGGCAAATCAAATTTCTTTACAAAGTCTCTTGGCTCCGTGAGGTGAGGAGGGAAAGGAGAAATGCGGCCATCTGTAGTCTGGAAACCCCCGTTTCCCTCACCCCAGCCCACCTCTCACCCTTTCTCCCTCGCGCCTGCGCAGCAGGACTGACCCGGGAGAGGAAACAGAAAGGCGGTGGAAATTGCTGTCACTTCTGTGCTATCCTCAGGGAACAGGCGAGCAGTTACTGCCACGCTGGGTCAGCCAGGCAGGCCCTGGATTTCTGTTCTTCTAGGTTAATTAGAAAGCAGACTCTTAAGAGCCAATTTTGACTAAGAACTCTATGTCCAATTTTCTCCTGGCCCTGATTGTGAACAGCCTGATCAATATTAAATCTAATTTACAATGATGGCCCCTGTGAAGCTGGCAAATGTTATGTCAACATACCGTAATGACTCCGGCTTCCTGAGCACACTTGTTAGCACGGCCGCATCTGCTGCGACCGTTCTTAACCGCCGCCACCGCTAAAGCCACATCTGCGATAACGTCCCCCAAGTTCTCCTGCTTTCTTTCCATCCACAGAGGCCCCCCGTCCTGTCAATCCTTGTTCCCTCATTTCTGTCTGATAAACTCCGGAAAGGAAGGAGAACACAATTAATTTTCCTCCCACAACTGATGAACCAAAGAAAAAAATAATTGCTACTCAGTTTTAATAATGGCAAATTTTATGAAATTTCCATAAAGACAATTTGGAAAGGAGCATGGGGATTATTTCTCCATGGGGGGCCCAACTGGTTTGCATTGTTTCATAATGTTTATGTTATTACTATTCCATGTCGTCGGCATTTGCATCCCGTTGTCTCCAGGGCAAGTTCTTGCAACTAATTTTTGAGGCACCGAATAAAGGAGCTGTAACAGGAACAGGGCTCATCTTTCCTCATCTCAGGGGAGAGACTGTGCTGGAGAGAGGCACGCGGTTCCAGCGATGTTGCTGAAAGCTGGGATGCAGCTATCGCTCACGTTGCCTGCCCTCCTGCCTAACACACTTCTTAGGCTTTTATTGTTTGTGAGGAACAATCAAAACTCCTTAGTTCTTACCTCTCAGGCTGCTTCCGACAGCACACCTCTGCTGTCTGCTCCTACCAGCAGGCCTTCCACAACCTCTTATGTTTGCCACACCTCCCCCGCTGATATTTGGCGTTTGCTGGTCCCTTTGCCTGGAAGATTGTTCACTTCCCTCCTTCCCCCCCCAAAAGGCTTCCTCACTGTCCAAATATCAGCCCTCTACCTGTCTTTTTCTCAAGGCTCCCCCACCAGGTCGAGTCTTCCCTTTATGCATCCTCATTGCTGCCTCTTCTTTGTCTCACCGGCAACTCCGTATCTGTTGGTGCAATTATGTGATAAGAGTCAGCCTCTTCACTCAGCTGTGAACTATGGGAGTGGAGTGGCCTTGTCTGTCTTAGTGAACCAGTTTACCCCTTTTTGGTGGAGCCCAGCCTGGAAGTTGAGCATGATGTTGTAGTGGTAATTCTCTCTCTACTGAAAGAGAGAATTACTGTATCTATATTAGCTCAGCACTGGTTTGGCTACTCTAACAAAACAATGTAATAGTGACCTAAAGACAGTGGTTTTACCCCTCTCTGAGTTTAAGGTGATACGGGTACTTCACAGTGTCAAGGATCTGGCCTGCTTTTCTCCATTCCATTCATTCAACACAGATGAGTCATCTGCTATATTCTAGGCATTGTTTCAGGCCTGAAGAACACAGTGGTGAATGAAAGAGAAGACATCCCTGTCTTCATGGAGCTGATATTCTAGTAGGATCAACAAGGCAATTAATTGGACATTATAAAAAGTAACATGTTCAGCATGTTATACAGGGTTAAATGCTCTGTGGGGAAAAATAAAGCAAGTGTAGGGCTAGGAAGAATTGGGGGAGAGGATACTGTTGATATTCTCAACAAGGTGGTCAGAGGATATTTCACTGGAAAGGTGGTATTTGAGTAAAGACCTAGAGAGAGTGAGGGAGTGAGCCATGAGGATACGTGGGGAGAGTTTTCAGCAATGCAAAGGCCCTCTGGCAAGAGAGTGTCTGCCTTGCTGGGAACAGCAAAGAGGCCAGTGTCCTCATAGTGGAGTGGTTAATGGGAGAGAGTGGCAGCTGAGGCCAGAGAGTTTATGCAAGGCTGGATCACAGAGAGCCTCATAGGTCATTGCTGGGACCTTGGCTTGTTGCTCTGGTCTCCTTCCTCATAATTTGCATCTGATAGTCCAAGACGATCGCCCAAAATCCTGGCATTCTAGCTAATGGCAAGAAGGGAAGGGGAACAGGTGGGCCTTTCCTTCTAGGCTCAAGTTGGAAGTTGAACACATCACTTCCTCTCTTGTATCCCATCAGACAAACTAGTTACATACATGGTCACAGTTGCAAGGAAGACTGGGATGTAAGTCTCATTCTTCATGACCAGGAACCAGCTAAAGCTCAGGGATTCTTGTATTTATGAAAAAAGGGATTAGAGATCTTTGAAGACACTTATAGACATTGCCATACCCCCTTCTTTGAAAAAGAAAAATATGAAATTAGAAATTTGTTTATCCTTTTAATTATGAGATCGGCTTTCCTTCCATCAAAGGAAACATGCAAGGCAAATCTTTTTGCTGTAAAATATCTGGGGGAAATGTGCTGAAAATCCTCTCTTGTTTTGTTGTAGAAGCTCTGTTTATAGCTCAGTGAACTGAACAAAAAGTCTGGTTGGGCTAATCAGTTAATTAAGGAAAAATATGTAGGTAGGGTTAAGCGAAACTATTTTCTCCTTTATCATAAATGACATAAATTTTCATTTTTGTGTCTCTTGCTATGTGCTATAAAAATATATAAATTCTCTCATTAAGCTGTATTGCTGAAGAATCTGGCTTTACCCACCTAAAGATTTGTGTTGACACCAAGTGTTATGAACCATGTCTGACTTAGATGATGTGGAAGGTCAAAAATAAGATTAATGGGAAAAATAATGTGGTTTATAAATTGAACTTGCTGTCAATTCAGAAATAAATTAATCAACAATGAACTTACTAGGTTTTACTTCTTTGGCCCAGAACAAAGGGGCTCTTTTTTTCCTTTAAAACTACACAAATCAAGCCCTGGCTGGTATAGCTCAGTGGATTGAGCGCGGGCCTGCGAACCAGACAATTGCGGTTCCATTCCCAGTCAGGGCACATGCCTGGGTCGCAGGCCAGTTCCCAGCAGGGGCCAGTTCCCAGCAGGGGAGGCACGAGAAGCAACCATACATTGATGGTTCTCTCTCCTTCCCTTCCCCTCTGAAGATAAATTAACAAAATATTAAAATAATAATAATAATTAAAAAACTACACAAATCATAATTTAATTCCTGATGCATAAGACAGAAATTTTCTCCAGGCTTCTCCCCTGCAGTGGCTTAGAAACAAGTGCTTGTCACACCCCAAATCAAACCACAAGTTAGAGTCATGCTGTAGTTATTCTTTGGTAGTTAATGTTGAACAAACGAAGGAATGCTGCAAGGCTGACTTGTTTTCTAATCATTAGAATCTCAAAGTTGGCATGAGGCTGAAGACTAGGCAGCCGGTTCTTAACACTCAATATCTTTCTTGGCTCGAACACATTCAGTGATATGGGTGGGACTCGTCATCTTATTCAGTGGTCTGTTCCATTGGCGCATAGCAAAGACAATTAGAACATTTTTGTTTTCTTGAGCTACGCTTTTTGTTTTCCTCCAGTAAATCTTTTTCTCAGTGTGACCGATACAAGACACGCATTTATGTACTCTTTCCCATGACAACTTTTCTTCTGAGAAGGGGCAGGGAAAACAAAAGTTGGCCCCTCCAAACTCCCTGCGGTGCCATAGTAAGTAAGGACCTCCAGGAGAGAGAGGTTGTGACTTTGGATAGTGGATCCAAGCCATTGGTTCAGCTCTGAAAATGAAGCAGGGAGGGTTCATGGCTTAGGATTTCATTACACACTTGACTTTGTCTTTGGCAAAGTCACCTACCAATAATAGTTAATTGTTACAGACTGTAAATACTTAGTATGATAGAAACTGTGCTCAGATATTTATGTACATTTTCTTATTTAATCCTCATATAACACTAATGGTAATTACTGCCACTATCCTCATTTTACAGATGAAACTAAAGTTCAAAGAGATTAAAGAGCCTACCCAAGGTCATGCGACAATATATATGTGCTTTCAACTGCTATACCGAGCTTCCTCACCTCCACTTGCTCCTGAAACAATAAATAATGTGGTACATTTATTTATGTATGGGAACCACAGGAAAAGCAGGTAGTTGTGGAAGAATGTTGCCAAAATATACAGACAAACACACAAATCCCAAGACAGGTCAGAGCTCAGTTACCATCATTAGGATGTGAAGATAGCTTGTATATGGTGAAATTTTGCAGAATCAATGGAAGTTGATTGGTCACAGAAGTGAGACTGAATTTATGGAGTTGAGTACCTTCATCATAGCAGCATGCAGGGCTTGAAAATCCTGGGAGACGGTCAGACTTTTTGGTTTTGGTCCAGATGGCTCTGAAGTTAGCCAGAGGAAGGAACTGATTTTAGTGATGTTAAGATGACATGGATTATAAGACACTTCCTGATTTAATAGCAGCATTTTAGAAAAGATGGAGATGAACAATTAATGTTCACATTAATTTTTAGGCACTTTAATGATTCAGAAATGTTAAAGTATAAAAATAAAAGTAGAGTAAATGCTATAATAAGTAGCGTAAATAAGACCCTAACTCAGCTACATGGTGAATGATTAAGGTCAAAACTTTTTAAAAAGTGGGGTGGAAGAAGCCTATTTATTGAATAGAAAAAAGAAGCAGATGGTACCAACTCCCTACTTGTCATTATTCCACTTCCGTTTCCAACCAGAGCCTTCTTCTTTTTGGGGCAGGCGATGCTGATGGTGGACCGGATGGAGGATTTAACTCTTGAACATCGAGATTAATGACCCTGGGTCTGGCATTGGGTCTCAGGGCATCGTCTGAACCAGATGGATGGGTCCCGTTCTGAGGTCTGACAGAGCAGGACAGGCCCACATGATCGGGGGCTTTACTCAGAAGTGGCGTTGTCTCTTCAGCTCTTGGAGGGCATCTAGGTTTTTGACCCAGGACAGTAAGTTTGAAGCTTCCCACAAATCCTGTAGCTTACTGAGTGGAAATCACTGATACAGTGTCTCCATTTCTGAAGGCTCCGGAGGAGAGAGGGAGGCAAAGAGACCTGACAATGGGCAACTAAACCGAGACAGTGAGGCCACACCTAGAGGGCACAGTTATGGCTCCTTCCCTGTCATCTTGACCCTAAGATAAACAGTCCAATCAAGTGGAAAGTATGCCCATGAAAATACCACGCTTTGACATCATCCTGTTGCTAAGGTTACTTCAGGGATAGAGAAGTTTCAAATAGATTATTGGTACATCGGCCTGAGGACTTTAAGCTACCAATGGAAAACATAACCATTAGGATAATACTGTAATATGTTACATTTTCATTCCATGTGGTTCAGTTTTCTTAATATCAATAACAGATTTTAGTTGTCATAAACTTAATGTTTGAGTGGGCGAGAAATACATCTCTTTGCAAGAAAATGTTGATGCAATAATTGTTAACATAAGGGGGGTAGGTTTTAAGCTCTTCTGTGTAGTTACAAGTTGCCTCCCCTCAGTGATACAAATGCTGAGCTAATTTCCTTATTTTCTAATGAGAGGAGTTAAAATGGGGAAACTAAGCTTGGGCTCACGTCATGTTTAAGACAGTGGGCATGTGTGAAGGGTGCGGGGGGGGGGCAGCTGGTTTGTTTTTACTGTAGAGGGGTCAGAGACTTGCTTGATGAAGTCGAACATTTTAGTCTATCTGTAGTGTTTTCATGAACATTTTCATCAAATGGTTTCCGAATACTTGCAGCAAAGTTTCCCTCAAAACCAGGACACCGAGGAAAGACATGGATTTATGCAGAGGCGACTTTGAACTCCTGGCATTACAATCATCACAAAAGAATAAGCCAGACTTTTAATAACAAACCAATAACCTTCTGGGACCTTTAGCTTTTTAATTAAGAGAAAGAAATAAGAAGCAAAAGCTACTGAGGGAAGAGAGAATACAAAGAGAATATGTTCATGAGTTGAATTATTAGGTTTTCCTCTTTTTAAGTTAGGAGCAAAATCTATAAAAATCACAAAGTCCTTGTTTCTTGTTCTTTTTGAAAGTGCAATCAGATGTCTGTTTTTGGCTGATTAACATCACAAACATCTTACATTTCACAAGGTCCCTAAAAGTCACCCTTAATTTAAGATAAGACATGAGAGACACACAAGCTATTCCTGATAGGGACTCAGAGGACCTGTGCACCCATTCAAAAGCACAACGAGCTTAGGCAGAACACTATGCTACTGGGTCAATTATCCCCACTGAATAGCATTTCTGCCCCCCTTTTGTGTGTCTTTTTGGAATAAGAGTGTATATTGCCCTTATTAATCCTACAGAATTACTTTTTTCCTGATCCTTAGGAAATCTAGCAAATGCAGACAGTTTCAGCGAATTAACACACACAAAAAATCTAATTTCCACTTGAGCAGCTCTGAGGTTAGGTCAGCAGCAAAAAAAAAAAAAAAAAAAAAAAAAGAAAAACCAAAAAAAACACAACCCTGCAGTAGCTTGTGTTGATGAATATTTTATAAGCTTTACTATGTAATGAAAGATGCATTTAAAAACGGGCAAGATGCTAGTTAAGAAAATGTCCTATTATTTAATTATCATGCATATACAAGTTGAGTTTTGAGTATAATGAAAGAATGAACCAGACCACAGACAAGCTAGATTTTGGGTCTTTAGACTCTTTTCATTCTTTTTGCCATAGATCTTCCATCATGGCTCCAACTGCTGACTTGTACAATCGATGAGTCAATGGGGTGATTACAGAGCTTGACCTGTGTGGCGATTATTTAGTGGCCTCAATGGACAAGAGAAATCTTTAAAAAGCTTCTCATTAGCACACCCAGTCAATGAAATTGCAAACCTCATTATTTGAGTCACAGTCAGAAAAGTACAGGCCAATATAACCCCCAAATGACATCTTGGCAGTATTTGTAGCTTCTTTTACCCAGAGTTCAGAATTATATTCACCATAATCTATAATAATAATAATTAATAATAATAATAATAAACAGCAACAACAACAATTATGGTGACAACCACCCTAAAAATAGCAGCAACCATTTATTGAGCATTTACTGTGTTCCAGCATAGTACTAAGTGCCTTATATGCATCATTTCTTCCAATATTCATGATAACTCTATGAGACAGGTACTATTATTATGTTTATTTTATAGCTAGGAAACACGAGGTTTAAGGATGCTTAGCTAGCAAGTGATTGAACAGACTCCAAAGTCAGCAGGGTTTGCTGGAATGAAGGCCCATAATCCCACCTCTTGTCTTTTCTAATACAACCATAGTTTTTTAAAATTTCTTATTTATTCTTTTATTTTACTGTTGTTCTATCACAGTAATCCCAATTTCCCCCCACCCCCAACATTGTACTCCCCTGCCCCACCTACCTCCTGCTCCCACGGTAAATCCCCACCCTGTTGTCCATGTCCATTGGTCATCCATACATGTTCCTTGATTAGACCCTTCCACGATTTCCTCCATTCCCGCCCCCTCTCTGGTGACTGGCAATCTGCTCCTTGTTTCCATGCCTCTGGTTCTATTTTGCTCATCTGTTTAACAAAACCATTGTGTCCAATGGGAAGATAACAAATGCTTATAAGAGAAATTAGAACACTAATTTTGCCATCAGCTGCACCTCCCTTAGACCTTTAGGAGAGGTGACAATGGATCTTTCTAGCCAGTGGAATTATGGGAGGTCTGCTAGAAAGAAAAGCAGATTAGTTCTGTGTCCTGAGTTCTAGCACTAGTTCCACCCATAACAAGCTGTGTGACCTCATCCATCACTGCACCTTTCCTATTCTTTGTGGTTTATTCTCGAAAGCAAGGATTATAATATTTGTTCTCTCTCCTTGCAGGGTTGTGTTAAGGAACAAATGTGATAAAGTACCTGAAAGCTCTTGGAAGAGCTTCAAGTGTTATGTAAATGAAAGGTGGTAATTAAAAACCTCCAGAGGGCAGCCTATCTCAGTCATCAATTATCATGTTTTCCTCCTTGTCAGGAAACCTGTATTTTTCTCGCTTCTTATAGATAGCTCTGTGCAAAATTTTTGTTCAGAAATGTGTGAAGAAAGGATCATCCTGACAGCTCAAAGCCTGTTTATGATAAGAAATAACCACATACAAATTGATGAAACCAAAGGCAGATGCATTCTCATGTGAAATTGTGAAAATTCATACCTCTATTTATTGGATTTTATATTTAGTTATAAGAGATGGAATATTTAACTGTCATAACATACTTAAAGCCCAGCTCTCTAAATAAGAAGGTGGTATAGGAATTGACTTATTATTAGCTGGAAAGCAGAAAAAGACTTTAGGGGGAGAAATATGAACAATAGAAATGACAAAAAGCTTGGTAAGTTCCCAAACTTTGGAAATGTGGGTGTGAGGGTAAACTTGCGAAGTTTGAATTAATCTTTGCTCACATTATATTTTTTATGAAATTCAGTTATATTCTTTTTAAAATGTATTTTATTGATGACGCTATTATAGTTGTCCCATTTTCTCCTCTTTATTCTCCTCCAACCTATGCCCCCCCCCCGCCCACCCACATACCCCCTTTTAGTTCATGTCCATGGGTTGTACATATAAGTTCTTTGGCTTCTACATTTCCTATACTGTTCTTAACCTCCCCCAGTCTATTTTCTACCTACCATTTATTCTACTTATTCTCTGTACCATTTTCCCCTCTCTCCCGTTCCCCCTCCCACGCTGATAACCCTCCATGTGATCTTCATTTCTGTGATTCTGTTTCTGTTCTAATTGTTTGCTTAGTGTTTTTTTTTTTTAAGGTTTGGTTGTTAATAGCTGTAAGTTTGTTGTCATTGTACTGTTCATATTTTTTATCTTCTTTTTCTTAGATAAGTCCCTTTAACATTTCATATAATAAGGGCTGGGTGATGATGAACTCTTTTAATTTGACCTTATCTGAGAAGCACTTTATCTGCCCTTCCATTCTAAATGATAGTTTTACCGGATAGCGTAATCTTGGATGTAGGTCCTTGCCTTTCATGACTTCAAATACTTCTTTCCAGTTCCTTCTTGCCTGAAAGGTGTCTTTTGAGAAATCAGCTGGTAGTCTAATGCGAACTCCTTTGTAGGTGACTATCCCCTTATCTCTGGCTGCTTTTAAGATTCTCTCATCTTTAATCTTGGGTAATGTAATTATGATGTGGCTTGGTATGTTCTTCTTGGGTCCAACTTCTTTGGGACTCTCTGAGCTTCCTGGACTTTCTGGAAGTCTATTTCCTTTGCCAGATTGGGGAAGTTCTCCCTCATTCTTTGTTCAAATAAGTTTTCAATTTGTTGCTCTTCCTCTTCTCCTTCTGTCACCCTATAATTCGAATGTTGGAACATTTAAAGATGTCCTGGAAGTTCCTAAGCTTCTCCTCATATTTTTGAATTCTTGTTTCTTCATTCTGTTCCGATTGAATGTTTCTTTCTTCCTTCTGCTCCAAACCATTGATTTGAGTCCTGGTTTCCTTCTTGTCACTGTTGGTTCCCTGTAGATTTTTCTTTATTTCACATAATGCAAACTTTATTGCTCTCTGGGTATTTTTATGATGTTGAAATACCCAGTGAGTTCCTGGAGCATCCTTATAACCAGTGTTTTGAGCTGTGCCTCTGATAGGTTGGCTGTCTCTTCATTGCTTAGTTGTATTTTTTTCTGAAGCTTTGAACTATTGTTTCATCGGGCCATTATTTTTTGTTTGTTTTACTGTGCCTATTAGGTAGTAAGGGGCGGAGCTTTGGGTGTTCACCAGTGTGGAGCAACCCACATGGCTGGGTTGTGATGCTGTAAGTGGAGGAGGGGTCTGAGAGAACAGTGCTTCTTGCTCCACTCTCTGCTAGTTTTCTGACAATTCCCCTGCTACCCACAATCAAATTGGGCCCTTCTGGTGCTGGTTCCTGGGTGGGTGGGTTTGTATACATCCTAGGACCCTGTGGATCTCTCCAAAGAACTCTCCTGTGAGGCTGGGAGTTTCTCCCACTGCCACCCCCAACCCCCACAGGTGTTTTCAGTCAGAAGTTTTGAGGCTTTATTTCCCTGAGCTGGAACCCTGGTTTGTGTGGTTTGTCTTGCTCCCCAGTTGTTCATCCTGGTTTATCTACATAGGAATGGGGGACTGCCAGTTCTGCCAGCCACCTCCTTCCCTGCCCTGGTCCTCCAGCTGCTGCTTTGCTGTGAGTCTTCTCTGCCTGGCTGCCCATCTCCGGCCCTCCTACCGGGCTGGATGAATATTTCTTCTTTAACGCCTTTGTTGTCAGACTTCCATACAGTTCAATTTTCTATCAGTTCTGGTTGGTTTTTTTTTCAGTTTGTTGTTGTCCTTCTTTTGGTTGTGTGAGGAGGCACAGTGTGTCTACCTATGCCTCTGTCTTGGCCAGAAGTCCCCAAAATCCAGTTATATTCTTGAATGAAAGCCCAAGCCGAATTAGGGAGGATAATTACTTCCAAGATGGTGGAATGACATAGCAAAATGTCTCAAGGGCAATAATCCTAACCTGGGCAATAATCCTAACTCTGCTGCTTACAAGGTGCTAAGTAACCTCTCTGAGCTTCGGTTTCTACACAGTTACCACATATAAACCACCCAATGTCTTAGGCATTATGTTACTAGAAAGACCAGCAGTATAACCTGTGTAATGAAGACCTAGTCAATGTCATGTTGATGTGTAAGTGCCATGAAGGTTCTAAATTCTTCCTCACCTAACTTTCTTTTAGTACCAATAATTAGGGAGATGTAGCAGTTTGAGCTTTATCTCCTCGTGTTTTGAGTTTTATCTCCTCGTGTTATCTCCTCTTGCCAAAGGTGCTCAAGGAAGGCAAATTGGATTGATTGGCTTGTTGAGAAGTTGAGATTGGATAAAGGCAAAATAACAACTGGACAGTCAGGATTTCGTGGGGAAAGAAATCTGAATTCACCATTTAAAATATATCAAGGCATGTTGAATTACAGTGTAAAATAACTGGGGAGGTCAAGTCTGTCACAGATAGCATGCCACTGAAATCACAGCATGTGCATGTCCTTAATCAGACATAAGGAATTGGTATGTTCCAGGAAAGGGTCAGGAAGTATTTGATTCACAATCATCCAAAACATCAAAATCTCAATGTAAGAAATGATATTTATGAAAAGTCTAAATTCTATAATTTATTGGCAGATGTAAGTGGGTCTACCAGAGAGCCTAAATTTAGACCAGCTGGCCCCTCATAAAGTTTGCTTTTAGTGGTTCAGGTTTAGCATCTGCCATAGACCTATGGCCCTGAAGTGCACTGCCGTATTTGTGGTTGGGATCCTGTTTTTCTCGGAGCTCAGCCTGACCGTTTCCTTACAACTCTCAAATCTCTCCTCTGTGCTGTGAGCAGAGATATATTTTTAATGATTGTGTATAATCATGCTATTTCCCGACATAATAATCTTAACTGGGTCTAGATTAACTGCAGAAGCAAATCCAAGTTTTTTTTTTTCCAAGCCATCCAAATCCTTCTTCAGGCAGCCTCACGTTACCTGCCTGCCTCACCCTTTCCCTCCAGCCTCCTGAACCTTCCTCTGCTCCAGCGATGCTGAATGTGCAGACACGGCTCCTTCAGCTGCCAGTCTCCCTCCGACAGGTCCTCTACATCGTGCGTTCTTGAAGCCTCAACTCAGAATGCTGATCCTTTGTAAGATGTTGACCCACCTCCCCCGACTCCACAGCTGACTTCAGTGCTTCTTTGGGTGCCTCAGTCCCAAATGCAAGCAGCCTTCGCTGTTTCGTAATTGCTTTTTTGTTGTCCTTTTATTTCCTTTTGTCAATGTCTGCCCTCTAAACTTCAAGCCCAAGGAAGGCAGGACTGGCTTCCCATTTACATCCCAGATCCCGGAGCCCTCGGCAGCACCGGGCTCTGGTTACTGGCCCTCCTCTCTCTGTTGCCCGCAGGCTGGCACCTTTCCCTTGTTCTTTTTTTCTTCTGGTCTTCATCTTTAAAGGGGCTTGTTAACGCCTCAGCCAAGTGCTAACAACAGTTGGAAGACCAGCTCTGACACATTCTAAACTATTTTTTTTGAAGAGTGTGCAGTCTTCTGATGGAAGTACTTGTCCAAAAATTCACTTCCGGTCTGATTTTGTGTGACATTTCCCATCATGTAGAACATGATTAGCTGTCTTTTCGAGTGCTCCTTTAGGCCAAGTCTGTTGCTGAGATTTAGTTGAGTCCAATGTGAGTCAGAGTCAAGCATGTTTGCTCACACATGTGTATTCAAGGAGCAGGGTATGACTGGTAAGAGGCAGCCCAAGTTTTAGGGCTGAGGTCATTTTCCAAAGCTGATTTTCTTAGTGTTCAGCAAAGTGGAATGCAATTTTAATTTGCAAGGAGAACTTTGGCTTCCGTGAAATGTAACTATCAGCTTTTTCTCAAGCACTTCTTCACAATGAAGCCAGCGAGGTCAGAATGGAATAGTTAGAGACACAAATTTAATCAAAAGGAGGCCCCAAACAAATGAACAAGTCTGTCCTGAAATTTTATTTTACAAAAGGGGAAACAAAAAAGTAGAGCAACTGTGCTAATTTAATGACGTCCGAATACTCACTTAGTACAAATGTAAGAGGAAAATATCACAGGACTGTCCATTTAAAGATATTACAAAGCCAATTTGAATAAAGTTTTAGCTCACCAAGCAGACAAAGGTATCAAAGACATTTATCTTCTTGCATAAGATTCTTTATGTGGAAGATTCAAATTAACGAAACTTTTTAATTGGTTCACTTCTACTGTGCAACACGTAACAAGTTTATGGAGGCAGCAATTCATTAGACGCTGCAGCATCAGACCAGAGCATCAACTATTTATAATTCAGCCTGCCATTCAGACATGTGGCCACATCAGAATGAGATATGAAAATTCTCCAAGTGGGTAGATTTTCATTAACTATTCATTTCCTTGTGTAAAGCTGAGGACTATAGAAATCCTTCTTTCACCTCAGTTTTCTTATGTAAAATAATAGATATAGGTAAGACTGCTATTCAGGTACCCATTGTGATTGAGAGATAATTCCAATGCACACAACTGTACAATACAAAAGCTCAAAGATGATATGATTCTCCATCCCCTGCCCTCTTTCTCTCCGTCCTTCAATCCTCTGGTCCCTCTGAAATGTCTGGGGTAGGGTTCAAAGGGATAGAAGATAGCATAGTGTTCTCATTTCTGATTCTTTCCTGGGACATGTGTTTGTAGGTACAGAGTTGGGAGGATTAGTTGAGGAATATTTAGCCATGTATATAAATGGGTCTGTGGCAGTAAAGGACTTTATTGACACTTGGCAAATGGTAACAGAACCCAGATGAGGGAGACATTGTTTTGCTAAGGAGTAACCGTGGAAACATGAGTTTGTTGCATTTTTTCCTATGATTTGTTTTTTAATGGAGCAGAGAAACAAAATAAATAAGGCTAGCTAGAATATGAAAAGCTAGGCATTATAAAAAATCGATAGACATTCACTAGAATTTAGAAACAGTATTTCTTTTACTTAATCATTAGGACTAGCTAATGGCAGCTATTGTTATATCTTTTTTACCACGCAGGAACAAAAGTCTAAGGGTTACGACAAAGGGGGCTGGTATGATTAAGCCTGGTGGTACCATTAGCCCAAGAGGATCAAAGCTTTTCTGGAGGGATGGGGGCATGAGCAGGTCTCAGTGTGAAGGTTAATGGAAATCAGGGTCAGCATCTCCCTTAGATAACGCCAATATCCGCAGCCCACAGACTTCATCACGTGACTTTTTTCTTTGAAGGGATTGTGGTGAGTTTAGGTGAGGGTTCTTTTCTTTGTTGCACACCCAGCTCTGCAGCTTGGATTTCTCAGAGAACCGCTTACCTGTGTCAAGCACACAACGTGACGACACGTGTTATGTCCAAGAAAGGTGCCAGAAGTGATGCAGCAGGGGCTAAGAGAGTCCTGCTGCTTTCTGTCCCAGCCCACCCTTCGTGGGCACGAGGTGGTTCATGGGCAGGGCTGTCTGACTCCCCTTGGAGGTGTAGCAATTGGATAATATTTATTGTAATTAAATATTGATAAAGATTATAATAATCAGAAGCAAAATACCTAGTGTTTATTGAGTAACAACTGCATGCTGAGTCCAGTGTGGAGTTTACATAGAGTATCATGTCATTATATTGAATCCTTATCATCACCCTGGGAGAGCATCATTATCTACCTCTTTCTATAGAAAAGCGAGGTCCAGAGATCTTGGGGCATGTGTCTAGGTCACCCTGTGAGTTATGGGGAAGGAGGGATTCAAACCAGTCTGCCATCATCCTGCCTTGGAGTGCTGTAGCAGTTGCTAGCTGTCTCTGCTTAAATGCCGTTGACCCTCCAGAAACTCACCAGCACAGCTCCCCTTTACTGTTGGCTTCCATCATCTCTCTGACCTGCAGTGTTCTCTGGCTCTGCTGTTTGGTTACAACACCGGGCAGGTACTAAGGAGTTAATGCCCCCAGGGGGAAACCTCAGTCACAGAGGGTTAGAAATGGAGAGGTTAGCCCCTGTTTCCTTGCCTTTCAGCACTTCTGAGGTGTTTTCTACACGATCTCTCTGAGAGTCCTCAGTGGTATAGAAGCCAGTCACCCACAGGGTAATCTCTCATTAACTCACTTTTTTCCTGGCCTTCCTCCCCGCTTTCCCTCTCTCGCTCTTCCCCATTTGCTCCTGGTGGTTCTTGAGACCACCTCCTAAGTGGGCCTTCACCAAGGACTCAGATGAAAACAACTCCCTACCCCTTCCTTCTGCTGTTTGATGACACCATTATGCAGTACTGAGACGGATGAGAAATATTGATGGCATATCTCCGAAGATCCTGGGGACTCTGAAACCCAGCAGTCCTTTTTGGGTACAGCCAGAACAGGGAGTTTTAGAACCACACAGACATCTCCCCCTTGTCAGTACAGTGGTGATGTGGCAAACAGTATTTTCCCAAGTGTTTACACGGGCCTCTAAGCCAGTAGTTTCCAGAATTAGACCTTCAAGTTGACTCATAATGTAGGGGCAGCTTAGGAGTAATAATACAAAGTTTAAACATGACCAAGTGCTACATAAATGCTCCCCCAAATCAGCGAGACTGAGTTAGAAGTGGCATGAAGAAAAATGGGCTTGCTACATCTCATTAGGGAGGTACTGCTAGATTTGCATTTTCGTTTACTACTCAAATGCTGCCATATTATAGCTGAGTCATGACTTCGACTTCCTGTAATAAATTGAAATGGGATTGGTAAACAGACATCTAGAATACCAGGGAATTAATGAGAGTCTAAAAATGGTGCTGGTAATCAGCTAGGCCTTGCCTACGGAGCAGAGTGCTGGTAAGCCTACAATTTCCTTTTGACTCTTTGAATTTCTCTTATTTAATAAATAGAATAAATTCAGGTGGTATTTCATTAGTTGGGATAAATGGATATATCTGTAGGGAAAAAATTTGGTCAAAAACCAGAAGACCAGAGGTATATAGAAATCGCACCAGCATCCTGATGATAATGAAAACACAAATAACTTCTCTGATTCCTGGTTTTATCAGAGAAGGAACATTGTCAACGTTCAGCCTCGTATTCCAAACAGGATGTTCCTCCACTGATGAAATAATAGCTCATTTGCATTCAAGATGATAGCGCAGTTTAAAAGCATCCTTTCCTTTTCAGTTTGCTTCCCTCTTTCAATTTCATCAGGTTCACAGTTAGTTATAAATGAGATTTATGGTCTCAAAACATCATCTCATTTTCTTCCTGTCTGCCAACAAGTTGTTTAAAATAAGTATGATTTTCCTAATATTAATTTTGAGTGTCGGAAATATACAATTTGGCAAGGAACATCAAAGAAATATACAATTTAGCAATTGCACCATTAATGCTGCAATTTAGTGACAAAACACCCCTCACTCCTCAAGTGCCTTTTGCTGTATTTCTTCATTTCAAAGGATTTATTGTATTATTTCCTTGGTTGTAATGGCCAGGTTCGAGTGTAATAGGCTTATTTTGATATTTTCTCCACAGTTTAAGTTATTTCAATAACAGCTAACTCTACCTTTGTGTGATGCTCAGCAAACAAGAAAACAGTGGGTGCCCCATTTTGCCTTTTCCTCAGCACCTTCATGGGGTCATTTCATTATTGACGCGTGTGTGTGGCACCTTAATGCTGACTTGGAAGAGAGTCCGTTCTCCTTTTGTTTGAAGAAAACTGTGGAGAAACCTTGGCCATCCACTCTAGTTAAATTTTTTTTCAAACCACCATTACCACAAAAGCCTGAACTTGTGGGATGTAAATTCAGTAATGACACGGATCAGAAACAAGTCATGGAAAAATGAGCCTACGTTCAGGCTCAGGTAGCTAAGCAGACTGTGGTGCATAGAATGCCCTGGTGGTAGCTCTCTTCTGGTTGAATTGGAGTGTGGGTGGAAGTGAACATTGAACATTGCTTGCTCCAATTCCTGCTTCTTCGTCTTTTCCCAAACATCCTACTCCAGGCTCTATGAATCTTACAGAATTTGACTAGTGTGTGATAACAACCACAGGCAGAGATACCATAAACTGGACTCAGCCATTTGTAATTGGAAAACAGATGTAGTGTGTCCATGCAGGAGTCTGGTTTGGGGCTTACATGAGGGACAGAACAGAGCGATGTTAATCCTACTGCCTGGATCTATGGGCCTCTTGCTCATGCCCTGAGGAGTTTCAGTGGCAGGAGTGAACGGTGTGTGCTGAGCTCAGGAAGGCCAGTGTAAATTTCTCCGCTCCTGCTGTAGCTGGCAGACTCCTAAGGATCATTTCTATTTTTATACGTTCAAAATTTAGAGCAGTTAAAATTCTATGGGCAACAAAATTAGGTATTTAACTACCCTTTAAATAAATTGGACAGCTGTAGGATTTCTTTTTAATGTAAATAAGACCTTATGAAAGATTTTAACAAAGAAAAATTTGAATGCTCTAATACTTGTCATTTCTCCACATTCAATTTGGTTTTGAAATCAGTCATTGATTGTAAACAATAATGTTCTCAGAACCAAGGGCTAGTAACTTTGTGCGGCACTATGGCTCAGAAACATCCATTAGGAGAACCATGCAGCATCACCGAGCTGTGGGAGGAGAGCCTTCATCCCAAGAATTTCATCCCAAGAGCCTTCATCCCACTCTTTGTGGCCAGTGGAAGCAGTCTCCTGCCTTGTGTCTTGTTTCTACCCTTGACTCCCAGTGTGTTCTCCACAAAGAAGCCACGGCGATTCATCTAACAAGGTCAGATCATGCAACTCTGCTACTCAAAGCCTCCAATGGCAGTAGGCAAGTGAGTTGCCTTCCAAGTTATTGCAGGGACAATATTACCAAATGTTTTGTGGATGCAGATCCCGTGATCTACAGCTTTCCAATCAGAGTTGTTATTTTTCATCTACTCGAAACCCAACTATAAGTCAATGACATATATTTAAGTTTTTGATGACAGGATGCAACTTATTATTATATTACTTAATGTAATGCTGTATAACAATGCACTATAATGACATACATTTGCAGTATTTGTGGCCTAAAACAGTACAAGTTTATTTCTTTCAAAAAATTATTTTGTTGTCATTCAAATATGGTTGTCTGCATCTAACCCCTGCCACTGCCCCCACCCCACTCCTCCACCACCCAGCCACCCCCACCTCCCTCCCCTGATTATTTCTCGCTGCCCCAATCCTTTAAGTCTGCTCCTGGTTGGGTTGCCTTCCATGTGGTCAATCAGGAATCCAGGCTCCTTCACTTTTGTGGCTCTTCCCTGCTCTAGCTTCTTGGATCCTCTCCATTAAGTCAGGGTGTGAAGAAAGAAAAAGGGGAAATCAGGCTACAAGTTTTTCTTCCCACATTCCACAGGCCAAAACTTAGCCACTTGGTATTATACTTGACTATAAGGGATACTGAGATATGCAGTGTGTGCCTATGAGGAAGAGAAAAATGGGTTTGTCGTACCTATGTGTCCTTCTTTCTCTTACTTAGTAGCCTTTTACACTATTTCTCATTTCCCAGTTGTTTAGCCATCATGGTTGGATGTTGTAATATATTCTTGGGTAGGTAGCAAAGGGAAAGAGTAAATCTCTGGAGTCAGATACACTTGGGTTGACATCGTAACTGGGGCACTTACTAGCTGTGCACCTTCGTGTAAGTTATTTAAGCTCCCTTACAATTAATTAGCTTTTCCATCTATTCAAACGGGTATACAATACCTCTCTTGTGAGATGACTGGATGAGAGATGTGTGAGAGGTCAGAACCGCAGAGGCTAAGAGCACAGACCCTGGAGCCAGCCTGCCTAGTTTGAATCTTGGCTGTGTCCCTGATTTCCTGATGATCTTGGATGAGCTTCAGTTTCCTTAAGCTTTAAAATGAAAATTATAATACTATCTATGTGGCAGAGGTTCTGAGAGAATTAAATGAACTAATTCATGTCAGGCACTTAAGATAATGCCCCAAAACAGAGTGAGTGGTACACAAGTGTTATCTCTAACCCGATAGCATCTGGTGCACCTCATAGGATCTTGGTCAGGATAGTCTCTCTAGGCTTTGCTTGACATAGCTTTCTCTTTTCAGCAACCGTTGAAGGCTAAAAAACCCAGTGAAACTGCCTCCCACCCCGGCCAAAAAAAGGGCACTTCAAGAGTAAGACTTCAGGCATATTAGTGGGATGTCAAGGAGCTTTGTGTGGAAAGCCCTGCTGAATCACCTGCTGCTGGGTTGCTTTGGGGTCATGGAGGAAATTTCTCAAGAGAAGACATTTATCCAGGGCTTTTTAAAGTGATTTGAAAAAAAACGGGTAATGGGAGGTTAAATAGCATTGGACTCATTACCAATTTGGGTGCAAAGAGGAGAGGGGAGGCTATTTAGGGTATCAGGCTCATCTAAGTAGAAGATTACAGTCGGAGAAATTGTTTAAAGAGAAATATAATTAGAATAATGGGACAACGTAATGGGAAATCAATGCTATTAATGTTACTGCTAATTGCTGCATTAGAACACTTATCCAAATCCCTTCTCCTTTAAACTAAAAACATGAAATTAAGTCACCAGAGTAGACAGCTTGTGTAGAGGGACTCAGAGGTCTTGGATTGCTCTGGAACAAGTCTGCCTGGAACAATTTGTCATTACACCTAACATCAACCTGGACCCTCTGCATTTCAAGGAGAGAACATGCATGGGAGGACCATATTTTTACTCCGTTCATATTGGTCCTTTTAGGTCTCATGGGCTGTGGCCATTTGGAGTGTCCTAGTGCTATTCGAAAAGGACTTTTTACCTCCTGTTTTTCAAAGTGTTGGCTTGCCCAATGTGGGTGCTGTTGATAATGTCACAAAAGCTAGTATTCTTGAGTGTGGTGACTGCTTGCTTGGACCTGCTGGGGGTCGTTTGGGGTGAAATGGACAGAGCAGCAGTCCTGGCTGAGGGGATGGCAGAGGACTGACCCTGAGTCTGAGGGCATGTGACAGTGCAACCATCCTGCCGAGTGGGGTTAAAGGCTCCATGTGTGGGTTCGGGGTGTCCAGGTGCAACACAGGCTGTGTCTCCTCGGTTGCACCGCGAGTTTTAGTTGGAGCCCAGGGAGTATCATGCGGGGGAGTGAGAGCAGTCCCTAAGGACGGCGTAGAGGGGGAGAGCCAGGGACCAGGAGCAGGAGTAGGGATGGAGTTTGTTTTCTTTGTAATTGTGGGAAAACATACATAACATGAAGTTTGCCCTTTTAACTATTTGAAGTGTATAGTGGCATTACTCACATTCACAATGTTTTGTAACTATCATCACTGTTTCCAAAGCTTTCTTTATCAACCTAAATAGAATTCTAACCATTGAGCAGTAACTCCCCATTTTCTCCTCCCTCCAGCCCTTGATAACCTCTAATTTACTTTCTGTCTCTGTGAGTTTGTCCATGTTAGATATTTCAAATAAGTGGATTTATAAAATAATCTTGTCTTTTTATGTCTGGGTTATTTCACTTAGCATAATGTTTTCAAGGTTCATCACGTAGCATGTACTAGACTTTGTTTGCTTTTTAAAGATGAGTAATATTCTGTTAAAATCAATGATAAATGTAACATATTTATATGGCACATTTTATCCATTTCTTGATCAATGGACATTTGTGCGATGAACATGGGCAGACAAATGTCAGTGTCCCTGATTTTATTTGGGCGGGGGGGCATATCCCTAGGAGTGGACTTGCTGGTTCCTCTGGGAATGCTAAGCTTAGCTTTTAAAGGAATGACCAAACTGTTTTCCTGGAGTTGTTCTTGGGAATTGTGAAGCTGGTGACAGATGTGCGGAGGTATGGATGAGGACTGACACTAGGGAGTGGCCCCCAGGAACAGAGCAGAAGCCCCAGTGAGTGGCCTGTCATGCACAGAGTTTGCATCTCTAGCACATCCTCAGGGGTAGTCTGTGACCCAGCGCTGGCTTCATCTGGACACTGGTTAGACGGGTAGCACCTCGGGGCTCACCCCACAAGCATTTGCTTGTGCTTCTCTAACTCACAGGTGCATGGGTGTACCACCTGGGCGCCTTGCTGATGTGCATGTTCTGAGCGGAGTGGTCTGACAGTCTGCATTGCCAACACTCTCCCAGGTGATGCTGGGTTTGCTGGTTCCTGTACTGTAGTTACATCTTGAAGAAGTGAGTGTCATTAATGTCTGTGTATTGGAGTCACCCAATAAGCTTTTCAAACATCCCAGTACCTGGGCCCCACTCTAGCTGTTCTAATTTAATTGGCTTGGGGTGGGACCTGGGATATTTAGCATTTTAATAACATTACATATGAGATTCTCTTGTGCAGCCAGGGTTGAGAACTCCTTCTCTGGGTTTGGACATTGTCCTGTGTCTTGTACATGTGATCTCCTGCCCTCTTTCCTGTTCTCTCTTCAAACTCTTATGCTTAAAACTGACTCAGATTCCCAATTAGTAATTTCTCTGGTTCTTGTTTATCATTTACATTGCCTGCAGATTAATCTCTCAAAAGCCAGGTCTGAACGGACTGCTCTCTTGCAAAAACCTTCAATGATTTCTATTGCCCTCCATGAATAAAAAAAGAACTTGTACCTGTTTTTTTAAGGCCCTACTCGGGGTGGCTCTAAATTACTTCCCCAGCCGTATTTCCCTCTTGACTAAGTCCTATATGTTAGGAAAACTAAACTGGTTTCAGTCCTTTGAGTATACCGTGAGTTTTCCTATCTCTCTGATTTTGCTTGGGTTGACTCTCCATCTGGTTAATCTTTTCTACCTATCTACCAATCAAGGACTATCTCTATTTTAACTTTGTGAAAGCCCTCCCAATTATTGCAATTGATATAATCCTTCTTTCCCTCTAGCATTTATTTGTTGCTTGCTTATGTAATTTACTTTTTCCCCTTCTATTTCTGAAATTTGTATTCTTCTCTTACCCTCCTTACTGAATTGTAAACTCTCTGGGGGGCCAGAGCCTTTTCTTTTAAAAAAATATTTTTTTAAATTTAGTTATTGTTCAAGTACAGTTTGCCGTCCCCCACTCCTATCCCAGCCCACCCCCCATGCTCCCTCCCATTTTCACCCCCCTTAGTTGTTCTCCATGTGTCCTTTATACTAGTTTCTGTGAATCCTTTCCCTTTTCCCCTGATATTCTCTCCCCTCTGGTCCCTGTCAGCCTGTTCTGAATTTCAGTGTCTTCGGTCATATTTTACTTGCTTGTTTGTTTTGTTGTTTAGGTTCCTGATAAAGGTGAGATCATATGGTATTTGTCTTTCACCGCCTGGCTTATTTCACTCAGCATAATGCTTTCCAGTTCCACCCATGCTGTTGCAAAGGGTAGAAGCTCCTTCTTTCTTTCTGCTGCATAGAATTCCATTGTGTAAATGTACCACAGTTTTTTTTATTCATTCATTTACTGATGGGCATCTAGGTTTCTTCCAACTCTTGGTTATTGTAAATTGTGCTGCTATGAACATTGGTGTGCATAGGTTCTTTTGGATTGGTGTTTCAGGGTTCTTAGGATATATTCCTAGCAGTGGAATTGCTGGGTCAAAAGGCAGGTCCATTTTTAGTTTTCTGAGAAAATTCCATACTGTTTTCCATAGTGGTTGTACCAGTCTGCAATCCCACCAACAGTGAAGTAGGGTCCCCTTTCCCCAAAACCTCTCCAACATCTGTTGTTTGTTGCTTTGTTTATGATGGCTATTCTGACAGGTGTAAAGTGGTATCAATTTGCATCTCTCTGATAGCTAGCGATATTGAGCATCTTTTCATGCATCTCTGGCTCCTCTATATGTCCTCCTTGGAGAAGTGTTTGTTCAAGTCCTTTGCCCATTTTTTTAATTGGGTTAGTTGTCTTCTTAGAGTGGAGACGAGTAAGTTCTTTGTATGTTTTGGAGATTAAACCTTTGTCTGAGGTATCATTGGCAAATATGTTTTCCCAAACAGTTGCTTCTCTTTTTATCTTAATACTGTTTTCTTTAGCTGTGCAGAAGCTTTTAATTTTGATGAGATCCCATTTGTTTATTCTTTCCTTTATATTCCTTGCTCTAGGGGACATATTGGTAAAAATGTTGCTGCATGAAATATCTGAGATTTTCCTGCCAATGCTCTCCTCTAGGACTTTAATGGTTTCATGGCTCATATTTGTCTTTTATCCACCTTGAATTTATTTTAGTGTATGGTGTAAGTCGGTTCTCAAGTTTCATTTTTTGGCACATAGCTGTCCAGTTCTCCCAGTACCATTTGTTGAAGAGGCTATTTTTACTCCATTTTATGTTATTGCCCCCTTTGTTGAATATTAATTGATTGAAGAGAGTTGAGTTCTGGACTCTCTGTTCTATTCCATTGGTCTATGTGCCTGTTTTTATGCCAGTACCAGGCTGTTTTGATTATAGTGGCCTGGTAATACAGTTTGATGTCAGGTATTGTGATCCCTCCTACTTTGTTCTTCTTTCTCAAAATTGCAGCTGCTACTCGGGGTCTTTTATGGTTCCATATAAATTTTCAAAGTGTTTGTTCTATGTCTGTGAAATATGCCATTGGTACTTTAATAGGTATTGCATTGAATCTGTAAATTGCTTTGGGTAGTATGGACATTTCGATGATGTTAATTCTTCCAATCCATGAACACGGTATATGTTTCCATTTGTTTGTGTCTTCCTTGACTTCTTTCTTCAGTGTTGTATAGTTTTCTGCATACATGTGTTTTGCCTCCTTGGTTAGGTTTATTCCCAGATATTTTATTTTTGTTTTTGCTATATTGAATGGGATTTTTTTCATTCGTGCTTCTGCTGATTCATTGTTAGTATATAAAACTGCCTTTGATTTCTGAATATTGACTTTGTATCCTGCTGTTTTGCCAAATTCATTTATCAGGTTGAGAAGTTTTTGGGTAGAGTCTATAGGATTTTCCATATACACTATCATGTCATCTGCAAACAATGACAGTTTTGTTTCCTCCTTTCTGATTTGGATGCCTTTTATTTCCTTTTCTTGTCAGAGCCTCTTCTTGTTCATCTGTCTTTCCTGCTGGGCTTTCTGCAATGCCTTCACATAGTGGGGATCCACCCAGATTGGTTAAATTGTACTGACTCGGGCAATTTGCCTCCACGTTATTAATTCTAGTTGGACCTCTCTGTCATTCCCTGACATTTTAATTTCACTGTCTGACATTTTATAGATCCTTAGGGATTTTATTTGAATAGATGTTTCTCAGAAAGCACCAAATGTTCTTCATGAACACACGATAGAGCTTCCACAGTGTCTTCAAAAGTATTGATATATAATGTTTTTAATTGTTTACTCTTTGTTCGATTTTGTTAGCATTTTGGCTGCTTTGTGTCCCGAGACAGTGTGGTATCTGGTAGGAAGTCAGGGGGCCACATTCATTTCACTCGGAAAGACTCGTTTTGTCCCTAAAAACTTTGGGGAGCAGCCACAATGAGCCCTGGTTTCAGGAAGCCCATCCTGCTCCAACTCCTCCTCAGTGATCTGGTGAAAACCTCTGCGGTCCTTAAGTGGGTGACTGAGCTCGGAAGGTAATGACGTTTCCTGCAATTAAATTATGTCCTGTAGGAACAATTATAAGGGATCCCCTCTCATGTGGCACAATGAGATATGAACATATTCTAATGGGCTAATTATTGTAGTTATCAGTTTTAGCCAAAAATGTCAATGTGTAGGATTTAATTAGTCTGTCCTAGAACTATCCGATAGCTTCTTAGTTTAGTCAGCCTGTCAGCATTTTCAGAAGTTGGAAGGATGCCAGGAGCTATCGCCTATAGACTTGCATACACTTTTTAAGCATCCAGAACAATTACTGGAGCAGCAGGTGAAGTTTCCAGAAATAAAATCTAAGTTTGGCGGATGGCATAGTTGTGACCAAAGGGATATTTAGTCAGCAGAAAGTGTAAGAAAAGCAGGCCTTGACATCCCACTGTTCTTATTTTTCCATTGTAGGTCTAAGGTGATTCAGATGTTGTGGTCTCTGATTTAGACTTTGGTTTGTAGTAGTGGAAACTGGTTAAGGTATATGGGACACTGAGTAATGCACAGAATGCAGGACATTTTGAATAGATCAGCCATTCCAGTAGGGGCCCAGGGAAATTTCTAGGGTATAGCTGATAGGGACTAGTAGGCACCATTTTCAGAATCCTGCCGGTGGGATGAATATGTGGCAAATAGTTTCAGTTCTTTTGTTTTTTCAGGGAAAGAAAGTTGGGTCATGGAATGGGTTGGATAGTGTTTACTCAAAATTCATATCCAGTCAGAACCTGAGGATGTGTGACTTTATTTGGAATAAGGGTCTTTGCAGATGTAATTAAGGTAAAAGGTGGAGATGTGAGGCTGTACTGGAGTGGGGTGGGCCCTGCATCTGATGAGGGTGTCCTTATGGAAGAAAAGGACAAGACAAAGAAGGAGGAGGTGCTGTGACATGCCTTGTGCCTCAAGTAAAAGTGGAGCCCACCCTCAGATTTTTACCAAGTTGCAGCTGGTAACACTCCAAGTCTTTTGGGCGAGAATTGGTGGTGGTGTGGGTGACCAAAGATACAGAAAGGCAATGTGTAGGACAAAGGACTTGTGTCAACGGTCAGGACCTGTGGGTCTGAAATGAATGAACATTTACCCCTGTAAGAACTGAAAGAAGCTTGGATACAACGGTGCCGCCTCATTCCCTGACTGGTACGTTGTGACAAATGTGGACTGAAAATAATCAAAACAATAAATTCTAGCCTGTGTGAAGAGAAGTTGTACTGAGCTGAATGGAAATGGCCAATCTTACTTGGGTAATTCTGTATTCCGTTCCCTTTAAATTACTAGGCATTTGGTGGCCAGAGAGGTATCTTTGCATTTATTTCCTTTGCAGGTTTAACCATGACAACAACAACGACAACTTATTGAGGGCTTCCTGTGAGCCAAAAACCATGTTAAATGTGTTACACATGCATCATTTTATTTACTCCTCGTATAACTCAGTGTCATTGATACTGTTAGTGCCTCTCATTCTAGGGCATGCAAAGACAGGTTTAGGCATGTTATGTAACTGCTAAGTGGTGCTATCAAGACCCTGCAGTCTTGAACTCAGAGCTTAAATTCTTGAGTAATTGTTTAGCTATTAGGTATACTTTCATTGTAAGTACATATGACATTTCATTAAAGAATTAAAATTTTTCCTTGTGTTTATAATTTTCCCTTCAAAAGCCCAGAAGCCTGCTCATGTAGCATATTCCAGGGAAACTTTCGAATGTCAATGGAATGAATCAGAACTTTCTTTGTGCCATGAAGTGTACTGTCTCCTAAGCTAATCTCTTTCCTACTGGGGAATGTGTATAATACAAACTGGTTTAGCTAGACTGAAAATCAATCATCAAGGCCACTGATGACACTAAAAAGAAATCAAAAGTAGTTAGCATACAAATGAAAGTGATTCCCTATACCTCTAAGTGGGACAAATTTCCTGAACCACGCCAATAAATCAAGGCTAGGAGGCTCAGTTATAAAGGAAGATAAATTGAACAATTTTCCTGTTACAAACAAGCTGTTTTGTACTATGTATCTATCAGTTAGTTGTTCAGGTTTAATTTAGGAATGTACAAATAAACACAGCCAAATATATTTAAATAGACTTGCATTAAAAGTTGCCAAGTAATGCTCTGCATCAACACAACCAAATTAGTTCTGCAATCTTTCAAGTGCCTTTTGTGTAACTGTAATTAGGAATTCTTCCAAGTAAAAAATGTAGTCTGCAAAGGATCCCCTCCCGCTTTTTTTGTTCATTCCTTGAGGTTAAATTTTTGTTGTTGTTGTTTGTTAATCGGGGGCTTTTTGAATTTGTGGGACCCACTGATGGAGCACACTTTCTCAGTTGTGTTGAGTGACTTCCCAGCTGGCTGGGGTTTTAGAGTCAGATGAAGCCAGACAGACATTGCTGCTTCCGGTTCCCCTCCTCCCAAGAAGCTACTTGACGGATGGGCCTCTGGACTCTGTCAGGTATGGAGACAATTTGTCTCAGGACTTTGGGGCTGTAAGGCAATAGAAAGGACACTTTTCTTGACTGGCTCTAGGTTCTTTTTTAATCCACTCAGAGCTGCACCAAAACACACAAGTGTCCTGGGAAGGCCAATAACATGGTGCTTAATTTTTTAGCATAGCTTCACACTGGTAATATCAAATAATTGTTCAATATCTTTTTAGAGATATGGGGATGTTGGAAGTGGAGGACCACTGGTGGTCGCTTGGAACTTCTCTGTTGTGCCATGAGATCTAACCAAATGTGTCTCCTACACTGAGTAGGGGATGGTGCCCTGGGGCAGAGCTGAGAGCATGGGCTCTGAAATTGGAATGCCTGACTTTTAATGGTGGCTTATTTGGTTTGTGACCTTGGGCAAGTTACTTAATTTCTATGTTTTAATATCGCAGTTACCTCATCTGTAGCGTGCATATAATATATTAACTAGCTTATAAGGTTGTTTTGTAGCTTAAATGGGACAATCCATATAGAGCCATTTATATAAGTTCTGGAATACAAGGGTCTTACAAAACAAATGTTATCTATAATTATTAGCCTAACTAAGTCCTGGAGTTAGTGCACATGATTGGTTTTACCTTCCTGGTATAATTTCCCTTCTTGCAAATGTATGTCTTGCTTTTTTGCTGGGCAGTCATACCTTGCCGAAGCTTATGACTTGGTGTGGGTGGATGACTCTTCCTCTTCTTCACCCCCAATTTCAAAAGTGGCCTTCTGATGTGGATTTGAGCCCTCAGCCTATTCCATTCCATCATGGCTTCAGTGACTGGGTTAGGGGTGGGCTTGTGACCCAAGTGGACCAATGAAGCTCTGTTCTGGGACTTTGGTTGAGTGTTGGAAGGAGAAACTCATGTTGCTAGGATGCAGAATATAAGGCTGGATGTGCCAGAGGTCACTAAGGGAGTTGGGTCTACCTGAGAGAGGGAAAAATGGAGCAGAGAGATGGAGTGAGCAAGAGATGGAATCTGGGAGACATGACTGGGTTCTTGAACTCTTGAAGCTGGACTTACCACTGGACTTTTCAAACATTGACACCAGTCACTTGTTACCTCTCTGGGCCTCCATTTGCTCACCTGTGATATGGATGTAAGAGTATCTTCTATACCTATTCCATGAGGTTGTTGAACATTGAAACACAACGACGCTTTCTATTATGGTTTATAAATGGTAATATCAGTGTGGGGGAACTGAAAACTGTTGGTCAGTCATGCTATGGGTCACATGTCACATGGGGTTTAATTTGGCATCACCAGAGTTCAACAGAAAAGCCAGCAAGGTCTTTTTTTTCCACTCTGAGTCTTGGGCTTTGCAATCTATATACACATATGCAATATATACTATATAAATGTATATATATGGTGAATGGGAGCCTTATATTACTTATATGGACAGAAATTCTTGTTTAGGCAATATGTGTTAATTATAAGAACCATTGTTATCATTTCCTGAATATTCACTTTTTGTCAGGCCTAGGGCCAAGTACTTAATTGCATTATATCACTCAATCCTCATGGTGGCACAACAGAGTTTGTACCTTTAGCTTATGCATTTTTTAGATGAAGAAATTAAAGCAAGTAATTGACAGAATCAGGATTTAATCCCAAAGCCTTTGCTTCTAAAGGTGTTGTTATTCTGCTCATTTTGTGCATTGGAGCAGACATTCAACCGGAAGTCAGGAGCTCTGGTTTCCATTGTCCTATCTGCCTTTAACCAGCTGGGTGGCCTTGAACAAGTCAATTGACCAAATGGGCCTTTATTTCACTATTTGACAGGGGAGGGGCTGAAGTAGATGACTCCTGAAGTCTGTTGGAGCTCAATGATTTTATGATTCTATGTATTTGGGCTTGGGGTCAGGAGTTCAAATTTTCTGTACCATTGTAAGGTCTAAATCTTCCCTTTGGGGGGGATGTATTTTACCAAGAACATCAGTCATCAAGCTTTCCAACTGCAAATTAGGAATAAAATAGAAAGGGTAGTTTGTAGGTGGGGTGAAGGAGGAGACTATCCTCTTGTCAGATATTTATAAAATGGCAAAATTTGCATTGAAAGTATAATATTAGTAGTAAAAAATTAATGATTAATGCCATTTTATGTTTCTTTCACAAGTCATGGTAGATAATGAACAATGATAACACTATGCATGATTGCTGATCCTTGTGACATTCAAAAGATTCAAAATTTCTATTCCACATACAAGACTCAGGGCACTATATTAAATTCAGACTTAGGTATCAGATTTAAAATTCAAATGCATATCCTTTTTGCATATCTATTTTGACACAGCATCACAAATTACTGAGTGTAATATGAATTAAAGATGGACTTTTGCACAATGGGGGGAAACATTAAAGAAAATCCTATTTAAATTTAAATCCCTTTTTCTCCTTTTGAGATATTTTCCCCCATATTTATTCCTCAGTAGATCTGCTAATTATCAGAAGTATTACTGTTTAAACAATAATTTGTTTATTCCCATTTTATTATTTTCTACTGGTAGCAACTGCCAAGAAACAATGTTGGTATTTTGAATCACAATTAGTTCACTGTGATTTTCTTAAATGGGAGAATTTTTAAAGTATTTTGACCTATCTACATTATGCTGTTTACCTAACATACACAGTGTAGCCAGAACTGAAATTAAAAAGGGACAGAGTGGCAAATGTGCTTCTAAGTATATTACAATAGAGCCAATGAAATGTGCAAAATGACAAATTAAATTTAGTGTTCAGGTACACTGCCAATTTGTTTGGGGGGTAAAAAGCAGCACCCTTTGCTAACCCAATAATAACTAATCAGATTTTAATTACATGATGTGCAGCCTGCACTGCTTAGCACATTTATGCAGAATAATCATTGGGGCATCTCAAGCCAAATGGTTGAAAATTTCCATCTTCTAAACCATGGGTATGGTTCTCTGTTAATCATTTTTAGACCCTCTAATTTTTTTTTTGCAACCTCATTTCTTCTATGACACTAATAATTTCCTTTGGGTTTTTCTCTTTTAATAGAGAGGAACAATGTGCTATTTTGTGTAAATTAAGGCAATGCCAGTATTTGTGCTCAGACCCTAAAATTGTTTATCTAGTACTGTGGAAATATTCTCTCTGCTTTCATCTACCATGGAAGCTCCTTGAGGTTAGGGGGGCAGCTTGTTATTACAGAGATGGAGCCTGACATTTTGGCCTCATTAACGTGGTGCTGTAACAAATCAAGAGAACTTCAAACCTAATTTAGCAAAACAACCAAGTCTGTAGAAAAGGGCAGGAAAAGAAAATCAGAGGTGCTCTCAATAAACTTTTATTATCAAACTTTAAAATCTTTCTTAAAATTGCCAGAAGCTTCTAGCTTTTGTGCTTGTACTTAGGAAGTTCCACTCACAAATTCTAGCAACTGACCACATGAGGCTCAGTAGAAACGAACTCCAGAATTGCATTCACTTATGTGCTCCTTCAATTCCTTGAGGTCCTTGTTTAGCCTTCAATAAAATCAACCCTGAACTAATCAATGAGAAATTGCAGAGAATATGAATCTTGCAAAATCAATAATTCATATAATAATTACACAAACATATTAGAGAACATGGTAATGCATCCCAAAGCAAATCCCAGGGAGCATGCTCTTGAAATCTTTAAAACTCAGCCAGATATGAAATTTTATGTGCTTTGCCCTGGCTTAGGGTAATCCTGGAGTTTTTTTAAAAAAGGAAATTTGTAAAGTTATCTTCTAATTTATGCAAGTTAAAATATCAGCACTCATAACTCCATTTATTTATTTATTTATTTATTGTTGTTCAAGTACAGTTTTCTGCCTTTTCCCCCACCCCTCCCCACTACCGCAGTCCTCCCCACCTCCTTCCCCTGTTTCCACCTGCCTTGTTATTGTTCATGTGTCCCTTATATTTGTTCCTGTAAACTCTTAACATTTTCTCCCTGTATCCCCTCCCCTCTCCTCTCTGGTCACTGTCAGCCTGTTCTCAATTTCAATGTCTTTGGTTATATTTTGCTTGCTTGTTTGTTTTGTTGATTACCTTCCATTTAAAGGTGAGATCATACGGTATTTGTCTTTCACCACCTGGCTTATTTCACTCAGCATAATGCTTTCCAGTTCCATCCATGCTGTCACAAAGGGTGGGAGCTCCTTCCTTCTCTCTGCTGAGTAGAATTCCATTGTGTAAAGGTACCATATTGATCTACTCATTTGCTGATGGGCACTTAGGTTGGTCCCAGCACTTGGCTATTGTAAATTGTGCTGCTATGAACATTGGGGTGCATAGGTTCTTTTGGGTTGGTGTTTCAAGATTCTTAGGATATAAGAATATCCTAGCAGTGAAATTGCCAAGTCAAAAGGCAGTTCCATTTTTAGTTTTATGAGAAAATTTCACACTGTTTTCCACAGTGGTTGCACCAATCTGCAATCCCACTGACAGTGCACTAGGGTTTCCTTTTCTCCTCATCTTCTCCAACACTTGTGTATTGATTTGTTTATGATGGCCATTTTAACCTGTATGTATGAAGTAGTATCTCATTGTCATTTTGATTTGCATCTCTCTGTTGATTATTGATGCTGAGCATTCTTTCATATGTCTCTGGACCCTCTGTATGTCCTCCTTGGAAAAATGTTCAAGTTCTTTGCCCATTTTTAATTGGGTTGCTTGTCTTCTTAGAGTAGAGCCTTGTGGATTCTTTGTATATTTTGGAGATCAAAACCTTGTCTGAAGTATCATTGGCAAATATATTTTCCCATATGGTTGGTTCCCTTTTTATTTTGTTGTTTTCTTTAGCCATGCAGAATACTTTTATTTTGATGAGATCCCATTTGTTTATTCTTTCCTATATGTCTCTGTTCTAGGGGAATATCTGAGATTTTCCTGCCTATGTTCTCCTCTAGGGCTTTTATTGTGCCACAACTTATATTTAAATCTTTTATCCACCTTGAATTTATTTTTGTGTATGGTGTAAGCTGGTGCTTGAGTTTCATTTTTTTTTTGTGCATGTAGCTGTCCAGATCTCCCAACACCATTTGTTGAAGAGGCTATTTTTGCTCCATTCCATGCTTCTACCTTCGTTGTCAAATATTAATTGGCCATAGAGACTTGGGTTTATTTCTGGGCTCTCTATTCTCTTCCATTGGTCCATGTGCCTATTCTTATGCCAGTACCAGGCTGTTTTGATTACAGTAGCCTGGTAATACAGTTTGATATCAGGTATTGTGATCCCTCCCACTTTGCTCTTCCTTCTCAAAATTGCTGCAGCTATTCAGGGTAGTTTATGGTTCCATATTAATTTTTGAAGTGTTTGTTCTATGTCTGTGAGCTATGCCATTGGTACATTAATAGGTATTGAATTGAGTTTATAAATTGCTTTGGGTATTATGGACATTTTGAAGATGTTAATTCTTCTGATCCATGGACACGGTATAGGTTTCCACTTGTTTGTGTCTTCCTTAATTTCTTTCTTCAGCGTTGTGTAGTTTTCTGAGTGCAGGTCTTTTACCTCCTTGGTTAGGCTTATTCCAAGGTATTTTATTTTTCTTGTTGCTATATCAAATTAGATTTCTTTTCTTATTTCTGTTTCTGATATTTCATTGTTGGTGTACAAAAATGCCTTTGATTTCTGAATATTGACTTTGTATCCTACTGTTTTGCCAAATTTATTTATTAGGTTGAGCAGAGTCTATAGAATTTTCTTTGTACACTATCATGTCATTTGCAAACAATGACAATTTTGTTTCCTCTTTTCCAATTTGGATGCCTTTTATTTCCTTTTCTTATCTGATTGCTATGGCTAGGATTTTCAATACCATATTGAATAGAAGTGGTAAAAATGGACAACCTTGTTTGTTAACAATCTTAGTTAACGAGATCTTAGTTAACCTGATCTAATTCCTGACCTATTTATTGTTTACTAGCATGCTACTAAATCTCCATGAGTTTGAGTGTTTTTGAGTATTTTCCTTGAGGTTGGTTTCTGGTTTCAGTGCCTTGTGGTCAGAGAAAGTACTTGATATGATTTCAATTTTCTTCATTTTTGTTGAGGCTTGTTTTGTGTCCTATCATATGGTCTATCTTTGAAAATGTTCCATGTGCATTTGAAAAGAATGTGTATTTTGCTTCTTTGGGATGAAAGGCTTTATGTACTCCACTTAAGTTCATTTGATCTAGGAAATTGTTGAATGCCACACTATCTTTGTTGGTATTTTGTTTGGAAGATATATTCATTTTTGACAGTGGGGTGTTGAAATCCCCTACTGTAATTGTGTTCCTGCCAATATCTTTCTTGATGTTCTCCAAGATTTTCTTTATGTATTTAGGTGATCCTATGTTGGGTGCATATATATTTACAATGTTTATGTCTTCTTGATGGATCCTTCCCTTGAGTATTGTGAAGTGATTCTCTGGATCTCTGCTTATGGCCCTTTTTTTGAAGTCTATTTTGTCTGATATGAGTATTGCTACCCCGCTCTTGTTTTCCCATTCTTTTGCTTGGAATATTTGTTTCCAGTCCTTCACTTTCAGTCTGTGTAAGTCTTTTGTTCTGAAGTGGGTCTCTTGTAGGCAGCATGTGTGTGAGTCATTTCTTATGCATTCAGCTATTCTATGTATTTTGATCAGAGCATTTAATCTATTTATGTTTAAGGTTATTATTGATAGGTACTTATTCATTGCCATCTTTCTGTACCTATGTTCCTCTCTCTCACTCTTTTCCTTCCTTTTCTTAAAGCAGTCTCTTTAGCATTTCTTGCAGAGCTGGTGTATTCTTTTAGACTTCTTTTGTCTAGGAAGCTCCTTATTTGGATTTCCATTTTAACTGAGAGCCTTGCTGGGTAGAGTAATCTTGGTTGCAGGCCTCTGGTTTTCATTACTTGGAATATTTCTTGCCATTCTTTTCTGGCTTGGAGCCTTTCCATTGGGAAGCCAGCTGCTAGCCTTATCAGGAACATACATACCCTTGTATGTTACTTCCTGTTTTTCCCTTGCTGCCTGTAAGATTCTCTCTTTGTCTTGGAATTTTGCCATTTTAATTATGATGTGTCTTGAAGTGGGCCTCTATGAGTTCCTCTTGATTGGGACTCTCTGTGTTTCCTGTATTTGTGTGACTTTTTCTCTCATCAAATTAGGAAAGTTTTCCATCATTACTTTTTCAAACATATTTTCTATTCCTGCTCTTCTTCTTCTCCTTCTGGTATCCCTATTATATGGATATTGTTACATTTCATGTTGTCTTGCAGCTCCCTTACCACCTATTCATTCTTTCTGAGTCTCTTCTCCTTTTCACATTTTCTGTGGCTGTTTTTTTCCTACCTTGCCCTCCAACTCACTGATTTGATCCTCCGCTTCATCCAGCCTGCTTGTAATTCCTTCTAATGTCTTTTTCAAAACTCTTTTTCTTCCTTTTTAATATATTTTATTGATTATGCCATTACAGTTGTCCCATTTCCCCCCTTCATTCCCCTCTACCCTGCACACTCCCTCCCCGACAATTCCCCCACTTTAGTTTATGCCCATGTGTCACAGGTTCTTTAGATTCTATATTTCCCATACTATTCTTGCCCTCCCCCCTGTCTATTTTCTACCTACCATCTATGCTACTTATTCTCTGTACCTTCTCTCCTCCTCTCCTCCTCCCACTCCCCTGTTGCTAACTCTCCTTGTGATCTCCATTTCTGTGTCTCTGCTCAGAAATGGAGATCTAGCTGTCCTCTTGGTTTGCTTTTGTTTTAGGTGTGGTTGTTAATAACTGTGACTTTGCTGTCCTTTCACTGTGCATATTTTTCATCTTCTTTTTCTTAGATAAGTCCCTTTAACATTTCATATAATAATGGCTTGGTGATGATGAACTCCTTGAATTTGACCTTATCTGGAGAAGCACTTTATCTGCCCTTCCATTCTAAATGAAAGCTTTGCTGGATAAAGCAACCTTGGATGTAGGTCCTTACCTTTCTTGACTTGGAATACTTCTTTCCAGCCCCTTCTTGCCTGTACGGTCTCTTTTGAGAAATCAGCTGACACTCTGATGAGAACTCCTTTGTAGGTGTCTGTCCCCTTATCTCTTGCTGCTTCTAGGATTCTCTCCTTCATTTTAATCTTCAGTAATGTAATTCTGATGTGCCTTGGTGTGTTCCTTCTTGGGTCCAACTTCTTTGGGGCTTTCTGAGCTTCCTGGACTTCCTGGAACTCTATTTCCTTTGCCAGATTGGGGAAGTTCTCCTTTATTATTTGTTCAAATAAGTTTTCCACTTGTGGCTGTTTCTTTTCCCCTTCTGGTACCCCTATAATTTGGATGTTGGAATGTTTCAAGATGTCCTGGAGATTCCTAAGCCTCTCCTCATTTTTCTGAATTCTTGTTTCTTCATTCTTTTCAGTTTGGTCATTTCTTCCTCTGGTCCACTCCCTTGATTTGAGCCCTAGTTTCCTTTCCATTACTATTGGCTTCCTGTTCATTTCTCTTCATTTCACTTAGTTCAGCCTTCATTTGTTCCTCTAATTTGTGACTAAAATCAACCGGTTCTGTGAGCATCCCGATCACCAGTGTTTTGAACTATGCATTTGATAGGTTGGCTATCTCTTGGTCACTTAAAAGTATTGGCTCTGGGGCTTTGATTTGTTCTTCTGTTTGAGCCATAATGTTTTGGTCTATTTGCACCTGTTATGTATGAGGGGCAGAGCCTTAGGTGTTCATCAGGGCGGGGTGACCCAATAGCTGGGTTGTGATGCTGTATGTGGGGGCAGGGTCAGAGAGGGGCAATGGCACTTGTTCCACACTCTTGGATTTTGGTCCCCTCTGCTGTTTCTCACAAGCAAACTGGGCCCCCCTGGTACCGGCTCCCAGGCGTGTGGGCCTTTTCACCCTCCAGGAGCCTGTGGGTCTCTTCAACAAACTCTCTGTGAGCCTGGGATCCTCTCCCGGCACCTCGACCTCCAGAGTTTTTCCAATTGGTGGTTTTAGGCTTTAATTCCTGTCGCTGGAATTAAAGGTTTCTCTCACTGCTCACTTCTTCACCTCGTTTATCTGCGCGCAAATGCGTGACCACAGTCAGCCAGCCACCTTGCACCCCCACTGGGTCCGCCCATTGCCACCCCATGCCTGGGATCTGCCAACGGCCACCTGAGCACCTGGGTTGGTCCAGCCTGCTTTTTCCTGCGAGACCCATTCCACCAGCCGCTGACTCTGCCTCTCTTACTGGTCTGGCTGAATGGTTCATTGTTGTCGGACTTCTGTACAGTTCAATTTTCTGTGTTTTGGTTGCGTTTTTGTTACTAAAACTTTGTTGTCTTTAAACTTGGTTGTGCCAGGAGGCATAGTGTTTCCACCTATGCCTCCATCTTGGCCAAAAGTCCCTTCCAATGCGTTTTTTATTTCTGAGATTTTATTGTTCATTTCTTTCTGATTTTTGTTTATAGTTTCTATTTCACTTTTCATGCTGATGTAGTTCTCACTCAGTTCCTTCTAGTTGTCTGTGAGTTCCTTGAGCATCTTCATAACCATTATTTTGAATTCTGTATCTGAGAGTTTGGTTACTTCCATTTTGTTTAGCTCTTTTAGTGGGGCATCTGCCATTCCTTTTGATCGCATGTTCTTTTTTTTGTCTCCCCATTTTAGGCAACTCTTTTTGTTTGTTTCTGTGCTTCCTGATGTTTTGCTTTGCTAGCGGTCTTTGTAGGGTGAACCTTTACGGTAGGAATTCTGTGGTGGTCGGTGGTGTGGTCTCTTTGATCTCCTTGTCTGGACCCTCTAGGTTTGCCCTTTCTTCTGTTCATGTGGGCTCTTTTGTTGTGCTTTAGTTTTTGTTGTATCTTTTGATAATTTCTTCATTGGCGGGTTTTCTCCTCCAGCGAGTATGATGTTTGCAACTCCTGCCTATTTTTATATGTGATCAATGGCAGGGGGTAGGCAAAATGGATTAAGACAGTGGGAGAGTACTTTATGGGATTTAAAGTACCACCAAGTAGAGAAGAGATAGGAGATTCTTTGGATAAGTATAGCATTAACTGTGATATTTCAACCAACTAGCCACTTTTTATAAAAGGTGAGAGATAAGACTCTTGTTAGAGGGGAGGATGATTGTGAGCTGAATCCAGAAAACAGAGAGCTTGTGCAAGGTTAGATGGTGAGATATAGAGATATAGTGAGATTAAAGGATAGAAGGTAGGCATAGTGGGAGAGAGAATGGAGTTAACCACAGCAATAATAATGCTCAGGATTACAGTGAAGTGGGCTAAGATCAGGGAGGGTTGCTGTGTAGTGTGGACAATGGTATGGAACAACAATTATTTATAATAGTACTGGAACAACAATAATATAACAAGAAATATATGACTTGGATAACCAGAATAGAAAGTACCCAATGAAGAGTTGTGTGTTATTGGAACACGGGTGAACTGAAAGAAGGAAAATTAAAGCACAATAAAGAGAGAATAAGGAAAACCTGTCAAACAATGCAATTAAACAGAGAAATAAAACAAGGGAAACTACACATAAGGAAGAGAAGTTAAACAAATACTAATAAAACAAAAGTGGTAAAAATAATGAAAAAAAATAATACACATAAACAATAAAATGCCAGCTCTAGGGATGGCAAAGTAACATTTATCTGTTTCTCAGTTTTTATGCCCTCCATTTCGATCTGTCTCTGGACCCTTTGTAATTCCATGTCTTATTGTCTCACTTGGGGGAAGAGAAAAAAAGGGGAAACAAAAGAGAGAGGAACCAAACAGAAAAGAGAAAAAAAAGCCTCCTGCTGACTTCAAACCTGTTCGTTGAGTTCTGCTCGTGTTCCTAGATGCCACAGGAAGAGGGGGGCTGGGTTTCGCTTTTCTCCATTCCTATGACTTTGAGAGGTTGGGGAGAGACCAGGTCTGAGCTGCAATATTCAGTTTCTGATCTCAGGGCCAGGTCTTCCATAAGCTGCCAGGCTCAAATCAGCCACTTAGCTGCTCACAGTGTGAGACATTCTGGGTGCGTGTTTCCACACTTGGCCACTTAGTTTCTGGACGCATGCAGCTGAAATCACCCTCGGGGTGAGCCAGCTGCTGCTGGAAAGTTCCTTACAGAGTAGATGCCTGCCGTTCTTTCCAGCACATGGCTTTTCACACAGCCCAGCTTTCCAACCAGTCCAGAGACTATCCGAGTCAGGGTTCGACACGGCCCATCTCCTCCCTTTTCCAGGTGTTGCCTGGCACATCAATTTCTTGGGTGCCGGTGTCCAGTCCAAGCAGATGTGTACCACCTCCGAGTGTCTCCCACTTCATCTCTACTACCCCCAGGAATGTTGAGCATCCAGGTTCCTCCTGGTGCCGGGGTACCCTCCTTGCTCAAGTAGGGGAGGGAGCCTGCGACCTAACTCTCCTCTCTATATCCTGTGGCAGGTGCCAGGCTGGGGGCCACAGCAGCCCAGATCCCCACACAAATCCCAGGGACCCTACCATCTCAGCACAACCTCCTTACCATCTGTTTTTCAACATCCTCTGCAATTTTTGGCCTCCAAACTTCATATAAGCTGGGATCCCACTGGCTGTTCACTCTGTTCCTCAGACGATCGGCTACGTGTTCCAGCTGGGCACAGGGAGAACTGGGCTCCACTCCCACCTACCTTGCCACCATCTTCTCCTACCTCACAACTCTTTAAGAGGAAGCCAAATTGTTATTGAGTAAAAAACTTAACTGAATTTTGAAAGAGGAGACCTCTTGGTCCTAGATGTGTGGTCCTGTCGTGTACCTGAAATACCATGTCTATTCTCCTCCTAACACACTTCCTATAGACAGTCCTAGTAATTGCTCATGGCTGCATTTTAATGATCTGCTCCAAAATCCCCCTTCCTGTGGGTCTAGTGACTCACCAGCAAGAGTCACTAGACTCATTTTTTTTCTCATCTCAAAGCTGTGGTATCATGAAGAGAGAATTGAATTGGAGCCACAAGACTGGAGTTTTAATTATGACTGTATGAGAAGCCCTTCGGCTCTCTCTCTCAGACTAGTTTTCTCATGCCTAAATTGGGTACTTCAACCATGCCATGTACGTAAAGTAAAATTTTGGTANAAAATCCCCCTTCCTGTGGGTCTAGTGACTCACCAGCTCGAGTCACTAGACTCATTTTTTTTTTTCTCATCTCAAAGCTGTGGTATCATGAAGAGAGAATTGAATTGGAGCCACAAGACTGGAGTTTTAATTATGACTGTATGAGAAGCCCTTTGGCTCTCTCTCTCAGACTAGTTTTCTCATGCCTAAATTGGGTACTTCAACCATGCCATGTACGTAAAGTAAAATTTTGGTAAAAAGTGCTTTTTAAGTAGTTTACCTTCGGTACATGCAGGACAGTTTCTGCTGGAAGCCATCCTGCCTGTTTTTAGTATTTAATACTTTAAAAAATAGTATTAAAGATAATAGGCTTTAGGTGCCCTACATTACTGGCTTCTTATCAGACATCACTGAAGGATATCAGATGTCCCCTTGTTACTGGTTTGTCTTAGTTTAAACTGTCCTTACGCTCACCTGATTTTCTGTATGGCATTCAGAATATATGGATCACTGCCACTGCCAAGCAGCTGAAAATAACAACAATGGAAATCAAGTCCAGCTTAACATGCTTCTCAGGACTGGTGACCATGAATCTGCTGAAGAGCAGGTAAAAATGGACCATCAATTTTCTCTCAGTGCTTCCAGACTGCTCATGCAGTCAATGCCCTCCTCACCCATACAACTCAAGAAATGATCCAACAAACATATATTGACCAGGAGGTCCTTGTCAGGCTTTCAACTATAGGCTCTGCAGTAATATGTCTGGGAGAATGGCAGGGTGCTCTTGTCACTTGCCATCAACTCACTTGTGATCTTGGCTTCTCGAAGAGGTATGTCACCCACTTGAAGTGGAACTCCAGTCTGTACTCATGGGAGGAGGTCCAACATCACCTGTGAGGGGCCTTTTCCTCCAATCTCAAGGGACAAATCAATAAACTACAGCTTGAGCTACATCAACAACTTTAGGACATCAAATGACTCACTGAGCAGGAGGTCTTTCAGACCCTGCATGAAAACTTACAATGGCTCGATCCAAAGACTTAGTTTGAAGGACTAAATTTGTGTGTCTGGGTCATGGGGGCTATGGGATGCCTCCTAATCATTGTGGTCTTTTGTGCCTTGAAATGCATATACAAGTTGTTTTCCTGGGATCGTATATGCAAAGAGCAAGTAGCAGGCTTCATTGGACTTATTACCATGTCTGCCATAACAAACAAAAAAGGGGAGATGTTGGAAGCTGTCCTGCCTGGTTTCAGGGACTGTAGCCTCACTAATGGACAAAAGAATCCCATGGCTAGGGCTGAGTGAAAAGGCCATGGAGCCATGAGACACTAAGGGGACAGAACTATCCTACTGGCAGGGGCATAGTCCCTGCCTCCCTCACTTTTCTCTGCTTAGCCCCAGACGGATGACTGGTTAGCCAATGAGAGGTAAGATTCCTCAAGGGAGGGACAACCTAAGACAGGCACAGTTGTAAAGGGCCATTGGGGAAAGGACTTAGGGGTCTATAGAGAAGGGGCAGAAAGACCCTCACCCCTTGGCTTTGTCATAGCCTGAATTCTCATTCTATCTATAAAAACTCTCCAAATCTCTTGGCTACTTTGCCACACTCCCTTCCCCTGAGCCCCCAGCCTGACTGAGTCTGAAAAGAATGCCAGAAGCAGGGGCAGCCTTATACTGGAATGAATGGCTCCCAGGGGCAAATCTGGCCTGAGAAAGAATGTACATTTTGTCCTTTGAAGCCTGTTCTGCCTAGCATAACCTTGTTGATTACAGTGGCACTAGTACCTTTGGTTATGCCACCATAACAAACAAAAAAGGGGGAGATGTTGTGGACCATTGTGTGTGGTTTCCAAGACTGTAGCCCTATGTGAGAGATCCCTGAAAGGGGCTAGTAAGTCTCCCTGGAAAAGTAGGTAAAAACGCAGGTGGCAGACATGACCTGATGCTAACAGTGAGGGTTCCTGTGAGAACCCTCAGGCCTGATAAATTCATTGTATACTTTGAAGCTTGCTTGGTTTTGTATAACTCTGGTGATATAAACCAGATGTTTAAGTTCAAGGAATAAGGAGTAAACTTGTCACATGAAACATGTCTTAAAGACTCTCTGGCATCAGCATGACTAATACACCCTGACCTATGAGGAATGTCTCTTTTCTTTCAATTGTTATCTATAGGTAATGCCTGTTTCTGTATCGCTAGCCTTTTGACATTGATTGATGAGCTATGCATGTATACACCTACACATACCATTCCCATTAAAAAGTCATATTGGAGAGGGGCTTGGGGTATTCTCCACTAGAGGGATTGCCACCCGCTTTCCTGCTGGAACAGCAAGATTGTGTCTGGGACAATTTATTTCTCACCTGTGGTGGATGGGAATTTTCTGTGGGCCAGATTTCCTTTCACAAGTTTCCTGATCTGGAATAACTTACCCTGGAGTAGACAAGAGTCACGGTGGAGCCCTGTGATGGTTAGTCTTATGGGTTAGCTTGAATGGGCCAACAGATACTCGTGTAACTGCCTAAACATTATCTCTGTTTGAATCCATGAGGGTGCTTCTGGAAGAAACTAGCATTTGTTTTTATCCATTGAGGACCTGAAAGGAACAAAAAAGACAAAAGCAGGTGAGTCCCCTCTCTCTGCAGAAGAGAGAAATCCATATCTTCTTGCCCTTGGACAGCAGATCCCCTGGTTCTTGGGCCTTCAAGCTTGGGTTGAGTTTCCCCACCAAGTTTCCTGGTTCTCCAGCTCATTGGTGGCAGAGCATGGTCTCTGGAGAACATGCGGGCCCAACAGCATTCATTCATTCTACTGATACCTATGGAGTAGCTGTAATGCACAGGCATATACTATATACTGGGACACAATGGTGAGAAAAACCAAACACAGAACTTATAGTCTAGCAAGTGAGAAAGACTTTATCATATAACTGTGGATAAAGGCAAAATTGAAACTGTGATAAATAGAACATGAGGGAGGGATATGGTACCCTGAAGACATATAATGGCAAGTCTAAGAGATGCTATTTTACTGGAGTGTATTCCCCCTTCCTGTAAGCTCTTATTAGGGGGCAAACTCAGGCTATTGGGGAGATATAAAGTACTCTTATCCTTTAATTTAGAAATGGATAATATAAATTTGACCATTTATATATTCTGCACAGAATAATAGTTTTAGACCTCACTGATTCTGTAAAATTTTATTTTGCCTAAACATCTTTAGAGGATTATTTGAGGTTTGATGGCACAATAATTTTGAGTGAAATGGATTAAAGAAGTCATCAAAGCTTAATATATAAAAATTTAGACATAAAACACATTTTATTATTAGAGTAAAGAGATGTGCTTGGTTAGTATGTCCATCAAGGCAGGCAGTGCCTATAGTGGTCTGAGCCAGGACTTCAGGTCAGATGGTGTCTGCACTGCCATCGGCTGATACAGGAGCTAGGTATTTGCCTGTGGGCTTTTGCAAGATTGAAGTTGAATTTTCACAATGTTAAGTGCCTGAATTCTGTATACCTCCAATTATATGTGACATTTAAAGGCACTTTTGGATATTCTATTTTGGGTTATATACAAAAAATTGGGGGCATATATATCTTTTAGGGAGGGAGTGGGATCTCTTGAACTGATTTCATAGTAGGAAGACAAGAGGAAGTTTGTTCCTTTCCACCTTGCTGAAAGTATGCATCCTGAGGGGGGTGGCTGGTTTCATTGCAATTACCTTGCAGAAGGTAATACCTCAGCTTAATACTCCAAATAACGGCTTTCACAACGATGCAGGGTGGTTCTCTTAGTCTGCATACTGACTTATAGTAAGTTATATTTTACAAAGAAAGGCTTTTTGCTAGATCTTAGAGTACTGAAAGATGGTATCAAAGCAAAGTTTTTAAATATCCAGAAGGTCATTCTATTGTAAACATCCATAGTTTTAAAAAAACAACAGTAGGTACTAGGGTAATAAAGAGAAGCTTTAAAAATAAGACTAATTGAATCTTGAGCTAGAAATAAGAAGGGGTCCAAAATGTATACAACTATAAAACTAGAGCTTCTTTTTTTCTGTCAATATATGTTTTTAATTCATTTGGGACATTCTGTTTTTTTCTGTCAATATATGTTTTTAATTCATTTGGGACATTCTGACCCATTATTTTTTAAAATATTTTATTTATTTATCTTTAGAGGGGAAGGGAAGGAGAGAAATATCAATGTATGGTTGCCTTTTGTGCATCCCCTGCTGGGAATTGGCCTGTAGGGAACTGGCCTGCAACCCAGGCATGTGCCCTGACTGGGAATAGAACTGCGATCGTGTGGTTCACAGGCCCGCGCTCAATCCTCTGACCCATTATTAATTCAAATATTTCCCCCCTACACAGTTTGCTTTCTCTTCTCCACTGGGGACTAAAATTACATGTATGCTTCATATTGCTCCACAGGTAACTAAGTTTCTTTCATTTTCTCCCCCTCAGACTCTGTCCTTTAGACTGAAGACATTCTATTGATTTGTCTTCAGAATCTCTAAGCCTTGTTTTCCTTCTTGCTCCTATTTCCTGTTAAGCTCATCCAGTTAAATTTTTATTTCAGATATTTTACTTTTCATGTCCAAAATTAATGTTTGAGATTTAAAAAATATAGTTTGCACTTATCACTTAAGATTCCTCATCCTCCAACTCATTATAGCATTCTTTCCCTTTAAGTCCTTAAACATTTTTACTGTAGCTGCTCTAAAGTTCTTGTCTGCTCATTTGAACATCTGTGTCATCTTGGGGTCTATTTCCATTGACTACACTCTTTTCCTGATTATGCATCACTCTTAATCATATGTCTATTAAGTTTTAGTTCTATTCCTCACACCGAGGATGGTACATTTTAGGAAATCTGGATTATAATGTCTTCCTTTAGTAGGTGTTGAGTTTTGTTTTTGCAGGCAGTTAAAAGTATTGACTAATTCTTTTGCTCTACTATGTGTGGCTTTATTCTTTGTTATATGAGTCTATTTAATTTTGTATATAGTCATAGGGTGTGGCCTTTACTTCATGGTCTGATGCTTACTCCTAATGGGAGTTCATAGGATTTATACTGAATGCCCAGGCTCACTCAGCAAAGAATTTCCATTTTGGCTGGGCTAGACCTGCATGACCTCTGTTATCTCCATTCAGATATCTTCTTAAAAATGCCTTTCAAGTATCTCTTTAAAAATCATGGCCAGCCTCAAAGCAGGAAATCATTTCAAGGTCTCATGAAGTTTTACCCTGTACAATCTAGACATTGACCAAGAATCTACAATGAAGCCTTACTTTACTTCTGAGCCTCACATTATCTGTGTAGAGCCCTTTTTTCAGTACTCTACAAAATTGCCCCACCAATTTCAATCGTCTTAGTCACCCGGAACTCCACTTCAATCATTGCTTCCTCAGCGAGGTAGATCACCAATCTCCATTTGGTCTCACTTTGTCTTACCTTGCTCTCAAAGAAACTAGTCCTGTGCTAACAGCTGTTCAATGCCTTAAAACTGTTGCCATATATACTTTGTTCACTTTTAGAGTTGTCTTCAGCAGGAAGCAATTCTGCTACTAGTGATTCTGTAATGACTGATACAAAATTATTTATCTAGGTTCTTTTGCTTTAAATTTCACACAAATTATGTATTCCTTACAGTTTTGATACATTGAGACTCTGTCTAATATCACTGATTAAAACTATCCATCCAAATGTGAATTTTATTTGAAAAATAAATTTTGAGAAAAATGAAAATGATGATTTTGACTTATAAGTTTAGACTACTATCAAGGAGGCTGTCCAAATCTAAGTATAAAGAGAAGTCAGACAGCATTTCCACACAACAGGATTTTCAGGAATAATTAATAAATTAGCCAATATCTCTAAGGTTTTAAATTAAATTCTCCAAATTTAAGTTATGACTTCACACAAGTGGCTACATTTTGGGGATTCCATGTAATATAAACTTCAAAAGTAAAACATTGAATAGTGAATGAAGAGAAAACTCTCATCTATATCTATCTATCTATCTATCTATCTATCTATCCCCTACCTCCCTCTCTTTGTGTATCTTGGTAACATTTATTGAGCCATTGAGCCATTCAGTACTCTACATACCATCTCATAGTTAATCTACACACAAAACATTTAAGTAAAGTTTCTAGGATTGGTAATAATCTTGGCTAAGTCAAAGATCAATTCCAGACCATCAGGCTCCGAGATACTGCTGCTGTAAGTGCTTCAAGTAATAGGACAGAGGTGGATGCTTTTAAAGAAAGGTAGTGACTTCTGAAAAAAATTTCAGTTTCACAAGCTAAATTCTTGAGTTTTACCCTACCCCTGTGACGTGGTGTTTTGCGGATCCACTAGTAGGGTCACTCTCAATAGAATCAACTAAATTTATTCTCGTCTTGTGTAAAAATGACCCAAAGTGTAGGTGAGGAGGGATATTTGCCATATCACAGGTTATTGATTTCTTGAGGTTCTAATGTCCCATCTTCAACTACATCTTGCCTGTTAGGAGAATCTTTCATGGTGTAATATGTTATAAGAACATCTCGTTCGAGTACAAATATCTGGCCCTAAAACTCATGGCTGATTCCTTGTTTCTCTTACGCTTCCTCATCTTCCATGGTCTCACAGCTGTATCTTGATTCATCCTTATCTGTAATACCAATCATTTCCATAAAAAATAAAACAACACTACATTTCACTTATATACCAAACACCATTATATAATAATTTTTTCCCATCAAATGAGTCAATGAAGATTAAAACATGAATTTATTTAGGGAGTTTTGTGGCAGTTATTTCTCTGAAAAAAAAGGATGGATTCACAGTTACCATTGGGTATGATAGCAAAAAATTTTCCATCGCTCATGTCATGTGGTGAAATGGTACCCAAGAGTTCATGCTTAGGAAGTCTCCCACATATTCAGTTTACGTTTTCCTTTGTGTTTCAGATTGTTCACTTCCTTTGCTATTTCTCAAACTCAACAGCAGAAAGAAAACAGTGTTAGATGATGCTTGAAAGGTGAGCTGAGTAAATACAAATAAAGATGAAAACAAGCAAATAAAGGAGAGTTCCTGGAACAGTTTGCTGTTAATTTAATAAATAATGTGGAGTTTGTAAAAATATAAACTGTATGGTACATATTTTCCCTTAAATTAGTTAATGGAACTCTTTTTATTCAGAAGGAAGTTGGGGGTTGATATAATGTCAGCTGTAACTCTCCTGGTTTGCTCAGATTTGTCTCAGTTGGTTCTCTGGAATTCTATTAAAACCTGCTTTCTATTGAGAATCAAAGATATGATCTGATGTTGAAGCAACTTAAAAAGAATTTTGCCATTGGAGACCCTAAGAAGCAGAGGGTAGGTTTTATTCTTCCAATTGAACCTCTTCCAGGGCTGGGACCACGTCTTCTATTGCTTTTCTTATTTCCCCACAGTTCTCAGAACTGGCCCCAGTACGCACTTGGCACTTAATAAATATCTTTTTTATTGACTGACTTTCAGACTTGGAAATGTAGAATACTGTGAGATCAACAAGGGATTATGCACAATGGGAGAAACAGCTCAAAAATGAGAGTTTCTCCTTGTTCAGTTTTGTGTCTTTTATTTTCCAGTAAGTTCTTTGTTTCAGAAGAAACTTTTAACTTCAGTGTACTTTAATATATACTTTGAAGACATATTTTATACTTCAGATAGCAAACCCTGTTAGTTATTTCCTTTTAAATAACTTCCTATTTGTCCTTGGCCTGTGAAGATATCTAAATGCATTTAGATACTAGACAAATTAATCTTTTCTTGGTAGATGAGATGCTTTTTAGGTAGATATCTTTATGAATACAATAGATATCTCATAATGAGATGTTTTTGCTATTGAAAACAAAAGTTTCTGTACATTTTCAATGGGATTTGAATATTCATCAGCACATTTTTTAAATATTATTTTGTTAACCTTTATATACTAGGGGAAGGGGCATTTTTTTTTCTTTCAAGGAACATTAAATTACAGAAGAAATCAATTGAGAGTAACATCATTAAAAGCCAACACAGTATTATACTCATTAACTCCACAAGATTAAAAAGAAAAAAACTTCACATTATCAGTATAAAGAGAGAAGTGGGGGTGTAGGGGCTGAAGACTCTGTGTCCTTCTCAGTGTTTTTCAAAAATTTTCATTCAAGAAGCTCCAGTAGCAAAATAAAGCAATTAATGGTAGATCCTAAGGTCTGCTGTCCCAACTTGAATTTTGCATTGTAGACCAAATAATAAAAATAACATTTGTGAGCAGTTAAATAACATGATGTTAGTCATCAAGTTTTCAAATACAACCGATGTTGCAGTAGAGTGAACCGTGTTTACTCTGTGAATTTGGGTATTCTCTGGCATCATACCTTGCACCGCTATAGAATACAAATTCTCTATTGAAAAACATGATGCTTTATGCCTTCTGTAAACATTACGGCAGGGAATTTTAACTCTTCTTTACATTGTCTTCTCCATTACATTCTGAGCTCCTTGAGGTCAGAGATTGGATCTCATTTTTTCCTCTGCATTACCAGAAATGAGTTCACATCATAGTAAACAACACTGTGTGGTATTTGTTTGCTGGGTAGAATTAGTGCCTATTTTACACTCAGGCTGTGAAAGGTCAATTCAGACTGTGAGCATCTTTGAGGAAAATGACTCTGGTGATAATTATCAACTATTCCTCTTACTTGGTTTGTAAGAGGTGCTGTGGTTTAAGTGAGAGTGAAGTTGGAACACTTGTCAGGAAAAAGTCAGTGTGACTGAACATACATTCTTAGAGCAGTTGGCTGGGGCATGGTTGAAACCATCTGGAGGGCTGTGGGGGCCATGGCATGATCAAAAGAGGTTTGCCTTCTCATCAGTTTTATTAACAATAACACACAAATCCTTAGACTGAAAAAAATATTCCAAGAGTATATTCTGCTAGTGTAATCTGCTAGGGCTGCCATAATACAATACCACTGACTAAATAGCTTCAACAATAGAAATTCTTTCTTACAGTTCTGTAGGCTAGAAGTCCAAGATCAAGGTGTGGGCAAGTTTTCTTTTTTTCTAATGTCTCTCTCCTTGGCTTGCAGATAGCTGTTTTCTCTCTGTGTCCTTACATTGTCTTTGCTCTGTGTGTACACACATTCCTGGTACCTCTTTCTTTTCTTAGAAGGACACCAGTCCTTTTCTATTAGAGTATTACCCCTATGACTTCATTTAACTTTAATCACCTTTGGTGCTGTCTCCAAATGCAGGCACACTGGGAGTAGAGCTTCATCATAAAAATTATGAGGGGACACATTCAGTCCAGAACAAAGTGTTACTAAGAGTTATTTACAAATCAGCTCTGAATTGAATTGTTGAAGGTGGTCATGTTACTTGAGGTTCCTAGAGTCCAATTTGTATGCTATGTTGAAGCTGAGGAGCCACTTATATTGGTGTGCCTGTGGCATCTATGTTTTTACCAGCATAGACTCAATTCTCCCTTCATACTTGATGGCATTGTCCATCATAGTGCTCTGCCCTCCCCTGGCTTAGTGTAATCACGTGACCTGAGCTAGACCGGGTAGACAATGCCATCCTGAAATTGCATGCCTCAGTGTAGGGGCAAAAGTGAAAATGGCTGCATCTTATTTTTCTTGATAGCAGTTAGTCCTAAAGACACTCCATTCTTTCCCGCTGCTTATCATGAATGTTTCTGAGTTCTTTCCAAACACATTGGTTTTTCTTTTCCTTCCCTTTCAATAAATTTCCTCTCTCCCTCACTATAATTTTTGTTGAAGTTACCCAGCATTTGTTTCTGTTTAAAATAATAATAATAAGAGTTCTGACCAAGATGGAGGCATAGGTAGAAACCCTTTGCTTCCTCTCACAACCAAAAGGAGGATAACAACCAATCTAAACTCAATAAACATCCAGAAACACCAGAAAATCAAACTGCATGGAACTCCAACAACCAAGGAATTAAAGAAAAAATCAACTAGAACAACCAGACCTGTAAGGTGGACCCCGAGGGGCAGGTGATTCAGAAAAACTGCAGTGAGATGGCTGAGGGGCAGGGCTGACTGCAGAGCTCAGCAGAGCTGCGCTGGAGGGACTGACTTAAGGGGGAAACTGAGACTCAGAGCTGACTGTGGGCTGTGGCTGGGGTTCTGGGTGGGAGATACTTTCAGTCTGACCCAAGAGTCTGTTGGAAAGTGCACTGGAGATGAGCAGGCGAGCTGCATTGTTCCCTCTCTGGCCCCACCCCGACAGACAGTGTGGCAAAGAGGGTTGCTCTGCCTGAGTGAATACCTGAGGCCCCGCCCCTTACAACTCATCAGGTGTGCCAAGACAAAGAAATATGGCCCAAATGAAAGAACCTCGGCAAAATCTCGGAACTAAGTGATGAGGAGATTGCCAACCTATCTGATGAAGAATTTAAAGCCCTGGTAATCAAAATGCTCACAGAATTGATTGAGCTTGGTCAAAAAATGAAAGAACAAATGAAAGATACCCAAAGTGAAATAAAGCAAAATATTCAGGGAACCAACGGTGACAAGAAGGAAACCAGGATTTAAAGCAACAGTTTGGAACAAAAGGAAGAAATGAACATTCAGCTGGATCAGAACAAAGAAACAAGAATCAAAAAAAATGAAGAGAGGCTGAGGACTTTCTGGGACAACCTCAAACGTTCCAACATCCAAATTATAGGGGTGCCAGAAGGAGAAGAGCAAAAGCAAGAAACTGAAAACTTATTTGAACAAATAATGAAGGAAAACTTCCCCAATCTGGCAAAGGAAATAGATTTCCAGGAAGTTCAGGTAGCCCAGAGAGTTCCAAAGAAGTTGAACCCAAAGAGGAACACACCAAGACACATCATCATTAAGTTACCCAAGATTAAAGACAAAGAGAAAATCCTAAGAGCAGCTAGAGAAAAGGAGACAGTTACCTACAAAGGAATTCCCATAAGGCTATCTGCTGATTTCTCAAGAAGGGGCTGAAAAGAAGTATTTGAAGTCATGAAAGGCAAGGACCTACATCCAAGATTACTCTATCTACCCAGAAAAGCTTTCATTTAGACTGGATGGGCAGATAAAGTGCTTCCCAGATAAGGTTAAGTTAAAGGAGTTCATCATCACCTAGCTCTTACTATATGAAGCATTAAAGGGACTTATGTAAGAAAAAAGAAGATCGAACATATGAACAGTAAAATGACAACAAACTCATAACTATCAACAAATGAACCTAAAAGAAAAGAAAAACAATGAAAACAAAAACTAAGCAAACAGCCAGAGCAAGAACAGAATCAGAGAAATGGACATCACACAGAGGGAGTTCAGTGGGGAGGGGGAAGGAAGGAATAAGGGGGGGAAATACAGGGAAGAAGAAGCATAATTAGTAGGCATAAAATAGATGGGGAGAGATAAAAAATGGTGTAGGAAACAGACGACTCAAGGAACTTATATGTGCAAGCCATGGACATGAACTAGGGTGGGGGGGGATGCTGGAGGATTGGGGGGCAGAGTGGAGGGGGGATAAAGGGGAAAATTGGAAAAACTGTAATAGCATAACCAATAAAAATACTTTAAAAATAAAAAACAATAAAACTGTACTAGTTCCATGATGTTTACCATTGTTACAAAACCCTAATCTCACCTATTTAGAGGCATTTGGGGGGAATTTCTGAAATTGTAGACAAGATGCTTTGTTATCAGCGCCTCACCAGTGTGGTCTGGGATGACTCATGGTGTCTGGATGCTGCTGTTACATAAATGAATAGATAGTTTTTTAAAAAGATTTTACTTTGGTCATTTTGGAAAATTCCTGCATTGTTACTGTTTTTAATGTCATTTGGTTCTGGTCTAATTCTTAGTTTCTGTTGTTCTTTTGTGGAAATGCTCGGAATAGGAAGGTCATAGGGTCTTTTTCTTGGCCAGAGTAGGACCTGGATCAAACGTTGGAGCACCACTGTCCTAGGGGGATGGTCAGTACGTTTCCATCCTTTGGAACCTGACCCTAAATATGTTTAAGGAGGGAAGGAGTGCACCATGTCGTATACAAATTCTGACAAAGCAAGGAAAACAGAAAAACCAAGTGGCAGGTGTAAAACCATTCTACTTAATGAGTAAGCAATTTTTCTGGGGACAGTAAAGAGCTAAGGCAGTGAGATGCCTTCTTTACTTTGACACAGACAGTGTCGAAGCCCTCAAGGATGCTTCGCTTCAACAGCTGAGGAGATGGCCACATCTTAGCCAGGCAAGGCCAAGCCCCACGTGGGAAGAGAGCAGGTTCTTTGTGCGGCTCTGAGAGCAAAGGCTGCTATAGGCATTTGCAGTGGTGGGGAATACCAGTGTGGGCAGAGCTTCAAAGAGAATCAGAAACCACTAGTGTTTATTACAAACAAAAATAGAGAAATAAAGGAGGCTTTGACATTAGAAACATCTAAGCTCTAAACCGTTAGAACTTTTTATAGTTAATTTTCCCTTCAAAGCTTTACTTTGAAAATAATAGAGAGATTTTGCATAAAGTGCTTTATGGGATAATTTTGTTTCAAAGTCTTGAATGTGTGAAGATAAGACTGTGGGTCTAGTGCTGTTATAATGATACTGTTGCTACCTGAGGTCTCTAAGCAAGGTGCAGACTCCTGGGGCTTGGAAAAGCTGAGAAGAGACTACAGTTCCAAAGTGTTTAAAGCTACATATGATGGTAACAAAAGACAAAGGTTGGAATTAATCATTGTATTCTGTTTGACTTTGGGTTTCTTCTCCTTAAGACAGTCTTCTCAAAGTCGAATATTAGCTTTACTTCTTTTGTTTTCAAATTCCAAATGATGTTTTAATAGTAAGTATTTATTTCTGTGAAATTGCAAAGATTTTGCTCATGTACCAAGTACAGCTGAAATTTTAGAAATTTGCTTTTGAAGGCAGAATTTCTTAAAATGGTGAAGAAGTTTTTGAATAGACTTCTTGACTGGCAATTTCTGTTCCGTGAGAAAATAGGCCTCCTTTGTCCAGGCTATGTTTGAACATTAAATTTCTAAATCTGCACCTCCCCCACCTTCCCAGTTTCTTCAGTGTTCTAATTGAATTTATTGATTACCATTCCTCAAGCCCTTCCAATCATTTTGGAAACACCCAATTTTCAATTAAAATACAATCTACTTGAAATACCTAGAGTGGTTTCCATTTTCCTTCGTAAACCCTGGCTGACGCTGTGCATATGCGAGCATAATATAGCAGAGTATACAGCAAGAGGAAACTAGGTGTCTATGACGGGCTTGTCTTGATTTTCTATTTTGCCTAGGGATACTGTGCTTCTCTGTTATCAGATGGGGTCAAATGAAAATGATATGTGCAGAACATTTGAGTTGGGCCTGCATGTGGCTAACCCGGAACAACATTCTTAAGGGAACTACTGCCATTTTATATCTATAGGCCCAGATAATATTAGTGTTTTTGCCTTGCAGAATAATTGAAATTAAGTTTTATCCTCGAGGACTCTCCAGCATTGTGTGAGAGACAAACAACATCCAGAAATTTCCTGGCTATTTAGTAGTTGTTTTATTAGAGTTGGGTTGGTATAGGACATAGATTAATTAGAGGAATAGAATGAAAGTCTGGTCAAGGTAGGTCCCCAGGCTTGTGTTGACAGAATGGCTGGTGGGATGTCTGCTTCTATTATACCATGTTTATTCTTCTGGGGGTTGTTCATTTAGATAAAGAGGATGACTTTCAATGGTAGATACAGGGACTATTATTTTAATCAAGAGTGTACTAGTACCTATGGGAGAATAAACTGTTTTTGATTGCAAAGACTTAATATGACTTTTTTACTGCTGTATCCTTAGTAACTAACGTGCTTTTAGGTATTCAAATCATCTTACAACTGAATATTGAATAGATACTATGACCCAGACTTTAGGAAGGCTTCATGAGTTCATTGGTAGTAATAGGAAAAAAGAAGAAAATAAAACAAACAACACATCATTAGCAAGACAGTATTCCTAGAGTTATTGGGCTTTGAAAACATTTTAAAAAGTCACCATCTTTTTATTGTGCACTACGTATAAAAACCCTGTGGGAGGCTGGTAGTGTGCCAGCTATGGCTTTTATTTTACCTGTTAAAGCAGATTTATGGAGAGCGCAGAGAGGCTCAATAGCTAAACACTGTGATTTTAGTCTAATTGGAAAAGAGAATTTAATTTTACTGAAAATTAAAGGGGAATAAAGAGGGCACTTAAACTGAAATTAAAAAGTAAAATAGTAAACCACTTTAGTTTATTGTAATGTAGTTTTTCTTGATAATTTGCATTATGTGATCATATTTATAATCTCCTAGAATACATTAAATTTTATGGTTTATTAGAATACAAATATTACATGACATAAATTGATAAATAGATTTAAAAGAAGAGCGCTAGATAGATTTAAAAGAAGAATGCTTTTTAAAAAATTTGTATGTGAAAAGATTGAACTCTTTACCTTGAAAGGGCTTTAAAAATTAGGTCACCTTCTCCATTTTCTTCATATTGATGGAATACAGGTCATCGAAGTCTAACTTTGTTTAGCTCTTCTTGCTCCATTTTGACACAGTGATAAAGAACCTAATTACTAAACTACTCAGCTAACAAAGATGGGGGAATCACCTTCTTAAAAACGGAAAAGCACATTTTCAAGTGCCTTGAGAGTCCATCCAATTCTGGACTTGAAATTTATCCCACTTAGAGCCTGGCCAAGGAAGCCTGCTTCAGGGAGAGCGTGGCTCCTAATAGTTTGCCAGCCTGGGTGTTGGAGGGTAAGGAGGATAAAATCTTCTGTACTTGGCTTCCTATTTCTTGGAAAAATGCTTTACAAGAGCAGGGACAATGTCTCTGAAGCACTTATTAAATATTTACTGAATAAATGAAGAGAGCTTGGCGGCATCATCTGGTATGGGAATCCTGATCTCTCGGAGCCCATGTTTCTGTCTTCCTGTCCCTGAATTTTGCATGTCATCTGGACATGTGACTGGGACAACTTACTTAACTTCTCTCAGGTTCAGGTTCTCCATCTGCAAAACGGAGGTTCTGATATTATCTCCCTCATGGGGTTAAAGGGAATAGGGTTAAATACCTGAGGTAATTTGTCAGAAAGATTTAGTGTCGGGTCTGGCACGTCACGAGCACTCAGTGAATGTCACCCATTGGTGCTGTTATTGGAAGTGCATCTCCGTGTTCAGAGACCTGGGAACTGACATGCAGAGAGACTAAGTGACTTTATCAAGGGCATTCAGAGCCAAAAGCAGAACTCAGTTTTTTATGGCTTCTAGCCCAGTTCACCTTCCATTATATAGATGCCAACAGTTCTGGGTGCATTTCCTTGCAACCTTAATATTGTTTCTGTTAGTCCAACTGAGAGGTCCTAGACTTTCTGCTGTTCCAGCCTCTAAACCCTAAATCCCAGCACTCCTTTATTACCCAAAAGGAGTAAAAGTTGTTCATCAGAATGAGCTAACATTCTTGGTGCTAAAAATATGGTCTTTTCACTGTTCCCCAGTTTCCCTTCAATGAATGCTGGATACGTCTCTCTTAATTCCCAGCAAAAAATTCTTTTTTTTTTAATTGAATCTTTATTATTTTTTTAAATTTTATTTATTTATTTATTTATTTATTTATTTATCTTTAGAGGGGAAGGAGAGAGGGAGAGAAACATCAATGTATGGTTGCCTTTTGTGCATCCCCTGCTGGTAGTTAGCCTGCAAGGAACCGGCCTGCAACCCAGGCATGTGCCCTGACTGGGAATCGAACCGCGATCGTCTGGTTCACAGGCCCGCGCTCAATCCACTGAGCTACACCAGCCAGGGCCCCAGCAAAAAATTCTTTATTCTACTTTCTGTGTTCCTTACCTTTTCTCTGGTGGTCATCCTTCTCAGTGTGTCTTCCTTCTCTGGCCCTTTAAATTTTGTCATTCTTCAGAGCTCTTTTCTTATGATTTATACTCTCCTTATGATCTTGTGGATTTTTCTAGGTTGAAGTAGTTGACCATGTCCAGATTTTATCTTCAGCTCTGAATCATGCTCTCCTTGCCTCATATACTAGACTGGCATATTTAGCTGCCTACTCTGTGGTCACTTGGATTTCTGTGGCAGAGACAGGCTATATGCTCATCCAACCTGTTCTTCTTCCCGAACACACAGGAGGACTACAGTTGCTAGCCTCTCTCGCATTTTGTTTGGAGTCCAGTGAATGAGCATGGGGTTGTGAGAGAAGATGATGTGTGTGGATTTCACACACTTCTCCCTTCTGTCCTCATGGCTGGAGGCAAAGTTCTCCAAGCTGTTAGGGTCACAAAATGGAAGGAGCCTGGATTCCTAAATCACTCCTTCTCAGGAGAGCTGCCTAAACTGCATTGAACTGTAATATGAGCAGAGAGTAAGAGTTTGTTAAACCACTGAGATGTGGGGTCTATTTGTCACCACAGCAGAGCTTGACCTTTCTTCATTAAAACATTGTCTCTTAGGCACCTTGAGCTCTGCAGGTAAGGCTATTTTCCACCTCAGTTGGTGGTACTACCTTCTGTCAAGGCACCTGAACAACAGCTCTCTAGCTCTCAACAAAATCCAGTTAATAACCAACTCCTGTGGGTTTTAACTCTCATATTTTTTCTTGGATTTTTAAAAACCATTACCCTGATTGAGGCTTTTGCTATTTCTTACCTGCTTGTTGACTTGAATAAATTTAAAACAAACCAGGAAGCATCCTATTAGAATAGTAGGTTATCATGAAAAGGCATTCCCAGCAGGGAACATAAGAGAATGTGGTGACAGTGTAACAATACAGTGGATGTCTGGAAACAAGTCAATCTCCCAATCACTGGTGGAGGAAGCGGGGACCTCCCTGGCCTTTGCTCTGTGCCGATGATGCCCATAGTCAAAGAAGAAAGGGACCCCATGCAATGCACAGGTGGACAAGTGCGGTTTAGTGCAATTAACCAGGGACATCTGGATACTTCCTACCTACCGTCTTCCACTTTATCTTTTTATCCAGCCACACGTGCCTTTGAAAAGGGGTCGAGATGCCAGCTGCATACTGAGCGCAAATCAAAGCTGGAGCGACAGTCTGGCAGGGGTCTCCTGGCTCAGCTTAACCTTACCTGGGAGAGTCAGTTAGCTCAAAACACTTCTCATCCCCGGCGATCCGTCCTCGCGTCTCCTGCAGAGTGGGGGACTGTAGTTGACAGCTTCCACGCTCTGCTGTCCGTTCAGTGAGGCTCTCTTTACAAAAGCAGCCCTTGGTTCTATGAAGCTACATTCCATCTCCCACAGAAAGGGAGCCTCTCTTGTTTAGAAGCCTCTTCTCTGAGGACATTAAAAAGTGGTCCTGCATTTTCTTAATTTCTGTGGCAGCCCCTCTTCCTCAAAATGTCAGCCTGCATTACCTTGGAATATTTTAAAAAATGATTAGAGTAATCCGTGTGTGAACGTAGGATTCTTCTTTAAATAATTGTTCTGTAGTTCATAGCTTTGGGCTTCCTTGAAAATAAAAAATATTGTTTTTACTAAAACCTAAAATGGCAGCAAGGACCGTAGCTGCATTTTTTTTCGGTTGCATCAGTTCATGCTCAGTTCTGTAGGAGAGCTCGTGATGGCTAGGGAGCTGCCTGTCTGTGCAGTGACTATGTTTTCCCACCTTGCGTAGGCCTTTGGGGACAGCCTTTGCACCTAGAACTGTTTCCCATACAAGTATAAAGTTGGCGACATTAGTCATTCTTGCTACTGAGTTTCTGCTTCTGGACCTTTTCCTCCCTGCTTTTTTCCTAACTCAGACCTGGACCATAGCCTGGTCTTGGTTTCCATATGTGGCCTCCTTCCTTCTCTAGCCAAACTGGCCAACTCTGACAGACAATGACAACATCTACACTTCTGTGGGAATGATAGCCATTCTGCAGCCTCTTCCAAGCATATTGGTCTTTAAAGCACTATTACCAACCATGAAAGAGATGGTTTTCTCCCATCAGAGAAAATTAAGGCAAAAAGAGTACAGGCATGTGAGGACCTTTGTAAGAAGAATATTCTCTCTAAAATCTCTTCATAACCCATGACTAGGCTGGCTCCATTAGCGTTTCATTATCTGTCACAGGGAAGGTAGGTCCAACATTATCTTTCATCTCCTGAGAATTCCCTGTATGTGAAAAGAGCAAAGGCTTAAACATTGAGAATGTAAATGGTGAAGAATGTCTCTGTTTTCTTCTTTTCTTACAATCTGTATGCAGTGTGCGAGGAGGGACCCCCCAAGATGGGAATTATCTTTTGGAGGGCAAGCGTCCTATAGTACAGGCTTCCCCCTCTAGGTGAGTGTTCTAGGAACCCATGAGTGTACCAGCTGGCATTGTTGCAAGAGGCTGCATTTGGCTTCTGTGAATTTTTTTTAAGACTCTTTCAATGCGTTTGCCCATTTCATGGTGGGTGATTTACGAATGCACTTGCCCACATCATGCTGAGTGTTCAGCAGTTTTTGACCAAAAAACAGCATGACCCCAATGCCACCCTCCCAATCACCTGATCTTGCCCCGAGTGACTTTGTTGTTTGTTTGTTTGTTTCCCTGGATGAAGAAAAGTCCTCCAAGGGAAACATTTTGCTGATGTAGAAGAAGTAAAAGAAAAAATGTCAGAAACACTTAAAGGCATCAAAGTAGATGAGTTCAAAAACTGTTTTGAGCAGTGGGAAAAATGTCTCAATAAGCATATCACATCAAATGGAGAGTACTTTAAGGTAACTGAAATTTAAACATGTGAGAATAAATACACATTTTTTTTGGTAAATAAATTCCATTTTTTGGTCCCCCATATGCAGCCAGGTAGTCCCCAACTTGCACACTTTGGCACACACCATTCTCCATTCATCCCTTCAGGTACTTCCCCCATGAGGCTCACCCTGGTGCCTCCAGCTGGAATTCCTTTTTCTTTGTGTCTTGGCTACAACATTCGGCAACCCTTGCGTGTTTGTAGTCTGTAGGTCACAGGCACAACAAGGTCTTGACACTTAGCAAAACTCAGTGCAGTGGACAACTTGTGTGGTTTTACAAACTCTGGGGCATTAAAATCTTGATCACTGAAGGTAGGTGGCATCCACCTACTTTAAATTTCTCTCTATATGGCCCTGGCTGGTGTAGCTCAGTGGATTGAGCTCGGGCCTACGAACCACACGATCGCGGTTCGATTACCAGTCAGGGCAAATGCCTAGGTTGCAGGCCAGTTCCCAGCAGGGTACTCATGAGAGGCAACCATACATTGATATTTCTCTCCTTCCCTCCCCCCTCTAAAGATAAATAAATAAAATATTTATTAAAAAATAAAATAAAATAAATTTCTCTCTATATGACAATGTCTAAAAAGGTCTCTTTATCTTAGAACTTTATGAAGATAATAGAAATGTTAGCTGCTTTGGAACAATATGGGATACAAAGAAGTAAATAATAACTGAGCCCATAGTGTGCGATGAGAACTATGTGGAGCTAGCAGGCAAATTGTTTACAAATAATTCCATATTATACGTGGGATGATTCTGATGTTGGTCAGTTTTGTCCTTGCTAAAGAATTGACCAACTGCTCCGCAGTGTCGTCAACAGATTTCTATTTTGTGTGGATCATTATTTTTTCCTCTCTGTGCATCCAAGTTCTACCAGCTCTTGGATCCTTTCTGTGTGTCCCTCATTGTTTTGATCCCATATCTGCACTAAATGCTGCTTTCTGCTCTCAGAGCCCTTAATGCTCTTTGCAGAAAACCTATGGTCCTTGATTCTTTGTTTGACTTACGTTTTGCAAAATCACCTTTCTGTACTTTGTTTTTTTGCAGAGGAGGGAAGACTTCCCCTCCATGCCCTTGTATTACAAGAGCAACTTCTTGATTGGGACCTGAGCTAAAACTAGATTTTCCTTTGGGGAGACAACCCCACTTCTCGTCATCCCCCAGGAGACATTGAGGTACAGCTGCCAGGGGTGTTGTGACTTAGCTGCTCCATACCCCACCTCCTGTGGGGACCTTCTCACGATGGTACTGTGACTGTGCCTTATCTCCTCTCCTAGAATGTGACTTTTTGAAGATGTCAGCAGCGTCTCATTCAATTTGTATCCTCCACGGCTCCTACTAATCTAACATAGGGTGGGTGCTCATGAAATGTTTAGTGGATTGAATTGCATTAGCTATTACCCTAAGTGCACAAAAATGGGTGCTAGAGCTCTAAAGAGCCTTAATTCACCTCGTGGGGATACATGGAGATGCTGTCAGACTTAGTTTATACACTCCAGCACTCCATGGGTAAAGTCCATGCCAATTAACAGATGAGCTTCTCCAATGAAGAGAAATCTCATGTGCACCTTAAGGCTGATCAGTTTCTTATCTGCTGTGTCTCAGTGATCACAAAGCACGAAGACCCCTGGGACTCTGTTCTGTTGAGGCAAAGGCAGGTGTGCTGGGAAGCTGTACATTTGCATACAAACACACAAAGTAGGGCTGATTTTTGCAATTACTTGCAAAGGCTGCCCATGTTTTCCAGCATGTAAGCATCTAATTGCATTTTGCTCCAACTAATTGCCAGCTCAAAATTTTAGATTAGTGTGTACACCATACTTAATTTTTTGGGTTGTTGTTATTAATAACTCACTTAGCTCAGTATGATGAAAAATACCAAGCTGAAATTTAAGACTTGAGGGTTTCTCCATGAAGAAAATGCTTTCAGTAGGGTGGTCAGGAAAGTGTGAGGAGAGTGGCAAAGCCAAGGGCAAAATTTGAGACAAAGATTGCGTGGTTGTTGTGCTCCTCTGTTGGTTTGCTGGTAAAGGCTAGATGGAGAGGATTAGAAATGGCCTTTGGAGTCACTGCCTGTGTTTTGCCACAAGGAGGGGCCATGGTTACAACCATGGTTGTGTCCTTGACTATGATACAGCAGCCTTAACTGCATGAAAAAAGAAACCTACTTAAAAGAGCTTTTTAAAAAATGTGCTACAAGTCCAGAAAGAATGGTACTGTCTTTTGTGAGTAATGTAAACATACTGTGATATCCTTATGTTATTAAATGAACATTATAAAGCACAACAGAATCACAGTCATACACACTCACACAAGGACAAGCTACAATGTTGGCTGGAAATAAAAAGGGAGTCGCTTTTTCACATGTTGTCACGAAAAGGTAACTGGTGGCCTCAGAATTCTCCTGTTTTTCTCAGCAAGACTTATTCTCCAAAGGACACAATGAAACTTTTTGTCCTTCTAAACACAGAAGTCAAAAATATATCCTTGAAGCTCAATTTAGTCACAGCAGGCCTGCACATGTATTTACCACTGGGGAGACTTTATTCAGAGATTGTTAGAGCCTGTGTTGCTAAATGAAGGGTCAGAGGGAGACTGAGGGTCAGAGAGGGTCTTAAAAAAACATTAATTAAATAAGATGCTCCCATCATCGCATCCCTCTGCATTCAGCCCCTGCCATCGTTGGAGGGGGCATCTGTCTGTGCCAGGCACGGTACTATAGGCATTGGCCACCCCAGGGATGGCACTCAGCAAGATTCCTGCTGCTGTGGAGTTTCTTGACAGGTAGAGAGCAAATATTTGAAAAAATAGAGATGTAAGTAAATAGATACATATAAGCTATGTTAAGTGCCATGAAGGAAAAGCACAGCAATTAAGACCGCACATGCATCTCATTGAAATGGGGGAAGCTCAGCAAAGCCTCTCCAAAGAGATGACATTTAAGTGGAGAATTATAGGATGAATAGGATTTAGCCAAAGCAGGCAGAATAGATATTTCCATACCGATGAAAGAGCAGGTGAGAAGGCCCTGCAATTTGATACATTAGAGGGACGGCAAGATAGCTTTTGGGTTGGAGTTTGGTGACCAGGGGGGAGTGGCTTGAAATGGGGCTGGGAAGATTGGCAGAGGCAGGACCACACGGGGGCCCGTAGAGCATGGTAGAGAATTTAGAGGGTGTGCTGGAAGCAACAGGAAGCTGCTGAAGAAGAGAAGCGATGAAAATGAATTTACAGAGATCCCAGTGTAGAGAAAGGATAGGAGAGAGGCAGGAATAATGGTCAGGAGAAAATGTCCATGGGGTTGGTGAGTGTGCTGGTCATTTGCCTGTTTGTTGTCAAATCCATTCTCCACCCTTCCCATGGAAGACAAAGTATGTTTCCCAAATAATCTGGCCAACTTGCTTTTGGGTGGGCTGAACCCATGGGAGAGAGGGGAGGGAGACTGCAGAGCTAGAGAAAAGGAGAAGCCAGGGTGTTTTGTTTTGTCTCTCCCTGCTTGATGGGGCATCCCTAGCCAGGCTGGTCTTTTGTGGTGTCAGGGGCTCCCGGACAGCCCTGTTGGACAGACATGTTGGGCAAACTCATTGGACAGTCCTGTTGTCTGTGGGCCTGGATCCTGCAGGGTTCCTCCTCCTACCTGGCTTTCCCATCCTTAAACTTCAGGAGCATCATCTCTTCCCGTGGTTCCTCCAGTCTTGGAGGGAGGTGACAGTGGCTCCCCATGATTGCTAATCTCTGGGTTGCATTATCATCCCCCGTTGCACTTTTCAGCTCTTCCAGTACCTTTCTAATGAGCTCTATCTGTGAAATTTCTTCCAATCAGAGCTTGGACTTTGTTTCCTTGACTGGATCCTGACCTATGCAATGAGCAACAAGGGTAGCTCATTGGACCGGGGACAGCAGTGGAGAATGAGCATATATATGGACTTGAGGTGGCTCTTGCAATCCTATGTGAGATGAATAAGGACAGTGGAGAAGTAAGACAGATCAGAAGCTTTGTGGTGAGTTTCCCAGCACCTTAACCAGGATTAATTTCTGGCTGAAGTCAGCTGCTGTGGACTTGACTGAAGAAAAGAAGTGGACATTGGATCACCTCCTACACACAATGGACATGCCCTGAAGCCCTCGTTAGTGGCTGAGAGCTGGTCAGCAATCACAGACTCCCACCTTTGCAGTCTAGTTTTTAGAGCTGTGGATAATTTTCCCAGGACTATAGAACAATGTCTGACTACAGCCCATGCAAGACTCTGTTCCTTAAAATAAGGGAGGGATGATTTCCTTTTGTTAAGAAATGATTTCCCCCCAATTATTTCCTTGCTTTTCTCTCCTTTTTCTTAAAAGATCGATAGCCTTTTTTGTTTCTTTTGCTTTTTAAAAGGAGGCTGTTCTAGTGGTCACCATCTGTTCTGCTGACCCCAGCTCACTGTGGCTCCCGCTCTGGCTCCTCCTGACTGGCGGGGCTCTTGTCTGCACTGACACACTCCTCTGTCTCTCCTTCCCCTCTTGTCCAACTGAAACACTGCAGGACTCAGGGCTCTGTGTAGTCATAAGGCGTGTGGGCAACAAAGTGGGGAAGAGCAAAGCATCAGCGACATTCCTGCTGTGGCCTGTGGCAGCTGTGCCCATCAGGATGGTGACAAGTCATGCTGCTTCTGTGGGATAGTTCAGGCTGCAGAGGAAAGTATTTAGGAAGATTTGAGGAGTTTCTCTTAGACCAGATTTCTGTGGCCCCAGGAGTCTAGAAATAACTACAAGGAGATTAGTGCATGTGGGGTGGTGTAGGTGTGGGTGGTGTTAAAAGACTCCAGTGTTTCTCAGGCCTGTGGGTCTGTGAGTGGCTCCCTCCTCCCTCCCTCCCTCCATCTCTCCCTCCCCTTTCCTCCCCTCCCCCAATTCCTCCCTCTCTTCTTCCCCCCACTCCCTTTTTTCCCCTCCCTCTCTCTTCCTCCTTTTTTTTTCTTCCTGTAGCCATTCATCCAACACGAATTTTGAGCACCTATCATCTGATTATCAGGGGCGTGTGCCAGGTGCTCTGAAGTGTATGAAAGAAGTACACCGCAGAGATTTGATCTCAGAGGTTGGATGCGACACAGACACACATTTGAAAAATGAAATGGCAATAGTGGGGTAAACGTAGGATTAGGGATCAGAAGGGCTGTCCTTTCATCTTAGTGGTGCTTTTTATTACCTATGGTCTAGGGCAAGTCACACAGCCTCCCTAAGTGTCAATTCCTGTGTAACATGAAAGGGTTGAACTGAAAGATTTCTCAGTCACATGATTTTCCTGTGATTAACAGACATAGTTATAAGTGATCCAGAGCAGTTGTTCTTGAAGATTTTGGTCTCAGAATAACTTTCTATCCTTAAAAATTATTGAGAGCCCCAGAGAGCTTTTGTTTTGTGGGTTACATCTATTGATGTTTACCATATGAAACTGACATTTAATACAAAAATGGGACAATTACAAAATATTAATTCATTTCACAGTAATAATAATAATAATAAACCCATTACATGTAAACATAAAATTATTTTCATGAAAAATCACGACCAAGCACTCACAATTGCCTCTTAGGTACCCATTGAACTTGGCTTCACCAAGTTTTAATCAGGCTTGTCTCTTCTCTAGAGGCTCCTGAATTTTGACTTGCCTCCAAGTTTGAGCTCAAGTTGAAGCACTTGGGTGCAGATTGTTCCCCCCTTAGCAGCTCATTCTGAGAACTGGCCTCCTTCTCCGTCCATCAGCTTGCTTTCCCCACCACAGTCCCTGCTAGCCTTGCTCCCTGCTCCCTATGTGGGGAGCCTTTTTTTTTCTGTTTGATTTTGAAATACTTACAGGTCTCAGGGTCAAAGCGTTTCCCTCACTATCATAGCCTTTCCAGACAATATCTCTCCTTATCGAATTTAGTTTTGTTTTTATTTGGCATTTTTAAAACAGAAATATTTAATGAGAAGAGTGACATTGTTTTACATTTGTGCAAATCTTTTAAGTGTCTGGTTTACTATGCACTTCTGCAGTCCATCTGTTGTGACATGTTGCTTTGTGTGAAGTATGTGGAGAAAATCTGTCCTCACCTGCCTATGTATTTGGAGAAGGGGGACCCCCAGGACTCCCTGTCAGTGTGTCAGGACCCCCCGCGTACATGTTGAAAACTTCTCTGGGATTGAGGGGGAGTAGAGCTGGATGTTGACCTGGATTCTGGATTCTGCAGAATAGATTTTAGACTTGTAAAGACGGGGCATTCCAAGCAAAAAGAGCAGTGTGAGGAACCACCAGAAGGAGAGAGTGAGCAACGTTGGGAGAGGGTAAAAATAGAGTACGGAGAGAGAAAGTCTGAATCCACATGTCGCTCAAGTTATGGAAGGACTTAGAGCTTTAAATACCCCCTCCAGCACCAGAAAGTTTGGTCTTAATCCTTGAAGTCATAGGTGTCCACTGGAAAGTTGTATGAATATGATGACCCAAGACAATAACTACGATGATCATGTTTGGTGGGTTGGGAAAAGGAGAAATAAAAGTGAGAGGTCCAGTTAGGGTGCTGCTGCAGTAGTTCAAGTGCGAGACAGTGAAGATCTGCTGCAGAGTGGTCCTGTTGGGACACGGAGGGGAGGGTTGGCAGAATTTATGGAGAGCAAAGAATGAAGGGGCGTAAGACGTCAAGTGAAATTCTGTATGTTGGGCCAAGTGATATGCAGAATGAAGGTAAAATCTGTTTTGATAGAGACGGGAAACAACAAAAATAGTTTGAGGGAAGATGAGACTTCAGGTAATTTTGATATAAATTAGGAACTAAAATTCCAAGTCTTTCTATGGTTTATAAGATCCCTAATGTCTGGCTCCTGCCTAGCCCTGTGCCTTCCTCACTGCACTCTGCCTCATGCACTGTGCTGCAGCCACAACAACGGCTTTCTTTTTCTCCATGGCCAAGTGCACTGCAGCCCTCTCTTAGCTCTGCTGGGAGTGCTTTCCTATGCCCTGCCCTCCTTCCCCTCTCTTCCAGCTCTGTCCAGGTACTTCACAGCATCCGGGTTTATTTCAAATGTCATCTCCGACAAGACACCTTAGCTCTCCTGTTAATATCTTTTCATGCTGCTTTATTTTCCTTCTAGCTCTTACTATTATATAAGTCGATCTTGATTTTTTGTTGTATTTATCTGTTTATTTTCTGTCTCTCCCCACTAGAGTGTAAGCTCCATACAGCAGGACCTGTTATATGGTGTTCACTTTTGGATGTCCAGGTGGTACATAGCAGGTGCTCAGCAAACATTTGTAGATCATGGGAGGTACAGCAAACTGTAGAAATCTCAGGGTTTGCTCTTAAGAGTGACACCCAAACATGTGATTTTGGAAGTCATGCAGAGAGGGTAGGAACTTGGAGTGTAGCTGGGGCTAGAGGAACAGAGGACATCTGCTCTTTCTGACAAGGTGGCAGGATGCTCAGGGCTTGTGGAGTTGGTGTTGCCAGGAGACTGAGAGACACAGGAAGCACTACCATCAAACATGGAGCACAAGGATGAAGTCCTACTGATGAAGTAGAAAGGATGTCTATTCCTGTAGTCTCTTCTCATCCTACAGAAGCTCAGTTTCAATTTCAATATTTTTGATAGAAAAAGTTGGTTAGCCCCACTAAGCACACGTCTTGGATCCCCACCTCCCACATCCTGTTCCAGGTTACTTTCTGTACACACTTTTCTGGACCTTCTAGTTCATCTTTTGCCACCTTTCCCTATCTCAGCATTCCTTCTAAGATTTCCCAGGTGCCCCTTGGTGAGCAGATGGCTGTCTATACTTTTGCCATTCAGATCACCCGATTTGGGCCTGGAGCTGTTAAGAGGACAGATTGTTCCTTTTTCCGTGGAGATGTGTTCTTGCTGCTTTATTGAAGGACAAACAGAAGTTAGAGAGTAGCAATGTCTAGAAAAGAACCCAAGTTAGAAGACTATGGAGTCCAAAAAAGCTCTGACAGAAAGCAATGTCGTGAAGACTTCAAGATGGACTGAGAGCCACTGTGGACTAGCTGAGAAGCTGGCCCTTTTCAGACATATTGATTTTTCAACCAACATACTTAATGTTTCATTTTCTATTTTAACCTCCGTGATTTTCAAGTTACAGACTGTATTGTGGGGAATTGCATGCAGGAGACTGTGGCAATAGAAAGTCTTTCCACAAGATTCAAAGATTCAGCGATCTGTGGTTGGCAGAGTAAAATGACCCCTAATAACATTGGCCCTTGTATAAGTCCCTCCTGTTGAGTCTGGGTGGAACCTGTGACTACAATAAAGTATCAGTTCTATGTTTATATTATGTAGCAAAAAATATTTTTCACATGTTATCCAGATCACTAATTAGTTGACTTAATCAAGAGGGAGATTATTGGGGAGGCCTGACCTTATTGAGTGAGTCCTTAAAAGGGGGGCTTCAGGTAGCTTCTAGGAGATACAGGGGCCTCCAAGGACTCCCAACAAAATAAGCGGGGCCTCATTCTATCAGGAACTGAATTCTGCCAGTAACTCTGAGTGTGAAGTTGAATCCTGAGCCTGAGAAAGGAACGAAAGTCCAGCTGACCCTTGGTTTCAGGCTTGTGAGACTCTAACAAAGGACCCAGCTGAGCCACCCACAGAAATGGTGAGATAATAAATGCATGTTGTTTTAAGCTGCTAATTTTGTGGAAATTTATTATGAAGCAATAGGAACCTAATACCTATTCCGATAAACATTTGTATGTTTAATTGCCTATCTTAACTGAACCTTGCAACCTTCCTGGATTTCCCCATGACTGTGAATCACAATGGTAATACATAAAAGCAGGCTAACGATCAATACAGTTCTCCAGCATTCCCACGTGGGAACCCACACTGGTTGTCTCTTTCCTTAAATGACTTAAATGATATCATTTTAAAAAATCACTTAGATGTGGATAATTTATCTTCTGCTCCAATGTTATTTCGTTAATATACCAAATCTTAATCATTTTTTTAAAAAAAGCTATGCAGGTTTTTTTTTGATATCTACTTACCCCCAATTCTTTCCCCATGTTTATTCTACACAATACCACATCCACCTTGGTCAAAGTCATTGTTCTCTCTGCTCAGGACTCCTCATTGCTCTGCTTCGTCTGTTTTTCCTAATGAGCCACACTCAGCACAGTAGTCAAAGTGACCTTGAAAAAAATGTAATTAGATGATCAAATGATGTTATTTCTCACTTTAAACCTGTTAGAAACTGAATGTTTGTGTTTTCTCCAAATTCAAGGCCTAAACCACAATGTGACTTGAAGAGAGGGTCTTTATGAAAACAATTAAGGTTAAATGAGATCATAAGGGTGGGGGCTGTCTGTCCTTATAAGGTTAGTGTTCTTATAAGAAGAGACCTCAGAGAACTTGTGCTCTCTCTCTCCCTCCCTCCTTCTCTCCCTCCCTCCCTCTCTCCCTCCTTCCCTCTCTCTCCCTCCCTCTCTCCCTCCCTCTCTCCCTCTCTCCCTCCCTCCCTCTCTCCCTCCCTCCCTCCCTCCCTCCCTCCAGGAGCACATGACACAGAAAGGGCAAGTGTGCACACAGTGAGATAGTGGTGGTTTATAAGCCAGACAAAGGGCCCTCACCAGGAATCAAGTTAGGTGGCACCTTGCTCTTGAACTTTGCAGCCTTCAGAACTGGAAGAAATATATTTCTGTTTTATAAGCCACCCAGTCTGGGGTATTTTGTTGTGGCAGCCTGAAATGACTCACGCAGAGACGTTTGGTGGCTTCTCATTGCTCCCGGGGTGAAATCAGGGCTTTTCATCATGGATTCTCTCTAGTCTCATCATTAACCTTTCTTATTGCCTCCAGTCACATTTCTTATCTCCTTCTTGAACATGCCAAACTCTTTCCCACTGTGGCGCCTTTGCCTAACATTTGCCTCTTGGCAGATGTTAGTTCCTCATAGAGACTGTACCTATAACTTTTTCTTAGTAGAATTCTCTCTTTCTCCATTGTTTGCCAACACTTAAAATGATGTGATCATTTGACCATTGACTTCTTGTCTGGTTTCCCCAGTAGACTGTAAACTACATGATGATGGGGACACATCTCTTGTAGACACCATAGGATCCTAGTGCCTATCTTGGTGCCTGGTGCATAGTAGGTACTCAGCAAATATTTATCGAATGAACAAAGAGTTGACATCTGAGGGGTGTTGGTTTGGGTATATTCCACATACCCGTATTTTTTGGACTATAAGACACCCCACCCAATTTAGGAGGGAAAGAGGGGTTCATCTTATAGTCCAAATGTAACTTACCTGGCTCACTGGTTGGGGGCGGAGGTGGGCAGTGGCCTATGTTACTTACACTATGAAATATTTTACCACATTTTTTGCTTCAAATTTTTTTCCTATTTTTCTCCTCAAAAACCTAGGTGTGTCTTACGGTCCGGTGCAGCTTATAGTCTGAAAAAATCAGTAATCCCGGAAAGCCAGAGCCCTATATCCTGCCAAGTGCAGTGGGGGGTAGCCTTTGCTGTTGACATACACTCATGGTGCTACATGAGGGAAAGCGATGTTGACCCAGCTTCAGGCCCTTGGTGATGAATACAATATGTATTTCTCTTGGAATACTCACCAACTCTTTCTTTTGAAGACGAGAATGGCACAGGTGGTTTTCAAACAGTTCAGTCACCTCACCAGTGATATTTATGGTATAAAACCAGCTAGGTAACACACTGAGTAGTTTCTTCTTTCACTGCGATCTCCTTGAAAATAATTTTAACAATATGGTATGACAAGACTGTATGAAAAGGTGATTTCCATTCATCCCAATTTCTCTTCAGTTTCCCTAAGCCAGGTTTTATGGCCTTGAGTAATGTTACTATGTTTAAAACATCTTTATTTTTATGTTTTCTAATGAATGCTCCTTAAGAATTTTTTAAAGGCCCCTTGTAAGTGCATTTGTCTTTGAAAGTATTTGAGAAAAAACAGAATGCAAGTATTAGGTTTCCTCGATGGAGTATAAGAAAGTAGGGGTGGGTTGAGGTGAGGGAAGAAAAAAACCCCTAAATTGTTATAGGATAAGATTTCCAAATTTGGATATATGGAAAATTATATTTTAAGTATTCCACTTAAGCTGTTTCTGCAGAAAAGGTTGCTTTTTTTTCGTAGTGGGAACCCCACTAGAATGAAATGCAGTTGCCATTGTATATCACATGTTTTCTTTCTCTCTGATGGATGAGAAGGGGCATGTTGGGCTCTCCTTTTAAACTTTCTTTGCTGTAGGGGAAGATGTGCTCTCTCTCCTATATTACAGTTGAGAACTGCCTCGTATATTCTTTTCTCATTGGAAATTTCTCCATTCTAAGGGGGTATGTTTCCAGAGCACTCAGTGAAGCCTTGGTAGCTGTACTGAGGCTACCATATGCTGGCCCACTAACCATATGCTGCCCACTAACAGAGGTACATGAATGTTCTCCCAGGAGTCCGAGAGAGATACTGCTAAGGATGCTGTCCCACTTAGCCATTAAAGCTTAGTTTAAACTGTACCCTTTCCATAAAGTCTTCCCATGTCCATGTGTCCACTTCTGTGCATCAAATTCAAATGACTAAAGGTCCCAGGGAGAAACATAATTTGGTAATCTGGGCAGCAGGTACGAGACAATAGAGAGTGGTGGGGCAGGTGGACAGAGGGTGCTTGGCTCATCCAACAATACTCAGTTATTTTTAAAAGGTCCGATTTTATCTGAGAAGCACTTTATCTGCCCTTCCATTCTAAATGAAAACTTTGCTGGATGGAGCAATCTTGGCTGTAGGTCTTTGGATTTCATGACTTGGAATACATCTTTCCAGCCTCTTCTTGCCTGTAAGGTCTCTTTTGAGAAATCAGCTGACAATCTGATGGGAACTCCTTTGTAGGTGACTGTCCCCTTATCTCTTGCTGCTTCTAGGATTCTCTCCTTCATTTTAATCTTCAGTAATGTAATTATGATGTGCCTTGGTGTGTTCCTTCATGGGTCCAACTTCTTTGGGACTCTCTGAGCTTCCTGGTCTTCCTGGAAGTCTATTCCCTTTGCCAGACTGGGGAAGTTGTCCTCAGATAAGGTCAAGTTGAAGGAGTTCATCATCACCAAGCCCTTATTTTATGAAATGTTAAAGGGACTTATCTAAGAAAAAGAAGATAAAAAAGATGTATACTAAAATGACAGCAAACTCACAATTACTAACAACCACACCTAAAATAAAAACAAACTAAGAAAACAGCTAGAACAGGAACAGAACCACAGAAATGGAGATCACACGGAGGGTTAGCAACAGGGGAGTGAGAGGAGGAGGGGGGGGAAGGTGCAGAGAATAAGTAACATAGACGGTAGGTACGAAATAGACAGGGAGGGCAAGAATAGTATGGGAAATGTAAAAGCTAAAGGACTTGTGACACATGGACATGAACTAAAGAGGGGGAATGTGGGAGGGAGAGTGTGTGCAGGGTGGAGGGGAATGAAGGGGGAAAATGGGACAATTGTAATAACATAATCAATAAAATACATTAAAAATGGAAAAAAAAGCTCTAATTGCTGGCTGGATTGGATCATTGATGATGGATGGTTATTTCTAGTCTACAGCAGTTACTAGTCTTAACTCACTTCCCACTTAGTATTAATTCTAGCACATTAAATTTCTATGGCCTGTGCATAGGGGTGGTTTTTTCAACTGCACTGTAATAACTCCAGGGAAAGGAGTTTTGGCTCATATGCTTGTTATGTTGACTGGAATTGGCCTAGGAGCTGCCCCAATGCCTACCATACTTCCTGCAGCAGGTGCTCACTGCTATTTGTTGGTTGCTTGGTTGACATACTGGTGCCCATGAGTTCATGCTGCATGTGGCTGCCCCAGCTTGCCACGGTGCACAGTTTCCCTGAGTGTGCTCTGCTTAATGAAGGGCTGCTGGATGCAGAGTTTTATGGTCAAATAATTTTGGGAAAAGCTGAGTTCAGCAAGGTTAAAGTTTAATAGTTTTCTTTACTGCAGGTTTTTTTTTAATAGCCTTAAAATGTTAATGAGCACCATGCATTTTAAAAAGGGGTATGATTGAGACTGTAATTGGTGCTCTCAACCCCATTCTAAGAACTGCATTTCCCAGACTCCTTTCTCCTTTGCAACTAAAGTTCTGAATGAGAATTCAGTTTTGCCAATTACATCCATTCCTGTGAAATTTGGAAAGTGAAAGCGTCACTTTGGAAAGTGAAAGTGTCACAGTAGTGACAATAGCAGCTTTCAGACTTCTGTACTGTGGCAACAGCGATGGGCCCTTGAGCTGAATAACCTGGGGCAGCCTCCAATTTGGGCCGCTCTATTAGATTCTTTTTCTGCAACACTTAAGAGTGGTTCTGTCTCTTGCACTGAACCTTGGCTGATACAAGGGACATAGGTCTATGTCTGTATCTATATCTACATCATCTATATCCATATACCTCTCTATCTATATCCATGTCTGTCTATATCTATATCCATCTATACCTATATCCACATCCATATCCAGCTGTACCCATATCCATATCTATATCTACATCATCCATAAACATATCCATATCTATATAATCTATATCTATATCTATATCTACACTATATCTCTATATATTTCATAAGGCCTATGTTGCCTCATGACTTTACCATTTACTGGGTTGGGTATGTGCCATCCCCTTTGAGCCTTGAGTTACTTTTCCTCATATGAAATGTAAGACCAGTAATTCCTGCCCTCAGACCTCACAGGGTTGGCATGTGAATCAAGTGAGATGATGAATGTGGAAATGGTTTGGAAAGTGTAAATTGTTAGAGAAATGCAAAGCACCATCATTAGTCACACTGCCATCTATGAGGATGAAAGTTAGATTCATGTTGTGGGAACATCTCATAAGGATTGCCTGAGTAGTCTATGGTTCCTTGAAAACATTGGGGGTTTGCTAGATTGATCAGATGGGAGCAAAGACACCACCAGCCTTGCAAAATAGACAACAAACCAAGGGGAACAATTCCCCAGCTCCCAAGGTAGCCTCTTTAACGATGGATGAACACAGACTTCTCTCTTTCCCCTGTCTCCTCCAAATGAAAGCCTTTGGGGGAAATATTCTGAACAGAATATTTTGCAACTTCAAAATAGACCAAAGGAAGTACAGCAAAATATTTTCTTCATTTGCTTTTTCTGTTGGTAAGATGGGTCCTTTCATTAGCAGATTGAGTACAAACAGCCCCCGCAGTCTGCTCCAGTAATTTGCAAAACACGATTTACATAAATTTAAGTTTGTAATCTCGTGGTTATATTACTGCATTAAAATGACAAATAATATGACACATGATGAGGTTTCATATGTTGACATGGCAGCTGACTGTTACCGACAGCTGCTCCATTGGAGGTGTCTCTCACATATATTTTTTCCTTCCTCAGGATTCGGATATTCACAAAGTCTCCCAAATTCTGATTTTTTAAGAATAAATATATCCCTTTGCCTCAGAAACAGAAAATTTAAAGTCAGGGAGTGGATACAAATCATCTGTTTTACTTAGGACTCTGAAAAAATATGTATCTTAATGTAAGCACTTCAACTCAAGGAACACCCGCACACAACTAATGTGTGTAGGACCCTGTTAAACGGAGTTGATGAATGAAGTCCAGGATTTTAGAGAAGCAAGCAAGGGATTCTAGAAGTCATGTGGCTCAAAGTTTCCTTTATGATTTCACCACAATCTGAACTCTTATTCAGCCAGATGTCTCACCCATAATAAAAAGCACCTCCATCTTGGGGCATCACATACACTAAGTGCTTACTAAATACCTGCTGTGGGAATGAATGAATTTGACTGTTTTTTAAACTTTGCATTTTTGTCCATACCATTGGTAACATCTGAGGTATTTGGATTCATAGTTAATGTCTCTTCTCCTTTCTTCTTCCCTCCCTTTCACCTTTCTTCCTCTCCATCCTTTCAGACAGGGAGTGCCCACAGCATGTCAGGTGATGCTCAAGATAACAGGAATAGATAGGATAGAATACTCTCACACTGTACTCTTCTTTTTCTTTCATTTGCTATATTTGAAATTGCATGCTTAATGTCCATCTGCTATTCTGAACTATAAGCTCCATGAGGGCAGACAAATGTTCTATTTTGTTCACTGCTATATCTTTCATATCTAAGACAGTGCTCTGTTCATAGTAGTTGCCCATTAAGTATTTATTGAATGACTTGGACCCTTCTAGGACTGTGCACTAACCTTCACTGTCCTACCTGCCTTGTGCCTCCTTTAGCTCCTGACGCTCCCTGCTGTGCCTGTCAATTGCTCTGGCAAAATCACCACTGACCTTCACGGAGTGAATTTCAATCGTTTTTTTCACATTTAAAGGGCTGTTCTATTGCAGTTCACCCTAATACAAGGGCTCCAGATGGTAGATCCTGAAGATTCTGCCAGATGTTGGAGGGGGAAAAACCTTCATGTCCTTATAACTGATTTAGGAAGCAGGAACATATACATGACTGGGTGAATAATTATGCAAGAGAGGAAAAATAAAGAAGCATATACATGTACAGAAGTACTATAAAGGGAGTAATTGCTATGAACTGGGGTAACTGGGGAAACATTAAGAATAAATTGAACAAGGTCCTAAGAAATAGATAGATTTCATTTAAAAAAGCAGAGAGAAGTCCAAGAGGTAAGGAAAGGCTCCCAGAATCATTTTTGGTATGACTCGTGGGATGTAACATGGGAGAGATGAATTCAGAACCTGAGATCATTTACTATATATGCAAGGCTTAGGATTAAATTTTAACCTGTGCCCCATAGAGAATTGTTGAAGGTACGAGAAGTAAAGCTGGAAAACACACGCCAGCTGTGTTTTCGATAGAACACAATGGTTGTGGGGGGACATTTATCCACCATAAACACCCCCTCTCCCCTCTCCAGTTCCTGGATTTCTATATTTCATGTTGTTTTATTCCCCTTTAGTAAACAGCTTCAACTTTCCCCCCAACTTAAAAACTGCCACCCATTCAAACAATCAAATAAACAAGCCCTTCCTTACTCCTTATCTCTATTTAGCTATTTCCACCTTTGGCCAAGTTCTTAAAAAAAATAGCTCATGTACTCTGTGTCCATTTTCTTACTTCTTAATTATTCCTTAGCCCACTGCAATCTGCCTCCTGTCCTAACCCTTGAAAAGTCTCTTGTCAAGACCACTAAGGATCTTCTAGCTGTTCTTTTAAAGGGCCAGTTTTCCATCCTCACGTCACTTGATATTGCAGGTAATGCTTCTGTGCCCGTTTTCTTTCACAAAGCCTCTCTTGCCTTGGCTGCCAGGACACCCTTCACTTCTCTTTCATTATACATCTCAGTGCAACCTCAGGGTTCTTCTTCCTCCATATGCCTTCTAGATATTGCTGTTTCCCAGGCCTCTTTTCTTAGTTCTCTTTCCTTTTTTAAAGAAATGGTCTGTGAAAATGTAGGACCATCCAGTGGAGAAGTCCAGGGGCAGTTTGATAGAAAGGTCTGGGTTTTAGATAAAGATGTAGGGCCATGAGCATACAAGGCACAAGTGAAGACATAGGATTGGGGAGAAGGTGTAGAGTGAGAAGCAACCCACGGGAACCCTGTTTAAGAGGTAGGTGGAGGGAAGAGGGCTGTGAAGGAGACTGACACGGGACACCTGAAGACGTAGAGGGAAACCAGTGGACACGGGTGAAGTGGACATGGAGGAAGGAGAGTTGCCAGAAGCTGAGACTGATACAGATGCATTAAAATATATCTGTAAATGACTGTACTTTTTAAAAGATACATTAAATAAGGCCTGGAGAGTATCTGTTGGACATGGGAAAAGCTCACTGGGGAGGGAAGTTCCCATGTGGTAGAGACAGGGGCTTGTGTGTGAATGGGGGTGGGTGGAGGAAAGTAGAAACAGTGTAGACTGCCTCTTCTACAGCTGTGGCTGTGAAGAAAGGGAGGCATTGGGTGGTAGACAGAGAAAGATGTTTTGTTTAAGATGGGAGAGAATTGCTTTATGAAGTTCTTTCTTTCCAGGCAAAGTGAAAGGTAAAAAGCTATTAATTTTATACATCACCAAGTTCACACAACCAGTCAATAGAAACAGACAGGGAAGCGCAGAGATCCATATTAAGGAAAGCAGAGTATGTGAGATTCCAAATTTTCTTGTGTTGTGGGTTCATTTCTATTCTTTAAAATTAATATATGTGTGGTATTTCATTTCATTTCTTCACAGCCATATATCATAATTTAATTTTTTCCTTGATATAGGTATAAATGGAAAAGCTAAGGCATATTTATGCATAGAGGGTCATTTCTAAGTGCATGCACTAAATATTAATATCCCAATATCTTCCTAGTTTGTGAGCCAAGCAAGAAATGCATTTTTCATAGGAATTAATCTTTTTTTTCTGAAGCAGCAGGCTATTTGAGTGGGCTCTTTATGCTCAGAGAAAGCATTATTATTATTACATTTTCCTGAAGAAGAGACATTATTTAGAAAACACGAATAGCACAGGGACTGAGTTCTATATTCTATTTCTGATCCATTCAGAGAGATGGTGTCCAAATCCAACAGATGTAGACACAACAAATACTAATGGAATGAGGAGCTCAGTTTGCTTTTGTCGTTTTATATTTTTTCTTCTCGCAATAGCATTCTGGGTTTCCTCTGAAACATTGTCCTTGTCTTCCTTAGTGCCTGGAGATCAGTTGGGGCTGACTTTACCTGTGGCTCAAAGGCAGATGGCCCAAACCAGGCAAAGCAGAGTGCAAAATTACCTGTTCATAATGACTGATTTGGAGGTAGCCTCATGGCCCAATCCAGGCCAAGGAGGGTCCTGTTAAAGTTTTGGGTGGGATTATGGTGACGTTGCTCTGTAACTACGAAGATCTGAGTGTGGACCTGCCAACTGCCCCTCTGTTTCCTCAAGGGGAGGGCCCATCTGCGGATAACGTTAGCCGAGAGATGGAGAGACTGGGCTCCTGGTGACATCAGTTGAGTCTTTGCCTCCAGACATGCCTAGAGCATTAGCACTGTGCTTCTTTTTTATTCATGCAAGTCAGTAAATAACCTTTGGAGTTGGAGATCTGTCCCCTGCAGTTGCAAGAGCCCTGACAAAAATGCTCGCTTGGTGCCCCATTCACATGTGACCTTATGTAGTTCCAACCCCGCTGGGTAAGGGTTATTAACTTCATTCTATAGATAAAGGTCACAAAACTGCTGAATGACAGAATCTGGATTGGACAGTTTTAAGTTTTGTGCTTCATCTATTATACCATAACTCTTTTTCACAATGTCTCTCTTTAAGTTTTTTTTAGGAGGAATTTGCAGTGATTAATGCTATTGCCTTAATTCACCCTACTGAACTCACTATTAATGTAGTGGTGAACACTGATTTAACACTTAATTCTGTCCTCGATTCTACATTTAGTTTGTTTGCACTTCCTATGTCCTTTATTTATTTTTCTTTTCCATGTGTCAGAAACTATCTTCTAGACCCCTATTAAAGTTAATAGGCCCATAAGACAATTATTAATATAGTATCCTATTATCATTTAAAACATGTATTCTTTAAGTTGGGTGGGACTGAGTCTCAGGGGATCTTCAGGGTGGGGCAAACAGTGTTAGCCAGGTTGATGGAGTCTCAGATATGGCATCTGTCTGCCAGCTCTGTGGCTCTGTCAGGGGAGGGTTCAGAAAAGGGACAATGGACATCCTGTCTGGAAGAAAGCTGGCCCAGCTCTCACCTTGATGTCAGACCCTTCACTTTTTTCCTGTGTACCACTGGTGCCTTTCAAGCTGCTATCCTGGTATTGGAACTCAGAGAGAGTGAGTCTGAGTAGGTGAGTCTGTGTGTGGGTTCTTTAAGAGAAACTGCTTGGGACTCCAGAAGTTTCTTCCACCATCTGCATCATCACTGGATTTTCACAGCCAGAAGTTATGGGGACTTATCCTCCATCACTGGAACCCTGGGCTAGGGGGCCTAGTGTGGGGCTAGGACTCCTCATTCCTGAGATATCCCTCCTGTTGTTATCCACTACACGTGGTTGTGGAATCAGCCTGTTCTATGTCTCTGCCCCACCTACCTGCTCATGGGGAATGACAAAAAATCAGGTGTAGGAGATTGCAAAGCAGGGAGAGGAGCAAGAATCTAGGGCATGGATGTTACAAAGAAGGAGGGTAAGGACTACATAAAGAGAATATCTATAAGCATACCCAGGCTCTAAAATGGTGGACATCTTTGCCATATTGACTTTCCAAATGATCATATATATATTTTTGCTCTCGACAGTGCTTGTTACAAAAGCCACATTAAATAACCTTTACAATTCAACATTCCTCTCAATTAGCACTGCATTCCCAGGCAAAAGTATGGCAATATGATCACCACCCTATTCCACAAGTTAGGACACAGCAACTCTTGTGCCTCTTCTGTTGAGCTCTGCACTCCTTCACATTAAGCACACCATGACACCCCTGTCATGTCATCTTATTGTGTCCTTTTTTTCCTACTTAAAACCATAAGGTTTAATGGGGCACAAGCTTACAGTTTAAGTAGTTCTTTGCTGGCAAATAAACAAATACTTCAAGTTCATAACAGATGCACAAGTCCACTTTGGGAGAAATGCATTCCGGGCTCAGGTACATCCTGAGGGTTCTTATAACCACATTTGCTCATCTGTTCATGTGGTGTACACCTGTACAAATTTGGAATGGGCTTGAGTATAGTGTGAAAGAGTCCCAGGTTCAGAGCAAACTTCCAGTCTTTGTTTACTTCTCTGAATGTTGCAGATGGTTTCTTCTCAACCTATTAAAAAAATAGAATTCTTAGCATGTCTCAAAGCCTCTGGTGCCCATGGTGAAAGTATTAGAAACAGATGCAAAGAAATCAACCTTGATCAAAGAGCACGGATCTAACCTGCAAGGACATTAAAGTAGGCAGCAAAAGGTAGATAAAGGTCTTCAGCATTTTTTGTTAAAAACTGACTATTTCTATAAAATATATGTTTAAAAAAATACCTGATCATCAAGTATATGAAAGAAGGAAAGAAAATACTGGTGGCCAAAGACTGTTTGAAGGCTAAGGGCTATTTCTTGACTTTCCAAATTGTGTAGCAGAAAACACGTTAAGTAGCATAGAAAATGTGGGAAGGCTTGGGTTTTCATTGCTGTTTTTCAGCATATACGTGTGCTCTTCTTCTATATGTGGGATAGACAGCAAGTTGTTATGCATTATGCACATAAATTTGAGAGCTGAAAGATATGTATGATTGGACTTCAGTTCTGGCTTTCACTGTAAGAATAATGAATGTGGGGTTGCCAGAGCTATGCTCCCTTTCCTTCATGGAAAGACAAACAGAATTTTCCATGAATAGCCCCAGGAGTGTATCTGAGTTGCTTCCCCGTGGTGCTGTAAAGGTTTGACGCAGCAGTCCTGGGGTGTTCAAACCCTGCTCGTTCCAAAGAGAGGTCTCGCTCTCAACTGGCTATTGAGAGACATCCTCTAAGACCTTGCAATATCCTATTTGACAAGAGTGTCAGTGTTTACCTGTGGTCTTGAACCCCACCAGATGGTTTATACTAACGATGTGATTTATGGTTGAAGTCTTGGTCCCTCTCTATCAGTTTAACCTCTTGAGACCCTGGAGGCTGAGAAATAAAGGTCATCCACAAGGGTGCACCATGCCTGCCTGATTGATCCCAATGGTACCCTGAACACTAAGACTCTGTGACCGTCCCTGGTCGACACTAGTCTATATGTGTTGTCACACCTTTTGTTTTTCCTGGCAGAATTAGGTGCTGTCCATATAATTTCACTGGGAGAGGACAAGTGGAAGCTTGTGTCTGGTCTCTGCTGATTTTAATTTGTTTCGTTTTACTCTAGTTAACCATAATATTGAGTTACTGGCATGACTATTGCTCTTGCGAGTCCTTCTAATGACTCAGCAAGCCTAAGGATAGACCCTTGACAACACCCTTCTTCCAGTGGGAGGGTCTGCTCTTACACTCACCTTTGCAGCTCGTCTTTTTAATAGCTCAAACAGTGGGAACGTACATGCTGGTTATTTGGCAACCAAATCTGGCTGGTTTACCCTGCTTACAAGGCTCTTCTCATTGCTAACCCCTTCAAAAGGGAGAACAACAGAGACACAAAGTCCCGTTTTTCAGAGCGTGGCCCCACAGTGAATGTAACTGAGCTACAATCCAACCAAGGCTTTCTGCAAGATGCTGAAATATTGGGAGAGAATCCCTGGCTTTTATTCCTATGCAGTCTCTCACCATGATACATCTCCTAGCCTCTTGAAGATGGCAGCTTTCAAAAAGTCATTAATCTGCCACCAGGAAGAGACATGCATGTCTCTTTTTGTGACCTATGCATCATGTTTCTGTAGGGAGGTGTCAATCATTATCAGACTCATTAAAATCACCTTCAAAACAAATGTCAACTTTCTTCATTGTCTCCACAAACTTTCATTAGACCTAGACTCCAATGCTGAGAAATTTAATATATCTGTCCTCTTTCTTTGGGAGAGGGAGGACAGTTATATTAAAAACAAATAACAAAGCTGACAAAGCTTCACAGGTGACACCTACGCAGAGTCAGCTTTGAGACCCATGCTCTCTCTATTGTAGGTGGATGCCGACCTTGGCTCTGAAGTGTGGTGGGCTGGTAGGACCCATGTAGCCAGAGTAAGGGGACAGAAACTTAAAGAGTAAAGGGAGAGATCTAGAAAGCCCACTATAACCGGCTAAGATAATTAGTTTGATCTTATATGTAGGTTTAGGGGTTTTCAGTGGTCTCAGGAGTCTGTGTTTTGCTCAACTTTTCATACCACTTGCAAGTTCTTGCTGGTTATACAGCACGTAATGGACCATCTCCCTTGCAAGTTTTCTGCATTGTCTTCTCTCTCTTATTCTACCCACATCGCTCTGGTCCCTCAAACCCAGCTCAAGTTTAGTGCCATCCAGAAATATGATTGGCCCGACTAGATTTGGTTATGCCAAAACCCCTTATTTACTCTGTGCTCTATTCACCCCAAAGTTAACCTAAATTCTTGTAGTAAACATAGTTCTGTTCTTGAAGGTGGTCTGTGGAGTCAGTTTTGGTACAATGACCCTCTAGTTTTCTACATACTTTCAACATGAAATTGCACATATGTATTTCTGGAAAAGTTTTTAGCATACAAATCCACTCAAATCATGTTTACAAACCCAGTAGCCTTTCCGAAGCCATACATAAAAGTTACTTGAGTCAAGATTTTCCCTGATGCAAAAATGTCTTCATATAAATGCAAAACAGCTAAGATTATTTTTAAAATTACAATAACTTAAAGGTTTAAAAATTACAGCAGTAGCTTATCTGAACAGAAGTCATTGATACTTAAAAAATCCCAAATGGTTTGTGAAACCTGTAGGTGAAATGAATGTCTCTCTGGATACACAGATCTTTTTTTTCCCAGTAGAATTTTGTAGGCATGACTGGTTTTAAAAAAAATGATCAGGGATGTAGGCTTAAGGAAGGGGCAGAACTAAAGCAAAAGCAAAGACAAGGATTCAAAAGATATCAGTGAATGAACAATTGGTAACCCCCCATGTTGCTATATTTTCTTCTCTGCTTCATCCTGAGATTTTTACCCAGTTAATAAGGGGATGAGCTGGGACTCCAGCAGTGTTAGCTCTGTTCCATGGCTTTTTACAATTTACCACAACTGCCCTCAGCAGAGTTCATTAATCTTTGAAAATTTTCTTTACATGGTAGGCTACTAGATCTTTCTACTATTGCAGGCACCTCTAAACCAACCTGGCAAAAACTGAACTCATCCTGTCTCTTTGCCTCCAAACTTGCTTCTCTTTTATGACCTGTTACTAGCACAGTCATGAGCTCAGATGCTTACCATATATACTTCAGTTCCCGTTTGACCCTTCATTTTTCCCACTCCTGTATCAATTCATTCTCGCAGAGTCTGCTCTCACCATGCTTCTCAGTCTCTCCCCTTGTTTTCCATGCTGCTGCCACCTTTGCTCAAGTTTGTTTTATTTTATTTTTTATTTTACATTTTGCTTGTGCAACTGCAATAGCTCCTAACTGGTCTCCTAGCTTCTAAGTCCTTTTCTTCCAACCTCTCCTTTCCAGTAGAGAAACTATATTTCTATTCCTCTGACACCTGGACTATCCTTTTCCTGCCTGCACATTGTAAAATTCTACATCCTATGAAGACAGTGACACATAGCCTTTGTTCTTCTTTCTTCTGTGTCCTTTGTTCTGTCAGCTGATAGTTCTTTCCCTAACAGACACTGGGCTTGTTCATGTGACTTGCTTTGGACAATGGGACAGCGATAAATTTAAGCAGATGCTTAAAAAAAGCATGTGTTAATTTCTGCCTTTTTCCTCTTTTCCTTGATCCTTTGTTTATTCTCAGTGGACATGTCCGGGGAATCCTACTGGAAAATGAAACACATGAAATAGAGAAGTCAGTACACGTTGATCCAGCCAAGGCTGTCCTGGACTGGCCATCCATCATCTGACTGAGATGCATACTTTAGCCATGCTGAGACCAACAGAATCATTCAACTAACCCTGAGACATGTGAGAAATTATCCATGGTTTTGAGTCCAAGTTTGAGATACTTTGTTATGCAGCCATAGCTAACTGATACATAGGCTATCCTTCTTTCTGAAGTACTCCTGTAATACTTTGTTCATACTATTATAATAGCATTTATTATGGTCTGACTGTCCTGTAGGAATGAGTGAGTCCCTTTAAATCAGAGGCTGGATTTTTATATTTCCAGTATCTGAAACATAACCTAAGTACACATTAGGTATTCATTAAATACTTATTTAATAAATTTAGAAATATAAATAAATGTACACTAACTCTCCACTACCCAATCTGTTATGAAACAACAGATTTAAAATGTGTACTTTTGGCCATTCAGTTCAGCAAGAGCATCTTAGTCAAGTCTACGCTTATATGTGGGAGAAAAGGCTTTCTTTGTGTATTTGAAAATTAGTGTTTGTTCTTAAAAGTTATTTCCTTTCAAGCCTTTTATTTGTTTTTTTTATATTAATTTTATTTTTTCAATTACAGTTGAAAAATATTATGTTAGTTTCAGGTATACAACAGTGATTAGAGATTTATATACCTTATGAAGTGATCACCCTCATAAGCCTAGTACCCATCATAGTGATACACTTACATGGTTATTACAATATCATTGACTATATTCCCTATACTGTACATCCCTGTGACTGTTTTTGTAACTGGCCATTTGTGCTTTTTAATCCCTTTCACCTTTTTCAGCAAACCCCCCAATCCCTCCCCCATCTGGTGGTCATCAATTTTCTCTATGTTTGAATTATTTTTTGTTCAGTTATTTTGTGTTTTGAATTCCACGTTTGTGTGAAATCATATGGTATGTATCTTTCTCTGTTGGATTTATTTCAGCTAGGTCCATCTATGTTGTCACAAATGGTAAGATTTCATTCTTTTTTGTGGCCGAATAATATTTCATTACATTTATGTTTGTTCATCTATTGATGAACACTTACATGTTTATCTTGGCTATTATAAGTAATACTACAATGAACATTGGGATGCATATATCTTTTCAAATTAGTGCTTTGGATTTCTTTAGATAAATACCCAGATGTAGAATTGCTAGGTCATATGGTAGCTCTATTTTTAATTTTTTGAGGTACCACCATACTGTTTACCATAGTGGCTGTACCAATTCACAATCCCACCAACAGTGCACGAGGGTTTTCTTTTTTCCACATTCTCGCTGACATTTGTATTGTGTTTTGATTTATTGATGGTAGACATTATGACAGGTGTTAGGTAATATCTTATTGTAGTTTGTATTTGCACTTCCCTGGTGATTAGTGATGTTGAACATCTTTTTATATGTCTATTGATCATCTGTATGGATAAATTCTCTTTGGAGGATTCAGGTCCAGTTCAGGTGTCTATTCAGGTCCTCTACCCATTTTTAAATCAGATTGCTTTTTGGGGGGGTTGAGTGTAAGGTGTATGAGTTCCTTTTAAAATTGAGTGAATATTTTCTCTCATTCAGTAGGTTGTGTTTTCATTTCGTTGCTGGTTTTCTTTGCTGTGCAGAAAGTTTTTAGTTTGATGTGTCCTATTTGTTTGTTCTTTCTTTTGTTTCTCTTACCCAGTGAGACCTATCTAAAAAAATACTGCTAAGAGCAATGTCAAAGAGTTTACTACCTATGTTTTTTTTCTTCTAGGAGCTATGGTTTCCAGTCTTACATGTAAGTTTGTAATCCATTTTGAATTTATTTTTTCATATGGTATAAATAAGTGATCTAGTTTCATTTTTTCCATGTATCTGTTCAGTTTCCTCAACACCATTTATTGAAGAGATTATCTTTACCCCATTGTATATTCTCCCCTCCTTTGTCATTATTTGACCAGATAGGCATGGGCTTATTTCTGGGTCAAGCCTCTTGTTGTGAGATTAAGTGCTTTTTGTCCAAAAGAAGAAGCAGTTGGTCATTCAGGTTCAATTCACGGCTTGCGACCTACCAGTGGGAGGATGTGTGCTGGACTTCAGATTTGGAGAGGATGACTTCCAGGGTAGACAAAGTGCAGATATTTAGAGGAAAGAAAGAGGGAGGTGATAGCGTGTGAGTGATTTTTACACTGTCTTTTCTTTCCCTTCACTGTATTGGTGGTAAAATATGTATGGCTTCTTAATCTAACCATCTTTTCCCTTTTGGCAAATCCAAATTAGGTTTCGCAGAGAAAACTCTATAGGCCGTACTAGTTATTTCCATGCAGAGAGGTAAAATGACTATATTTTTGAAAAATTTTCAGCATGTTTGTGCATATATTTGTGCAAAAAATAGTTACTTTATAAAAGAAGGTATACTTGTACCTTAAATACCAGTCTTTGATTTACAAATATATTCTACAGTTATTTCCTAATCAGTGGCCACTATGTCATGTATAAAAATATACATATATTCATATTTATGTATAATATATACACTAGGCTTTTTGGGGGTTCATCCTCTCAATTTTACTCCTTCCCCCAGTCCCACAACCTGCCTAGTAGAGTGTTGTGTGCTCAGTAGACATTAAGTAAATTCATCTGCCATTTCTCCGCCACCCCCCTTTCTGCCTCTGTTTTCTGAAACGGTAGACATTCCTATCTCCAATCTCCTTGGTATCAGACTTGGCACAATATTTGCTATACATAGACACTTGGACACTGACTAATGGCATCATCTAGAGAAGAACAAGTAGCAGATTTGTGAATTCAATTTCTGTTCAGCCTTTTATTGTCAGGGCTAATTGCTTGTTTAAGTAAATGCATCTGAATTGAATAGCAGCTGAAGATGTTTTGGGATAGTAGGAGTGTTGAATTTCACGTGCGAAGAGCAGGACTAAGAAAATGCATGTTAATTTCTGGAAAAATTGTAATCCATGCAGGGGTCTTTCCTTAGAGAAAGAAATTGGTTTTGGCAACAGGCAGACAAAATCAAGGGTCAAAAACCGCAATGCCTGCCGCAATTGGACAGGTAATTGAAATGAGTCCAGTAGGTGGCGACGATGGTGAATTTACATTGGCAACGGGGCCGCCCTCCTTACTCTGATGGCTGTAAATTACCTATTGCAATGTGGGGGCTAGACGATCCACTTTTTAAAGCCAGTCTAGACATCCACATTTTATTTAAATGGGAAATGTGTGCTTTAATTGTTGACAACTAATTCCAGAATATGGATTATTCTTGTGGCTATTATTTTGCTTCTTTTCAGCGCAACAGAAACAGTCAATGGGCTTTTCGGTTGTTCTTTCCTCACTATAGAAATTAGCCATTCCCTTTTGGCCTGACAGCTACATCACAGAGTGTAATGGGAAATTATCTAGGGAACGTCTGAAGCTACATTCCGAGTGAGCAGAATCTACTGAGCAGAAAAATCTCACCATAGGACTGTCTTTGAATCTATTTGTTTCCTGTAAAAGGAAGTACTTCCTGTCAAAAATGCTGCAACCCATATTGGAAATGTCTGGGAAAACACCAGCTTTTGTGAATGGGGGCTAACTATCTAGTGACATAGGGACTCCCTTGACTCAGTGAGAACTTCTTCATGGGAACAGCTGAGGCCCAGGTAAAACAATGCCAGATCTTAGTGGCTTCACAGAACCTTGAAGGAGCCATAGCAAGGGACAGTTGAGTGAACTCACATCTCACCCCAAAGAAAATACCTACCAAATCCTTTTTGGTGAATTGTATCTACAGATTGGTACGTTCAAGATGAGCTTTGGGGTATACATTTGCACAATGTTGGTCTATCAGTTCACACTCATGCAATTTATCAGCTGGCCAATAATCATGACCCTGTGCTCCCTGAGTGTCCTTGTTAGAACTGTCACGCTGATCCTCGTTCTGGACCCCTTAGATCTCCTCCGGGACCCAGACATGAAGGCTTAATGCCTGTCCCCGTACTGCAAAGGGCAGGAATCTGTTCTCTTTGCCTATGTCCGAGCCATAACAGTTCTAAATATCTTATTATCATTTTGGAACACTTGAACCAGAATGCCAGGCCTTCATAAACAGCAGTAGACTTCGATATTGGAATATTGTATTCTTACTGCTTTCTTTCCAACAGCCATGGCTGGAGGGGAGCTCGAGGTAAGTGGGAACAAACAGCTCAAGAAACACAATGTGGATTTTACTAAAAGCTAGAAATCCTTTGTTTCAGTCCCAATATATACTGGGTGTCCTAAAGCACATTTCATGGGTTTTATCTTACATTTTTCTATTATTGGAAAATTTTGACTGTCTAATTTTAAAACAGATTTTTTTCTTCTGCAAATATGCAGGCTCATATAACCTGTGGTAGCTGAGAAGCAGTGGGAACATTCCCCATGTTCCGTGACCTCAGAGTCACACTTTAAGCCATGCAGTGGTCTCGTGTTAGTAGAATAAAACATGTATGAGTCGTGACTAGCTGCAGAGTCAGGAGTGGGTATTTTAGTGTTTTAATAACCTGGCTCTGTTAATTTTGGTCTGCTGTACACGTTTCTATTTTTGTCTCCGGTGAGAACCACCAAGAAAGGTGTCAACCAGAATACTGCAGATGTTTTTGTAAAACTGTCATTTGCAAAATTAAATGTCCAAGACAGTGATCACACTTTTACACTCATACAGGCCCGTCACGTGCCTTTCCACCAATGACCACGCAGGAGCCTGGGCAGAGAGCAAGGGTGAAGCAGGCAGTGGAAGAGAAAGGAATGAGGAGACGGAGCCTGGCTTTCACAGACAAGCCTTTTCTCTAACTGCCCCTTCTCTGGCAGCCAATGGGGCAGCAGTGGCAGGTTCTGACCTTGGCCCCTGTGGTTCTCCCGGGAAGGAGAAGCCGAGTCAGCAGAGAGAGAGGAGCAGGACCAAACGGACACAGAGAACACTTCTCATTCTGATCAGTAGCAAGATCACATAATGCAGTTTGGAGATTGTCAGCAGTTAAATTGTGTTCCCCAAAGTCATGGGTTGAAATCACATCCCCCCAAGTGCCTGAGAATGTGACCTTATTTGGAAGTAGGGTCATTTGGAAGTAGAGGTAATCAGTTAGTAAAGGTGAGGTCATACTTGGGGAAGGTGGACCTTTCATCTAATATAACTGGTCTCTTTATAGAAAGGGGAAATGTGGACTGACATGCAGGGAAACACACCTTGTGAGACTGGGCTGATGTGTCTACAGGCCAAGGAACACCAAAGACTGCAGCCAAACACCTAAGAAGAGACGAGGAAGGCGCCCCCCCTACAGATTTCAGAGGGGGCATGGCCCGGCCTACACCTCAATTGCAGACTTCTGGCCTCCAGATTTGTGAGAGAACACATTTCTGTTGTTGTAAGTCACTGACTTTGTTTCAGCAGCCCTAGAACACTAACAGAGAGACCATGTCTTTAGCACTGTGGCATGAGGCAGAATTTTCAATTCAAGGGTCTGTTACAGTCACATCTGGATTTGGGGTAAGAAAATCTGTTGACTCACTCTGATGTTTTTTCCTGCCTGTAGAACTTACATCAGAGGGGCCTGGAAGCTCAGAGATTAAGGATAGGAACCTTAGGATCATTCTGGGGTTCAGTCACTTAGGGGCTGTGTGGTCTTGGGACTGTTACTTAGTGTCTTTGCTTTTCAGGTTCCTCATCTGTAAAATGGGGATAATAATAGTGTCTATCTCATGGAAGTAGATACAATTCATAAAGACGGAGTGAAGTAAAGCATTACTCTATGTGTATTCAATAACTGTTTGCTGAGTTCATGGTGTATGGTGCATTTACAGTCAAGCAGAAAAATATGTTAAACAAGAAAAAAAGGAAAAGATAATTACAAACCCTGACAAAAACTCAGGAAGAAACCAGGGGGTCTTGAGAGAGGGAGTTGAAATGGGTGAGACCTACTTTAGATAAGAAATTCAAAGACTCCTATAAAGAGGTAAAATTTAAGCTGACACCAAAAGGATGAACAAACAGTATTAGCTGGGTGAAGAGTTGGGGGAAAAGATCACAGACAGTGGGAAGCAGCCTGTGCAAAGGCCCTGAGGTAGGGAGACTGTGGTATGTTAAAACACTGTCTGCTTTGTAATGGGTAGATGGCGGTAGCAGTTTTCTATTGCTGCAGTTGCAAGTTACCACAAACATAGGGCTCAAAACAACACCCATCTGTTACCTCACGGTTCCTGAAGGTCAGAAGTCTGGGCACAGCTGACTTCTCTGCTTAGGGTCTCCCAAGCTGAAATCAAGATGTCAGCCATCCTATAGTTCTCATCTGGGGCTCAGGGTCCCCCCCAGTGGTTGGCTGAATTCCCTTCTTTGTCACATTCTCCACATGGCTCCTTCCATCTTCAAGCCAGCACCAGCAGGTTAAGTCCTTCTCAGGTTTGGAATCTCTCCGCTCTGCCTACCTTTGATTTTAAGGGCTCGTGTGATTTTATTGGACTCACTTGGATAATCCAGGAATCTCTTTCCATTTTAAAATCAGTTGATTGGCCCTTTACAGACTCACCACAATGTATGCCTGAGCATGCTGCCTCATCGTGGAATCTTCTTCATGGTTGTCACTCTGCTTACCACATGGTATATCTGTGGAGAGGATCTGATGATGGAGGGCCTTATGGGTCATGACAGAGTTTGGAATTTAATTTAATGACAATAATTATAGCAATTACTAGTATCATATAATTACCAGGTATGGCACCTGTTTATTAGCATTAAGCATACTGCCAAACATAAGCATAATCTCGGCTGATCCTCCTAACCAGCCCTTTTGGGAAACTTACCACTGTACCCAATTTACAGAAGAGGAACTGAGGCTTATGACTTACACAAGATGGACCATCTCTCAGTGAGTCCATATTTAAACCTAGATCAGTCTGGTTCCAAATTCTATTAGTATTTTTATTTTAAATCCTCCTTATTTAGCATGCTTTTAAGGTATATTTTGTAGTGTTTCAATAGGAATTTTTCTATTGTGAAAAAAGCATAATTGCATCTAACTGGATGTTTTCCTATTTGAGTCTCTTTCTCTCTCTCTCTTTTAAATTGATTCTAGGGAGAAAGAAAATCAATTTGTTCTACTTATTTATGCATTCATTGATTCCTTCTGGTATGTGCCCTGTTAGGGATTGAACCTACAACCTTGGCATATTGGACTACTTGGCTAGGGCCCTGTTTGAGTCTCTTAACCATGCTTAAGGGAAGCTTAGTAATTCTAATCAGTAGGTTGTAGCCCAGTACTCATGAAGATATGGCTTCTTTTATAAGGTATCCAGCCAGGTGAAAAATAGAGACATTTATTGAAGAAGACACAAGATACAAGAAACTTTGTACACAGGACAATGATGCCTCAGTCCCCTTCAAAGTAGGTGCCTTGGGACCTCACACAGTTCTCCCAACTGCCATCAGCTTCCCTTGTGGTATTTTCCCGAATCTCATCAATGATCTGAGATCTCTTCCCTTTCAAAGGTGATTTTAGTTTTGGGAAAATTCAGAAGTCACAGGGCACCAAATCTGGGCTGTAGGAGGGCTGAGTCACCTGGGTGATTTGATGTTTCACCAAAAAACTGAACCAGACATGCATGAACTGGTGCATTGTCGTGATGAAGCTGCCAGTCACTAGTTGCCCATAGTTGTGGCCTTCTGAATCATCCAAATAGTTTCTGTGGAGGAAACTATTTGTGGAGGAATGTTCAAGCTTAATACAACATTTGATGCAGATTTGTTGCTCTACTTGCTCAGTCATTTTAAATGTGATGGCCACACAGTACACATGCTCACTCAATAGCATCTACTGCTCCCTGACTAGTACAGTGAAGTCATCATTGTTCACTCATAAGTATTCCACTCTCCTTGGCTGCCAGGTTAAATCATGTTGCACAAACCTATAACCATTGCTGGACCTTTTCTGGATAGACTTTGTATATGAAAGAGTTTTAAAGAATTTATAGAGTTCAAAGACAAGAACCAAAGCTCAGTTTTTACGATTTTTCTCAACATTTAGTTGGTTGATTTTTAATTTACATGGGATCAATATGTCTTTAATATTATCTCTTGGTTTGCCTTTGGGTATACCTTGATTTTTGTTGAAGGTATTGAACTTTGAAAATTTCCTTTTTTTTCTTTTTTCTCTCTCTCCCCCTCTCTTTCTTTTTATTGTTGTGCAAGTACAGTTGTCTCCATTCCCTCCCATCACTCTTTCCACCACAGCCATCCCCACCTTCCACCCTCAATTCTACCCTCCCCTTGTCCCTGTCCATGTGTCCCACACACATGCTCCTTGACAAAGGAGGCAGGAAGCATGTACCAGTAACCAGCATTTAATAATGAGGCCATTACATCCACATTCTAATTTTTTTCAGGGATGTTATTTATTACCCCTGTGTAAAAAATTATTTATTGATTTGAGAAAGAAAAATTGATTTGTTGCTCTACTTCTTTGTGTATTCATTGGCTGATTCTTTTTTTAAAAGATTTTATTTATTTATCTTTAGAGGGGAAGGGAAGGAGAGAGGGAGAGAAATATCAACGTGTGGTTGCCTTTCATGCGTCCCCTGCTGGGACCTGGCCTGCAACCCAGGCATGTGCCCTGACGGGGAATCGAACCAGCGACCCTCTGGTTCTCAGGCCAGCACTCAGTCCACTGAGGCACATCAGCCAGGGCTCATTGGTTGATTCTTGTATGTGCCCTGACCAAGATCGAACCCACACCTTGGTGTATCAGGATGATATTCTAACCAATTGAACTACCTGGTCAGGGCCCATTATCTCTATTTAGATGGCAGTTAGAAACTCAGCCATTTTTATGAATTGTTTAGAACTAGCAGAATCTCTAGTCCAGGGGATTACTTGTGGCTAGAGAATACACCTAGCTCTTATCCCATGGACCTCCTTGTTCACCTCTTGGTACACCCTGCCAAGGATGAAGTTCTAGAGATCTGACTCCATGCTGGTGACAAGAAGTGCCTGCTCACATACTCACCCCTACACCCTGTCAACTGCCCTCACATAGTGGTCCTTCTATTTAAGGGTCTTGTAGACAGGAGCTACAGAGGATTATAATCGCAGAGTCTACCTCCAGAGGCTAGATAAACCTTTTCCGAGGGCTTGGGGGAAGGTGAACTCTGCTGTTCTCTAGGAAAGCAGGTAGAGGTATTATATGGGAAGAGGGAATCAGGGAAGCCCATAGCCCACTGAATGGAGCAGCCTGGGTCCTGGGAGATTGCCTGGGGATGTACTTTGCAGAAATCATCTGGCCCTAATCCCCAGGTACCTGCTGATTCAGGACAGCTTGTCATTAGTTAATATTTCAGTGTCCTTTGGGTACTGCTTCCCTATAGCTCTGGAAACACTTGCTCGGGGATAAGCTGATAGAACTCAGGGCTCCAGGAGAGAATAAGAAACGCATGTGCCCTCGAATTGCCAAAAACGATTTCTTTGCAGCTGCAGTACAGAAACAGACATCAACACGTTTAAGCCATGCAGGAGGGGGTAGAATTCCACCCAGAATGCAACTTTGTTTGCCAAGTTTCTTGCTAGTCTTTCCTATACAGGGGGTAGGAAGCATTCCCAGAAAGAGAACGCCGAATGAAGTTATAACAACCTAAAAAAGGCAATTCGAGAGGGAGCAAGATCTTCAACAAATAAAAAAGTGTAAATGGTAACATTCCAGCAAATTAGCTCCTCGAGAAGCCCTGAGGCAGAACTGTAAGCCATTATAATTAAGGATTTGGAAAATATCAGTATTTAATTAGAGCTTCCTTTCTTGGTGAAATGCTGTTGTTTTGCTGTAACTTCAGGTGTAAACAACTAAACATACCCATTTCAAAAATGTGTTTTGTTGCAAGCCTAGAATCTATGCTAATGCTAATTTGCTTATCATGGCTTCCTGGACTGTTTTTGCTGTTTTGTTTGTTTCTTATCAGAGCTGAATTTTAAGAGCAGTTTTATCTTTAGTTCCCCAAAGCAGCCATCTCCAGTTCCCAGGCTGTTATAGACACTTATCCACAAACATTCGGGAACATCCTAATAATTCAGTCCTACTTCATAAACCTATCAACTTCCCCATAATCTAATAAGCACAGTCCCTCTAATATTTAATGCATATGGTGGCTGCTGTTTTAGGCAAGGAGTTTTAAAATCCATTTCCAAGGTAATCAAATATCTTGACAATAGCAAAACATCTCGGCTTTATCCCTTAACAATGGCTAACGGTTTAGAAATTGGTTTGTACCACTTGAAATGATGATTTAAAAAACCAAAACACAGCCATCACGTAGGTAGTACCTAAGTTGGTCTGAAGGTTGTGGGTTATTGTTAAGCTGATTAACATAGGTAGTACCTAGTGCCTGACTCACAAGCAGCCTTAGCTCTCCCTTCTGTACCCGTAATTCCTGACAACAGATAAACCTTTATTCTGTTGCCTATACAGGGATGCATGTAGCTCAAAATGTTTTCCAGCCGTGATGGAGAAGATGAGGCATTATCAAGACTAACACTACAATTTAACGCTTCAGAGGAGCAGTGTATATCATTACTCCCTCTGTAGCCAAGCACACTAATTAATATTTATTGCTCCTGTCAAGCCAGGAGCCACGGCCAATCCATTCCTGTGGCAGTTCAATGGGAGACTGGACACCATATATCTCCTTGGCAGACATGTTTGGGTCATCAGCAAAGACGGGAGCCCCATTCCCCAGTGAGACATCGTAAACTCTCTCCATTCTCTTGCAAAATTAAACCATTAATTTATTCGTGTTAATTTTTATCCTTGTTGGGGATTGCTGTAAAATAATGAGTGAGGGGAGGGTGGAGAAAGGATAAGAAACAGCTGCATGTTCAGGATCAGCTGCCTAACATATTTATTAGAACAAGGGCTTTTAGAACCCACAACCTTTGTTTTTTGTTTTTAATCAGATGTCCCTTAAAGGTTACAGATGTGTGGGGGAAAAGATGATTATAAATCCTCATGAAGTTTAATCAAAAGTGGCAGACCACCCACCGGTGAACAAATTATTAAAACTATTTGATATAAAACTTTGCTCAGCCTTGTCAACAGAAGTCCATCATCAACAGGTCGCTGGCAGTGGAATTAATTAAGTGAGGGCGAAATAATAAATTAATTCTGGTATTGCACCTACAGCAAGGAATTTGGCACCCAGAGCAGAGAAGTTTCTACTGAGGCCGTGAATCATTCTATAGTGCATCTGAGTAAACCCAGCATGCTGTGGAAGAGAGTTTACTCAAAAATTTAATTAGGAGAACATGGAAACCACACCGGAGAAAAGTAGGGCACCAAATGCTGCTTTATTTATTTTATTTTACCCTTTTGCTAATTCTACCAGGAGCACCTGTGTCATTAGAAACCACATGACCCAAGCTGCTAAGCTTTTGATTAACAGTAGGAATACCTGTGAACTTTTCACTGAAGCTCATCTAGGCCATTACACTCTTCCTTTGAAATAACCACTCTTCCCTTGAGGACGATAATATTCATGATGGTAATGGCGAAGCAACAATAGCAATAATGATACAAGAGCCAGCATATGTTGGGCCGGTATGATGCCCCGGGTACTAAGTGCTTTACATACATTATCTCATTTAATTCTTACAACCCTCTGAGGTAGGAATTATTAGTTGCATTAAACAGATGAGGAATTGAAGTGTAGAGTTCTGTAACCAAGGTTACGCCTGCATAGTCTCTTACACTCCAAAGCTGTTCTTCTGTCTACTGCTCTTTCTCCAGGACGCTGTTTGGAGGGCAATGGGGATGTTTTGTGAAGAAGTAATTTACAAGAAATAGAACCTCCACTGTTGCCTCACTGCCTGTCCCTGGCTCCCGCGTGGTTCATGTTTCACCTTGGCAGTGTTCTTCATGTCCTGATCTCTGACCTCTGCCTCCTGTCTCTTTTGACAGCCAGCATCTTCTCTCTCCAGGGCCCTTGATGCCTCAAGGTTGTCTTCACCGTAATTCACTTGTGGTGAGTCCTCTCTTCTCTGCCCATATCAGGATGCCATTGGAGCCTTCCATTCTCTTATTCAGTTTCTCTCTTACTCAGGGCCAGTCACATATATTAAGTGGTGTCTGCAACATTGTTAATTATCCCTTTTTCATGGGGTGGGTGCATTATTGCAGCACCAATAACCATAACTACCTTACAGTGTGCATGAGGGCTTACCTCTGCTATAGACTTTCCAAACCAATTTAGTGATTTAAAAACATTTTTGGGAGGATGGGAATCCATGATGACTTTTACAATTGCTAATACCCTAGTATGAAGGGCGGTTCTTAAACCTGGGTCAATGCTGGGAAGATTGGACAGGCTAGCAGCAGTTCAGGTCACTGCATTTTAGAATTACATAGAACTGCCCTGGCTGGTGTAGCTCAGTGGATTGAGCATGGGCCAGCGAACCACACGATCACAGTTCGATTCCCAGTCAGGGCACATACCTGGGTTGCAGGCCAGTTCCCGGTTCCCAGTGGGGGACACACGAGAGGCAACCATACATTGATATTTCTCTCTGTCTCTCTCCTTTCCTTCCCCTCTAAGATAAATAAATAAAATCTTAAAAAAAAAAAAGAATTACGTAGAACTTTCCACTCACTGGGCTGGCCAGCCACCTAATGCCTCAGCCTCTGTTTCCTTATTGTAAGATGAGGAGATTTATTGCCCCATTCACAGTATTGCCATAAAGATGAAATGAGACGACATAGGTAAAATGCTCCGTACTGTGTAAGCACTCATTATTATTAGACATTTTGCACGTGGTTTTCAAAGGGTGGTCTCCGGAGCAGCAGCCCCTGGGGAGGCAAATTTCTGGGCGTTTAAATAAGCCCTCTCATGATTGTGATGCTCTAACGTTTGGGGACCACTGCTCTACATACCAGTGTTTCTCCCTGGTGAGAGTTATTTTTGACTCCCGTATAGCTGTTTTTCTAATAAATGTCTCCTGCTTCCCCATGCTGTTCTGGTGAAAATTGTAGGATCCTCTGGGTAGGGGCTAATTCTATGCTCTGTGGATTGTCTGCCTCACTTTTTACTCCTAATAATTACTGCTAATAATAATAATTAGTGAACACTTTTCTTTGACTTGATTACTGCTTTATGCTGAAGAAAAAACATCCTTTCAATTTTTCTTCCCTTTTTTGAAGTCTGACAAATGACTATTACCATGTTTAATCATTCACCTGTGTGAAGCAGATTTTTATTTACATCTCTCATGTTTGTTCTTCAATATCTTAGGAGAAACATCACATTTGTATTAAATTTTAAAGAGGACTCTTACTCTAAACCAGGGTCAGTGGCTTTTTTCTTTCCCTCATTCGCCATATTTAATTCAACCCTGGAAGACTGGTGCACATGTCGTTTCCTCCTCATCCCTGCTTGAATGCTGATTGAAGCATTTTGAATTAATTTCATTAAATTATTAATAGCTCATGATTGGAAAACATTCCATATTGAAGTTTATGTTTCATCATGCGCTGTGCACTAACGTGGGAGATTTCATGCACGTGAATGGATGCGCTTCCACCGGCTAGGTGAGGTGTTGGCTCTGGACTCGCCACAGGGAATTCTCATGAAGTCAAAATTTAATAGTGAAGTGGATATTTTAGTTTTTATTAAGTCAGGACCGTTTTCTGGACATCGCATGATGAGAATTAGATCATTTATTCAACAGAAATGTGCTAGGCACTCAGAATCACCAGACTAAAGATAAAACGACAAAGGAGAAAGGCTTGTAAATGTGAGCATATGACAAGAAAATCGACCTCGTCTTCCCTGGGAAGTAGTGTTTGCCCTGAAGTGAGGCATGTCTATGGTTTGTTTCAGGAAGCTGGGGGCATGGTCATGAGAAGGTGTATTTCAGGAAGAAGGAACAACATGTGTAAACGTCCTGTGGCAGGAAGGAACATGGCATCTAAGGGGGTGCTGGGTAGAGATCCATATGGCTAGGGGTCAGAGGACAGTGGCGAGCCATAAGGAATTTAAAGCAGAGGAAGATGTGATTATACATTTAGGTCTCAGAGAGATCACTCTGGTTGTAGTTTGGGGTGTGGGTTGTCAGGAGATCAGGATGGATGTGGTCAGAGCAGCCAGTAGGCTATTTCAGAAGAGAGAGCATAGTAGGCCTGGATTGAGATGGAAGTGGCAGAATGAATGAATATTCAGATAATTATGAAGTAACACTGACAGGATGGTGATGGGTGGGGGCAGAGAGGTGATTCTCATGGTGGTACTGTTAGGTGAGTTAAGAGAGTCCTGGAAGAAAAGTAGATTTGCCAGGGATTCTCCTATCCCCCTTTGGGCTGTTGCATGTGGTGAGTCAAGGGAGTATTGGGTCTGGACGTTAGGGTCTGGAGCTCAGATGAAAGTCAAAAGGGGGGGAAGGATGGGGGGGTGTGCAGGGTGGAGGGGAATGAAGGGGGGGATAGAACAACTGTAATGGTATAATCAATAAAATATATTTTAAAAAAAGAAAGTCTAAAATGGCATATGTGCATTTGGTCTTATTTGCTTTATGTGGTGACAGAGCCACAGGCATGGATGAAAAGATGGGTCCTGGATTTCACCTTTAAGGAAAAACAACATGTAGTGCTAAATAGAGGAGAAGACAAGAAGGGGTGGCCAGAGGGAGAGGAGGAAATCAGAAGAGCGAGGTACCGCTGGAACTAAGGAAAGAAAGTATTTCAAGAGGGAAGCAGTGGCCAACGGAGTTAAAGAACACCAAGGGGAAAGGCCAGCGAAAAGGTCTGCTAGATATGGAAGAATCCATGATTTGGTATATTTGACATTGGATATTGGGAAAATAATGAGTGACCATGAATGTAACAACAGTCTCTGGAGAATAATTAAGATATTTTTGTTGAGGTTATTCCTTCCCCCCGACCCCATGACCTTTGGGCCCCAAGACAGAGGAGAACAGAGAAGAGGACCCACTGAGGTACAAGGTAGTGAAGGACATGAAAAAACAGGCTTTGGAGGCAGACATCAGGGTTTCAATTCTGACTCCGAACTACCTAGCTTTAGAGGATTCCTTTATCTCCCTAAGTTTTAGTTTCTTTATCTATAAGGTGAGTATGACTACTTGACAGGTTTTTGTGAGGATTAAAGAGAAATATATCAAAAGCTTAGCAAGGTACCTGGCCCACAGTAAAGGTTAAAAAATATTCATTCAATATATGAGTGACGGCTTTCAAGCAAGTGAATGATGAAGAGATACGCATTTCATATATTTCAGAGGATGGGATGACTCTGTGTACAGCTTCATAATCTGAAGAATGGCTAAATACAAAGGATGTTCATTTCCATTGCTTTTAAACGAGATTTTTTATAGTGTACCATAGTGCTCTGTCCTCTGCCCCAGATAGTTTAACTTTTTAATTAATGTCTCCGATGAGGCTGTAACAACAATTTTATAAAAAATAGAGATGATAGGTTGATATGAACAGGAAAGTTATAGTATGTGTTATATGTGACAATAAAGATTGAAATAAGAAGAAAACAAATGGTCTGAATAGAATCAGATAACAATGAACAAAAACATCTACTCTTAAAATTTCAATTTTTATTTTTCCATCACAATAGACGTTCAATATTATTTTATGTTCAAATATATCTACTCTTGAGTCGAGTAAAGCAACTCGAGTCTAGTGTACACATTCAGGACACTATAATTCATATGACCTTTTATAGGAGGTTGAGGATTAAATGGACAGTGAGTTTTATATAAGGCCACAGTTGAAGGCAGCTGCCGAACCAGCTGTGTGGACACTGCTGTTGTCAACACAAGTCAGCTCCTCTCTGCTTTCTGGCACCTGTCTAGTCTACGTTTCCCAGTTGCCCTTGGGATAGGTTTTTGCCAGGGGAACATGAGAAGTAATGTACTTTCCTTTTGGGCCAAGGTAGTTAAGAGTGTTAATTAAGTCATCTCCATAATTTTGCTTTTCCCTTGATGTAGGGCTGGATCGGCGAGGTTCCCTCAGGCCCCAGGAGGTGCCGAAGTCTGGGTCCATGAAAGACTAAGGGGTAGAACTTCCCCCCTTACTTCCCAACCTCATGCCACCTGCCAAGAAGCAAAAACCAAACCATTCATGAATTAAGCCAGGAAGGCTGTAACAACAATTTTATAAAAAGTACAGATGATAGGTTGTTACCATGAGCACCACTATTATTCCTGACTCAAAACAAGAACCCAAAATATAAACAAAACTGCCACAGTCTTTAGTTATAGTAATAGGAACATGGCTTCCAGATTAATGGCAAGTGATATTCTGGAAGAAATTTATGCAAGAAGATACTATATGACTTAACTAAGTTTTTTTTTGTAGTCTCTTCGTAGAGTTTTAGACAACATCTGTAACCTAATTTTTGGTTTGTGGCTTTACATGGCAGGACATGGACATATTGGACAAGTTCTTGACATGTAGTAGGCACTAAATAAATTTTTGTCAAATGAATAAATGTTGAACTGTATACATTCAGTGACATGACCACCATGGAAAGGTGGTAACCTGAATACATGACCTATTAAGAATGTTTGGGGAAGCTGGGATTGTTTGTCTGGGAGAAAAGAAGAGAGGATGGGTATCACCAACTGTTAAAGGCATTGTTTTGTATAAGAAAAATCATGTTTCTGGGACCCTATTAGATGGATCTGGAAAGAACAGGTTGAAGTTAGAGTTGGCATTTCTGTTTAGTGTACAAAAATGAAAACTGGTGGAATTTCCTCCTAAGTCAGAGAGTTCAAAGGAGAAATGATCCCTTACTATATTGGGAATGTTTAAGCAAAGAGTGAGTGATCATCCGTTGGGGGATATTATGGAAGAAAGTGAAGCACGAATGAAATGTTGGAGGACATGCTCCTTGAGACCCCTTGAAGCCATGCTTACCTGGTTCCACCTTAAACTTCATCTAGGAGTGGCGTTAACAAAGGCATTGAACGCGGAGTCCTCGGGTTGGCCACGCATAACTTGTCTACAGTGAGAGCAAAAGTCCCTTCCATCTTTTAAGGAATAGTCACTGTTCAGTTCCTCACGGAGCAGAGATTGATGGCATTCAGCTGCCATCTCCAGCTTGCCGACTGTGACTCTGCCTGATAATCTTCTCTCATGAAAAAAATATTCAGAGGAGGACTTTGTTTGATAAGTGGTCCTGAACCACTGTGGAGAATTTTTAATGGAAACTTGGTTGATGTGAAATCTATCACCACATTAAGTCATATTGTACTGAGTACCCACAGAATGCCAGGAGCTGTTTCAACTACAGGTGTCTTCCAGAAGGCTCCCTCATAAGCTGTTCAAGTCAGCTCTGCCACTGAAGTTGACAAAGAGTGTGGCCAACTTCACACACGTGCCATAGCTTGTAGGAAAACATTCACAAAACAGGGTCACTGCAGTTGGAGTTCTTGAGAGGGATATTGTAAAGGTAAAGGGGAACATGTGTGAAATTGCTTTGAGTTTTAGATGAAATAAAAGAAACCTTGGACAGTAGAGTCAACATTTACTCCACCTATTATTTTAAGAAAACACTTGGAGTATGAAGGACGGGCCTGATAGTTTCATGACCTTACCGGATAAGTCTTCAACTAAAAAGTTAATAGAGTAGAGATAAAACATCCAAGATTCCCTATCGTGCCATGCTAATATGTGAAAATTAGTGTTCATTACTAAAAAGCAATGATTTGTCTGAGGGTGAGTTGGCTGAATAGTTGGTATTTAATAAAACTCATAAGGGATAAAATTAGGAGCTTCGTTGACATTTCCATCTGGTACAATTGTGAAGAGACACAGAAGTAGGAGAACACACAGCATGTCATATATTTCCCTAAGAATGGGTGTAAATTAAAAAGAATTCATGTGTTGAAGTTTGGTGAGAATTTGTGGGAAATATTTAGATCATTTCCATGGGGCCCCTGATGCTCTGAGGGGGCTGTTAGTCTCTCCAAAACTTTGAATGCCTTAGTATGTTCTGCAGATACTTGCTGAGTAAACACGAGGAATGAATGAGTCGAAGTTTAAAGCAAATTCTTCATTTTCTTTGCAGTTGTCATGCATCCTCTTTCAAATACCACTCTGGAAGGAAAAGCTCTAATTTGAGAGAAACACCAGATAGTTAGACCTAATATAATGAGAACAGCAGGACTTGAGGCTCTCCACAGTCTCCTCATTTGCTCTGCTAACAAAGGCTTTGCCTCCGTTCAGGAAACACCTCTCACTGAATGTGTCAGGTCCTTTGCTGGGCATGAAGGACACAAGGGAGGTATGACACAGAGTCTGTGCTCCGGAGAGGAACTCACAGTTTAGAAATACTGTGGAAGATTTATCCAATGCCTTAATACTGGGCTTAGAGTAAATTGGAGTCTAGATTAACCAGGAACATCCTGCGAATAGTTACTTAGCATTGATTATCCATTTCTCAAATCTTTCTCTTTCTCAAAAATATTCCCTTGGGCTGTGAAGTCCCAAAGTTCTCATGAAGCCCTTTTAGGTACAAAAATAAAATACTTCCAAAGATGCTCTTTATTCACACTGCCCAGTGGAGGGCTCTGCATCTTGGGCTGATTTAAGTACTTTTTTTCTTCAGTGGTTGCTCTCTCCAAACTAAAAAGCATTTTCAGCTGTATAGACTGAATTGTGGCCTCTCAAAATTCATATATTGAATTTTTAACTCACAGTACTTTAAAATATTACTGAATTTGAAGGTAAGATGCTTAGCAAAGTAATCATGGCTAAATGAGGTCATATGAGTGGGCCCCAAACCAATATGACTGGTGTCCTCATAAGAAGATGAAAAAACACCAGGGATGCTCAAACTCCAAGGAAAGGCCACGTGAGAACAGAGCGGGAAGGTGGTCATCGGCAAGCCAGAGAGAGAGCTCTCAGGAGAAACCAAACCTGCCAACACTTTGATCTTGGACTTCTAGCCTCTAGACCTGTAAGGAAATATGTTTTCGTTGTTTAAGCTGACCGTGCCTGATTATAAATTGGTGCAGCCACTGTGAAAAACAGTTTGGAGATTCCTCAAAAAAACCTGAGCCTCGATCTAGCTTATGATCCAGCAATTCTACTTCTGGATTTTTGTCTGAAGAAAATGAAAACACTAACTCGAAAAGATATATGTACCTCTATGATCATTGCAGAATTATTTACAATACCCAAGATATGGAAACAACCTAGGGGTCCATCAATAAATGAATGGGTAGATAAGATGTGACACATGCACACACAATGGAATATTATGCAGCAATAACAAAGAATGAAATCTTGACATTCATTTATGACAACATGGATGGATCTAGAGGGTACTATGCTAAGTAAAATAAGTCAGACAGAGAAAGACAAATATGGTTTTACTTATATGTGGGATCTAAAAACAAAATAAACAAACAGAAATAACAAATGAAAACAGACCAAAGGAATGGTTGTCAGCTGGGAGGATGTGAGAATGGGTGGAAAAGATTAAGGGAAATATAGTCAATTATACTGTGGTAAGTGTACATGGTAACTGATGATTGCTAGAATTAGTGGGGTCATCACCCTGTAAGGTATAAACATGTCAAATCACTATCTTGTGCACCTGAAATTTATATAACCAATATAGGGTTGTATACCAACTATATTTAAATTTAAAAAAGACTCGAATCATTAAACAAAAAAAAGCCACACAGTCTGTGGTATTTTTCTATGGCAGCCTGAGCTGGATATGAGAGCAGCTGTTTCTGATACTGCTTCTTTTTAGGTCAAATTAGCAGTGATTCCCAAATTCCAGGCTCTGCACATAGGCCCTCTGAGTCCCAACCATTTTTTTGTGCCACTATGATCAAAATTCTTTAATTTTTTTCCAGACTTGCCATAAGATTTGAAACATTTCAAAACTTAAGAAGAAGAGAAAATCCATTTTTCTGTCTGAATGCTGCAAATGTCAACTGTAAGAAAAGGCTTGATTGTCACATTGTTCTCTCCCCAGGAGACAAGGATGGAGAACTTGACCGAGATATAATGCTGAATCCCTGCAGTGATTTTCAAGTCTCAAAATGTGGTAAAGAAAGTGCACTGGTGGGAGCAGTGATGGGGCAATATTGGGTTAACTTAAAAACTCTGGCATTAGGAATGGCCCTGCAGGAACTTCCTAACGACAGGTGTAGTCTGAGGCAGAAACACTGATAGGCGTGCAAATGAAAGAAATGACATGAAATTGCATTTCTTAAGGAGGAAGATAACACTTAGGAACATTAAATGATTTAATTATGCTTGAAAGAACTTTTTGAGCTAAAAATGTAGCAAAAGCAAAGTGTGTCAGGATATAAGTTAGAGAAAGCAGCCGTAGGAAAAGTTCTGAAAGCAAAGTATGAAAAGTCTGTAATCATCCATGGCCTTAGTGAGGGTGAAGAGGACTGTCCATTTTGCTTTTTCTAGGGCAAGGGCCTGGAAAAANTGAAAGAAATGACATGAAATTGCACTTCTTAAGGAGGAAGATAACACTTAGGAACATTAAATGATTTAATTATGCTTGAAAGAACTTTTTGGGCTAAAAATGTAGCAAAAGCAAAGTGTGTCAGGATATAAGTTAGAGAAAGCAGCCGTAGGAAAAGTTCTGAAAGCAAAGTATGAAAAGTCTGTAATCATCCATGGCCTTAGTGAGGGTGAAGAGGACTGTCCATTTTGCTTTTTCTAGGGCAAGGGCCTGGAAAAAGAGAACAGTAATTTTGTGTATGATTGAGGCTTAACTCTCTTTATGGAAAGAAATACTGCAAGTTCTAAAGATTACTCAGCTTAAGAATTCTGAAATACATTAATATATAGCATTAAAGTTAATCAATACTCATTCTGCTTTCCTTAAAGACACACAGATAAAAATGACCACTATCAGAACCCAGACATTGTTGATATGGTAGCAAATACTTTCTGTTATTAACACCTGAAAGATTCATATAATATAACATGTCTCTCACATATATGTGGACATTCCGTATATACCAGTTAGGTACTGTATCTTGACTTTGTTTGGATAAAGGTCATGGGCATATTCACCTCCAAACATTTTTCTAGCAGTGAACTAACATGATGAACAGAAACTGTGATGTAAATAGATTCTTAAACCATGTCTACACCCTGCAGTTTCAGTTCAAAACTAAACAGAATACTAAATTGTCTATGTGGAAGGGATGCAGAGTCCCCCTGCCCGAACAGTTCCTGGTATGGTACACATTTTCTTTTATGGTGCCAACCAGCGTCTGACTTGTCTTTTTGCCATGTGATGAATTAAAAATGCATGATCGGGATGCTGGAAAGCTCACTAGCTTCTGGAAAGAATCCCCTGGACACTGCCATTCTTCCAGTTGATCCTTTTGCCTTCCCCGGGTTGGCAAGTTCCAGCTCTGTCGCCCACTGCTTCCATCCATCCCTAACAGATGGTTCTTTTTCCTAGTCAAGATCCAATCTGGCGATTTACTTTAATACGCTTTGGCCTAAAGAATACCCTTGACAGACGAGCTAGCACTGCCTCCTGAAGCAAAATTTTGCAGAGAAGAAGTTAAGGAGACATGTGCCATCTAGACTGCGTTCCCTTTTATGCTCCCCATAAATCAGAGTATTTGTCAACAACAATTAAAATGTAGTTTCCCTGGTAATAAACATTGCAGGGAGGGACAAATCAAGTTTCATTTATTCTGTCAGAAACTGAAGGCGAGCGCTTCATATCATTTTGTGGATAATCTCGGAGGAGTTAACTAAGCACAATTACAGTCTTGATTTTAATTAAAACTCTGGGTACCTTTCAAGTTCCGTTAGGGAGATGTCTTGGGTCTGCTTAGCTGAGGTCTGCACCACGAAGTTAATTTGACACAGAACATATTTTTTCAGGAGGTAACTGTCGCAGGAAGCTGTTTGTTAAGAGCAGCCTCTCCAGGGCCTGAGGGCCCCACAAAAAGTAATGGCTGCTTCTGAAGCAGCAGCTTCGCCAGGAAGTACATCTGCATAACCGTCCCGGAGGCCCTCCCAATAATGTCATTAAGATGGAAAAATCAAAGGAAAAGGCGCCCAAAAGGTGCCGTTAAATATGTTTCATTACTCACTGTACACAGAACAACAACAGAACGGAGCCATGGAATCATTTCAAATCACAATAAAAAGCAAAACCATCCCCAAATACTCGAAAGGGTGGCAGAGGCAGAAGTTCGGAGCTGGGAGCTGGTGCCCCAACTCAGGGAGGCCGCCGTGGAAGGGCCTCGTTCTCACTGCTGCCCGTGACCCTGTGCTTCACGAGTGGGCCAGAGTCTCTACTGTGAGCTGTTTGTTTTTATGTTACTTGACCGGGGGTTGGCTTCTACGCTGCTGCTTTCTCCTTGGCCTGTTTCTCTTTCTGCATCGTGACTACAAACCAGGCTGGAATTTGGCCACACTTCAGTTTACAGAGTGATATATTGTCTTGCTTTTCTAGAAAGTCTGTATTTTGGCTGAGAGGGGTTTCAACTTATTTTTGCAAAGTAATGAGCAGGACAGCTGCGCGGGTGCTGATGTGTGTGGGACATGCACGTGTGTGCCTGCGTGTGCATGTGCGGTGGGTCTCGTAGGGGAGACGTCACATCCACGGCTCCTCTTTTTGATCCGCACTATACTTCTCCCCATGCGTCCTAACCTGGATTTCCCCCTGCTTGAGTCTGAAAGGCAGATGGGCGTTTTGAAAAATCATAGCAAACCTGAGCTGCTGTTGGTTGGCCTTTGGAGACCATCTGGTCCAGCTGGTCTGTTAACTCACAGATGGTGAGGCTAAAGTGGAGAAGACAAGTCACGGAGCCTCTCTGGACCCTGTAGTCACACGTACTCATTGTCACCTTTGACTCTGACCGGTGCTGGACTTAGATGTCCATGTTGAAGCTTTTCACTTCTAAGCCAGTTTTTGTCCATTCAGTCCGGGTCTGTAAAGTTTGCACGTTTGCTGGGTGCTGGGTCCTTTGCATGGTGGTGCCCCTTTATCCCCATGGCGCTCTTATAAGATAAACCCTGTTATTAATTACGTTCCAGTTGAGGAAACTGAGGTTGGGAGACGTTCTAGGATGTGTTCAAGGCCCTCCATCATGTGCATGGAATGGCAGGGGTTCAAATCCACGCAGCCTGACCTTGGCCCAGAGCTCACAACGGCCCTGCGTGCTGTCCTTGGTGCACCGAGCCACTTGTGTGAAGGTGCTACCGAACCTAGAGCCAACAGGAGCATGGGAGAGGGTGCAGCTGTGTCTCCCAAGTAAAGCCCCATTTTCTTAAGGTGGACAGAGTGTGTTTTGCAGTAAATAGTAATAATATTTGTTTTAAATTTTTTTATTGAATCAATCTGACATGTAACCTCGTGTGAGTTTTAGGTGTACAGCTTTTCACCTAGATACATTCATGTATTGTAATATGATTGCTGTTGCAGTCATATTTATCACATTACGGGATTATAGTACAATGTTATTTTCTAGATTCACTGTACTGCGCATTCGATTTCTGTGGCTCACTACTCATTACAAGTCTGCACCCTTCAACACGAGCACCCTCATCCCCCTCCCACCCCCAGTCACCACCATTCTACTCTCTGCTTTTGACCTTTTTTGGATTCTACATATAAGTGACACCATATAGTACTTGTCTTTCTCTGTCCAACTTAGCTCACTTAGCACAATGTGCTCGGGGTGCATCGATGTTACCACAAATGGCAGGATGTCCTTTTTCATGGCTGCGCAATATTTCAAGTAATGGTATTTGTTGTTAATAACTCAAAAGTCAGCTACAATGGACATCTTAAAGAGTGTACCTACCGTGCATTGACCATTTAGTATATATAGCCAATACTGTTCTAAACTCTTGCCATAAACCATCTTGAATGCTCATAAAAATCTTCTGAAGAAGTGAGTGTTATAAACCCTGCTTTTCAGATGAGGACATGGAAATAGAGTGAGTGTAAGCAGGTTGCTCGAAGTCACAGAGCTACTGAATGGCAAAATCAGCACTGCAGCCCAGGTCGTGCCCAAGTCAGTGTGACCTCATGGAGGAGAGCAAGGGGCACGGTTTGTATGAGTAAAGCCTAGGGAGGAACTGAGAACTAGTGGGCTAGTACGGGGTTATAAACGGGAAGGGTAGGACTCTATGTAACAGGTCCTCCCTCAAGGAGACCCATTCTCCTCCTTCAGCTCTCTGCTCATTCCTGTCCTCGTGATACCCTCACAGCATGGGGTCTCAGAGAGTAGGAGGTCAATAATCACCTGTTTAATTAAAAACCAAACCACACAAAACTGGACTACAGATTGGCAGCCCAATGTGTACCTCATCCCTCCAAGCCTTGACATTGGTCCCTCATTGCTAGCCCTCCCTCTCACCTTGCTGCCAACATCCCAAAGGGGATTTTTTTAAAAGCCACAAATAATGTGTCTCTCCTAACTTTCCCAAGCTTCCACAGATTTATTTATGTTGCTATCTACCCAAGACTTACTTGGAAATGGTGGATGACTTCTGCAGATATGGAACTGCCCAGTAAAGCGCCAGCGTCAGTACCCTCTGAGTTGGTTTTGACAATGATAAAGAAAATACAATACCAAAAACAAAGATGAGACAGACCAGGTCCAATTCAGGCCACCCACAATACAACCACTGCCATACCTTTTAGGTTTTCCCTGGTTAATTTGATAGTCAGAGAACAGGGGGCCAGATATCAAGATGGGTAGGTGAAAAAAATAGATTTTAAATGTCATCAATGCCCACACATACACACATGCACACACAGTGGTAATTCTGTGAGGGAATGGAGGCATGAATAACCTTACTGTTGTCATCATTTAGCAATATATCCATGTATCAAATTACCACATGGCGCCCTGGCTGGTGTAGCTCAGTGGATTGGGCGTGGGCCTGTGAACCACACGATCGTGGTTCGATTCCCAGTCAGGGCACATGCCTGGGTTGCAGGCCAGTTCCCGGCAGGGGACACACCAAAGGCAACCATACATTGATATTTCTCTCCCTCTCTCCTTCCCTTCCCCTCTAAAGATAAATAAATAGAAATCTTTAAATAAATAAATGTATAAATCATCATGTGGCTCAACTTGAACTTACACTTGTCCTATGGCAATGCTCTCTCAATGAAGTTGGAAAAAAAGTACCACAATAGGTATACACTGCCACCTTTTGAGGGACATTTAAGCTACTTCTTAGTGTCTATGTGTTTGTTGTTATTATTAGAAAGCTACCAGGGATATCCTGTATACACACCTTTGCAAATTGATGTGACTTTATCTATGAAGTAAATTCATACAAGTAAAAAAAAACAGGTAGGTCACACTCCAGGTATTAACATGCAAGAGTTTTCTTTAACTTGTTACATTCATCAAATTAACTAGGCCTTAGTGAGTAGCAGAAACTGCACATAGCCAACAAAAGGAAAATTTTACAAAACATCACCTAAGCAGTGATTCTGGAATATTCAACAACCTTTGGCCTTTCGGCAAAGTCCTTCATTCTTTTGAAGGCCTCTTTTTGTCCTTTGCACTTACAACAAATGGCTTGAAAGAGTTCGTGTAATTCCCTGTCAATCTCTCCCTCTGAGGCTCAGTTTTCTCACTTGTAAAGGGGCTGCTATTGTCTGAATGCTTGTACTCTTCCCGTGGCCCAAACTTAAATGTGGAAATCCTGGCAGCCTATGTGGTGGTATTAGGAGGGGTGTCTCTGGGAGGTGCTGAGATCACGAGGGTGGAGGCCTTGTGGAGTGAATGAGAACCTTTGTAAGAGACCTCAGAGAGCTCCTTCCCCACTGTTGTGGTGTAAGGCTACAGTGAAAAGATAACCCACTAGAAAGCAGGTCTTTACCAGACACCAAATCTGCTAGCAACTTAATCTTGGACTTCCTAACTTTCAGAACTGTGAGCAATAAATCTCTGTTGCTTATAAGCCACCAAGTCTGTGGTATTTTGTTATAGCAGTTTGAACAAATTAAGACATGAGCATAACAAAGCCTGTCTTCAATGTTGCAAGAATTAATAGCAACAGCCATAATAAATAATAGCTCATGCTACTATGCTGATATATTTATATACCTATTTTTAATAAAGATTTTATTTACTTATTTTTAGAGAGAGGGTAAGTAAGGGAGAAAGAGAGGGAGATAAACATCAGTCTGTGGTTCTTAGGTGGTCCTTACTGGGTTGCAGGGCATATGCCTGCAACCTAGGCATGTGCCCTGACTGGGAATCAAACCTGCAACCCTTTGGTTCACAGGCCTATGCTCAATCCAATGAGCTACACCAGCCAGGATGATATATTTATATCTATTAATACCAGTGTTTATTATCTATCTGTCTATCTAGCTAATCATTTAATCCTTATAATAAACCTGTGAGGTAGAAATAATTTCCTCTCTCACAGATAAGCAAACCCAGTTCATTAATTCCTGGCCGTCATACACTGAGGCAGATCTGTGAACCCCTAGGGACCAACCATCGCTGCAGCCCATAAAGGCCTTTGGGGCCCAGACTCGCGCTCAGGATAGAGTGGCACCTGCAGACATTCCTTGACTCTGAATCTGGATGCCAGTGTGGTTTCCCCTGAAAAGTTGGGATCTGGAAAATCAATCCGCGTTTAAGAAGAGCATATGATTAGTAGTGTTATATTGTGGCTTTACCTTCTTCAGCTTGGCTTGTGATTACCTAGTCACAGTGATGAAAATGTCTATGGGCAGCCTGTTAACTCTTGCTCAACTTCTTTTCTAAAACTGATTTTAGAGAGAGGAAAGCAGAGAGAGAATGGGAGAGAGAGAGAGAGAGAGACATCATTTTGTTGTTCCACTTATTTACACATTCATTTGTTGATTCCTGTACGTGCCCTGCGGGGGGATCGAACCCAAAACCTTGGAGCATTGAGACAATGCTCTAACCAACTTTACTAACTGATATACCTGGCCGGGGCTTACCCTTTTTCAACTTCTGGCATTCCGTAGCTGCTCATCTGTTGAAATAATGCCCCACCCTGGCGTTTGGATGAGCCCAGTGTGGTTTTAAGAGCAGAGGATGTAAAAAATAATCCAGGCTGACATGGTGTGCCAGACGACCATGATAGATGATATCATTGTCATCAACACGGTACTTGGTTAGACTTGAAAAATCCCCTAGCTTCCTGCTACATACAGTCGAGGTTTGCCATTTCACCTCTGCAGTGTTTATCTGTATAGCCACAGGATAGCTTCCGTCACAGGCGTATAAATCTCTGGCCTCAAAGGTCAAAAACCACCTCACCATCACTTTAGATCCCTCCTCCAGCATTCCTCTCCCTCCCCATGAGTTCCTGGGCCCTCATCATTTCAAATCCCCCGAAGAAATGGAACATGCAGCCATTCCAAAGAAAAAAAATATGTATCGTTGCAAAGGTCAAAGCAGTAAACTCCAATTCAAGAGAATCTAAGAAGGATTACAATTCTGATCCCCCTGTCTGGTGACAAACCCCATCTACGGAGGAGAAAAAGGCAGGGTGCCATCAATCCACTCTAGTAGAGAAGGCAGGAGGAGTCATGAACTTAACTATTTTGGTCCCAGAAGGACTCACTCCAGGAAATCTCTAAAGGATGCACTGTGAGCTGACATGGCCACAGCTTTGCAGAATTTTTTTTTTTTTTTGTCTCAGTCCATTGGTATAGCCCAGAGCCTGGCAGTAGCTAATGAGCCTCTTTGAAATGACTTCTTTGCATTGTGGAAAGAAGCTCACTGTGGATGGAATGCCATCTCCATTTCTGAACAGAGATGAGAAAGTACCGCTGAGTAATAGTGAGTTGTATGAGACGGGGGAACTCAAAGTGGAGCATACATTCCATTGCCCTCAGTGGGTGTGGATTGAAATTTTAAAATCGAACTAACCATCATGGCTTTTCTTATAGGGCAGGTTGATTATTCTTGCCCTTAAATAATACCTATGTACAATATATCTGAAAGTGCCCCTTTATTCTTATAAGAAATGAAGAGAACTTTGTTAGGAAAGCTATGATGAAAAGAATAAAGTATTACTACACTTTCAGGAAGAATTGCAAATTCATATTGAATTTGAGTATGAGGCAAATTAGAATATATAATATAATGTGAGGTTCATAGCTTATGCAACATGAGGTTGGAATTTGAAACTCAGGAACAAAAAATGTGGGGATGATGGATTGAAGAGGACATTCTTTGTAACTGCTAATTTTCACAGTCTGAAGTCTCAAAAAATTGGGGTGTGAGGGATGTGTGTCAAAGTTTTTGAAAAGGGAAAGTGTTCTAAGCTGAACATTTTATAATGCATTGGGTGGATCAGAACTCGTTACTTAGGTTCTTGATACTTGTAGCAGCTCCATGTGGGAGCTTGTTAAAAATGCGGGCTCTCAGACCTACTCCTGAATCAGAATCTAAATTTTCAGCAAACTCTCCTAGTGACTTGTATGCCCATTAAAGTTTGTGAAGTACTGATATGGTCAGTACTTTGTACGAGTACTTCGGAATTGTTAAGTGATCATCTCTTCCTCCAACTACTTATCAAATCCATCTTGTAGCAAAACCACAAAGAGAATGAAGGCCCATATTATCTGCAAATAGTTTTCTTCGAAAGAAGAAAGACAAAGGCCGAGGCGCTCTAATAAAGCTTTCCCTTGATGTTTCACCTAAGACTTCACCCTGTGTCAGCAAGTCTAGTCCTAAATAGAAATTGCATTGTCAAAACACAGAGGCCGTGCCAAAGCTGCAGCAGTTACATCCACCGAAAGCTGTTAATTGTACAACAGGCTAGTTAGGTTCGTTGTGACCTGGAGGCCAGCTGTTGGCTCTGTCAAGGCAGGGTTCCTTGGGAACATATCTTTCCAAATGACAAAATATAATTAACATTTAAACTATTAAATGAACTGTCAAGAACACAGTTATCATTATTACCATCTCTCTCTAATATATATATATATATATATATATATATATATATATATATATATATATATCTTTTAAAAACAAAGTTGGGCTACTTTAAAGGCCAAATTCAGATATTCGATCTCTATGGTGTTTCTGGCCTGGGTTTTTTCCAGTAAAAGGGCTTTTCTAAGTTTCTGTTTCCTAGAATCTGTTAGAAGCATGTGGAGAATATGGTCTGTCTGTGGGGAATTGCTGAGAGCAAGTTTTCGTTAAGAGTTTCCGATATGTCCCTTGACTGCACCCAGTGTGGCTCAGTTGGTTGGGGTCATTCCATGAAGCCAAAGGTCACTGGTTTTGTTCCCAGCTAGGGAATATGCTAGGGATGCAGGTTCGGTCCCTGCTAGGGCTGCCTCTAAGAGGTAGCTGATGGGTTTCTCACATACATTGATGTTTCTCTCTTTCTCCCTCCCTTCCTCTCTTTCTAAAAATAAATAAAAACTTTTTTTTAAAAAAGAGTTACCAATTTGCTTACAAGTTCAACTTTTAGAGTGTATTTTTTCAGATTCTCGTTCTCAGATAATAAGAAATATAGAGGAAGAATCCATAGTGCCATCATCACAGTGTACATGGAAAGCTGTTTGGCCTTGTGGATTGTCTTGTTTCTAAAATTTTGATACTTGAGTGTTTATGTCTCTGATATAAAACTGGGCCAGGCTAAAGCTAAGAACAACAAAAAGTGAATAAAGGAGAACAATGACCAGGGAGAGGTAAAAATAGTTGCAAAGAGGAAGGAATGACCTGATCTAAAAACTTGGCATAGTTTAAAAATTTATTCATTTTTCTAATTGTTTATTAAGGACCCTCTATCCTACATAGTCTGCTAGCCATTGAGGGTATTGTAATACATAAAAGATATGGTCCCCACTCTCATAGATGTAACAGTCTAGTGAGCCCTGGTGGAAGCCCATTAGTAAAATATGTATTGAGTTCTTACTCTGTGTTCTGCACTGACTTGTTCCTAGGTACTCAGGAGGAATGCCAGAGAAGTAAGACACAGTAAGGCTTCTTAAGAATTCTTATCATTTACCCTTTTTCTCTTTTTGTTCCTCAGCATCGGTTTCCCTTTTTTCTAGTAGCAGCACACCCCTTTTAAATTTTGAGCAAATTTTACCCATTGGGTACAATATGGAAGGATTGTGGATTGAGGCTCTCTGATTTCCCTTATAAAGAGTAGGTGCTGGTTAAAGCACAGCCAGTTGGATGTTTTCTGTCTGGAATTTCACTCATGAGCAAAATTGGAAAAAACCTGATTTGCTGATTCCTTCTCACTGATGGTAGCCTGAAGAGCTAGTTGTCAGGGTGCTGGCCTTATGTATGCTCTTGGAATGTTTCCAGTTTCTGGCCTTTCCAAGCCAAGTCCTCCATCTGGGAGTTCCTCCATATATTTCAAATACAATCTCTTTTGCTTAAGTTAGCAGAGTTGGTTTCTGTTTTTATAATCAAAGAAGCTTATCAGATGAAGAAATTAGTATCAGAGCAGGGAAATAGATTTTGGGTAGGGAAGAAAATCCTAGTGTGTTTTGACCATAGTCCTAGCCCTGAGGGCTTCTGGTTTACCAAAATTAACTCTACAAATGCTAACATTAATACACTACTCTATTTTCCTTATTTCCATAGGATGTTTCCATAGGGTTTCAGAGGTCAATAAACTTGAAAGGGGAAAGATATTAATAGAAAAATAGAAGGAGAGAGAGAGACAGGAAGAGAGAGGAACATTGTTGTGTGTCTTAATTTTTATTTTTCATACTGAAACTGTTTTTGAAGTTTTGTAGGAAAAAGACATGCCTCTGGCATAATGTATCTTGTCAACTGTGAAGAGCATTATCAAAGAATGAAAAAAGCACCCCTCTGCTCCCTCCCAATTTATAGCCTGTAGCTTCTGGGTGATGGCTCACCTATGAGAGACTTAAAAAATAGAGTCAGTTTCAAGACTCTTCAGCCAGTAAATGACATTTCATACAGAGGGATTTCAATCACCCAAAGGCATCTGTCTTGATGGCTCTATTAGTGGACAGTAAAATTATCAATGTTTATCAGGGGATGAAATATTGGCAAGTCTATTCTGTGTCTTACTGCCTGAAAATTTCTATTTTTTCAAGCAAAAAATATCTGACAAGCAAATCACATATAATGACATATAGAGAGATTTCGTTGCACAATCTCTGTTTCTAGATAGTTTAAATCAGATTTCAGCAGGGAAAGCTAGATGCTGGTAAGAACATTAGTCAGTGTTTTTAAACAATGAGCTTGACCTTCTCTCTCCAAAGATGCACAGTCATTAAAGCACAATTAGCCAGGAACACTGCCCAAAGCTAACATGTTGCTTCACGAGTGCACACCAATGCACACTGCACTGTTGAAAACTCGTCTTCTCAGCCTGATCTCTGGACATGCTGCTTTGTCTTTATCTTGTTTTCTATGGAAATAAAACACAGGTGTTTCAAAGGCCTGATGTTCCTTTCTATATTGCTGGATACCTTACCTGAGAATGTCATGCCTGGGACCCACTGTCCCCCTCCCCCATGCCCCACTTCTTAACCTATAGAAGTTTCCCATTAGGGCCCAGAATATGGGAGGACTAACATCATGTTGTAATCACTAATTTTAACTTTTCTCAGAAAGGTAGCTTCGGGCAGTGTCCTAGTCAAGTAGAGCTGTTATAACACCATAGTAGACACTAGATGGCTTATAAACAACACAACTTATTCCTCCCTGTTCTGGAGGCTGAGAAGTCCAAGATCAAGTCACTGGCAGATTCAGTGTCTGGTGAGAGTCTGCTTCTTCATAGACAGCTATATTTTCTCTGTGTCCACACATGGTAGAGAGGGAAAAGGAGCTTGCTGGGGGGTCTCTTTATAAAGCACTGATCCTATTCATGAGGGCTCCACTCATCTGACCAAATCATCCCCCAAGACCACACCTCACAATATAGTCACAAGCCACACGAGGACAGCTCAGTCAAAGATGAATCACATACATGGATACACAATGGCGGTATACCATACAGGTGGAGGTGTTTAGTAGGCTATACCGCTTAGGTTTGTGTAAGTGCACTCTAGGATGTTTTCACAGTGATGACATTGCCCATAAAGCATTTCTCAGAAGGTATCCCATTGTTAAGCAGCATGTGACTGCACCATCACAGTGGGGGTCAGGCTTCAACATATGAAATTGCAGGGGGGAGAGATGCAAACGTTCAGTTCTTAACAGGGACATAAAAACATTAATAGCTTCTTGTGGTGGAGTTATATGAGAAAAGCAGCCTGAATGATCAAGAAAGATGGGTGTGAAGCAGCTTTTTGTATTTTGGGTGACAGGGAAGAGACCTTATCCTTTGAGAGATATAGAAATTATTTTAGGTGTAGCTTTTAGGCCTCATCTCCTTGAGGAGAAGGGTTGGATTTAGGTTTGCTTATGTCAATTTGTGTCTCAAGGACTGGGATTATGGGAAATGAACAAAGATGTCCACTGCCAGTACATCCTTAGAGCATTGAGGGGCGGGACTATGGGAGGTGAGTGATATTGCTGAGGCCAGGTGGTGGCGAGGAGCAGTGGTGATGGGACACGCAAAGTTCTCTGCACCTGGAAAAGGAAGAAAAGGAATTCACCTCTGGAGGTTCTCAGCAGTCCTTGGACAATTGGCAGGGATATTTTAATGGGGAAACACTGGGCTTTCCATCTATAGAGCAGGTGTAATCTTGAGTGATTATTTGCAACAATGAAAGAGACGAGGTTTTACTTGTACTGTTATTCGTTTGGAGCATTTCCTACCAGTGATATTGAATATTTAGAAATTATATTTCAACTGATAACTTACATGTTCTTCCAAGTAGGCTAAAACTTTTAACATCTTTATGACAATTACATTATAATTCACATATAGTAGGTAATTCAGGAAATAGTATGTATTGCCTAATTTGATAAAGCTCTGACTAGGCAGTTTAGAATTGGGTTCTATCCTTTCACAAGTCTTCTTGGTGATTCACACAATATTGGCAAGGGGAGGAATTCAACCATCGTCAAATTGAAGTCTTGGTAGGCACCATATTCTTACCAAGTATATGTCATTCATTGGTCGACACTTATTTATTCATTGATTAAGCATTTATTGAGCACCTAGCATATATCAAGCACTGTGTAGGATGCTGGAGTTTCAAATATAAAGATGGTGTGATTTCTTTTCTTCAAGAATTTTCAAATTATTAGGATGGAGAGCCACCTAAATTGAAAAATCACATTACTTTGTGGTCAGTGCTTTTGTGGGAGTATGTGTAACATGTTGATGGAGGAAAAAGACTCAAGAAACTCTGGCTGTTGTAGGATGGGCTTCACCAGGGAGGTCAGATTTCAGCTCAGTATTTTTTTCAGAATGGGTCATTTGTTAGGGAGATGAAGAATAGGGCAAGTTAGGACTAATGGCTATAAAATAACCAAAAAGCAAATACTAGGCCACTACAGTCAGTGAGGCGGCGTGATGGTGCAGCTCTGAGGTTGTGCCTGTAGAGTAATGGCAGAGAAACACACTTAGGCAGGGCTCACCCAGGCAGTTCTATTGCCACAGAGTCTGAGCAGGCAACAAGACTTTTGATTCAGGAGGGAATACAAGGTGTTTCTCTGCACTTCTAGTGGCCAAAGTTTTTGGAGTGATCAGTAAAGGAAACATGCATTACCTGAAGTTCCCAAATGTGCACCTCTCTGTAGTGACTAACAGCAACAGATGTGGTTACAGTTAGTTTGACAAATGCTATTTCCAGGTGTTCTCAAAGAGATGCCTCAAGCAAAAGAATATAACTAAGGATTGCAGTCAAGATTCTGGCACCATGGACAGGCTTGATAATGATATACATATTATATGCATTACATAAAGTCATAGATTTGGGAATATTATTTATTTTAGTGTCTTTGAAGGGATGGAAGTGAGGGACATACATGGAAAATAGCGGCTTGTATGCCACATAGGGAGATAAAGTTCATTTGCACCTCATTATTTTCCAAACAGTGCTCCGCATCTGTGAGATGTTTGTGTTTATTAGGATTGCATCCAGCTACAAGTAACAGAACACCTACAACACAGTAGCTTGATGATAAAGGAGCTTAATTTTCTCATGGGAAGTCCCAGTTTGGTTCATGGGTCAACGATGTCAGCAAGGAAAACAGGCTCCTGCCTTCTTCTCATTCTGCCATCATTAGCAGGGGAGTAGGTTGGCTGCCTTTCCTCCAGCATTTGTCTTTGTTATAGGCAAAAGAGAAGAAGGGAAACTTTGGTCTGTTCCACATTGACCGGATTGTTCCTTAGGCACACCTGGCAGCCAGGAGTCTAGGAAATGAGTATTTTTATTTTTCCAACTTCTACGATGGTGGAACACAGGGGATAAAAGGACTGGCATTGATGATGAGTGAGCCAACCTATAACATCAGAGTCAGTTCTCCAGGAAAAAAGTGAAATCTTGTGTGTTGGTCAAATGCTCACTTCCTCACGGAGACTTCCATGTACACTGGGGTAGGAAAGTCTCTGAGAGATCCTGCAGCAGGGAAACCTGTTCAAATATATTTAAGCAAATGGTGCTCCAAGCTATTTAGCCACAGGACATATTCTCAATGAAATGCCTTTTTACAGTGTAATTTGGGAGTCACTGAGGATTGTTGTGAGAGTAACCTAAAGCACAGGTGGCAAACACAAGGCCCACAGGTCGAATCCATTTCTCTATCTTGTTTTATCTGGCCTGGCTCCTTGTTTCTACCTGGCAGCAGCACTGAGATCTTGCTTAACTGTTAAGGAGTAGTTACATTTGTACAATCCAAAAATTACACTCGGCCCTTTGAAGGCAACCGTGAGGCTGATGTGGCTCTTGGTAAAAATGAGTTTCACACCCCTGACCTAAAGTGTGTGAAAGGTGAAATTGAGGATGGTAAAGAATGTTGACAGAGAGCTTATTGGGAGCTACGTCAATAATTCAAGCAAGAGAGAATTGGGCTTTCTAAGGCAGTAGCAATAGAGATGGAGGGAAAAAGAAAGATACAAGTGATGGAATTAATTTCCTGAGGGAGAATGAAACTGATCAGTACTGGAGAGTATAGAAACAAACAAATAAAAAAAGATGGTAAATGAAGGTCTGAAGTTTCTAATCTGAGCAACTAGGAGGATTTCAGTGCCATCAAATTATAGAGGGATTGTTCTTTATTTCAATATCTGACAGTAACCAGAGAGGAGTGGGGACAGGGATAACAGAGGATAATGGGAGGGGGGCATCAAGGAACATGTATGAAGGACATATGGACAAAGCCAGAGGGGATGGGTTCAAGAGTGGGAGGCAGGGATGGGTGGGGTGGTGGGGCACGTCGGGGTGAAAATGGAGACAATTGTACTTGAAAAGCTGCACACACACACACACACACACACACATATATATGGAAAGCAATAGGAGGAGTAGGTTTTGGGAAAAAAGTACAAAGTTCAATTTTGACTGTTGATTTTGGGAAGACTTGTCAAATATAATTGACATTAATATTATTATACAGCAAGCAGGTTGAAACTTTCACCATAAAAATAATTTTTTTAAATTTATTTATTTACCTTTAGAGGGGAAGGGGAGAGGGAGAGAAACATCAATGTATGGTTGCCTTTTGTGCATCCCCTGCTGGGAGTTGGCCTGCAGGGAACCGGCCTGCAACCCAGGCATGTGCCCTGACTGGGAATCGAACCGTGATCCTCTGGTTCGCAGGCCTGTGCTCAATCCACTGAGCTACACCAGCCAGGGCCATAAAAATAATTTTATTTAAGAACTGGAGGAGCAGAGTATCCATCTAATTCAACTCTCCTTTAGGAAGGGAAAATGCTGAACTATTTGGATATTTATTTATCCTTTCATTTACATCTGCTTAATTGAAGAAGGATTTATCAAGGCTGTGCCATATATGAGGTGCTGTGTTAGGAGATGGACAGGGGGGTGTAATCTATATCGGGTTTAGAACATAAATACAACACAAAGCATAAAGCCCTCTGAGTCAGCAAGATATGAGGGGGTGCAGAGGTGGGGGAATGGCCAGCTTGGTGTTTGCACCGCGTCTTCGCAAAAGACTCAAGGGCACTGTTTCAACAGGCCAAAGTGGAGAAAAGGGCACTCAGAGGCCTATTTTCCTAAGTTTTTGACTATCTTACTAAATCATACTATTTAATCTTTCTAAAAGTAAGTAGTTGACACTCATCCCTAGAATGTTAAGCTCTGGTAGAACGGGCATGTTACCTGTTTTGTTAACTGCTCTATCCCACCACATAGGAAAGTGCCTGTCACACAGTAAATCCTCCAAAAGAAGAGTGTTTTTAAAGAGTGAATGAATTAATAGATGGATGAAATACCCACCTTTTGTCTTTTTTTACTGCACTTGGTTATATATCTATTATGTCCTTTTTGGAAGACATGTACATGTCTCCTTTCTTTTTAATGAAGTTGAAAGAATATGAAAAGTAAAAGAATGTGGACCTGGAAGTTTTACTAGTCCTTGTTGACAGGTTTTCAGGGAAATTTCAATTTTCTTTCCATTTTCACATGAAGGCCAAGGAAGCCACCGAGTCTGTCTTGTCTATCGCAGCATTGCTAGCATAGAGCACCGTGTTTTTGTAACGAACTGTTGAATGAATGAATGTGTGAGTGAGTGAATGAATGAATTAATAAAATAAATCAACCACATGAAGAGTCACTCTTTACCTTTTAGTTCAATAATGGAGAGTGAAGTATTTAAAATCTTGTTGACCAATTCAATACCCCAGTACCATTTCCCCTGATAATATTAGACTAGCCATGGAACATGATTACTTTAATTTCCCAAAGTTGGAAGAAATCATCAGAAACCTGTCAGAGGCACCACCCAGTGTCAAATTGGAAATGTAAGAGGCAGCTGTAGAACTTGCATATCTGCATAATACATGTTAATGAATTTGGTTTACTCAAAAGAGGCACATTGACTCAAACAGTTCGACCAAATGCCTAGCTCCTACTTTTGCTGTATTTTCTCATTGTTATAGAGTAACCCATGGGCTCTCTGTACCACTCAAGAAAGAACTACATTGCTAATTTTATGGCAATCTTATTCACTGTGGGAAAACACAATAGAAATTATTGTGTCTGTAAACATATTTATAGTCTTCGGCTTTCAGGATGTTGTTTTTTTTCCTTTCTCCTTATAGTTGTAAGCCCTAGTCCTGGGTCTGGGTTGAGGATAGGCACGTTGACTACGCCATGGTTCTAGCTTCTCTGAAACAAATATATTCCAGAGAGAGCTGAGAGATAATGGCCAAATGTTTATCAGTAGCTGAATTGTTTTGTTGAAAATTAAAACAGCTTTTAATTTTTTTAATGATAGACATAATTTATACTTATACAAAATTTGGGCAATGCAGAAAAAGCAAAAGTGAGAAAGAAGGTGAGTTTTCTTACATCTAACACTCAAGCCAAAGAATGTGAGAGTTTCCATTTCTCCATACCTTTGCCCACACTGAGTAGTGTCAAATTTAAAATCTTTGCTTAGGTGATAGGTTAAATCATTCTTGAAAACTTGAGAAAGCTGCTGACTACAAAAACACTGAAAGGTACAGAATTTTCTGGTAATGTGGTTTAAAAGTACAGGATCTATGTTTGCGTCATGGGTTTTCTGAAATAGGCTTGTTATCAATATTCTTTCCTATTGGATGCATTAATAATAATAGTAGCTAACATTTATGGAATATTTATTTATTATTACTTCTAAGTGTCTGGAAGAGAGTGAACTATTATTATGGAATATACTTTATAGATAAGGAAACAGGCACAGAAAGGTTGAATAACTTTTCCAAAGTTATGCAGTTAGGAAATATAACTATATTGTTCATTTCATTGTTCTTTTTTGGTTAAAATACGGTTGTCATGTTTGATAGCTAATGTATAGACAGGAAATGGAAGATGTGCTTGTTGAGTGTTGAGAAAGAAAGGAATGCAATCTTATGATTATATTGACAAAAGAATAGCTCCAAATTACTAAGAAAGTTAAAGGGAAAATCAGGAAGGGTGGTATACCTAGAACACAGGTGTATAAGCATATTCATTTTCTATTGCTTCTATAACAAATTATCACAAGTTTGGTTGCTTGAAACAACACAAATTGTCATATCTGCAGTTCTGTTGATTAGAAATCTGACATGACTTTTACTGGGTGAAATCAAGGTGTTGGCAGGGCTGTTTCCTTCTGGAAGCTCTAAGGGAGAATCTGTCTCCTTGACTTTTGCAGCTTCTAGAGGGTGCTGGGATTCTTTGGCTCATGGTCCCCTTTTTTCATCTTCAAAGCCATCAATGCTACATTCAGTTCTTCCCACATCACATCACTTTGATGTCTTTTCTGCCTCTTTCTTATACTTTTGAGGACCTTTGCAATTGCAAGGGGCTAGCCTGAATAAATCAGGGTGAGATCCCTATTTTAAAGGTCATTTTATTAGCAACTTTAATTCCATCCATAATATATTCACAGGATCCAGGGAATAGGTTGTGAATATTTTTGAGGGGCAATAATTTTACTTACCACAATGGGTTCTAGAGCCCGTCCTTCCTTCCCTCCTTCCTTCCTTCCTTCCTTTCTTCCTTCCTTCCTTCCTTCCTTTTTTCCTTCCTTCCTTCCTTCCTTCCTTCCTTCCTTCCTTCCTTCCTTCCTTCCTTCCTTCCTTCCTTTCTTCTTCTTTTGCTAATTAAACAATTCTTATGCATTCCTGTATGGTTGAACTTTGGTTCTAGGTGCTGGGGACTTAACCAATCAAGGCCCTGCTCTCATGAAGTTTACATTCCAGTAAAGAAAATGAACAATGATCAAGGGAATATACCTGTGACAAGATCAGGTAGTGGAAAGTATTCAGAGGTAAAGGGAAGTAAGGAAGAGGATAGAGAGTAATGGGGGCTGGAGTAATGGGGCAATTTTTCTGAGGGGTCAGGGAAGGCTGATCTCTGTGGTCAGAGATCTCAGACATGAGCATTCTAGGAAGAAGGAATGGCAGGAGCTGTGGCCATGCTGTGAGCAATATTGGCATTTTGTAGACAGAGTACTATGGTCAGTGGGTCTAGGAGTCTAGGATGCAGTGAATGAGGCAGAACTGGGTAAGAGATGAAAACAGTGAAGGAGCAGTAACGAGGCCCTGGAGAGGGCAAGAAACTGGTTCTGGGAGGTATAGAAATCTTGATCAAAAGAATGACTGATATGAAATGATTTTGAAAAGCTTGCTCTGTCTACTGTATGCTTAAATACCTTTCAGAGAGTCCGAATGGATACAGGAAGACCTGCCAAAAGACTCGTGTAATAATCTAAACGGAGATAATGATGTGTTGAACTATGATGGTGAGTCGTGGAGCTGGTAGGATTTCAGATTCAAGGCAGGGCTTCCTTTGGGTAATCGTGGGGTACGGAAGAAAAACAAGTATCAAGAATGTATCATATGTTTTTGGCTGAAGCATCATGTTAAATATGTTTGGCATGCTCCTACATGCCAACATAGAGATGGGAAACATTAGGAAGGAACATATTTTGGGTGGTGACAGAATTGAGAGAAATCTGGATGAATTAGCTGGGGATTGTAACAATTCTTCACTTCTATGCTATAGCCTGCTGCTTTCCTCAGCGTCACTTCCCTGACAATGGGGACAATAGCAACCAATGCCCATTTCTAATGACTGCAGAGGGCTTAGTTGAGCATCTTGAGCAAGGTGAGAGCTTAATGGTTGGCAACAGGAGTTTTGGTATTTATCACCATCATCATCATTGTCATCAGGTTAAATAACCGTGCATCAGAGTGTCCCGAAGTATTCAACTTACTTCCAAGGAATAACATGGTGGGAATATGTTTCTAAAAAGGACAAATGATAATGTGGAGCAACTGGGCTTAATGTTGATAACACAATACCTCCTGATATAACATTTTTTAGACATCCAGATGAGCTTACACTCCTTTTCCTGTGTTTTAACCAATGTTTGTATTTTACACTCATTTCCAATGAATCTTCCTGACTTCTATCATGGTGTCCATCCTCTCTGCCCATCCTCTAGGTGCTGTTAATTAGATACTTTGAGTCCCTTTCTTGTGATGACTTTTAGGTCTTTCATATGTCACCTTATTCTGAAGCAGTTCTTTTTTTGTGTGTTTTTTTTTTTGTTGTTGTTGTTGTTTTTACATTCAATTCTCATAGAGAACACCCTGAAGGAATGTGATGATCGAGTGTCAAAAGATGATCGAATTCACGTGATGGTATTAGGCGGTGAGACCTTTGGGAAGTTATTAAGTAATGAGGGCAGAACACTCATGGATAAGACTAGTGCCCTTATGAAAGAGGCTCCATAGTTGTTATCAAAAAGCCAGGAGAGAGCAAATGTTGCCAAGGACGTGAAAAAAAGGGAAGCTGTGGGAATTGTTGATGGGAATGTAAACTGGTGCAGCCACTATGGAAAACAGAAGTTTCCTAAAGAAATTAAAACTAGAACTACCATATGATCTAGCAATACTGCTTCTGGATATATATCCAAAAGGAAGCAAAAGCATTATCTCAAAGAGATAGCTGTACACCCATGTTCATTGCAATGTTATTCACAGTAGCCAAGATAGAAAAACAGCCTAAGTGTCTGTCAATGGATGAATGGATCAAGAAAATATGCTGTATACAGGGTCTGGCAGAAGTAACGGCTGCCTGAGTGTGGTTGGTAGGGTAATAATATGGGTATAATAATTTATAGTTTTAATTTGAACATTTCACCTAAAATGTCATATAGTGTTCTTGAGTGTTATATTATTATGTTAGAGAACTACATGCTTATGCTTTTTTAATAAAAGACATTGTAATAAAAAAGAGGTGTTATTTTTGCCAGACCCTGGAAATTCAGTGGAATAGTATTCAGAATAAAAAATAACAAGGGAATCTTTTCACTTGCAACAACATGGATGAATCTGAAGGGCATTATACTGTGAAATAAGCTAGACAGAGAAAGTCAAATGCTACATGGATCACTAATATTTGGAATCTTAAAACTAACAAAAAAATCTAACAACAAAAAAAGGGAGTTACCAGGAACTCAGGGTGGGAAAACAGGGGAAAGTTGATAAAAGGGTACCAATTTTCAATTATAAAATAAATAAGGTCTGAGTTGGATCTAATGTATAATGTGACTATAGTTGATAACATTGTATTGCTTAATTGAAATTTGCTGTGAGAGTAGAACTTACTTGCTCTCACCAAAAAAAAAAAAAAAGAAGTAAATGTGAAGGATGGATGTGTTAATTAACTTGATGGGGGGTTTCTTTCACAATATGCTCATGTCAAATATCATGCTGTATACTTTAAATATCTTAGAATTTTATTTGTCAGTGATACATCAGTGAATCTGAAAAAAACAAAATAACAAAACAAATCAGAGAAATCTCTTGCCACTTCTGCCATGTGAGGACACAGAGAAAAGATGTCTTTTATGAAGCAAGAAATAGGCTTCTCACCCCCAGACACTGAGTCTGCCAGTGCCTTGATCTTGGACTTCTCAACTTCCAAAGCTTCTAGAAATGTGTCCACTGTTTATAAGCCACCCAATCTACGGTATTGTGTTAGAGTGTCCTGAATGGACTAACACAAGGTCTATTGGCTACAGATTCTAGCACCAGAATACCAAGAAGAAATACATAACACAAATGAGATCAATTTAAACACAGGCTTGAGTAAGGTGTGGGAACCACAAGAAGTAGTGCAGTAACCTTGTGCTATTCATAGTGTCTTTGTTAAGACCCCCAGGTCTGAAGAGGTTAGGAGGGGAGATCAATTGTTGGTTTCAGCCCATGAATACTGAGCAGTCAAGAAACCAGGGAAATAAATGTCCTGACCTCACCAGCCTCCCACCCCTACATCACACATGTCCTGTCCAGACTCCCCACTGACTCACCCAGCTGGAAACCAGAGGGTGCAGGAGTGCACTGATGGGGTCTGTACCACAAAACTATAGCATTACCAGGCAGGGAGCAATGTGGAGGAGGATTTAGTGTGTCTGGAGGGACTCAGTCATTCAGTAAAGATCTCTGGCACAATGCCTGCTTTGGGATTTCTTTACTGAACACCTGCTCTCAATACGAGCATCTGCTGCAGGAAGAAGCTCTTTCTATCTTCCATCCCCCCACCTGAACACCTGGACTACTACCACTATAACATTGGCCTTCAGCCCTCATTTATCTTTTCTCCTCTTCCCTCCATCCCTCTTTAAAATGGATTTCTTTTTTTATAATGTATTTTATTGATTATGCCATTACAGTTGTCCCATTCCCCCCCCCCCCTTCATTCCCCTCCACCTGGCACACCCTGTCCTGCCCACATTCCTCCCCTTTAGTTCATGTCCATGTGTCATAAGTTCTTTAGCTTATACATTTCCCATTCTACTCTTACCCTCCCCCTGTCTAATTTCTCCCCACTGTCTATGCTACTTATTTTCTGTACCTTCTCCTTCCTTTTCCTCCTCCCACTCCCCTGTTGGCTAACCCTCCATGTGATCTCCATTTCTGTGGCTCAACTCCTGTTTTAGCTATCCTCTTAGTTTGCTTTTGTTTTAGGTGTGGTTGTTAATAGCTGTGAGTTTGCTATCCTTTCACTGTTCATATTTTTTATCTTCTTTTTCTTAGATAAGTACCTTTAACATTCCATATAATAAGGGCTTGGTGATGATGAACTCCTTGAACTTGACCTTATCTGAGAAGCACTTTACCTGCCCTTCCATTCTAAATGAAAGCTTTGCTGGATAGAGCAATCTTGGGTGTAGGTCTTTGGATTTCATGACTTGGAATACTTCTTTCCAGCCCCTTCTTGCCTGTAAGGTCTCTTTTGAGAAACCAGCTGACAGTCTGATGAGAACTCCTTTGTAGGTGACTGTCCCCTTATCTCTTGCTGCTTCTAGAATCATCTCCTTCATTTTAATCTTGGCTAATGTAATTATGATGTGCCTTGGTGTGTTCCTTCTTGGGTCCAACTTTTTTGGGGCTCTCTGAGCTTCCTGGAATTCCTGGAAGTCTATTTCCTTTGCCAGACTGGGGAAGTTCTCCTTTATTATTTGTTCAAATAGGTTTTCCACTCGTTGCTGTTCCTCTCTCTCTGGTACCCCTGTAATTTGGGCATTGGAATGTTTAAAGATGTCCTGGAGGTTCCTAAGCCTTTCCTCATTTTTTTGAATTCTTATTTCTTCATTCTTTTCTCTTTGGTTTCTTCCTTCTGGGTCACTCCATTGATTTGAGTCCCAGGTTTCTTTCCATCACTATTGGTTCCCTGTGCATTTTCCTTTATTTCACTTAGTGTAGCCTTCATTTTTTCATCTAATTTGTGACCAAAATCAACCAGTTCTGTGAGCATCCCTATCACCAGTGTTTTGAACTATGCATTTGATAGGTTGGCTATCTCTTGGTCGCTTTAAAGTATTGGCTCTGGGGCTTTGATTTGTTTTTCTGTTTGAGCCATAATGTTTTGGTCTGTTCAAGCCTGTTACATATGAGTGGTGGAGCCTTATGTGTTCACCAGGGCAGGGCGACCTAGTGGCTGGGTTGTGATGCTTATGTGGGGGAGGGGTCAGAGAGGCAACAATGGTGCTTGCTCCAATCTCCCTCGAATTTCAGTCCCCTCTGCTGCTTCTCACAAGCAAATTGGGCCCTTCTGGTGCCGGTTTGCTGGGTGGGTAGGCTTGTGTATGTTCTAGGACCCTGTGGGTCTCTCCAACAAACTCTCCTGTGAGGCTAGGAGCCTCTCCCGGCACCTCAACCCCCGAAAGTTTTTCCAGTCAGTGCTTTTAGGCTTTATTTCCTGGTGCTGGGGCCCTGGGCTGCATAGTCTGTCTTGCTGACCATTTTTGTCTGGTTTATCTGCATGCAAATGTGTGACTGCAGTCAGCCAGCCACCTTGCACGTCTCACTGGGTCTGCTCATTTCCTCTCTGCACCCAGGGTCTGCTAGCTCTGTGCTGCCTATACTCCAGGGTCTGGCAGCCACTGTCTTTTCCTTCCTCAACCCCTCTCTGTAGGCCCCTGACTCTGCCCCTCTTACTGATCTGGTTAAATAGTTATCGAACTTTCATGCAGTTCAATTTTCTGTCTGTTCTGATTGTATTTTTGTTCCTAATTCTTTGTTGTTCTTAATTTTGGTTGTGTGAGGAGGCACAGTATTTCCACCTATGCCTCCATCTTGGCCAGAAGTCCTAAAATGGATTTGTTTAATTAAGCCTTCAAACGAAACCCTTTCATCGACTGTCTCCATTCAAGTATCTAAGTAAATAAATAAAACTAGGAAATTCAATACATTCAACTCCCTGCATCTTTGTTTCCATGTACTTTGTCTTTCGATTATACTGTCTCTACGTAATCCCCCAAGAGTGCCTGGGTGAGGTCTGGTACCGTCTCTGATACTGTATTCAGAAGTTAGTATTCCATAGAAGCTAATGAGAAATAAATGAATCTTAAAGGTGTGCCATAAAAAGCCATTTTAAAATGTGAGCTTCAAGTGCACTTCTAAAGCAGTTACTTAAGAAGATAGCATTTTTAAAGGAACACTGCCATGTTAGTTCAGTTGAGCATAATCCATAGACCTTTAAATTGTGCTGTTAACAACAATAGTTGTTAACAGTGTCCCTGATATAAAAATACCCTTAAGAAATTTCCAACATATGCAGTGGCTATGGCTATGTAAAAATCATTTCCAGCCTTCTCACTCCAGTGTTATGAACTTAATAAAATGCTGACATTCTTCTGAGAGGGACCTGTCGAGTCTCCAAAATAACAAGAAACAAGCATTGCTATTTTAACTCCAAAAGGAAATCAGGATTATTTCTAGGGCTTTTCCAGATGGAGACAGTGTGAAAAGAATTTGTTTTGGAGATGGAATTTTGTTTGGAGTGGGCCCCCTGAACAACTCTAGGGGAAAGAGAGAGAATGGCATCTGAGTGTCACATTGTGGCAGAAATAACAAATGCAGTCTCAGAGGTAAAATTGGTTTTGTGGTCAGACAGAGGATGTCACTGAGTATGGTGTTTGAGAGGGGGAAGATTTAGCCCCTCACTGACTTCTGGCTTCAGAGTTTTTTGGGGGGAGGGAGGAATGACCTTGGGAGTAGATGAGATTGACATTCTTTTTTTTTTTAGATTTTCCCCCTTATATATTTATTGATTCCAGAGAAGGGAGGGGGAGGGAGGGAGAGAGAAAGAGAGAAAGCAGGGAGAGAGAGAGAGAGAGAGAGATGGATGTGAGAGAAACACCAATTGGTTGCTTCCTGCATTCTCTCCAACCCAGGACTGAATTGCTGCCTAGGTATGTGCCCTGACTGGTAATTAAACCCATGACCTTTCAGTGCATGGGATGACGCTCCAACCAACTGAGCCACACTGGCTGGGCGGGACTGCCATTCTTGATTCTCTTTCCTGAATATAGGAAATGTGGGGAACAAGGATATTGGAGACAGAGACCCAGCTGTGCAGACTGACAGTTCAAAAATAATAAGGATAAAGAACACCACACTCAACAAGGACGATGTTTTAATCTCAGGTGTCTGCACTCTCCTAGTGTTGTATAAAAGAGAGTGAGCAGAAATAATGGAAGAGAAATAATAAAATGAATGGGTACCCCTCTTGCAGTTCCTTCTGGTACCAAACCTTGAATCAACTACTCAAGAGAAAGCCCACGAAATAAAGTGAAAAAGAATAAGTAGGTAGCTAGCTGTGGAATTTAGAGGGTGTAGAAGAATCTAATGACAGTTAATGCCTTTTCCTTATATTATGCAACATGGCAGTGAGTTTAAAGGGACTATGTGAGAAAAGGGAGATGTTATCTCTTGGGGAAAAATGAAGGAGGTAAGTATGTATTTCCTTCTGTTCCCTTCTCCCCTTCCCGCACTCTCTCTCTTGTCTCTCTGCCTTTTCCCTTTACACCATGTTAGAAATAATTCCAGAGCCTGAACAGCTTAGAAGCTGCCCACAAATGTGTTTGAGGAGCTGGAATCACGGGCATTAAAAATAAGTCAGACTATTCTCTTCATGTGTAATAGACACAGCTTGAACGACAGAACAAACTTCCTACAGAAATGCAGATCCATTTTGTCTAGTTGCTTTAGTAGTTAAAGTTTGGCTGGTTACATCATGCACTATTTTTAGTAAGACTTCAGTGTAACCATGGAAACTGCTTTTGCTGAAAACTCACACTATTTCCTTAGAAATTAGCCATAGAGAAGAAAACCTTTGCAGAAAACTAATAAGGAATAAATGAGTTAGATTCAAGGAGGGGAAAACCCAACTTAATATGTCACGATAACATTTACATATATGTAGACACCTACACATGTGTTTGGGGCAGAGTTACCAATAATAGGCTTATGTTTATAAGTAAAAACACTTGAATTTTTATATTCTTTTTTGACTGGCAACATCCTGATCACATGACAAAGTATGGTTTATTACAATGGTATAGCGCTGCATATAAACCTGGAGCAGAGTCTGCCACTGAGGGGTGGGGAACATGGTTTTCTAGCAATGAGAGATACTGGAAAGTTTTGCAAGACAATCCTTTTGGGATTCCAACTTTGAGAATCCAAAATTGGACTCTCAAGTCCAGTTCTCTGGACACCTACTGTAAGTCCCCCCGTGAGTACTGGGTAAGTAAGTACTTGCTGGGGGACTTACAGTACGTGTGCAGAGAACACTTCTCCAGCCCATGTTTGAAAAGACTGCACCAGTCCCCCCAAACATTGCCGTGGGAGGATGGCTAGTCTGGTGACTCTGGATTGTAGAGTTATGTAGTGCAGTTTTGTGGCTCTACAGTGTGGTAGGCAGGATGGCCATCCCCCAAAGTCCCCCAATGCTCTAAACCCTGGAAACTGCCACTACATCACATTACCTGCCTAGAAGGACTCTGCATGTATAAGTAAAGTTATGGACCTTAAAATAGGGTTGCTATTTGTGATTATTGGGTGGAGCCAATACCATCACATGAGCCCTTGCCAGCAGAGAACTTTCTAGGTGGGAGGCAGAGAGGTATAGCAGAAGGAAGATGAGAGACACTCTGAGCATAAGGTTACCACCTGCAAAGTTTTTGGCTTGATGATGGAGGGAGTCACACTGGAGACTATGAGAAGGAGGTGAATTCTGCTAATGGCCGAAGGAGCCTGGAATTTCTCGCAGAACATCCAGATGAGAGCCAGGCCAACTGACACCTTGATTTGTAGTCACGTGAGACCCATCCCAGAATGCCAGACTTCTTACCTTCAGAGCAGAGACAGTAAATGGGTGGTATGAGCTATGAAGTGTGTGGCAATATGTTATTATAATAACGGGAAACTAATATATACCCTCAAATTATGTGAGGAATGCCAGGTAACAGTGAATCTTCTTTCTCATTGCCACCAGAAGGGCCAAGAGAGAAGTTCTGTGGGTGTCTTTTAAAAATTTGTAAAAACCTTGAAAAGTTCATACCATTTCATAAGCAACTATATCTTAAGATATAATAACATATATCTTAAGAATGAAGATGTCTGTAAAATTTCTAATGTTATGTATCCCAGTACAATCCTGGAAACAACTTGGCAGTGGGGTTGTAGTTAAATAAATTACTGCACATCTGTTGGGTAGAATGTTATGCTTCATTAAAGTTACACTGCACTAAAATATTAACTGATCTGGGAAAACGTTCATGTTGTATATAAGTTAAAAAGGAGGAGAATAATTTAAAAAGATATATATAGAGAGAGATTAAAAGGGCTGGAAGTATGTTGAAGTATTCAAAGCTGTTTCCCTCTGGGTGGTGGAAACATATACATTTTTTATTTTCAACACTTTCAATGATAAAATATACAGCTTTTATAATTAAAATCTCTAATAAATGTCATTAAAATAATAAAAACGAATAGAAGAGCTGGATACTGAGCAGGGTTGCTGGTAAGATAGCAGTTTGAGGCTGTGCATTAAAATGAGCTTCTGTCAAAGGCTCCCAGTATTGCTGGCTTGGCAATGGGACTCTGTGACTTTGGCTCCCTCTCGCTTCTTGATTATTTCTCATAAAGCCCGATGTAGGAGTGTACCTGGAACATCCTTTGTTTTGTATTAAATACAAAGTTGTGAGTACAGAAAGCAGACAAGAATTAAGTAGTAAAAAGTACAGAAGTAGAATCTGTCTGCAGCTAAGGTTCAATCCAAGAGTTCCAGAAATTTTCATGGCTCCACATTTCTGTCTGACTCTTGGACAGGCTTTGTCTCTAGTCTAGCTGAAAGAGTGCTCTCACAGTAAAGGCTGGGGTTCTGATTAATCTGGTTGCAGAAACCAGGGAGTTGGGTATTCTGAATGGTCAGTCCTAATGCAGAGTTAGCCTCACCTGAATCACATAGAATGGCTTTTCTAGAAGGAATGAGAGTTCTTTTAGGAGGAAAAGGGAGATGAGGTCTTGGAAAGGAAAAAATAAGAGCCATGCTTCAGAAGATCTGTGCAGGACCCAGGCTTGAGACAATGGGACATCCAGAGTCCTTATTTTGGCAAGAACTTAGTGTACTTCTCATACTTCCAAAGCAGGCACATACTTCTAGGGGATGCTGGACTCTTCCTTATCTCCTGCCACTGCCTGGGCCATTGTCACCATCTCTTCCATAGCCTCTGGCGTTGCCCTCATGTCTCACCACTTCTGAAACTTGAGGAAAATTCTTTCCACCTTTGAGGAACACCATGCATTGTCACATGAACATGGTTCATTCTGTAACAAAGGCTGAATCTTTGGGTTCCTTCCTGACCCAAACTGAGTTCCTTGCCTTTCTAGCCTGGGGTCTGGCTCATGGCAGAAAGTTTGTAAGTACTTGTTGAATGAATGGTCGTTTCCGAAGACTTCTGAAGTTGGGGTATTTGTCTCCCTTCTTTGTTCTGGTCTTTCTTTCTTTCTTTCAAGAATTTATTTATTTATTTTTCAGAGAGAGGGGAAGGAAGGAGAAAGAGAGGGAGAGAAATATCATGTGTGTTTGCCCCTTGAGTGCCCCCTACTGGGAACCTGGCCTGCAACCCAGGTATGTGGCGTGGATGGGAATCAAACCAACGACCCTTCAGTTCACAGGCCCGTGCTCAATCCACTGAGCTACACCAGACAGGGCACTCAAGTCTTTCTTATTGTCCCAGAATCTTTACTGCCAAGCCTAAAGACTTCTTTGTGAAGGACTTCAGACAGTTGAGGCACTTCTTCATTCCATGAAACTTTGAGTTCGTATGTGGTCATCAGCTTATGGTCTCCATTCAAACCTTACAATAAATAAGTCAATCATTATTATGAATTGTCTAATTTTCTACAAAATGGCAACCTATTTTTCATATCTCCTTCCTCTGTATAATCCTCAGCGATCAAATCTATCTGTGGAATTTTGAAGAAAACATTTTAAACTACAATAAACCTTACCGGTTTTGAAGGCAAAAAGCAGGGTCTGTGGGGTGTGAAGGGGAGAGGCTAAGAGATCTCTCTGATGGCCTTTAGATTTCCTGTTTTTCTAACCATATTTATATTTCTTTACAAGTGTCATTGTATTTCTGGATATTCTCTACTAGGAAAAAAATTGGGCACTATGGAACCTCATATGTAATGTGATAAACAAACAGAAAAAAATGAGGAGCTGAGGGTTTGTTGTGTGGAACACATATCCAATAATGACCCACACTGTTGCAGAGAGCAGGGCCGGGTGACCTCTGGTCTTGTCTACTTAAAATTTCTCTGCTTCTGATGCTCCCTGAGGATCTTTGCACAAAATCTTCTTGGACTGGAAGCAACTGTCTTGCACTTTTTTGAACACTCTTGAAAAATACTCTTGAGGGTATGAAAAGTCCTAGAAATCAGAGGCAGTGTGTACTTGCAGATTATTACCCATTCCTTGAATTCTCTTTGGAGGGTACTTGCTAGATAATTACCAGAACAAATCACTGAGTGCCTGGAGGACCCACAAGGCAGAAGCTGTCCCTAGACAGAATGGCAAAGTAGGCAAAGTTGTCATTTGGTGCATTGGCTGCCCTACCTCATCCCCACTTTCTAGCTCTAGTTTTCCCATGGCTTCATGCTATCCTTGCCCCCAACCCCTGGCCCTCTAGGATCATCAGCTTATGAAACATAAGCTATCCTTGCCTGATGTCTTTCCTAGACAAACACAGATTCATGCTATATTCCAGTCCCCCAGGCACACTTCTTGAGTGATAGCTCTTCTTGTGTGACAATTTGCTCATCTGGTGAACATATTTATGCTATGAATTACTGTTTCCCATATCATTTCTAGGTTAGCCGGGGATCTTTGTGGGTAGTGTGTTAATTTGCTGAAGGCTGATCAAAGTCTAGAGCACACTTTCTTCATACTGCTTTACTATGTTATATTTTACATATTACCCCTTTTTTATACGAATAATCTTAAGGCAGTACATTACATGTAATATGTCCATTTCATTTCTTATTCTTTTACAAAGTGTATCACTGTCTTGTTATATCACAGGTACTTGGCTCCTGAAAACCACCCTCAGTTGCTTAGTCACCAAACAAACTCTTTGTTAAATCTGTTGCCCACAAGGCCAGATACTGCCCTCTACTCCAGTCTCCAGCCTCCTTTGGTACTTCACTAGTTTTCTCTCTCCTTCTCTGATGAAACACTGCTCTTTTTTGCTGGCCTCTTTTCCTATGTTTGAACACTCAGGCTTCCACAAGAATTGCTTAGACTTCCCTTCCCTTCCCCCTAACCCAGCCAACTAATCACAAAATCCTCCACCCAACGTCTGCTAGATCTCACCTCCATTGCCACTATTTCCATTGACTTTTGTTATTCCTTCTGGAAGTTTTTGTGATAGTTTCCTGTCTCTAATCTTTTCCCCTGAATGCCTGTCTCACATGCAACCTTAATTGGCTAGTCTGGGTACTCCTACTATGTCTCCAATACTTTTGTTTTTCCATTCCATGAACCTTTCTTTGGAGTCTAATCCTTTCATTATTTTCTTTCCTGAGTCTCCATTTCTCCAATAAGTACCACTCAGGAGATAGCCATGTGGGCCCCATCATATTCCTGTCCTGAATACATCCTCTTTGTTAGTTCTCTGAGGCTTCCATAACAAATTACCATAAACCAGGTGGCCAACACCTGCAGAAATCTATTCTCTCAAAGTTCTGAAAGCCACAAGTTCCAAATCAAGCTGTTGAGAGGCTCCCCTTTGAAGGCTCTATGAAACACTTCTTCCTTGCCCCTTCCAGCTTCTTATCACTTCTGGCGTTCCTTGGCTTTGGCTGCATCACCCTAACCCCTGCCTCCATCATCACATGGCCCTTTCCCCTTTGTCTATCCGTGTCTTCTCCTTTTTTATCTCTTAGAAGGGTAGTGTCATTGGATTTAGGTTTCACCCTAAGCCTAAAATGATATCATCTTGAGATCCTCAACTTAATCACATTTGTAAAGACTCTGTTTCTGAAGGTCATTTTCATAGATGTCAGAAGTTAGAGCAGGGGCATATCTTTGGGGGTGGGGACACTGTTAAACTCATTACACCTCCTTCCTCTGAATCTATTTATTTATGATAGCAGCCTTTCCTCCTAAAATACCCTGCCAACTCATTTCAACTTCTCTAACTTCCTTCCAAATTCCAGCTTCTCTGTGGCATGTCCCCAGAGTGCCCTAGAATTGCTGTCTTTCTCAAGCTCTTAGATTACCTTGTATCTTTCCAATAGGATTTAGCAGTCTTGAGGCAGAAGTATTTGTGAACCTGTATATCTTTCTTCTCAGCGTTTGAGGGCAAGACCATGTCTGTGGAGCCCAGCAGAAAGTGGTTGGTTGGAGCCATTTATCCATAGTTGAATTGAATGGGCTGCCAAGGCATGGCTCTGGGGTAGGGGACTTCACCTCCCCGGGCGAGCAGTGGGGATCTTTATGGGCTGACAGGCTGTGGATTTTTTTCTGCCTTAATCCAGGCAGGGACTTTTGGGAGAGGGGAGAAATTTAAATAAGGTAAAGTAGCAAAACAATATCTGTGCCCAGTACCAGGATTTCTTTTAAAACCAAATGGAGCATTCCTATAATTCATAGACTGGTCGGCACTGAAGGGGCTCAGTGGCCTTGCAGTCCAATTGTAAAAATAAATGCATGCTCTGCTTGAAGCCATATAGCAGCTCCAGGACACAGTCAGGGATGAAGCATCCGGGTTTTCTCACTCAAATACTGAAGAGTAGTTTCTTCCAGTATTTTTTTGTTTGAGATCCAGCCAGGTTAATAATTTTCCACAAACCCCTCCACAGTCTAATAGCATGGATGACAAAATCTGCTTTAGAGGAGCTTTGGATTCTCAAATGTCTTGGGCATGAAATATCCTAAATTGGAAAATAACTCAGTACAAATAACATTCAGATGTGTTTTTCATATTTTTAGTGTATAAAATAGCCAGTTTGTTTTCATCTCATCTCTTCACATTCTCACTAATAAGTAAAAGCCAGTCGATCATGTGTTCGGTGGGTCTTGTGGTCATTAGTGTGAATCAGAAAGGTTGTGCTCTAATTGCTTGCACCCTGCATAAAGCACTCTGTTGGCCAAGCTGCAAACCAGCTTCCTTAGTGACAAAGCGAATCTCTAGGTCAAAAGCCTTCACCACTTAAAGAAAAAAATTCTTAGATGTGTTGTTACTGACATGGGAATCATTAGAGCCTATTGTTTTAAAATTACATATGCTTGTTGTAACCACTTTTCAGAATGAAAAGTCAAGACCAAAAGATTTCTGCTTGATTTATAAAATTATGTATTTGAAAATCTTGCAGTGATACAAAATTAAATCTCATTAAGCTATGATTTAGCAAATCAAGGCCTTTCATGAATAAAGAATAAAATTGGGTTATCCCAGAAAAAACTTAGACATGTGGCTACTGAGTTATGCTTTATCAGCCTTACCAAAAGCCATAGATAAATAATGTATGTACAGATATTCAAGGGTATCCTACGTATGAGGGCTATCATAGAATTAAGTGAGACCAGATAATGATGGATGAAAACAATAGTCAGAGTGCAGGGATGGGAGAGTTTCATATGATCCGTAACAATTTTGTGATATTAAATTGTTAATAATAATAATGATGATGACTAATAGTTATTGAGCTCTAACTATATGCCTATCCATGCAACTGCATTAGTGGAATCTGGTGTTTTAATCGCTTTATGTCTATTCACTTAGTCCTCAAAGTGTTGATGATGTAGGTTGTAATAATAAAGTAGGTACTAATATTATCCACATTTTATGATTTTACAGGTGAGGGAACTGAGGCACAGGGAAACTAAGAAACATGCTCAAAGTCATACAACTTAATAATAGGAAAGCAGGATGGACTGTGGTAGTTAGGCTCCAGCACCGATTTTCTTAACCCCTATGTCATCATCAAAATGTACCTAAATGTCACCATGCATGTGGCTGTCTATAATGTAATGAAATTTAAGGTTCTCTGGAGGATTGGTAAAAATGTCTCTGGAATAGAATGTGTGGGTGTGTGTATTGATTTTTTTTTTGGCAAGTTATTGGGAAAGGCACACGAGGGGGAAATCATTTTCTTTTCCCTTGTTTTTTTTCTAATTCTCTAGAATGACTGGGTCATTTGACAACAGCTCATGGAAACACCACATGCAGAGTTTGGCATGAAGCCTCTGGCATCATGCAGGTGGGACATAATGATGACAGTGTTGTCCCACTGAAGCTAGGTGCTCTGGCACCATGTAGGAGCAGTAAGACAGGGACCCTGGGGTTTTGGTCCCTCTCTAGTTGCTTATTCTTGCCCTTCCTTTTCTCTCCCTAATCCCCTCTACTTCCAGCATATTCTGGGATGTCCTCATCATGGAGAACAGGACAAGAAGACTAGGGAGTTCATGATCAAGTGTGACATGATCGTGCTTCTTCTTCCGGAAGAGAACTCTGTCTCTTTCCTTTCCTCTTAATCTTCTTATACTTAAAGATCCAAGAAGAGGACTTACGACACTGCTTAATTATTTCTTTCTTTCTTAGTGTCCAGCAGGTTGATATTTTTTCTTCGATGGTGTACAAGATCCAGGTGAGCAAAGAGCTATCTCATCAAGGATTAGTTATCAGCAAAGTCATCATTTAGAGTTGTCTGGAGATCTGGTGAGGCAAATCCCTTTGTAGGTCGGGCATGTTATTTTCACCTCTTGCCTTTACACACGGTTTTCTTTTGTTCCCTCAGAGAGGGGACAAGGGGATGGGGGACTGCTATTTGTTCAAGGCTATGTGCTGTGTGGTCTATATACATTGTTTCTTTTATTTCTTATAACAACTGTAAAAATAGACATTATTGCCCCATTTTACAGATGTGTAAATAGAGGCTTTAGGAGGCAAGCTCAAAAAGGTAATATAGAAAAATTGGGATTTGACTTCCAGTCTCCTATCAAAGCAAGGTCTTTCTCCCAAACAGCCCATCTGCTGGTAATATAACAGTGCTAGTCATCCTTGCTCTGGATTTTTCACAATTCATTTCTCTTCTTTATCTTTTACTTTTCTATCTAAGTAAAACTTTTTGGACACATTTCTTCTTCCTAATTGCCACAACACCACTTTGCCCTGAGATGACCTGAGTCCTGCCCTGGTATTCATCCCTAATTCTCCAGCCCATGCAGGCTAAGTTCTATTTTCAAAATCTGGAACTCGTCCCATTTCTAGACTGAGAAAAATAAAAGAACACTGGGTTAATTGTTTTCCTCCCCCTCAGAAGCGAGCATCGTAATTTTAATCATGCATTTAAAATATTTAAATTAAATTTTTATTAGGTAAGTAATATGTGAATAGTTTCCTTGTAATAATTAAAACATTAACATTAGCATTAAAGCTAAAGTCTCTATTGACCTTTCCTACTATGCCCCCAGTGTACTTCTAGCTTGTGTTTTTCCAGATTTTCTCCTAAGCATTAGTATACATACATGTATTCATAGAAAATACTACTGTTTTTCTTTTTTCCAATACAAATGATCACATATAAAAGTATAGTGTAGGCCCTGGCTGGTGTAGCTCAGTGGTTTGAGTGCAGGCCTGCAAACCAAATAACCATGGTTCGATTCCCAGTCAGGGCACATGCCTGGGATGCAGGCCAGTTCCCAGCAGGGGATGCACGAGAGGCAACCATACATTGATATTTCTATCCCTCTCTCCTTCCCTTCCCTTCTAAAGGTAAATAAATAAAAACTTTAAAAAAAAAGTATAGTGTACATATTTTGTAACATGCTTTTTTACTCAGCTTCCATTTATTCAATATGTATTTATTGGGTGGTTGCTAGGTGCCAGACACTGTCCTTAATTACTAGGAGAACACTGGACAACAAACAGAAGAAATCAAAACTCCTGAATTCATGGAGTTTACACAGGCAATCTATTCATGTGGTACAAACACATATATCTGATGCATTTCACAGACTAGTAGTCCATATTTGGGGCACAGAGGAGGTCCCACTCAGTGTGGGGTGGTGAATGAATTGCCATGAGTGGCTCAATGTACTAAAGTTTAAAGTAGGAAGCAGAGAGAAGAGGGAGTAAGGGCAGAGAAAAGGGCAGAAACCTGAGCACAAAGAATGTAATATAACCCACTAAGGGTTTGGCCTTGACCTTGTGAGCTATGGGGAGCCCTTCTCCCCCTATGTTTATTAGAACTCACCTATAATACTGTTGCTTGGGTTTTATTGTTAAAGTGAAAAAAATAAAAAAAAATAAGCACTTTCCAGAGAAATCTCCTCTTGGCATTAAAATCACTGAATTAGGGCTGTAGGGTAGTTTGATGAACCCAGAATTGGAGCAAAAGAATAAGGATGGTGTATCATGAGAGCTCCCTGAGTCTTTGCTGAAGCAATGTACATATAATTCGAATTCATGCCAGAGTCCACTCCGAAGGTTGGGAGGAGCATCCCATACTGTTCCTCCAAGCAAAGGCTAAGAGAGTGGGAGCAGCTAATGGAAGAATATCAGGCTGGAGGGTCCTTTTTGGGGATAGGTCTTTGGACTTCTCCCCCATTCCGATATGAGTAGATAACTAGCCTTTCAGACCACCCCTCCCTGAAACCCCATCCTCAGAGAAACTAATCCTTCACTACGAGGACAAGCAGGGGAGGACCTAGGCTCTGATCAAGATATCAACCACACAGGCCTTGACACATAACCTTTCTCCCTTATTTCCCCACTGATGGGGAAGTGTGGCTTTGGGTTGGAAGGCCAGACAAGGTGGCTATTGAGCACAGCCTTATTTTCACAGGAGGCCTCTTACTTCTTCAGGAAGTGGCTACTGTAAATCACTGTGAGAGCTTGAAGGACCCCTAACCTTTCAAGCTCTCGGTTGTAATTTTAATGGTCTTCCTGGCTCTGTTTATCCTTATGATCATGGCTGGAAATTTTACTTGAAAGAAAGAAATAAGGAAGGAAGGAAGGAAGGAAGGAAAGAAGGAAGGAAGGAAGGAAGGAAGGGAGGAAGGAGAAAAAGAAATATAATTGTTCCAACAGATGACTGACTGGCTTGCCACTGAGAAGTAATCAGGGTATGAGGCTTGTGTGTTTTTGATTTGCTCTCTTTTACGATGAGGCCATGTCTTGCTTGCAGCAGCGATTGCCATTTCTCTGGGCTTACCCCAGAGTGTCTGTGAGGTTGTTTCATTCCAGTTAACAGCTCAGTAATTGGAAGTGTTCTGGGTGAGAGGAACTAGTGACAGGAGGAAGGGATTAGCCATTGAGAGATAACTGGGGCAAAGGAAGGGTGGGAAGGTTATTAAAAATATCACAAAGAAGGATGTTTTTAAAGAAGTGGCTCCACTCTAGATGGTCCCACAACAACGCTAAAACAGCCCGTCTAAGTCAGCTAGCTTTCGGCTGTGAAATGCTTGTGCTGTCAGTGTGCTTTCTTGTGTGTAGATGCATTGGTAGGCCCTGATACCTGAATGTGTCTACATTGCATCACTCTGCAGGCAGTCCCTAATGATGAGTGAAGTACACTCCCAAAGATAGGTCTCAGGTTACTTGGTGACCTTTGTTTGGTTGCTTGGTTGAACTCGGTGAGCTCTGTCAAAGAGGATGCCCTTACAACTTCAGTGTACACAGTAGAGGCAGATTTCCTGATTTCAAATCACACCCTCATTTAGTGCTTGTGTACCTGGGAGTGAGTCATTTTGTTAAAGTGTTAGTTTCCTCATGGGTAAAATGGGAATAATAGTAGCAATTCTTACCTCTCGGGATTGTGTGGGGGTAATAGGATCCAGGAGAAGTGCTTCCTGTCAGGCACTTAGATGAGCCCATTTGGGCCTATCACTGCATCCTTCTGCCCCTATTTTGTCAATTTTCCCCTCCTTCCCTCTCTGTCTGGCCATTGCACATGGGACTTTTGCATTTGGAGGAGTCATCGCCAACATTCATCTATTTCAGGCGACAAAGCCGTTGAGAATCTTGCTATAGGTTGTACAACATTAAGCAACCCAGATTGTCTTTCCACTTCTCAAATTTTGTTAGCGTGCTCATTGGTAAAACCCCTGTGAAGATGCTCATGACCTTATGCCTGACCAGGTATGGACCGTTAACAGAACTGGCTCCTAGTCAGTCTGTAGCAGCAGTTGGTGTTACTGAGACATGGGCTGCAGCCCCTCTCTCGAAGCACTGAAGGTCCGTTTAGTCCCCCTCTCATTTCCAGGAGGCCCAATGACATTATGTGGGCATGTTGACTTATCTTAGGACCAGACTCATTAGGAAGAAACTTGGCCATCTAGGACTGAGCTATGCATTTCGTGCACACAGCGGACAATGGTTTTTACTACAGAAACTGGGCACCTTTTGAGCTCAAAGGAAGATCTAGAATTTACGGTGTGGGAGGTGTTAGGGGAAGGTTTCTTCTAATCATCTTTTCAATTTCTCATACCCGACTCATGTCTTTTACTTTTTCTTTTTTTTTCCTCCACAGAAACAGGCTAACCATATCTATAGAATTATTGAGCTTTGTTGTTTGAATTCATTTTCAAGAATTATCGACCCAATAGAACATAATGACACTTCAGAGTTGAGACCCTTTGTGTAAATCCTTCATCTTTTGCATATTAGCAGCCAGATGGGATCTGAAAGGGCTTCAATGTCCGAGTGCAAAAATCTATACCAGACTTTCAGCTGAAAGAAAGTTATTGTTCCTGCATACTAGCCTGATTTTTTAAAAAGCTGAAACATCAAAACCAAAAATAACACAATTTAATTAATATCCCTTTCTTTTCTAAAAAATAATTTTAAGCCAACAGACTGATCAAATGAAAACCAGAAACACAAAATCCACAGCTTTCTCTCATAGATTTCTTGTTCATGACCTGTAAAATCTGACTTCCAATGTCAAATTAATTGTTTATAGAGCAGTCACAGCCACTCAAAGCAGACTCTATTTTAATTTCATCCATGGAAAATAGGGAACAGTGTGCTCCTAGGTTCTTCATAATAAGCCACCTCTCTATTCTTAGATTCTGAGTGTAATTTTAGTTTGAATATTTTACTAGAGACCCCTTTATCACCCCCCGCCCCCCCAGGTCCTCAGAGAAGTATGATGTGCTGAATTCACTTGCTTTCAGCCAGCTTCTGATGACAGCATGAGATGACTAGCTCAGTGCCTGGCTCCTGTGGGATTAGAAGGCACTGGTAGTTGGAGGAAGGGGTACAGTACTACTGTGGGAGCCCCTTTCTCTTTAAAATGAGCCCAAATACACAGCCTGGGCCCTGTCTGACATGCACAGCTTGGGCTGGTGCCGTTATTACACAATCAAGGCATCTGCCCATTTCTAATCCTTCAACGTAGAAGAGACGATTCCACCGTCCCACATAATGTGTACCAGCTAGATGGATCCCAATTTATCAGGAAAACTATAAACTGCAGAACACAAGGCAGAAGCTAAAGTAATAAACACTGTGATCTCTGTACCATACATTTTAGGCTGTTATTTAAGGTCTCCAAGGAGATCGATGCCATAAAAACCGTTTCTCAGGAATTCAGCCAGCTATAGGAGCATGCTGCAACCGTTCATGCTAATCTATTACAACTTGTTTCTCGCCCTCCCCAAGCAGCAGGCTTCAGCAGCATTACCAGGGGAGCAGAAGCGATGCGTGTACCCTCTCAATAGGCAGCCAAATTTTTGTTTCCTATGTATACACGAACAAGAATCCTTTTGTTTTTCTCATCCTCTTACTGTTCTTGCATCCCTTCCCCAGAAATAGTCCCCACGCTCAGAGGAGCCAGAAGAAGGCCTGTGTTAATAGTCACACCTCCTTGGGGGACTTATACCACTATCAGCACAAAGATAACAGGCAGCTGCGTGGAGAATCTCTTGCTGAATTTTGGTGTTAATTTCACAAGGTATCGTCCATATGGCCTCCGGCAGGGTAGGTGACTGCTTTAAGCCTTAGTTTCCTCACCTGTTCTTTTGTTTTATGGAATAACAATGTCTCCTGTGAGGATTACATGAGATAACAGATGTAAAGAACCTCTTACAGTGCCTGGTGTATAGCAAGCATTTGAAAAATATTGGTTCCTTTCACCTAATTAGTTGGTGCAATGAACAGAACTCAGGATATCAGTTTGCTACTTTTATAAAAGTAGAATATGTGGGAAACAAGGTCTTAGTGCATTAATTCTGGCTATCCACTGAGTAGAGAAATCTTTCAAGGGTGCTGATAAAGATAATCCCCCTGTATTAATTTGAAAGGGTTGTCATGACAAAGAACCATAGACTGGGTGGTTTAAAGAACAGAAATTTGTTTTCTCAGTTCTAGAAGCAAGAAGTTCAACATCAAGATGTCACTACGATGAGGTGTTCTGGGTGTCCCGGTAGTTGAGGATCCATGACACACTGTTGATGTTACCTTGGTGCAGGATAGAATTCAGATACAAACCAGTATAGAGTTTAAAGTGAGTGAGTTTATTGGTGAGGCAGAGAGACAGAGAATGGGCTACTCCACAGGCAGACCAGCCCCACTTTGGTGGAATTTGCTTGCTTTATTGAGGTTTGTCTTACTGGGGCAAAGGGTATTCAATAGGAGAGGCATATTCAGGATCTTCTTGGGAAAGCGGTGGAGAGTTCTTGGAGGAGCTTGGTTGGCTCTTTGTGTCTTTAAGTGTGCTGTCCATTTCTTACCATGGGGGTGAGGGGTGTGTCGTTTAGCATGCTTGCGTATTACAATGAGCAGGTAATGGGACTAGGGGTTGCCACAAAGTGGAATTTGTTGCCATGTTGGATTGAGCTGAAATCTGGCTGTTTTAAGCCATAAATCCAGTGGTGGGGTGGTCTTGCTTCTTGAAAGCTCCTGTAGCTTTTATCATGTGCAGCTGTTCTCCGACATAACCTATCTCAGCTGGTTTTCTTTCTTTTGAGGCCTCCCTCCCTGGCTTGTAGATGGCTGTCTCCTGCCTGCATCTTCCCACGGTCTCCCCCGTGTGCATGTCTGTGTCCTGATTTCCTTTTCTTATAAGGACACCAGTCATAATGTATTAAAGCCTTCTCTGATAAGCCTATTTTAACTTAATTATCTCTGTAAAGATCCTATCTCCAAATACAGTCACATTTTGATGTACTGGGGGTTAGGACTTAAACTTACAAAATTTGCAGCATGAATTCCACCTATAACATCTCCTGCCTTGCCACCCCTATTTTAGCAATGGAAGGAGGATAGAGAGGGCCCACGGATTCCACTTGAGGGGGTGCTATGTGGGTCTAGGTGAATTATGTGCTCATTATAATCTTTTCAAACATGAAGTGAACTTGGAAAATCACCCATTATATTGCTTAATACATGAAACAAATCTAGCTGATATAGAAGTTTCAATAAAAATATTATCTTCCAATGTCCTCTGAATAATTGGCTACCTAGCGAAGAACTTAAGAAAAAAATGTCAAGCTTTCTCCATAATGGATTAGCAATATGATGACTGTGAAATCCTTTAGGTTGCTGAGAAGTCATTTCCTAGTTAATAGAGCTGGTAGTTATCTAGTGTGCTGTCACGGTTGGTTTGGCCCATGATGGATAATGGCTGGATCACAGAGTGGGACATCTGTGCGATGAAGAGGCTCTGCACATCAGCATCCCAACTTGCTTCTCTGCTCTAGCGTCTAAAGCTTTGTGAACTCAGAGTAGCTTCTTATCTCTGTGTGGCCAGTGTATTGAGCCAAGGCCAGAGGGAGCCCAGCAGCCGGGTCATGGGGACTGGTTCCGGGGAGATGTACTCATTTCTCATGGCTCTTGTAACAAAGCACCACAACTTTAGTGGCTTCAAACACTTATTTATTTCCTTCCATTTCTGGAAGTCAGGAGTCCTAAATTAATTTCACAGGGCTAAAGTCAAGCTATTGGTAGGCTGGTTCCTTTGGGAGGGTCTAGGGAAGAATCTGTTCTCTTGCCTTTCCCAGCTTCCATGGACCCTGGTATTCCTTGGCTAGTGGCTCCTTCCACCATCTTTAAAGCCAGCAGCACAGTGTCTTCAGGTCTCTTTCTGATTTATGACCTTTCTTCTATCACCAAATCTTCCTTATCACTCTGAACCTCTTGCTTCCCTCTTTCACTTACAAGGGCCCTTGTGATATTAGATTGGGCCCACCTATACAGTCTAGGATAATCTTCTTAAGACCCTTAACTTAATCATATCTGCAAAATCCCTTTGCCAGGTGAGGTAACAAATTCACAGGCTCTGGGGACTGAGATGTGGACATCTTTCAAGGCGTGATCATTCTGTATATCACAGGGAAGAGGCCTGGGAGATGAGCTGTAGGTCCAGGGCATAGGAGGTTATCAGCAGCTCCAAATTCCAAGCCAAAGGTTTCAACCTGGCTTGGGGGTGGGGAGATGGGTGAGCACGTGTATGTGGGGGGGTGTGGGCATGGGGGCGTGTAAAATATAGGTTCAGGAAGCATATGAACTCCTATTCATTCATTCATTTCTATGAAGATGTCTGTCTCTTTACGTCCTCAAACATACCTACTATTAACAATTGTGCTTCAGAGGAACCACTCCTAAGGAAAGAGAGAGCAACCAGACCCAAATAGATTTCAGAGCTTCCCCAAAGCCAGTCTCTCTGAGTGAACCAGTATTTCTGCTCATCACTCCAAGTTGTATTCCTTTTCTTCTTCTTTTTATTCCTGGACACTGTTTATGAAGTCCTTACCCCGAGCAGAGTGCTACATGCTTCACCTGTTCTTTGTTTAGTAATCCTTGCTCCATGTATTGTTAGTATGACAAATAAACCACAAAATTCCAGTGGTTCAACATGAAAGAAACTTATTTCTTGTCCACACAACCCTCTGATCCTGGAGCTCTGGTCTGTCTCAGGGCGGCTTTCTTTCACACAGTGGTTTGCTACTCAGGCCCTGTCCAAGGTGCTGCCCCGCATCCTGGAGAACCTCAGGATCTTCTGCATCCAGTGCCTGGCTTGGGAAAAGTGAGCAGAGACAGTTCACCTGTTCACCAGAGACAGTTCACCTTAAAGAATCCTGGCTCTGTTTCATTTCTGCCACATTTAACTGTTCAAAGCATGGAATATTTGGCCATAATGGGAATGTTTGACCTGAGTGGGAAGTTTCCTCCCTGTAACCACTCAGACTACAAGTCTTTAGTGAGTGAGAGTTTTTGGGAGTTGACTGCCATCTCATTCACTCTGTGAGTAACCCTGTTAGGCAGAATTATCTCTTTTTATTGATTACCAAGTTAAGATCCAGAAATATCTAATAATGTGACCCAATTAAGTGACATAATCAGATTTCCTGCACAGGCCTGTTAGAATTCTCTCTGCAAACTCATCTCGGAGCCAGTGTCTCATGCCAGCACTTGTCCTGATGCAATTCTTGTCAACTTCCCTTTCACTTGATGGTCCTTGCTGGGGTCAGTCACCTCCCGAAACCATAGGGTAACAACTTTGTACACCCTCTTGTGAGAGGAAACCTGGTATCCTCCCTTATTCTCCATTTCTGTCTTCTGCTCTTCTCCTGAGAAACTCCAAGCTTACCCATGCTGTCCCCAAACTCCATGATCCAGACATTTTCTAATCTCCCATCTCCCTCAGTCAACAACATGGCTTCATCGTGGTTCACATTCTCAAATATGTTCCAAAGATTTCACTAGACATCTAGCTCCAAACACCAACCATCTTTAATTCCTCCCTCTTTCAATCATCCACTTATCTATCTCTGACAAGTATCTTGTGCTTACTCTGTGCCAGGCACTATTTCATCTACTTAGTAAGAATATTACTGAGGAGTTGGGCTTAAGGAGCTCATGTTGCCTATTTCAGAACCCAGTAATGCCAACATCCTCCTCCTCTCTGTTTCTGCTGTCAAATGTTTTATCTCTTGATCCTATTCCGTCTTAGAGCCCTCAGTGATTTCCTTGCTGGTCTCCCACCTGATTTAACGTTAGTTTAATTCCTCCCATACATTGTTTTAAGCTTAACCTTTGGAAAGCAGAGTTTTGACCACATCCATTTTCAATTCATATAATCTTTCCATCTAAACCTCCTATAGCTCCCTATTATTTATAGAATAAGGCATAAATTCTACATACAAAAACCTTCCATCAGCTGGCTCTTCTTGATGTTTATTGTTTTATATCTCATCTTTCTTTTTTATAAACCTCATCAAGCTGAGTTTCTATAGTTCTCTTCATATTCTTCTTCTTTGACCTTTACTTGCATATCCTGTTTTTTGTTTTTGTTTTGCTTTTGCTTAGAGTATTTGGTCCTGCATGGTCTCTTGTATGAGTGAGTTCATTTGTGCTCAGTAAACATGTGTTGAATGAATGACTAGGTCCTAGCCTGCTCTTTAGCATATCTAAATCCCAGACCTAATACTTTACGCCTTTGTCATGGCAATAAATTCACTCTATACTGCATTTCATTTGTTTATGTATATATCTTATCACTCCTGTAGTTCTTATGGGGAACAGGGCCAAATGTGACTTACCTCTATCTACCACATGCCAAACCACCCTCCACCTTGGCACAATGACCTGTACTTACTGGGTCCTCAAAAGTTGTGTGTGTACATGTGTTTACATGCATGCATATGTATGTTGAATGGTTAGACCCTGCTAAAATGTTTTGAAGATTATAGAATAGATTTAAGCCATCTAGCATAGCTCATGGCACACAGTAGGTTCTCACCTGGAAACATGTCATGCTAAGGTATTGATGGCTGATAATGTGCTGAGCCACTTCTACAGGAGCATTTAATAAAGAATCTATAGGGATGAGTGTCTAATTTTAGGGTTCCTGGACAAAGAGGAAGAGGTATTTGGGGCAGAGCCCCTCTAGTTATCCCACATGGGCAATGGGGTCCTCAGCATAGGGACAGCCTGTCTGGCTGCACTGGAAGCAATAGATACCTATTGGAATTAACACTGTAGAGTGACTACTGGCTACTGGTGGAGTCTCAGGAATGGGAGTGAGTGTGTTACCTATCACCCAGCACTGTGTTGGGCAGAATGTTGGTTGAATGAGTAAATAAATGTATCAGAGTTGGAATGTGAAGGAGTATTCTGGTGTGTGACCCTTTGCAATACTTACCTCTCTGAGAGCCTCTCACAAAGGTGGGGACGGACTTAGGGTGTGAAGGAACACAGAATTTCACAGTCGCCTTGTTTAGTGAGTAGGTAGCTCTCTAACTGTGCCCTTCTGATAACCACAAAAGCCCCTGTTCTCTTCATTTGGTGCCTGTCCTGGGGAGCACAGACACAGGCTGGAGGTTGTGTCTTTATTAGAGACATTAGCCACCAAGGGAGCCTGCTCAGAGTTTCACGTAGTTTTCTGCTGAGCAGGAGGCCAGCAAAGTCACCAGGCTCCACATGATTTAATTAGAGACAAGATTTCAAGCTTTGTTTGTGTTCCCAGGATTTGGCGAGATGGTACAGCTGAGACCCTGGTATCTCGGCTTCCTCTGTTTGGGTAATTGGTACAGCAGGGAGGGCTTTATTGGACCAACGGTAAGTTTTCTTTATTGAAGGCTTCTAATACTCAAAATACATTTCACTGGTTTTAAATGGGTCAGTGGATGCAATCCAGCCAAGAAAGACACGTGTCTTAGAAACTCTAATGCTTAAATTCTTCTGTAAGACTTGGAAAAGTCAGGATCTGGAACCCAGCACACGCAACTCTTAAGTTAGAAGAGTAAAGCTAACTGGTTTTTGTCAGTCTTTTTATAGCTTATCTCCTTTTACATTTCAGAATGCTGTCAATTCAAAGTAAAAGTATAACACGAGAATCAGTCATATTACTAATCTCCTCACCATCACGTGTTCTTCCTAAATACTGACTGATACAACCACTTCCTGCTATTGCTATTGCTATTGCTTTCTCCCAGTCCTTGGCCATCACTTCGCCAGATGACCCAGTGTTGCTCCGAGTGTAGATGATAGTTTTTGGCCTATGTGTTGTCACTGATCCTTTTTACACCCACGGCAGATGGTGCTCATTAATTGATTACAGCGCACTTTCTTGAAGAGCGGGGTCTGGTGTGTGGAGTCCCACTCAGGAGAGCTCCAGGCAGCACCGCTCACCAGTGAGAGTTAGCATGCGAGATAAAACCCATTTTCCCAGCTAAGCAGTTTCTATGGACTCCTAGAAGTGACAAATGAAGATTTAGCTCACCTACAATGTCCCTTTTTCCTACTCTGTCTCCTCCAGGACTTTTAGTTTCAATACTGATTATCTTTGTAACTTTAAATATAGCACGTCCTCAAATGCCATTTTTTCAAATTGTTTTGTTATAACATTGATGAGATGTCACAGGGACATATATGAATTAGCCTATGGTAAAATTGATTTCATTATATGTCATGTTGCCAAAAGTTGTAGAACCTATCGACATTAAGTGAGGCCTTAATATAGTAAAATTCTTCTTTCTTGTTCAACCAGCGTTTATCAGTGATCCTGGGTTTCCTACTTTGTAAGAAGAAGGTCATAGCTTTCTTACAGTTTCCTTCCTCTTTCCTCTCTCACTTCACTTTTCCTGACCACTCTCAGTGAGGCAGGCCACCCTCACCAAGCTATTTTTGCTAGCTTGCTTCATTGTTCTTCATAGCATTTTCACCACTTGAAAATACTACACACTTAATTTTTAATGATCTCCCCCCCATCTCTGGCACCTGGAATATTGCTCACATAGCGAGGTGCCACGTAGGTGTCTGCTTCAGGAATAAATGATCTCTAACCATGCTCCATACCCTGGTTAACTTCCATTGGCAGAACCAGTCCTTTATACATGAGGGAGGTAGTTGATTCTGTGATATGAAAAGAACACCTCTCTTCTTGGTCCACTAGGACATTGAAAACTTCCACTGAGGGCATTCTCCACACAAGGATCCCACTAAAACAAATTCATTTAACAGTATTTCTAGCTTCAACCTGATGAAGCATGTGGCTTATTGAGGGAACGGAACCTAAAACAGACAAATTCTGATGGGAAGGAGGACGTAGAAGGGGACGTTGCAGAACACGACTTTGCTTAAGGAGGTCCGTGTTTGGGAATTGTGGGATCATGTTGCTCAGAATACAAATTGGAAGTAGAGATAGAAAAGGAAAAGGGACTTCACCTACTTAACTATTTCTCATCAGACTGGCTAACAGCTATATGCACAGCCAGCAGCAGTGTTCTGAGAAGACTGGCCTTTGAGGCAGACAGGCCTGGGTTTCAATTATTTTTTGCCACTCTTCGCTGTGTGATATTGAACAAGTTACTCAACCTCTCTGAACATCAATTCCTCATAAAGACGAACCCATATTGAATAACACCTGCATATTCCAGCTCAACTGCTCAACACAAAATGGAAAAAGTTCTCCGTGTCTTGGAGGAAGACAAGGAAACAAAGAGTGTATTTTTCAGCTATAAATAATGAGATGGATTTAAACAATAGAAGCACTTCATTATCTCTCATTGCAAGGAGTGTGGTGCTATGTCATTTTCGGGTTAGTTCAGTAGGTTTGTAATGTTCATGAGCAAGGTCAGAGTCTGTTTCACTGTTTCCTCAGGATTTAAGATGAACGCAGAAACTCGCGGGATATTCTTACATGACAGATAGGTTAGAGAGCAGAAAAGTATTTTCTCCTCACATTCTTCTTCCTTTTTATCAGGGAAGACACTCCATCCCAGAGGTCCTCAGCAACTTTCATCTATGCTTAGCACAAGACACGATGGGAAATGAGTAAATGGAATTTCAAGCCTCCTTCACGCAGGCAGATTCTGTCCATAAGAAGCAGAAGATAGAACTGGCTGTTAAATAGACAACCAAACAGTATCTACTGCAAACACTGTGTTCGGAGCAGATATTTTCATTTATCTGCAACATGTAGTACTGACTGGGCAATAGTAGATAACATTAGAAAAATATCTTTCTGTACATCTTGATCCAGGTTACGGAATAAGGGTTACTGTTTCCTGCTGTGTACAGGACACCATAGAAACATAAACTTATTTACATTTTCCAACAACATCTCATAAAGTAGGTAGCATTATTCCTCTATTACAGAAATTCACACATGTATAGCGAGTTGCCTAAGGACTCCTACCTAGTCAGTGGCTGAGCTAGGATTCGAAGCAAGATTTTTCTGACTCCCATATTTGTTGTACTCTGATGTCTCCACCACACTCTTCCCCCAGTGCCCACCTGCCTCAGCCAGGAAAGATGGTCTTCCTCTCAGTGACAAGAAGATGGCCAAATTACTGCCTTTAAGGCCCCCTCCAACACTGTCCTCTGTGGGGCGAGCATTCTTTGGTGACTTTAGAGATCTTTTATTTATTTGTATTTTTCTCCTATCAGCCTAAAACCATTAAAAAAGGGTGCTTAGGTGTGGTTCAGTGATTCTGAATACGTTTCTTTTTTTCCCCCATGTTTAATTTTTCTCTCTGACTGTTCCACTCTTGTTTGTAGCTCCCGTGGCTGGATAAAGCTGGGGCAGTTTTGGGGCTGTCAGTCATTTTGAAGGGCGACTTTCCTGCATGACTCGGTGAGATCTGAAAGGAGGCTAACCACAATGGAGAGGCTGTGGTGAGGCGTCCCCAGGCAGCTGCCAGTCTTGAGCATCCGGATGTAATTGCTCTGTTCTACCCACCACAGCCTGCCTGCTGTGTTCACCAGACTGCCCAGTGGAACAGGAGGTAATCAGAGTCGAGACAGCCTCAGAAAGTCAGACACAACCACAGCTAAAGATACGTAAACAAAAATTCCTTGGATGTGATTTGCTCTCCTAGAACTCAATTTCTGGATAAGAACAAGAGGAAACAGTACAAAACTGGGACACTAAGATTCATCTTCACTGAAGAAAATGCAGAGAGAGCTGTGAACATTTAATAACTTTCGTATCCAACTGCCCATAGTAAGTGCTTGCTTAATGCATAGACAAGACTGGGAGATTCAGAAAGCAGGCAACTCAAGGCATTTCCAATTTATTTAAAAAACTCTTTGATCTGTTTTGAAATTTAGGATTCTGCTTTTGACTTTGCTAGATAAAGTTGGAGTAGAAATGAATTATTCATATGAAATATTGCCTCAATAACACTGCATCAAATAAACATAATGAAAAGCTGCCCATGTTATATAAGGGAAGCTAAGTCACAACTCTTTTGAATTGCAAAGTTAAGCACTTGGGGCTAGACTCTCCCCCAACATTACTCTATGGAAGAATGTGCTTAGGACGATGTAATATTCAGATTCCTTTTATTTTTGGTCAAACATGCATTTGTGGTTTATGGGTTTAAACTACAGTTGTCATGGTGCTATTAAATCTCACAGCCCTCATCCTGGTTTTGTCCAAGTCATTGGAGGCCAGAGAGCAATTTCCATGACAGTGAATCTCATACCTCTCCAGCATTTATGTTTGCCACAGAAATATGGTAACCTGCATCCCCACCGCCATGAATAGTGCAGGTTACAATATTTTTCAGCAACCATCAGGAGCATATCTATAGCCATGTCTTAAAGGGAAATTTGTAAGGTAAATATAGTCCTCACTTATCAGTGATGTTTCTTTCTTGGTGATGCTTTGCTTAATAGATTAAAAGAGAGAGAGAAAGATAAAGTAAACTGAAATAAATGGTGCATGTCAGGAGAATTGAGCGCCACTTAAATTCAATAGATAACACTTGAATTCTTGCTGACAATCTGACTTTAAAGAGTTGTAGTCCAATAAAAGTATAGGAAGTCACCAGAATTAACCTTGGGCAAAATGGTGAGGCAGACAGAGTCCGTCGCTCCCTGTCCTTGCTCACTGTCCTCTGGACACTGAGGCTCCCCAGGAGCAGGCCCATTGCACAAATGGGTGCTCAGTGTTTTGCACTCACTGACTCAGGCTTATCAAGAGGCATTGTAAAATTGGATTCCTGATTGCAGGCTAGACCTGAAATGAAGTCTCTGGGAGTTGGGGAACATCCTACACATCCTAAGGAACTGAGGTTCAGCCAGTGGACTCTGCAGCGGTCCTGTGGGGGAAACTCGGGCAAGGTTATGAGCGGCTCTATCTCAGTTCTTGCCATCTGTGAAATGGCGATAGCAGTGCCTGTCTCTCAAGGTGGCTGTGAGGTTCAACGAGAGATTTTCACAGGCTGAGCCCAGTGTTGTGGCTGTGTTATGACTTCAGTTGGATGAATGGCATTTGGAGACACTCTTGGTGCTAGAATCTTGAGTAGCTCCAGCTTGGGTCTAGGCTTCTTTATTTATGAACTGAGAACAATAATGTCTACTCATTCTGTCACAGGAAATTGTTCCAAGGAATCAGGGAGGCAGTGTGGTGGTTCAACTTCAACTTTATATAAATAAGTAAAGATGATGAAAATATTAAAATAAGTGTCATGATATAAATTATAAGTATATACATTTGGAAAATACTATATAAATAAAAATAATGGTAGATATAACTTATTGAGCACAGACCCTATATAGTAGGTGTTTGAAGTTGGCAATATTGCTTCTCAAAACAAAACATGTATTGTTTATTGAGAACTCTTACCGGCTTTGCACTTGAGGTGTTATCTAACATTCAAAACAAGCTCTTTTTAAGCTCTTGATATGATCCAGCCTCATTCCAAGTGCTTTATAGATGGATATTAATTTAGTCATAACTACCAGGGAGCCCTCGTTATTCTTGCCATTTTACAGATGAGGAAAGTGAGGTCAAGAAAGGTTAAGTAACATGCTCAATGTCACACAGTAAGTCCTAGAACTGTGCTTTGAACCTCAATAATCTGGCTTTAGAATGGGCTATAAACTACAATTCTAAGCTTTTTTTATAGTATGAAATATACTTTATAATATGGTGCATAATAACTCTTTGTCAAATAAGTGACCAAGATTCCTTAGAATTTTGTGTCTTCTAGGAACAATACCATCAGACCCAGAGAAAGAACTTCTGGCCTTACTTTCTCATTTTTCTTAGCAGATCCCGTCTAGTATACTGTTCATAGCTCTGGGTGAAGTGTTTTAAATGGAATAGAACACACCTCACTCTTCTCCTCCTTTCAAAAATATTTATTAAGCATGTGCACTGTGCTAAGCTCTGAGAGTTTAACAATAAAAAAGATGGCATGGACTTTGCCCACAGAGAGCCAATGTTCTTATGAAGAAGAGGTAATGTAATAGGTAATTACCAAATATGTGAGATGAACATGAGAACTGGGGACCTGTGTGGCTCTGTCCTAAGTGCCATCTTCCTCAGGGAAGATGTCCCGGAGGAAGTGCCACCTAGCCAAGGCTAGATTAGCCAGGTGATGGTGTTGCTGGTGCACACTTAGCAGAGGCTCTCAGGAATAGAAACCAGCATGGACCTGGAGATATCTCACCTACAGTGAGAAATTCATTGTAGAAATTCAAAGACATTTTCTATGTGTGGGGCTAGTATTTCCAAGGGGGAGACTGGAGAGGTGAGAAGAAGAGGTCAAATGATAAAGTTCATGTGAGAGATGAGAGAGGGTTTGAGCTTCATACTCAGAGCCACTGGGAACGACTGAAGGTTTTCAGCAAGGGTGCGGAATCATGAGGTTAATATTTTGGAATGGTCACTCTGGCTACGCTCTAAAGCAGTAGAGTTGTGTCCCCACCTGCTCCACTGCCATCCATGGCTTCACTTTCCACAGTTTCAGTTACTCGTGGTCAACCACAGTCTGAAAATATTAAATGGAAAGTTCCATAAATAAACAATTCGTAAGTGCTAAATCGCATGCTCTTCTGAATGGTGTGATGAAATCTTGCACTATCCCACTCCATCCAATCTGATACACAAAGCATCCTTTTGTGCGGTGCACCTGCTATGTATGCTCCTCATCTATTAAAATATTATTTAATGAAATAAAACAAGCTGCATAAAAGGTGTTCTGGGAACTCATGCATTGCATCGTAGAATTGTGGGAGGCCTGGGGGTATATCCCAGTCCAGATATTCTCCAGCACAAACCCAGTGGTGAGGAAGAGGAGTTGGGAGATGCTGAAGAAAGGGCGGCTGAGCTCCAGCTATCTGATGCCTCTGTTGGGCACACATGGGCACAGAGACAAGCACTTCTTGAACTGAGCTGAATAGAATGTGTGCGGCTTTCAAGGGTAGGATTGAAGTTACGAGGAGAAAGATACTAGCGAGGCACAAGGAAAGACTTTCTGACCATCATGTGGCAATTGTTTCTGTGCAGTGAGCTCCTCATTCCTGGATATGTTCAAGCGGATCTGGCCATACATCTGTCCAGCAGGGGCTTCCTGTTGGGGACCACCTCCCATGATCTCTAGGGTCCTTGATGACTGCCTATAAGTAAATAAGCAAATGATTCCAAGGAATTACACTTCCTACCACTGAGGGGAAAACATTTATCTCTCACTCGGGGCTGCAGCATCACAAGCCTGTGTGAGAAGGACAGATTATAATTATAGGAGCTTTGAGTTTCTCCAGAGTACCATTGTTCTGCCACTCCAGGCACTTGCTGTCTTACAGCTACTGAGGTCTTTAGACACTGTCTTTGCATCTCTAAGCAAAATTGGAAAGAGAATTCACATGTTATCAAATGAAAGCCATCTCCCTAAGTTCTTTTTCAGCGAACTTTGTTTTAGAATTGGTGCATGATTTCAGCTTGAGGAAAAATCAAGAAAGATCCAAAGGACAATATTGTATCAACTCTTCCTCTGATTTGACTACCTTACAATAAAGAGGCAGAGACTCACTTAATCAGCTGTTATGGCTCTAACTGAGCACAAGTTATATGTGTTGTTTATAATTCCTTTTGAGAGCACTTGCATGCTCTTCATAATGTGAACAAATAGCTGCTAAGGACCCTCCTAAGACTGTCAAATTTATTTTACTTATGCCCAGGTTTTTACTAAGGTTTACTAAGTAAACAGAAGCCTGTCACCCCTTGCACTACCTCTTCCTCAGGGTTATGCTTTTAAAAACACTCTCAACAGGAAATAAGTTTCATTAGTGCTTGGAAAATAAATTGGTGAGGTGACAGATTCTGTGGTTTGAGGGAAGCTCAATTATAATTGTATAACATAATATAGCAAGTGCAGATGAAATCCTATTAAGGTCTGGAAATCCAATATCTCATCTCTATGACTTTTAATTGATCTTTACACGTATTGTCATCGCAGTCAACTATCTGAGCTGATTCTAGTACACATAAACAAATGTAAGCACATTAACTCTGCTAATAATTTTAACAAGTAATCTGTATTTCCCATTAGACCATCTCCAATTTTGCCTTTGCATAATTAAAGATATCATCAGTGATAAGCTTAATGCGTTATTTAAAGTAGGCATGTTTTGAAGTCTTGCTTTTATCATTAACTACATCGTGATGTATTCTATGTGGCCATCATTAAAAAAAAATTAGAGCTTCTCTTTCTGTGAAGAAAACATGAATGGTGGGGGTGGGGGAGGGAGGTCCCGTGGGAGTGGTGTAGAAAGCACAGATGGAGTAGAATGTCTGAATTCTAGTACTGATTTTACTATTAAATTAGCCATGGAAGATTTTTAACCCTTCAGATCCTGTTTCATTACCTCCAGTAACAGAGGTGCTCCTAATTTTTTCTCTCAATGCTAATATCCTGGTTTCTGTGAGGCAGATACTGACTCACTACTCTGCATATAATTGAGGGTTGGATGTAAAACCTGTGGCCTTTATGTTCATTTCTGTCTGTGTTTCCTACAGCTGGACAATGTAAGCTGAAGTGTGTGTGTGTGTGTGTGTGTGTAAGGGAGGTGGTCAGGGAATATGTTTCTTTTGCTGATTGTTATATCTGCAACAATAAGCCCAGTGCCTGGCAATTGCTCAATGAATATTTGTTGAATGAATGAAATCATGAATGCATGAGTGAATGAATGAATACATTCTAGACATTCTGCCTTCCCATGGAGATGGATTGGAGAGATTAGGTGGGCCGCCACATTTAATATCCCTGTGTTAATATTCTTCAGCTGGATGAAACATGCTGAAATTACCCCTGAAAGTACACCTTTAGTGATACGACATGACACCGGATGCCTTCTCCCATCCTTAGTAAAATGGAAGTGAATCAGAAGGAACCGCTGTCTCCAGACCATTTCCCACACTTGCTTATTAGTCAGAACAGAGCAGGGAGCTGCTGCAGTTAGTCAAGGGCAGAAGAGGACTTAATTTGTTAGTTTCCAGCTCGCTCAAAGTGGGAACTAGCGTGTACTGCAAATGTGACATTTGAGAATGTTCTTTGAGTACTCAGAGAATATTAAAGTCCACATCATGCTGTAAACAAAATAACTTTTAATACCAGGTATGACTAATCCAGTGCTTTTGTTCATTAGGTAGAACAAACATTCTGATTTGCATTCAAATATCTACAAGTACCATGAATGCCTGAGAAAAATCTTCCCTGGCATGAGATCTTATCTTTGCACACAGAACAGCTAAAATTCGTTCCCTGATAGACAATCTCCATGCAAAGGTGATCCCAGTAAACAGTCTTTTGAAGTGATTTTTTTTTTAGCAAACGTGTGACTTATTCAGGGGTTTATCTATTTAAGTTCATCACTTTATAAAATCGTCTTTGCATTTATTAGCATATATTCATTTCACTGAATTTTCTTTCTTTTGGTGGGGGATACTCTCTCTGTTCCTTATTTCATGTGATTTGTTTTTGAAGTGAATAACCCTTTTCTTCTTTATTCGTCCTTGTAAATAAAAAGAATTTCTTGTACATAAAAAACATAGCAAAGTCTTATAGCAAGACTTCATGGGGTCGAAAGCCCCATGGAAAACTTATTAGTGCACTTCCTCGGACATTAAAAGACTTTCTTCCTTAAGGGGCAAAAGTCCCACAGAAAAAATTGTTTGTGTACTTGCTCCTGCCCCACAGACTTCTGGGAGGAAGATGGAGAGAAGCTGTTTGAGAGTGTTAGGAATTCCTGAAGTGAATGAGATCAACTCCAAGGTGACACCAGCCTGTCTCGGAGTAGTAACTTTTGCTTGTTTTTTCTTTGCACAAACAAAGACTTTTGACATATTTTCCAAGACCCTTAATTCCTGTCTGTTTGGCAAGTTACCAGCAACATAAAAAATAGAGAAAGAGAGAAGCTCTCATTTTATCTTTGAGCTGCTTAAATATTTATGTTCTAATTTGTTATTGACTTCATGTGAAGTTTTATCAAAATATAGATGGAAAAGTTTCAAGATTGCTCCTGGGAGAGCAGTTAATCCATTTAAAAATAAATTTCTAATGGCCAGATTTTCTGGGCTTAAAAATGTAAGAAAGCAAAACCAAGGAGGCCCAGTTTATATGCTGACATTTGTAGACAAGGGTAAAGAAAACTTGGTAATGAAAATGCTAATCCAATATCATTGTGAATGCTCAGTTTTTAATTTTCAAAATATTTTATAGAAGTCTTTACTAGATTTCTATTTTAATTACATTTGATTTGCAAAAAAATGAAATCTAATTAAAAAACACCTTAGGGTAAACCTTTAGGGATGTGTCTTTTTTTAATTTAACCTCCAATTTCAATATCACTTTGAGTACACTCATGCTTTCTTAGACCTTTAATATGTTAACTCTTTTAGAAATAGCTACATGTTAAATGCAGGGAGTAGGCAACATGTATGGCAAGGAATGTAACTTTCAATGATGAAATTTCAGAAAACGGAAGGAGAGAGAAGTTTAGACAGGTCATACACACGGGTATGGTTTCAAATCCAGACGCATGGATCTAGGCTTGAAGATGTCCCTTATCACTACTGGTTCTGTGACGTAACTAACAATTTATTTTTTTATTCTGAGACCTTGCTGACTTTATATTTTTGATGAAAGTTCTTAAAGCAATGAGTGAAGTATTGCAAAAAAAGAAGAATTTTATCTGACTAAGAAAACTGGTGAATAGCTACTTCAAAATTCTAACTCACTGTGACTTATTTTACTGACAAAAGTAGTATATCGGTGAAAGACAGATACCATATGATCTCACCTATAACAGGAACCTAATGAACAAAACAAACAAATGAGTAAAGGAGAACCAGAGGCATGGAAACAAGGAAGAGACTGAGAGTGACCAGACAGGAATGGGGATGTGAGCAAGAAGGGGCAGGGAATAGTCGAGCCACATGTATGGATGACCCACGGACAGGGACTGGGTGGGGCTTGACTGGGAGTGGGTGTATGGGCAGGACGGAGAGAGCAATGGGGGAGAACTGGGGCAAATGTAATAGAACAACAGTCACATTAAAAAAAAACAGTAGATACTGCTTGGTGTATTTTAATTCCTAGATTATTTTCTTATTTGCTTGGATCCATTTCCCATATTTTAGGCCTCAGATAAAGTACAGTTCACAAAAAGAAACATAAATTTTAAAGGAGAATAAAAAAAGAAAGGAAGGAGGGGAGAGAGAGAGAAAGAGAGAGAGAATAGAGAGAGAGAGAGAACCCAACCTTCTTTGCTCTCCTGTTCTACTCAGAACCTCAATAGATCGCATGGTGCCTACCTGCATTGGTGAGGGCCACCTGCTTTACCCAGCTTTACCCAGGCTTTACCACCATGAATTCAAATGCTGATCTCTTCTGGAAACACCTTCACAGACACATTGAGAAATAATGTCTAATCATATATTTGGCTGTCAGTGGCCCCGTCAAGTTGGCAACTAAATTACCAATCATGTGCAGTCACCCTGAAACTAGCTAGCTCTTAGAGACCATGTAATCTGGGTGGGGAGAAGTATCCAAGGTGAAGGGTGCCTCTGGAGGACCAGCAGTGATTAGCTTGCACAGCCATATGTGGTGACAGAGAGACACAGATACCTGTGCCTTAGGAAGATCATAACAAAAAAAGGCGGTGCTGAATTGATGCATTGAGAAAGAGCATTGGAAGTATGTTACTTAGCAATATGGTGACAACTGCCTACAGAGGCAGCTAATGGTCTGAAGTGGTTGCTTTTAGGAAGTCATCCTAGGAGTAGGAAGTGTGTTAAAGGATTGGAGATGCTTGTATTTGTCCTTTTAAATCTTTGATTACTATTTGATGTTTTAAAACCAGGTATACTGGAAAGGGTGATGCTAAGTGATGTAAGTCAGGTGATGAAAGACAAATACCATATGCTCTCACCTATAAGTGGAACCTAATCACAAAATGAACAAGCAACCAAAATGTAAGGTGGGGGTGAGTGTGACCGGGGAAAGTTGTGGGGGGAAAATGGAGACAACTGTATTCAAACCTTAATAAAGAAATAAAATCAGGTGTATATATGCATAAATGTGTGATTGTGTTTATGTATATGTATATATGTATGCATGTACATGTATATGAATGCACACATATTTGCATAAATATGTTTACAGAATATATATATATATATATACACACACTGTGAAGAATAAGAGAAAAGTGATCCCCCTAGGGACAGTGTGGATGAAGCATTGGGGCAAGGAGACCAGTTTATAGGCAACCTCTACAGTGATGGCTGCTGGAGAAGGGTCAGATCTGAACCAAGGCCAAGCAGGGGAATGGAATGGGTTGATCTGGGAGATGCCAAGGAGGCGGAAGGAACAGGACTCTGCTCATAACACAGGCTTTCTGCTCCATATCCTTGCTTCCATTCCCTGCCTGACCTCCCACTTGCCTCCTTCTCCTTCAGTGGGAGTGGGTGATGGAAGCAGGGAAGCAAGGGCGGTGGGGGAGAGCAGGAGGTAGAAGCCACAGAGAAGAACTGAGGCCCCACAGGCTTCCCTCCCCTCCCCTCCCCTCCCCTTCATTTCTTTTCTTTTCTTTTTTCTTTCCTTTTCTTTTCTTTCCTTTTCTGTCAATGCAAAGTATCTCCCACATTCTGGAGCAGAGATAAAAATAGATACAACTCTTAATCCCCTTCCCTAAATATATACCCATGCACAAGATTTGGGTGTACATGTTGGCTTTCTTTAACATTCCTCCACTTTTTGCCCTTTATACTTTCAATGTGATGTATATTTGTTGTGGAGGTTGGGTTTGGGGAAGTGGCGTGTTTGAAGAGAGGATAGGTGACTTAGTAAGCCTGGGTTGGATTTAAAAAAAATGGTTTCATTTCACTTAATAAAAGATATATCTGCTCCTTATTACATATATCCATCCATCCATCCATCTGTCCATCCAAGTTTTTTGGTCAGGATACTATCTATATTACTCACTTCTCCCCCTTGGAAAACTTAATTTGGGTCTGACAAAGGTACATCTAGAAGTCACAAAATTCTGAGTCTCTCCCAGGTATCAGTGAGGCAAGCATTGGTTCTGATGATCTCATTCATCTGGAGAATACTAATTTAGAACTTACAAGCCAGATACTGTATAAACTCTCTCAGTACTCATTTCAAACTCTTCTCTTACCTCCTTCCATAGAAGCTGCAAAGTTAAACTCTCATATTTTTAGTGTACTTTGAAGCTATGAGTGGTCATGGAACACTGCTCTGGACAATGACACATAAGTAGGAAGTCTTTCATGAGATTTTTGAGACTGCCTTTGCTTTCTTAATACAACAGACAGTACCATCCACCCTTATTCTAGACCTTATGTTGAGTCAGCATTAGCAATTACCTCTCAGGTTTCCTGTATAAACCCTGACAGTTGGATCTTCTGAGTACAATTCCTGATGGACATAGGAAAGCATGGGGAAAATGACAGAAACTAGATAGCATGGCATCTCTGACCCATGGCTTTGTGGGCAGGCTATTTCTACAGGAGTTGAGTTCTTTAAGCAGTGACCTCGAGACATGCTCTGGAAGCCCAGGACGTGTGTCCTGCCTGGGAAACCTGGAGCATGGAGACAGATGAAACACATTTCTGGCTGTTAATGCAGAATCAGTGGCAACTCCAGTGTTAATCCTGCAGGCTAGAAATAAATATGCTCTGTCTCCACCAGACCAAATCTTTACTAAAACACCATTAATACCTATTTATATTTTTCTTCAATATTTCATACATTTGGAGGGAAACAGCTTGAAAGAATTCAGATGATTATTTTTCTCTGTGTGTACTTTCAGAGCACCAATTATTGCTGTGGGGGCCCCCTCAGCAGTGCCCAAAGCTGTAATAAATTCCCCAGTTCTAACTTTGAAGATTTTAGAAATGCTAACAGATGAATGTGTATGAATTATTACTCTTGCTCTAACACAGCAATACTCCCCTGAAGAGTAAACAAAATCCTCATTCAATTCAAGAAAGGGTGATAATTTTTTTGGCTTGGATTAGGGGAGGTATAAATGGAGGATGAGAAGGTGTGTGAACTTCTCAATTGTTTTAAATACAATTTCTCACTAAGTGAAGAATGTAGATAGGTGAAAGGAGGGAGTATAATATCTACATTTTTTCTAAATATTTTGTATTTTCTAAATCATCCGATTCTTATAAAAATATTGTTTGGCAGGTAGGTGAATTACAACTATTCCCATTTTGCAGATGAGGAAACCAAGGCATGAACTATTTTTTCTTGAGGGGCTTCTCAGTGTTCCTAGAAGTCAAAACTCATCACTTAGATTGGCATAAAAATTGAGAATCATTGGTCACACCTGTTACCTTGTAATCTTTCCAACTTGGTAATTAAAAAAAATAACTTGACCAACTGTCTTCATTCCACTCTTGAAAACAACAACAGAATGAAAATATTTGTGAATCTATTTATATTTGCATCCAAACTGAACCAGAAGAGATGAAGAGGGAATGAAGAGGGAGGAAGGAGAATCCGAAGTAGCAAATGTTGACTATCTGTTGTAGATTGGGAAGATATGGGAGATACAGACAACATAGATCATCTCAGGGATCTGAGCAAGAACTTTGTGAAAGATGCATTATTCACATCTTACAGCTGGAGAGAGAGAGAGACTGAGAGTGGTAGTCACTTGCCAAAGTCACAGAGAGCTAGTGTATTATGGAAGAATGGTCATAGTGAGGAACATGTTTTCATATAATTTTGGTGAAGAAAATGTCATATGTTACATTTATTGTATTATTATTAATGGAATATTATTCAGCCTTTAAAAAGAAGGAAATTCTGCCATTTGTGACAACATAGAATTATGTGAGGGGACCTAATGCAAAGTGATATATATCAATCACAGAAGGAAAGATACTGCATGATTTTATATGTACACAAGATACCTAAAATAGTCAAACTCATAGAAGCAAAGAATAGAAAGGTGGTTACCAGGGGCTGGGAGGAGAGGGAAATGGACATTTGTTTATTTAGTATAAAGTTTCACTTACGTGAGCTGAATTAGTTCTAGAGATCTGTTAACTGTAGTGCCTATAGTTAACAAACCAGTGTTACACACTTGAAAATTTGTCAAGGGGGTAGATCTCATATTAAATGTTCTTACCACACACAAAAATACACTTCACTTGCACTTTTTCAGTTTGCATCTAAGAAGCTTTTGTCTAACCCCAGGTCATGAAGATTTACTCCTATGTGTTTTTTTCCTGAGAGTTTCATAGTTTCAGCTCTTACATAAAGGTTTGTCATTCCTTTTTAGCTACGTTTTCTGTAAAGTATAAGGGAGTAGTCCAACTTCACTCTTTTGCATGTGGATATCCAACTGTTGCAACACCACTTGCTGAAAAGGCTGTTTGTTTCTGATTGAGTTGTCCTGGTTCCCTGTTAGAAATCAATTTACTGTAAACGTGAGTGTTAATTCCTGTTCTCTCAACTCCATTCCATTGAGCTATGAAGCTATAAAGCCTGTCTTTATACCGGTACCACCTTGTCTTGATTGCCAGATCTGTATAATAGGTTTTAAAATTAGAAAGTGCGAGTCTGCCAAATTTGTTCTTTTTCAAGATTATTTTGTGTTTTGTATTTTCATATGAATTTTAGAATAAACTTGTCAATTTCTGCAAAAAAGCCAGCTCAGATATTTAGAAAGAGTGCACTGAATCTTTAGATTAATTTGGAGAGTATGGCCAACTTAAAAATATTGTCTTCCAATCAGTGAACATTGATTGTCTATTCATCTAGGTTTTTATTCCTTACAACATGTTTTATATTTTTGAGAGTACAAGTTTTATACTTCTTTTGGTAAATTTATTTCTATGTGTTTTGTTCTTTACAATGCTGTATTAAATGGAATTTATTTTTGGTTGTATTTTCACTTTATTAATTTCTTGTTCATAGAAATATAATTGATTTTTTTACATATTGATTGGTAATCCTGCAACCTTTACTGATCTTGTTGACTAATTCTGATAGTATTTTAGTGGATTTATTAGAATTTTCTATGTAAAAGACTGTCATCTGCAAATAGAGATATTTATACTTCTCCCTTCCAATGTGATGTTTTTTAATCTCTTTTTCTTGCCTAATTGCCTGGTTAGAACTTCCAATGCACTATTGAATGGAAGTGGTGAGACTGGTCCTTAGGAGGAAGGCATTTGATCTTTCACAGTTAGTGTAATATTAGTGGTGGGTGTTTTATAAATGTTTTTTTAAAATCAGATTTCTGTTCCTACTTTCTTACATACATTTTTAATCATGAAAAGGTGTTGGATTTATTTTATTAATTACACTTTTGGTGTCTTTTCAGGTGATCAGATGGACCTTTCTCTTTCATTTTATTAATATGAAATTAATACACTGATTGATTTTCTGATATTAAAGCAACCTTGCATTCCCCAAATAAATCTCAATTGATCGTGGTATCTAATGCATTTTATATGATAAGATTTGGTTTGACAGTATTTTGTTAATGATTTTTATATCTATAGAGTGTGAGGAAAAAGTAGGTTTATAGTTGTTAATTTGGAAAATAATACAATAATTAATAAATAATAATATAAGAATAAACTGTTTCATATATGCTCAATTGTAAACCTACTTTTACCCAACTGTGTATTTATGAGAGATATTTCTCTGTAGTGTTCTTTTTTTACAATGTTTGTATCTAGTTTTGGTATTAGGACAGTACTGACCCCCAAAATGAATTAGGATGTGATTTCTATTTTTTGAATTATCATTATTATTGTTGTTGTCATTATTGATGATAATTATTTTTAATGTTAGGTAGAATTTACCAGTGAAGCTATCTGGTCCTGGGCTGTTCTATGTGGGAATCTTAAAAAAGACTAATTCAGTCTCTCTCTTTGTTATGAGTCTACACAGATATTCCATTAGTTTTTGAGTCAGTTTTGGTTGTTTGTGTCTCTCTAGGAATTTATTTCATCTAAGTTATCTAATTTATTGCATACAGTTGTTCACAGTATTCCCTTGTAACCTTTTTTCATTTCTGTGATGTTATAGGGATGCCTCTTTTTTCACTTCTGAGTGTAGTAATTTGAGTCTTCTTTTTTTTCCTTGATCAGTCTGGTTAAATGTTTTTCAATTTTGTTGATTTTTTTCAAAGAATCAGGTTTTGATTTCATTAATTTTTACTATTGTTTTTCTATTCTCCATCTCTTCTACTTCTGCTCTAGTCATTAGTATTTTTTCTTCCTCTTGCATTGGGTTTAATTTGCTCTTCTTTTTTTAGTCTCCTAAAATAGAAGGCTAGCTTATTAATTTCAGATCTTTTTCTTTTTTAATATAGATATTGATTATAATTTTTTTTCAAATACTGTTTTAGTTATACATTTTTCCTGAAGTACTGCTTTAACTGCAACCCATAAATTTTGCTGTGTTCTGATTTTTGTTTTCATCATCTCAAAGTATTTTCTAATTTTCCTTGTGATTTCTTCTTTGAATCTGTGATTTCTTCTTTGGTAGTTTAGAAATGTGTTATTTTATACACATATGCACACACACATACATTTATGAATTTCTCAAAACTTTTTTCTGTTACTGGGTTCTAACTTTACCTCGTGGTTGGATACCATTCTTTTTACACTTTTGAATCTTTTATTTTTACTGATCTTATTTAAAAAAAAACAATTGGCTAGCATATGCTCTATCTTTGAGAATTTTCCATTTGTGCTTGAGAAAGTGTATTATGCTTTTGTTGGGTATAATGCTCTGTGATGGTTGTTAAGTTTAGTTGATCTTACAGTAACATTCAGTTCTACGTGCTTGGTGATCTGCCTTGTTGTTCTGTTAAAAGTGGGATGTTGAAGATTCCAACCAACTGTTAAATTGTCTATTTCTCCCTTCACACTGTCAATTTTTTGCTTTTATGTTTTGGAGACTCTGTCATTAAATGGATACATATATGTTTATAAGTGTTATATCTTCCTGGTAGATTGATTCATTTATTATTATAAAATTACCCTTGTTATTGCTTTTAATGTATTTTTCTTTTAAAGTCTGGTTTGTCTGTTATTAGTATAGACATTATAACTCTTGGCTTTCTTCTTCTCATGATGTAACTTCCACTGAATTGAGCTGCCATGTGAGGTGACGGTGTGGGTCAGGCTCAAAGGCCACAGATTCTTGTTGTTCTTATTAGTATTCACTAGACTTTCTTGAATAAACTTTTTTCATTTGCTGTATGCCATTAGGACAATTTATGGGTACTTTAAATTATTTTAAAAATAAAATTTACTAGTTGTGATTGCTTTGCTGGGAAGAACATTCATGGAAATTCTCACAACACCATTACAGAAGCTCTTTTTTTCAAACTTGATTTTAACTCACGTTCAGCTGCTCACCACCCCATCATATACCCTTCAAATTCAACTGTAACTTATAAGACCTGAAACAGGGAGGTGTATGGCATCTGATTTTTTCATGCTTCCTTGTATCTTCTTTTCTAGATCTTAGAGAAGGAACTAAGGGCATAAATTAATGCATGCTCATCTTTTACGGTGCCTGGGGTGATGATATTATTATCTTTTTGGTAAGTTCTTTCAGCTTCCCCAACTAAATCCAGTGGCTATTTGGTGCCCTCCATGTGGGGCAGCATGTGGTTCTTGCTTTCTCGGTTTGTGTGTGTGTGTGTGTGTCTGTATGTGTATGTGTGTGTGAGTTTTGTGGAGGGGTCAGTGGGACCTCTCAACTCAGTGTCTCTGAAATGGGAGAGATTTCATGGGCATGTGCTATTTCTTCTGTATTCCAAAACGTCCCCCAGTTGGTCTTAGAAAACCGTGTTCAGCAGGGATAGGGACATTTTCAGGGCTGCGCACGCCTCCTTTCTAAGGATTCATTTTATCTGCCTTCTCCCTTTTGGTGGGGCCTCACTGCTGAATATTTGATAAGGGTTCCAACAATTTTATTTATTTATTTTATTATTATTATTTTTAAATATTTTATTTATTTATCTTTAGAGGGGAAGGGAAGGAGAGAGGAAGAGAAACATCAATGTATGGTTGCTTCTCATGCATCCCCTGCTGGGAACTGGCCCCTGCAGGGAACTGGCCTGCATCCCAGGCATGTGCCCTGAGTGGGAATCGAACCACCATCGTCTGGTTCGCAGGCCCGCACTCAATCCACTGAGCTACACCAGCCAGGGCTTGGGTTTCAACAATTTTAAACAGAACTTAGCTTTAATTTAGCACCAGTATCTAGAGGATTTTAATGGTATAAAATTAAGTAAAATATAATTCCTAAAATTAGTGNTGTAGGGTTGCTTCTCGTGCATCCCCTGCTGGGAACTGGCCCCTGTAGGGAACTGGCCTGCATCCCAGGCATGTGCCCTGAGTGGGAATCGAACCACCATCGTCTGGTTCGCAGGCCCGCACTCAATCCACTGAGCTACACCAGCCAGGGCTTGGGTTTCAACAATTTTAAACAGAACTTAGCTTTAATTTAGCACCAGTATCTAGAGGATTTTAATGGTATAAAATTAAGTAAAATATAATTCCTAAAATTAGTGACAAAAGAAGGGTAAGTATGTTCTCATAAAATAAGTGATCATTTTAGAATCAAATTCAACAAAGATGAAAATTATATTCTTATTATTGAAATATCACTTAACCATTCAAATGTAACTCTTCAATGTTCTACACTATAAAACTACTTTATCTTAGCTCATTCGGGGGAGGGTCAGCCTTTGTGTTCTATTCAAGTCTTCGACTGGTTTGATAAGGCCTACCCACCTTATGGAGGGCATCTGCTTTTTCAGTTAACTGACTTAAATGCTAATCTTATCCAAAAATACCTTCCCAGAAACAGTCAGAATAACATTTGATTCAAATATTTGGCCACCTGGTGGCCCAGTCTAGTTGACACATAATATTAACCATCACACCCCCTTCCTCCATTCTTCCTTTCTTGATCCATCTTCTTGACTCTAGTCACCCAGAGTAGAGCTTTTGCTGCGCTGACCTGGGGCATAGAGTGCACGAGCAGACTGTGGCTCAAATGCCACCAATTCTTATTGTTCTTGTCAAGATATAATAGGTTTTTCTTGAACAGATATTTCTCCATGTGCTGTATGGCATTAAGAAAATTTCTAGACCTACTGGAAATTTCCCCTTCCTTCCTTTTTTCAGCACATGTTTATTAGGGCCTCTAGCTCTACCACAATGATTTTAACAGGGAAGTAATTTATCTGACCATTCTTATGTATTAAACTTTTTGAGGAAATAATTTGCTGATGTGGGAGATCCAAGAACTTTGAATATGGAAACCAAAGCCCTTGGTTTGGGAATCCTATGGGAATCCCAGCCCTTGGATTCCCAGTGAGAAGGCTGACCTGGGAAAGAGGTTTACATTGGTAGGGGTCAGACGAGGTCTTTTATAATGAGGTGTTTACTTCAAAACTCACTCGTGTTCTGTGCCATGGAGGATAATAATACTTTCGTGGATATGCATTTATTGGTTTCAGTGTTGCACATTCTGTATCTGGCCTCAATTTCAAGATTTTAATTCCTTTTAGTTTAGTATACATTATTTACTCTATTGCCTTTTCTTTTAATGAATTTTTATGTGGGTCTAAACCAATAACTCAGTGATTATATATAGCTGTTCTGCAAAAAGTGGGTTTTTGTTATTTGATCATCACTTTATTGAATATTTTTAATACCTAATATAGCTAAAATTTTATTTTATGGATATTGTACATTGAATGTCTTAAAATAGTGACTTGTTTAGACTTTCCCCTAAATTATCTGTGCTGCTACATTAGGGAGTTGAATTATGATTTTGTAACTTTATTAAAAATAACTGAAGCAGTTGTTTTGAAACTAGTGGGAGATGAATCATATCTAATTCATCATTTTAATCACCCATACTTATGGATGGAATGTTCTGGAATCAAAGTTTTAAGAATAATTATTGTTTATTCAAACAATAAGCATTAATTTTTTTCTATGTGCATGTGTGTATGTATGTGCTTTTGTTCAAATGAAGAAATGGAGATTAAGTGGCCCCATGTCCAGGAAGGTGCGCCAGAGACAAAACAAGTTCCCTACCAGCTTGCAGTCTCCTTGGAGGGCAGGGGGATATAAGACTTTTCAAGACAGTGTAAAGTCTAGGCCAGTTTTTCCAAAGGTTGGAATAAGTACTATGAAGTTTCAGAGAAGAGAGTAAATGCAACTAGCTGGAGGGTCAAGGAAATGCCGAAGGGAGGTGATGAGATTAGTAACATACACACTTTGAGTAGGAATTGATTGCCTCTGCTTCCATGGTCTTTGCATCCTCATTGTAGTATTTGCTCCATTCAGCTTTAGCCTATTTCATTATCTGTATTTGCTTAGTTGGCTTGTTTTAAGTTTCTTGAGGACGGGGCCTTGTCATAACCATATTTGCTCCAAATACCTGTTATTCCTTGATATCCTTTCATCTAGTCCCCATGGCAGATGCTAAACGAATATTTGTTTAATTAAATTTAGTGCTACTATGAAGACAAAATTATGCAGAAACTCAGAGCTCTAGTCTATATGGATCAAAATACCTTGTACTGGATGGGTGTTTAAGATGAACAGATAAATGCTGTGGAAGGAATTAACACTCCTCTGAAAAGCAGTCAGGGCCCTGATGGAGACGAGGCCCAGGCCTGAAAGCTATGGAAATATTTTTGAGAAGCAAGGAAGATATGGTAGGATATCCTTGTTTATAAACACACAGAAGAAAAAAGTACATGATACTTGTAACAATTAAATAGTGACTAGAATAATTATTTGTAACCATGAGTGTTTTTGCTAAGGACTAACTCTAATGCTCACCTGCCTGTCTATGGCTGAGTAACAAGATAAGAACAGGAAAAGACTTGGTTCCCGCCCTCAAGGAGCCTTTCAAAATATTTTCACACCGGAAACATGGTATTAGCATTGTTTCCCTGGCTTCTGCCTTCCCAATTTTTCATGGCTATTGACTTCCCCTACACAGCACAGCTATGTCCTGATTTTAAAGCCAGTCCTGAGTGAGTTAGGATATAGCCTTATTTTCACTGCTTAGGATGACTTGACAATGAGTCCCACTTCTGGACCTGGGATCGAGCTGGAGCCCAGCCACCAGTGCCGGGCGACCTTGCTTCCTTGAATCTTTTCCTTATCAGTTAGTATTGGAATGGGCACTGCTTTGTTGTCACGTGACTATAGTCTTTGCAACTCTTTTACTTGGTTTGGTTCAGGATTCTGCCTTAGCTCCCTGTCATTTGTCAGCCATATCTCTCTGCCTATTTTTTTTTTTTTTCTGGCCCTCTGGCCCTCAAAATCAGCCGGTTTGGTTCATTCCAGTCTCTTTCCCTGAGGGCTGGGGCATCATTCTGATATAACAGACTGCAGCCCCCAACTCTGCAGGGAATGGTTAAATCTCCCAGGACTGCCATTTCTGTCTTCTTCCTGTTTCTTAAGAGGTTTTGCTCTCCTCTTGGAAGTTGCCATTCCTGTGCACCCTAACCTGTCAGCCCAGCTCCCATGGGAGTAACTTCCTGAATTGCGCTGAGTTTGCAATGTCCTTTGGACTCTAAGCCTTTGACCACAGGTGGCAAACATGAGGCCTGTGGGCCGAATCCAGCCCTCCACCTTGTTTTATCTGGCCCAGCACCTTGTTTCTCCTGGCAGTGGTGCCGAGCTCTTTGCCCCTAGTTAAGGAGTAGTTATATTTTTACAGTCCTAAAATTACATTCAGCCCTTTGAAGGCAGCAACCGCAGGGCTGAGGTGGCCCTGGTGAAAATGAGTTTGACACCCCTGCCTTAGACGATCCAGATGCCTGTCCCTGGACCCCCTCTGTAGCTGGACCAGATTCTGTGCTACTCCCATCTCCATTCTTGCCCTGCCTGGTTTCTCTCCTCTTTCTTCCACCTCCATGTTTCTGAGGTTCTGTCATACTTCAAGCTCAACTCCAGGGAGGAATTGCCAAATTGGTATTCTTGTATTAAATGATGTTTTTAATCTAGTTAGATTAATTTTCTTAGCAATTATGGATATATATGTATCTCCATTTATCCATAATCCGTTATTTTTAGATATTACTTTCGTGTCTATTAGTATTTCTTTTCATCCATCCAGCCACCCAGCCACCCAGCCAACAGATCTTTAGCAAGAAACTACTAAAGTCCAGACATCTGGCTCGAATGATAATTGGTAAATTCAAGCCATACAAATGCTCTAAAGACAAAACTTTGCTAGCTTCAGGGTTTTGAAGATGACCACATGAATTTTTTAACTTTTGTGCGCTATAATTATGAGTTATAAATTTTAGGCCATGAATGTAACTTTGAGACTAAGCATATTTTAAGTTCAAGTAATAAAAATATGATCTCAGCTTGTATTATTATATGAGATTTTATAGCTAACTATTATGTGTCAGATACTTTACATACTTTATGAGATGATTTATCATTATCCACAATTTAAGATATAGAAATAAAAAATGGAGGCTCAGAGAGAATTAAGTAACTTGTCCAAAGTCAATTGTCAGAAAGCAGTAGAGAGAGGTTATAATTTAGGTATTTCTAGGTTTAAAGTCCAGGTTCTTACATCTCTCCACATTACCTCTCTAATATTTAATAAAGCTTAAAAGCAACATTTGAATTTTTACAATCAAATTCTATTAGAATATTCTAGTAGAATATTCTATTGTTTTTCTTTTAAAATTTTCGCTATTTTATTCATCCTGATAAATCTGTCATTACAAGGGAATGTGGTCACCTCCATCCCAGCACACCCTCAGGATTTGCTTAACATTTAAATGGTTGGGGATACAGCTACAGAAAGAAGTCTTACCAGTCAAAAGAAAATGCATGGCTTCACCTCTGCTTGTGAACTTGTGATGTAGTACCTCAGCCCCATGCTCAAATTTTAACAGCTCTGAATTTTTACCAAATTCTAACAATTGCCCCATATGTGGTTTTCTTGTCCATGGCAGAAAGAGGTGGGGACAATGAAGACATGTAACTGCAAGAAACTGTAGCATCTGTGTTTCGATGAGAAAAAGGATGGGGAAACCATAAAAGCAGACAAAGGTACTAAGAAACAGTATTTAAAAGACCATGTATTGTCAGACAGTAGACATACCTGTCTCAATAAGGCATTGTCATATAATTGCTTCTTTACAACCATTCTGAAGGAAGCTGGTGCATAAGGACAAACATAATGATGACTTTGGGAACTGAGTGAAAGATTAAAATATATTTCACTTCTTTCTCTTGGAAGGCTCAGGAGACTGTGTACACCACATGAGAGAATGCAGAAATCCAAACTGGTTTTAGGGCTTCAAAGAATAAGCTTCTATTATCTGAAAAATTTACTCATTTGGAATCTGCCTCCCAGTGCTCCTTCTTACCTGCTCTGTGACCTTAGGGATGGCACTTGATTTCCCTGAGACTGTTCTCTTCTCTGTAGTGTGAAACTAATAATAATACTGATGGGTTGATTAGATTAGATCAAGATCAAGTGCTGCCACAGCTGCCACCATACGTCAAATACTAACCCCCCCCCCAAAAAAAAAGAGTGTGCTATTGTTTTTAGGTGCTGGCCATTTGTATTTTGCCTATGTGTTACTTACATCCGTAGACTTAAGTTTTTGCATTTTAGAGTTTAAGAAAATTAATCTGCAGAGATGTGTTTGTTGGGGCGTTTGCTGGCAGTATCTTGAGACCCATTCTTGCCTAAATTCCTCATTTGTTCTTACAATTACATGAGACTGAATTACATTTTTCATCTCTTTTTTTCTTACCCAGTCACTCCGTAGGAGCCACGTGGCAGCCATGATCTAGTTTAAGGAGCTCTGGGCCACCCTCTGGAGACCCAGATTTTACTTTGTCTCTGTCAGTGACTCACTGTGTGAATTTGAGGAAGCAGTTTTGCTTCCCTGGGCTTTTTCGGTTTGAGTTACCCCCTAATATTTCTCCCACCTGCTTTTATAGCAATTTTCTATCAGGCTTTGGAACTACTTAAATACTTTCTTTGGATAAATTTAAATGTTTGCATAGTATAGTATTTACTAGGGTCAGTTTGATCAACTGCAACATTCACTAGCTCTGTGAGGGAAGACAAATTACCTAATTTCCCTGCTTATTTATAAAATAAGCATAAATGTATATACTTCAGAAAATTGTTATGAGGATTAAAAAAACTATTAACATACCTGTAGCATTTAAACTCATGCCCAGCATATAGTAAAAGCCCTATAAGGGACATGTAGATCATTTGCTTCTCTCATGCACCTTGACTGGGGACCGAACATGCAACCCAGGCATGTGCTCCAACCAGGAGAACTGGCAACCCCTCGCCCTACGGGTTGGTGCCTCATCAACTGAGCCACACTAGTCAGGACTGTGATATTTTTCTAAAAAGAAGTTTATTTTATTTCTTAAATTAGAGAGTGAAGTGGTTTATTCTGCTTAGATTTATACTTTGATAATGCTAAAATAGTATATACTTCATTATTTCTTTCACAAAAATGTTGCCAACAATTTTAGAACATACTTTCTTTTATAAAGCTTTGTAGAATGTATGGTGATACTTTTTTTTGTACTTTGAGTCTAGTTTTTGTGGTAGATTTTTTGCAAAAATTGTCAGAAGTTCTTTATTTTTCTTTATGCATGCCCCTTTGCAATGTGACTTTGCAGTGACTCCCATCAAGATGTGGTATCTATTTCTCTACTCCTTGAGCCTGGACTTGACCATGTGATCTGCTTTGGCCAATGAAACATTAACACATGTGATATGAGTGGAGCCTTGAAAAGTACTATGCGCAGGACCCTGTCTTTCTGCTGTTGGTAACCCTTTGACCCCCACTATGTGAACAAGCCTAGGCTTACCTGCTGGGTAGTGAGAATCATATGGCCAGTTATCTCCTCGCCACTGCCAACAGCCAGCCAACCCCAAGACATGCCAATGAGGCCATTGTCAGTCAGCTGACACGTGACTGTGCCTGACATGTAGACCAGAGATGAACCATCCTGGTTTATTGCTGACCCACAGAATTGTGAGCAAATAAAAGTTTTAAGTTCTAAGTTTGGCACAGAAAAACTTAGATATAACACATATTTCTATTAGTTGTTTATATTTTATGAAGTCTAAATTATATTTTCTTTTTGCTTCTCCTTCCTCCAAAATATACTCTGTGATAGAGACAGCTCATCCCCCAACATTCCGTTTTTGTTTTATTAATAGATGCCCCTCCTTCCCCCAACCTCCTCACACTTGCATTTTATCTGGGCACATGGCTACCCAGCTTGAGACTAAATTTCCCAGCTTTGCTTGAAGCTAAGTTTTGGCCCTGTGACAAAGTTATGGCTAATGAAATGTGAGTAGGAAAAAAATGTGTGCTAAGAAAGCTGCTTGCTCTCTACTCTCTCTTTGCCCTTCTCACTCTCCCCTGCCCATTTCCTCAGGCTGGGACATGGAGTCACCTTAAACCCAGAGAAGGAAGACATATGTGGGTGGCTGGTAGAGCTAACCCACCAGCCTGGTCCCAGGATGACTTTGCAGACCAGACTTACTTACCTACTTTGTCCACTCAGCTATTGCTGGTCTCTTTTGGAAGAGAAAAAGAAACTTCTTTCTTAACTATGCTACTATATTCTCAGGTCTCTCTGTTATAGTGGCTTGATTTTTTAACCCTAACTCATAGGTAACACATACACAACAGGCACAAGCACGCACACTGGCTAACACAGCACTTAGAACTCAGCAGCTCAATAAATGCTAGATAGATTCATGCACATATTCATAAGAGTTACTGAGCTCTGATTATGTATTAGGCAAATAGGTGCAAAGATAATTACTTTGGAGTGGAACAGGAGCTGTCAAATGAGCAGGGAAAGATAGAAAAAAGTAGCAAAAGGGGAAATTACAGGTGAAGAATACTGTAACAATGAAGGATTCTGCCAGGGGGGTATCTAAGAAAAGGAAAGAATTTAGACATCTTTTAAAAGTTTGCTGCAGTGGGATGAAACACCAATCATGAAATGAAGCATCCATCCAATGCACCTGTACAATTACTTTCACAGAATTTGGAGGCCCCCTGTCACTTGTTTCTGGGTCACTGACCTTGAGCTTGGGTGGGGGCTGGCAATGACCACTGGATTACTGTTTTCTCACTTTAGACTTCCAATACTAGCTTTTCAAAGGGTTTTGTGTGTTGGATATAAGGGTGGCAGTGGGGATGGGAGTTAGGTTTAGAGGATTACTGACAATCCTGTAATAACTTTTGAAATAGCTTTTCAGATCAATTCCTATTCATTTTACGCTTTACAGCAAAAAGAAGACCAGGGAAGGATCAACTGTTATGAGAAAAACTAAGAGAAAAAGTCTCCACCACTACACCTAGAAATGCATGATGTCTCTTTGTTTTTGTATTCCATTTTCTTTCCCCCACCATCCTCTATGACTTACTGGTGTTTCTCTTGTAACATTCACAAGGTTTCATTTGATATTGAAAATATTCTGGGAAGAGGGTACTAAGTAAGAAATCATCACCAAAAATTCAGGAAGAGAACATATGTAATCTTGGATTTTAACTAAGAGATGTTAGAATGAAAAAGAATCTTATCAAATTAGGTCATTCTGTTTATTTTATCTAATTGCACAAAACCGCCTGTCATGGTCATTTGCAGTAGTGGCATTTTTTTAACTTATGTTATAAATTATCTTTCTCTTATGAATGTCTTGCCTATAGGTGCCCTATGTTGTCAGAGAATTTTTCATTTCCACATTGTGGGGCATATGCCTTTATACAGATTATTCACCCCTCATAGGCCTCAGTTTCCTCATTTGTGAATGACTAGACAATCTCTGACATCTCTTCTGGTCCAAGTTCCAAAATTTGAATTCCCTTGAAAACATATTGATTAAAGTCTGGTGACAAATGCAGCTACCAGGACAACAGAGTGATGAAGCATATGAACATTAGTGCTAATGCAATAATCAGCTATGTTTTGTTCCATATGGCAATTTAGTTCAGCAATGAAGCCAAACTCCATCTGTTTTGGCTTGAACAAGTTTTTTTTTTTTTTTCAGGTGGGTTCCTGAACCACATCTTTGGAAATCATTTTATGTTTTTCAAATATTGCTACCATCAATAAATAACGATTGTGCAAAATCTTTCTGATTAAAACAAACCGTCTGATGCCAAAGCCCACATTGTTTGACTAAGGGATTGTTTTGCTATTTAACCTTATGGATATGTCGCACAGTTTAATCTGTAGTCCCAGGAAAGGAAGATAACTCTGGGAGTCCATGTGAAGGAAACATTTAAGGGGAGCTAGTTCCCGGGGCAAGCAAAGGAAGCCTCAACGGCAGCAGAGGCGGATTTCTATTTCTGTGACCCGAGGATCCTGCTGGAACAGGATGTGCCTCAATCTGTGACGGACACGAGACAAATGGCACATTCCACACATTCGGCAGGGGTGCCTTTCTTTGGCTGGAGTTGAGCTGCATTGACAGAATAGCAATAGGAAACATTTGTCTTTATCTTTATAACACTTGACAAGAGCCATGATTACTGCTGTAAGGGTATCAAAATAAAGAAAAAATGGGCTGTCCAAGAGCCCTGTTATTTATCACATTCAGAAACGCTAACCCAGACTAGCAGGGTAAAAATTCCTTGTCAAATTGCCTCTAAAAATCATTATTTTCCTCCTTGAGATAATATGTGAAGTTCGAGAATCTCACCTGTGCTCCCCCACTACCCTCCCTCCTTTGCAAGTTGGGGGCAGACTTTTTCGGAGGTAGGGTGGTCCTCTACAGACTGGTAGTTGTCTCCGTGTGGTTCACTTCATGTGCCAACCTGACAATAAGCACACTCTTCCCTGCTTGTGCAGGAAATAAAGAAAAAAATGCTAGCTGGCAGCTTATTAACAAATATTGAATGTATACAGCAAAAATTCGATTTATTGTGCAGCAAGTGTTAGGATGTCTCCAGGCAAATTAGAGCCGGAGCTGACTTTGTGCAACCCCTTTATTTATTTTCCTGTTCCTTGTTTTCTAATTAAGCAGGCTTTCTTCTGCTTTGCAAATACCTTCTCTGCCTAAATAATTGCAGGTCTATTGAATCCTGAATACAATAGGCTTACACATTCATATTAACACCATGATAAGGAGGCATAATTCACCCTTTTGCATATAGGCCCCAAATAATTTCAAGAGTGATTCTAAATGTCTTTATGATACAGTAGCATTTTCCTGTTACGAACTGTGGGGACCTACAGGTGCTAGCTATAGCCAATGCTTTTTCCAAAGAATTTGTGAACAGGAGATGTACCTAAGTAGTGTTCACTATGAAAGTCCACCTCCTTCAGAGTATGGCACCAAAGTAGGGTATATTTTTTAAGTGTTTTCTTCAAGGCCTTTGCCAAAGAGGGCACTTGAGATTGCTTCTCAGCCTTTTGGCTAAGAACCGACACCTATGGTTGTAGGTATCGGTTCCTACCAGTTTAGCTTCAGATACAACCTCTGTCTGAGGGTGGCACATTGGACAGGTTTTGGGAGCAGGGAAATGGAGTGGGAACACATCAACCTGATATTGCGGTACCTCCAGAACACTAAAATAAAGATAAGAATAAAAATAAAAATAAAGGGGGGCACTTGGTCTTAATTTTGTAGGAAGAGCCATTCAAGAATTAAATCAATGGTCTTACCCTAAAGCTTGTTCAGTATTCAACATTTTATTTGGTCTTGGCATTCTTTTGCAGGGTTTAGAGAAACCTTGGCTGTCCTTTAGTATCATGTGAGGAGCCTTAAGAGAACAGTGTCAAAGTTTCTTCCCAGACCAATTAAGTCAGAATCCTGGAGGGCGGGATTGGAGCATTGACCTTTCTAAAAAGCTCTCCAGATGATTCTAATAGTCTTTTTTAATAATCAAAATATATTCAAGGAACTCTTTTTATTCATTCAATAAATATTGGAGTGATTACTAGCTGTTGGGAAAAAGACTATGCACCATAGGGATTCAAAGACATATAAAAGAATTTCTATGTTCTCAACTAGCTTGCAATTTAATAGAGGGCATGAGGTTTCCGTTCATTCCACACATATTTATTGAGTCAGCAGTGAACTGACAAGAACCCTGCTGTCATTGAGCTTACATTCAAGTGAACAGATTTATAAAATAGGTACCGATAAGTTCTATAAAGAAATAAATACAGAGGTAATGAGACAGAGAGTGGCAGGGACCAGGGGAAAGTTCTGAGATGCCTCTCTGAACAGCAAATCTGGATGACGTGAAGGAAGCAGTCAAGTAAAAATCTGGAGGGAGAGAGGTCTGGGCAGAAAGAATACCTGTGCCTAGGCCCTGAGATAGAAGCAAGCAACTGCTGAGAGGAAAGGGGCTAAGGTGCTCCAAGGGGAGAGTGGGTTAGAGATGGAGGCAGAGGGCAGAGAGAGAGTAAATATTCTGTATAAAAGTAGCCTGGACAGATAGAAGTAAGTAGGCAAGAGTTAGGGTTATGGATTACCAGTTTTGAGGATTTAGAGACAAAAGACATGCCCAAAGGGTTGGATCATTCAGTGTTCATGGAAAAGGAAGTTTTCAATTGCATCTTGAATGAGGGAGACTACCTGAGAAGCTACAGGGGGAGAGCATTTGGAGCAGTAGGATCATTTCCTGCAAAGCCATAAAAGGCATGGCAATCTAGAGCGTGAACAGGGAATAGGGCATGGTTGAACCTGACTGGAGTGAGAGTTACACGAAGCAGAAATCGTAGGTTGGCATAATAAAGAACCTTGAATATAAGAGAGCTTATATACTTTCACATATAAGTGAAATCATATGGCATTTGTCTTTCTCTTTATGACTCATTTCACTTAGCGTAATACCCTCTAGTCCATGCTGTTGCAAATGGTAATATTTCATTTTTTATGGCCAAGTAATATTCTAGTGTATATGTGTACTGCCTTTTCTTTATCCACTTGTCTGTTGCTAGGCACTTGGATTGCTTTTGTTTGTTGGCTGTTATAAATAACACTGCAGTGAACATAGGGCTGCCTGCATGGGTGGACAAAAGTAGGCTTAAAGTAGTGAGTACATGAAACAAAAAATTAATTTTTGTATTATTATTTATTAATTATTGTATTATTTTGCATACATATAAACAACTATATACCTACTTTTGCTCACCATTGTGTATCTTTTCAAGTTAGTGTTTTGGATTTCTTGGCATATATACCCAGAAGTGGAATAGCTGGGTCATAGGTACTTCTATTTTTAATTTTTTGAGGAAACTGCATAATGTTTTCCATAGTGGCTGTACCAATTTGCAATCTCACCAACTGTGCACAGGGGTTCCCTTTTCTCCACATCCTCTGAAGTACATGTTTGTTGATTTATCGGAGATAGCCATTCTGACACATATGACGTACTATGTCATTGTGGTTTTAATTTGTCTTTCTCTGATGATTAGTGACATTGAGCATCTTTTCATATGTGTATGGGCCCTCTGTATGTCCTCTTTGGGGAAGTATCTATTCAGGTCCTTTGCCCATTTTTTAATTGGATTTTTTTGTTGTTGTTGAGTTCTAAAAATTCTTTATAAATTTTGAATATTAACCCCTTACTGGGTGAATCATTGGCAAATATCTTCTTCCATTTGGTAGGTTATATTTTTGTTTTGTTTATGGTTTCCTTTGCTGTGCAAAACAGTTTTTAGTTTGGTGTAGTCCTGTTTGTTTATTTTTTGTTTGTTTACCTTGTCCCAAAAGTTACATCGATTACTAAAAGAAATGTCAGAGAGTTTAATGCCTAAGTTTTCTTCTAGGAGTTCTATGGTTTTAGGACTTTAATCAATTTTGAATTTATTCTTATATATGCTGTAATAGCATGGTCTGGTTTTATTTTTTAAAGTATCTGTCCAATTTTTTAAGCAATGTGTATCAAATAGGCTGTCCTTACCCCATTGCATGTTCTTGCCTCCTTTGTCATAGATTAATTGACCATATAGGAATGGGTTTGTTTCTGGGCTTTCTATTCTTTTTCATTGATCTATGTGTCTGTTTTTATACTAGTACCATGCTGTTTTGACTATGGCAGCCTTGTCATATAGTTTGACATCAGGTAATGTGATATCTCCACCTTTTTTTTTTTTAAGATCACTGTAGTTATTTGGAGTCTTTTGTAGTTTTATATAAATTATAGGATTATTTGTTCAAATTCTGTGAAAAACACCATTAATATTATAATAGGGATTGCACTGAATCTATAGATTGTTTTGGGTAGTCTGGACATTTTAACAATGTGATTTCTCCTATCCATGAGTGCTATAGCAGTCTAAAGCTATTATCAATGCTAATAGCTTTTTTTTAATGGAATCTTTAGGTTTCTCATATAGTATCATGTGTTATGCAAATAATGACAGTTTTACTCCTTCCTCTCCAATTTGAATGCCTTTTATCTCTTTTTTATTGTCTGACTGCCATGGTTAGGACTTTCAATGCTATGTTGAACAAAAGTGGAGAAAGTGGATAACTCTGTCTTCTTCCTGATCTTAAGGGGAACACTCTGAACTTTTCCCCACTGAGTACCATGTTAGCTGTGGGTTTGTCACTTATGACCTTTACTGTGTTGCAGTGTGTTCCCTCTATTCCCAATTTGTTGACAGTTTTTATTAAAAAATGGGTTCTGAGCCCTGGCTGGTGTAGCTCAGTGGATTGAGCGTGGGCCTGCGAACCACACGATCATGGTTCGATTCCCAGTCAGGGCACATGCCTGGGTTGCAGGCCAGTTCCCATCCAAGGACACACGAGAGGCAACCATACATTGATATTTCTCTCCTTCTCTCCTTCCCTTCTTCTCTAAAGATAAATAAATAAAATCTTTTAAAAAATGGGTTCTGGATTTTGGCCAAATGCTCTTTCTGTATCTATTGATATCATTATTAGATTTTATTATTTGCTTTGTTTATGTGGAATATCATGTTAATTGATTTGTGGACATCAAGTCCACCTTACATCACAGGAATAAATCCTGCTTGATCGTGGTGTGTGGTCTTTTTAATGTATTGCTGAATTTGGTTTGCTAATATTTTGTTGAAGACATTTGCATCTATGTTCCTCAGGAATATTGGCCTATGATTTTATTTATTTATTTTTTGTAATGCCTTTGTCTGGTTTAGGAATGAGGATAGTACTGTCCTTGTAAAATGAGCCTTGGAGCCTTCCTTCCTCTTAAGATTTTTGGAATAGTTTGAGAAGGATAGGGGTTAATTCTTTTTTGAATGTTTGATTAAATTCACCTGTGAAGTCATCTGGTCCATCACTTCTGTTTGTTGGGAGTTTGTTTGATTGATGATTCATTTCATTGGTAGTAATTTGTTCAGATTTTCTGTTTTTTTCTTGATTTAGTCTTGAAAGATTGCATGTTTTGGGGAATTTATCCATTTCTTCCATATTATCCGGGTTTCTAAGAATATTATTGGTCATAGTATTTTCATATAATCCTTTTTATTTCTTTTGTGTCAGTTGTCACTTCTCTTTCATTTCTGATTTTATCTGTGTTCTGTTGTTTTCTTGATGATTTTGGTTAAAGGTTTATCAATCTTGTTTATTTTTTCAAACAACCAGCTTTTGGTTTCATTTAATTTTTTATTTTTAGACTCTATTTTGTTTATTTCCACTCTGATCTTTATTATTTCATTTCTTTGACGCACTTTGGGCTTTGTTGTTCTTCTTCTTGCTCCTTTAGGTATGATGTTTGATTGTTTATTTGAGATTTTTCTTGTTTCTTGAGGTATGCCTGTGTTGCTAAGAATTTCCCTCTTAGGACTGCTTTCACTGTGTGATCGTTATGTTTTCATTTTTATTTGTCTCAAGGTATCTTTTGATTTCTTCCTTTCTCATTGTTAATCTATTCATTGCTTAGTAACATGTTATTTATCCTCCATGTGTTTGTATAGTTTTTAGCTTTTGCTTGTCGTTGATTTCTAGCTTCATAAGAATGGCCTTAATTTTTAATGAAGTGAGATCACTTGAGTATGTCATTAGGCTGAGGGGAAATAGCCAACAGAAGAGGCATGACTACACATAGAAGAGGACACGACTGATGCAGTAAAATTCTGGAAGAGATAGCAAGAGATGAAACTGAGAGGTCAGAGAGAAGGAGGGTTTGCCCAGAAGGAAAAAAAAAGTCATTCTTCCTCCAAGACTAGAGGGAAGCTGGAGAGGATGGACATCTCACCACGTACGTGGAACCCAGTACTGATTTATGAATTCAGAGAAGACAATATTATTACAGGTGCTGAGTCACTGTTCTCAACTCAGTTGAATCCTGTTACCCCACTTTATGTTTGGTATCAGTTAAGAAAGGTGGAGGCTGGAAGACTTTTTTCAGGAAGAATGTTTAGAAAAACATAATATCCCAGTTACTAGAAAACACAGGGTGCTGTAATGGAATTTTCTACTAACTCAGAATTCACCAAAACAAACAAACAAACAAACAACTCCCCCCCAAAACCTCAGTTTCCACAATAGCAAACTGAAAAAAATATTGTTTTTTAAAATTTGAAACACCTCAGAAGTTTCTTGCAAATTTTAATTTTAATTACCCTGAGTCACAGAGGTAGATGTGTGAGGTATAAGGAGTTGGTAGTAATGGGTCTGGAACTCAGGATGCCCAAGAAGACAGCCTTTAAAAAGAGATTTCTCCACTGCCATTGTACCAAAGTATCTTGTAAGTTAAGGATCCTGGTTATTTAGCTCTCACTTACTTTTGACTTTTGTATTGCCTGAAAATTATCTTCTAGGAATTAGTAAATTGAAAATTCTAATAATGAGTGGGTTTTGCAGATCAAACTTTGTCTTGTACATTTTGTATTGTGTGGGTAACCTTTATGTTTTGCCATCCACCAAAGAAGTGGGTTGTCTTTGAGTACAACTATTATTAGCCATGATAGTCTTTTTATCAAGGGCAACTTCTCAAACAAATGATTTCAAAATCAATAAACAGGCTGTGGCCTCCTGTTTCAGAATTTACTTATTCATGAGATGCCTATCCCCTGTAAATTCCCAGGAAGAATTCTTATTGCTTAATCCCACCCTATTGAATTGAATGCTGATCAGTTCAAAATTAGTTCCTATTAAATATTCTTGGCAACTTTGTAATCATCTCAGGAATTTCTCCTCTAGAGAGTTATTCTTACTTTTAAATCTTTCATGAGTAGAAACTCATTTGAACATCCTAAAATTTGCTGAACATTGTCCTGCCCATTTGCAACAGGTTCCATTTCAATATTAGTTGGAGCAAAGGCCATATGTTCACAAACAGTGCTGTTTAAAGGGACTATTTTGTACTGCTGCATGTTTTCATTACGAGACACTAACAGTCTGCATCATTGACAGGTAGTGACAAATTGAAAGCTGAAGTACCGTAGAGGCTAGTGTAGGCGCTTTCTCATTTTTCACCTTGAAGGCTGTTCCTGCCGTCCTTTCGTTTGGTCACAGGATCATTAGCAACTTCTCTCCAAATCAAGGGACATGATCTGCTGTCTACAGAGCTGTGTCACTGCATACATAGGCAGGTAACTAAAGAGGGATGCTGTGCTCTGACCGCCTGATCAGGAGACAAGACGCCTGTGCAAGATGGCGAAAGCCTCAGAAAGAAGCTCTGCTGTGGGCTCATTTGAATAATCTCTCCACTCATTAAACAGAGCTGCAAGGCAAGAGGCAGCAGAGTTCAAAAGGCAAGCCAAGGGAATATATTCGTAATAGAATTATGGTTTCAGCCTTCAGGCATATTTCCCCAATATTTTTGTACTCCATTAATTACAACAAGAACACTTTTGTCACTTCCTAAGAAAAAAAGTTTAGAGAAATATTTTGCCTTAGAAGTGTAAGTAAATTGTATATGTTTTATAAAAGTGTTAGGTACACAACAATTAAATTTTAGGACATAGTTTGGAAGCTACCCAACAAGTCATTTCCTCATTGTACAATTACAATTGAAATTCCTGGTGACCTGGGACTACAAACCATTGGCGTGATTTAGCCTCATAAGTTGATTTACCCCTGGTACAGTTCATGGATGTCCTCACACCGTCTTCTGGGTGAGGGCATCAATGTGTGTGTGTGTGTATGTGTGTGTTCTGTTGGATGACTTTTGGTCTAAATCCCAGGATGTCCCTTACACCCAAATCAGAACATCAAATACATTATAGAACTAGAAATATTTAATGGAAGAGAGAAAAGAGTAGAAATTAGAGGCGGAAACAGAAAGCAGATGTTTCTCCTTCAAGACCTCATTGGCAGCATTTCTCCTTTGTCTTTGAGATTCGGGCTCACTCTGGGCTCTTCTGAAGTTGCAGGCTCTAAGGTCATGTTTTGCTCTCCATCTGTCCCCACCCTTAATCTCATCCACCACACCATCTTGCCTGGATGACTCACCATGACATTTTAAGATATTAGGAATTTGATGTATTTAAATTCAGAATGGTTTAACTCTGAATTTAATTCTCTGTCCTCCCCTGGGCTGTGGATTGAATTGAGTTGAGTTTTATTACCCTAGGGACTCATGTCCTTTTCCAATATGGAAGCAAATGGCTTTCACTTTGTCACAGAGCTTCTGTGCGGATTTTAAGAATATGTTGAAGTCCAAGGGTGAACAATTTCATCCTGTTTCTCTCCTCACGAACCTGTGTAAGTAGGCAGAAAGTAAAGAAGGTGTCACGCAATTAGAAGTTGTAGAGAGATTCTAGTTCTCCGTTTTCATTCTTATTTCCATATGAAAATATTCCTAAAGCATGTTGCACAATGGTGACCCAAAGTACAAACACTTTGAAATTAAGCAACCGAAGGGTTTTTCTTTTAAGTCATCTTACTTTATCCAGAATTGTATGAATAAAAAAATGTTCTTCTCAGGGTGACTTCTGCAGATGACTGAATAGAACAACATGTGAAGAAGAGGAGGCTGATAATTGGTCTCTTGGATTTGTATTTGGTTTCTGCCTCTAACTATGTGACTTTGTACGTGTTAAATGGCAGGTCTGATATGAGTTTGGTAGGCTGACAAGTCCACATCCTAATTCCTAGAACCCACGGGTGTTACTGAATATTGTAAGAAAAGGTCTTTGTGGGTGGGATTACATTAAGAATCTCGCAATGGGGATATTTTCCTGGGTTATCGGTTGGGTCCCGAGTGCAATCAAATCACATGTATCCTTATATAAAGAAGATAGTGGAAGATTAGACATGTACAGAGGAGGAAGGGATATGGAGGTGGAACAGAGAGAGATGTCAAGATATTGGTCTTGAATATTGGAGTGATGTGGCTACAAGGCAAGGAGTGTCAGCCACCAGGAGCTGGAAGAGGCAAGGAATGACTTTCTGCTACAGCCTCTGGAAGGAGTGTGGCCCTGGTAACTCTTTTATTTTGGCCCAGTGAGATTGATTTTGGGATTCTGGTCTCCAGAACTGTGAGACAATAAATACCTGTTGTTCTGAGCCGATGAGAGTGTGGTAATAAGAAACTAATAGAGTAAGGCATTTTCATAGCATCCAAACACATGGGCCCACAAGCCAGTCAAATGAACTTCTATAATGTTCAATTTTTTCCCCCAAATAATCTTCTAGGCTATTTTGAATAGTCCAGCTGTCTATTTCAAATTCAGCATTCATAAGCACAATTTTTTTTTGCAAAAGGAAAAGCAACCTATTAACTTATGGGCTATAAACTAAAAAGAAAATATAGACTTGGTATCTATTAACTCATTCTTCCCTTTTACTTTTGGCCTGTGGTTACCAGTTCTTACCACCTGGGTGTTTTTTCTTAGGGAGGAAGTAGATGGCTTTGGATAGGATACAAAGAGCTTTTCTTGGATGAGGATCTGACTATTGCTGTGTTCCCATTTTCAGTCACTTGCCACATTTTTGTAGCGAAAGTCATGGACTGTCCCTGAGACCTCAGAGTATCAGGTGGTCTGGCAAGATGCACATCACAGCTCTCTTGCTCCTGATGAGGCTCTGACTTGTCACTTTTGGTTTTCATAGAATAAAAACAGTCCTGATTTTTAAAGATTCTCTCTATGAAGGCTATTAAATCAGAAGTGAGGAACACTAATTCGAAAGAATCTATGTAACCCTGTGTTCACTGTGGAATTATTTACAATAGCCAAGACTGGAATACATTATGGAAGCAACCGGAGTACCCATTAGTAGATGAGTAGGTAAAAAACTGTAGTACAATTATACAGTGGAATATTACTCAGCCATAAAAATAATGAGATCTTATCATTTGCCACAGCATGGATGGGCCTAGTGGGTATGATGCTAAGTGAAATGAGTCTGTCAGAGATAGAAAAATACCATATGATTTCACTTATATGTGGAATCTGAGGAACAATCTAAATAAACAAACCAAAAACAGAAACAGACTCAGATACAGAAAACAGATTGATGGTTGCCCTGGGGAAGGGGAGTTAGGGGGCCAGGTGGAAAAGGTGAAGGGATTGAGAAGTACAGTTTGGTAGTTACAAAATGGTCATGGGGATGTAAAGTAGAGCATAGGAAATGTAGTCAGTAATATTGTACTAATTAAGTATGGTGCCAGGTTGTTACTAGAAATATCAAGGGGACCACTTTGTAAAGTATATGATTGTCTAATCACTATGCTATATACCTGAAACTAATACAAAATAATACTAAATGTAAACTGTAATTGAAAAAAAGGAAAAAGGAAGCGATGGCCAATTGCTTTCCCATTGGCCAATTTCCTCTAAAACATCCTACTTTTGAGCCAACCAATTCCATGTTACTAAGGGAGACAAGTTTACAAAGAGACTACTATATCCACACATCTATCTTCTTGCCAAATCAATAAAAACAGAACAATATGTATCTTCTAAACAAAAACATCTGAGCCACCAGACTAACCATATCTGTCTGACTTTTACTTTTCTGTGGAGGGAGAGGAAGTAGGATCTTTTGCTGGACAGCCTCTATAGCAGGCACAATGCTTATTTTACATGTTATTTTTTTCTTTAAGTTTGGAAATAACAAACAGAACTTGGAGAACTCTTCCACATATACCTAAACACAATTATCACATAGGCAGCAAAAACTCACTAATTTAGAATAATGAGGTTAGGGTGGAAGATGACAGCAACAGCTGAGAAGCCGGTTGTGGGAAATTTTTAAAGAGCACTTTGATGTCAACTAGAATGTGTATTAGACAGAAAGGTATAAATGTGTTAGTGGGATAAAACTAGTTGAGTTAATTTAAGTATGCTTTCACACTGGACTGAAAAGATAACTCATTCACTATGCTTGAATTTATCATGCCTCCTCAGGAGTCTAACTTACCTAATCTAGAGGCACATTCATGAAGAAATACTTCATTTCAAGAGCTTTTGGTTGGATATAGTTATGGATTTTGGTCCAAACCCCCCCAAAGGGCTTTCAGGAATGTATTATTTTGGCCTTCAGGAATAAAGTGGACAGACACCATGTTTGAGAATTAAAATCACTACCCTCCCGTTTAGAACCAAGCGCATAAGCACTCTTTCCAATGCTGCCTATTTATTCACCTCCTTTCCAGCTTCAATCCAATACAATTTTTCTTCTACCTTCTCAACTCCACCAAAATTGTTCTTGGGAAGAGGAGTAGTGATGTAGCTGCTAACCTATTAGACTCTTTCAGTCTTATGTTTGTTGACTTCTGGGAAGAAGGGTGTGATCTGGGCTCTGTGTGAGTCCAGTAACACTTCCTGCCATGAGCCCGGAGAATGATCATTGATCAACTCCCTATTTTCCTTCAGGATATTCTCTGGGCAGGTCCAGTGCTAGTGAGTGACAGAAAGACAGTGAGAGAAATCTAAGTTCTGGTCTTAAGTCCACTTCATGAGCCACCAGTTGAAGTCCATGGTTCCTTCTAGGCCAACTACTACAAGCATGTAATAACTATATTATTGCATAGAGTCTAGGGCAATTTTTCTTCCTTCACATTTTAGCATTTTTCACAGTTCATGACACTTCAAGTCACTGTTAACCTGGTTTGACATTGAATTCTTTCCTGAAGGATTTGAGTTTCCTTCTGCCAGTCACTTGGACCCACCATCAACCTGAAAGCACTTTACAGTAAATTCTCAGCTTAAGGTTTTTCTTCGCTACACTGATGATATAAATTTGGATTAAAATCTGGGCTCTGATTCACATTCTCAGGGGAGAGTTTTAATCTCCCCACCTAGTACCAATTCTTCACTGTTCCTTTCTCTGTGGTGGGGTTATTTCTCATCTACTCTTATGCAGAGGGTATATCCTTTTTGTCTTGCGGCTTTATACAGGGGTGTTTTTTCTCTCTTGGTAGTGCATAAAATTATGGTATAGGTTCAAAGACACTAGGAGAACAAAATGTCTGTGCTTTGTCTAGAAGTTCTCCAGCAGGTAGGCTCAATTTACCTCCTTTAATAGCAAGCTTACCTTCTTCCCCTCACCTTTTGTTAACAACATATAGCTCTCTTCTCCCTCCGTCCAGGGCCTCCCCAGATTTGTCCCTTAAGGTAGAACAGGCTTGGCTGAATATGGCTGCAGCTTCCTGTTTGTTGTTCATAATAGTACCAACAGCATGGGGTGGAGGCCCCCCATGACTAGATCAACCAGGAGTGGCTTTGGTCTTTATTGAAATTAATTTTAACCTACTCAGTCAGGTTCCCACTGTGTTCTAGATTCATCTCATGGCTGTGCTGGCAAGACCGCACAGCAGTTCACATGTCCATTATCCTCTTCCCCATGTTTTATCTGTCTCCTGTGCACCAGTAAACTTTACCCTCACATTTACTAATTTAGCTCCTTTCATTTCAACTGGCTACCTTGGTAACTTTTCTCTTTTGTTGTACACAACAGATTAACCCTCTGAATTACCTCCCTCAGCACATCTCACATAACTCATGTTGCAATGCTGACACTTCCTACTTAGAATTTTCTCTTTTCTTGTCTTCTATGATACCACACTCTCCTGGTCTTTCTCCTACTGCTCTGGCTACTCTTGACCCTTAAATGCTAGTGTTTCTCAGTCTTCTTCCCTAGGCTTCCTTCTGTTTTCACTCTGTGTTCCTTCTCTAGGCCATCTTATGTATTCTCTCAGAGTTTCCGTTTTAATCTCTGTGCTAATGACTCCCAAATCCCTATCTGTGGTCTAATGCCTTCACTGAGCTCTAAACCTATCTATCTAGTTGCCTTCTGACATCATCCACAGGCGTCTGAGACTCAATCAGTCTACACATGAGCTCAGCACATTTTCCACAAATGTGTGGAAAACCCCTCCTGGGTTTTTATTCTTGGTTGCTGACACCCTTAGCTCAGTCTCCAAACCTAGACATCATCCTCACTGTACCACCTACTAGCTTTACAGGCCAATTACACATTTGTCTCTCTAAATCTCATTTTCCTCACTTATAAAACAGGAATGATGATTATTTCATAGATTTGTGAATTTACATATATATTTACATATATATGTAGAAGTTAACACAATGGCTAATCTATAATAAATTCTCAGTTAATGTTTTCTGTCTCATACATGTTTTCTTCCTTTCCAACAACCTCATATACAGTTGATCATTAAATCTTCCTATGCCTATTTCCTAATCCATTTCTACTACAAGCATCTTTCTAATTTACCCACTTCCTACATTCTTATTGCTAGTTCAAGCCACTAGGCATCCCTTAGGCAAATTATTTCAACTAGTTTCCTTGCCTCCCATCTTGCTAGCTGTCAATCCATTTTCTATCAGTCACTCAGAATAGGCTTCCTGAATCATACAACTGATTGCATAATGCCTCTGCCTAGAAACCTTTACATTTTCCAAGATGGCCAAATGCCTTGACAGGGTCTCCATGCGCTGGCATCTGCTAACCTCTCCTGCCTTATCACCACATGCTGGATCTCTCCTTGTGAACTTTGAGCTTGCATTGCCTTTTGAAATCTCTTACTTCTCTCTCTTTTCTTGGCTAAGCCCTATTCATTTTCCAGATCTGGGTTCCCAAGGAGGAAACTAGACTAGACTAGTTTTTGCCTACTAGTCTACTAGACTAGTAGACTAGACTAGTTTTGTCTACTAGACTTCACTGTCTTGAGGGCAGGGGCCAGCTTTGTTTCCCAACTCCCAGCATTTGGCTTAACTGACCATGAACGTGTATTTATTGTTGACTACATGGATAAACTACTTAATGAAGTCCAAAGGTACATTAATCATTCATTTATTATTTGATGCTATGTTAATCAGGAAGCACATTCTTCTACTTTTGCTGTCTATCTTCCAAATGCATTTTAAGGCCAGCAGGGAACTTAGAAATGGACCACCTCACCACAATTTACTTTTGCATAAATGATTTGAAGTGTCCATGTTTGGAATCTTTACTATGTCAGAATGAAGTTTATATTTCAACTATAACTTTCACTGAAAGCAAAACAGAAGCAAAAATATAACTTCCATAATTCAACTGCCTTTTCCTTTTTGATCAATTTCAAGGGCTTTTATGCTCTCAAATACAAGTGTTTTCTCTTCATGCATAGCAAAAACAAGGTCTGATCTCCACGGTTTATTTGCCAAAAGACTCACTAGATGTAGAAAGGAGCAAGGGTTTGAATTTTTATTAATTTGGAATGCAAGTTCACCTGAGAATGAATGTTCTGGTTTATCTTAGGACACTTTTCAAAATAAAACTATAACTAAGGGAATGTTCATAGTCTTTTTCCAACCTGTGAGCTTGTAAGGTTTAGTTAGCCAAATATTCACATTGTGTAGACTGTGAAAGGAATAGAAGCCAACCAGTTTCAAGGTAAATTCTTCATGCTCTGAACCACTGAATATCCATCTTTTATAGAGAACAACAGAAGCCCTCAGCTATTTGGTGTAATTCAAGAATACCATAGGGTCTGAGCTCTCCACTCTCTGTTATGATTTGCCAACTCCTCTCTCCTTTAATTATGCTTACTCAGTGGTCTGGTTTAACAAACAGAATTCTGGACTGCTCTCAAAGAGGGGACAAAACACACCTTACCATATTTTCCCATATACTATCCTCAAAGTGAGTAAGCATAGAGATCATGTCCTAGAATATTCCTCATGCAATGAAACAAAACCTTCCATACTTGTTAAACAAAGCTTTTATTGTTTTTGGTTAACAATAATACCAAACACCTTTGGTGTTTCTTTGGTGGTCGTATGATTTATGCAAGTCTGAGACTCCCCATCCCCCCAAAAAATTCAGTGAGAAAAGAAGGGTGTACACCAACTATGTTTCCCAGGGGATTAAACACATTGCAATCAAGAGGCCCTCTTATTGTAGGATTTAATTGAACTATTTTTCAGTAGCGGGTATTTAGTTTGCTTTATTTATATTTAATGTAGCTGTAAGTAGGAACACTGTGAATTGGGTCTCTGGGCCAATCATGCTGACGTGTTCAGGATGAAACTTGGAGGCTTTGCACAGCAGAGTTCTGCAGTCCGGTCAGACCTGGGTTATTGAGTTTCTAAGGTTGAGGCTGGGCCATGTCAGTATGTGATCTTTCAGACGAGGACTGTAAAATTGCTCCTGGAGGCAACAAGAAGAGTCAAGAGTAATTTGCAGTGAGTGAGCAAAATGAAATACTGCAGGAGATCAAGTTTGCTTTCTCCAGGAGGTGTCACTATTGTCAACACACATTACCTGAGATGGAGGGAAGATGGAGGGAAGAGGCAGTGGCTAGCGTCTCATGACAATAACAGGAAATGTTTTTCTGAATCTTTCTCCCCTTACTCCCTCCCTGCCTCCCACCTTTCCTTCCATCAATTCTGAGATTTACATCCTCTATTTATGTTACATGTAATGGGTTTGTTAAAATGCTGTAATTAACACCAGAAGGAAAGATTCAGTGATGGGGAAAGGATGGAGAGGAATTCATGTAGTTTTCAGGTCACCACCTAAGATACACTGTGGTTTCTTTTTTCCCTCTCAGTCATGACTTAATGGTTCTAAACTAATCAAATTTTAATACCATGAAGTCATGAGAACTGACCTCTTTGTATCTCTCTATTCTTGCACACCTCAATAAAATTCTTTAAGATGACTTATAATAGGTCGTGTGCTATTATTTAGGTTTTTAAAAACAACATCAGAAACTTAGTCGTTTTTATTTTTGCTCAGGCTCTGAAGTTAGAGAGTTTGGGTTGAGACTGGCTTTATATAATCCAGCTACGTAATCTTGTTTGGCAAGTTACTTATTCTGCCAAAGCCTCGGTTTTCTCATATGTAAGATAAGAGTAATAATACTACCTACTCTCATAGGAATTTTGGGAGGCTTGAGTGTGAATAAATGAGATAATATGTGCAAAGCTGTTAATACAATGTATGACATACAGTTAGAATACATAAGGTTAATTCTGTTATTAACTATTAATACCTACATCTGGTTAGCAGAGAATTCATAGCTGGGTTTGAGAATGATACTGTTCTTCAAGCATCCCTAAATTCTCTGTCAGTAGTCCCTATGCAGGGGTGTCAGACTCATTTTCCCTGGGGGCCACATCAGTGTCATGGTTGTCTTCAAAGGGCCAAAATAATTTTAGGACTGCGTAACTGTAACTACTCCTTCACTGTTAAGGAGTTGAAATTACATTCGGCCCTTTGAAGGCTACCATGAGGCTGACGTGGCCCCTCGTGAGAATGAGTATGACACCCCTGCTTTGAATTGGAAAAGACCCTATGCCTTTGTTTTTCTGATAGTCTCATTACTGATACTGTTCTCCATTTGAGCTGGTATTTTACAAAATTTATTGATGATGCTTCCTGAGATATTACTCCAGTTGGAAGATCAGGTGATTTTTTTAAGAACTTTTTTTCTCTCTTCTCTGCAGGTCTTCTCTTCCTTCAAGCTCCAGATCAGTGTCTGCCTCCCACATGCAGTCAGACCTGTTGGGAACAGTCCAGGTGAGTAGTAGTCCTAGCTTGGCCTAGCAAGGTAATGCTGAGAATTGACTGAAGTAGCCTTTCAGGATCTCAGTTTCCTTATCTGCAAAGAGAGGGGCTGAAGTCGAGACTAGGAGCCTTCCTGGCAATTTCTGTGGTCCATTCAGTGGAATGGGAATACTTTGGGGAAGAGTGTGTTGCTGTGTGACCATGTTGGTGTGTAGACATGCACTCTCACACACTGCCTTCTGGGTGGGGTACTTCAGTGGATTTGGGGGTTCACTTAAATCTACTCAGATGAGACATGCGCTGCAGCAGTGCTTCCAACTTATGTATAGAATCTCTGACAACTTCATTTTTTCTTACTTTTTAAAATAAATCTTGAAGATATTGTATTTTTAATTACCCTTTAGATCTCTTACATCTCCCTCTCTCCATAATCATCCCACTGATGTCCGTGTCCATGAGTCCTTTTTTTTTTTTTAAGATTTTATTTATTTATCTTAGAAGGGAAGGGAAGGAGAGAGAGAGAGAGAGGGAGAGAGAAATATCAATGTATGGTTGCCTCTCATTCGTCCCCTGCCAGGAACCGGGAACCTGGAACTGGCCTGCAACCCAGGCATGTGCCCTAACTGGGAATCGAACCGCGATCGTGTGGTTCGCAGGCCCGCGCTCAATCCACTGAGCTACACCAGCCAGGAGTCCTTTTTCTTTTTTGCTCAATCCTCCCACCCCCTCACTTCCCTCCCTTAGCTGTCAGCCTGCTCTCTGTCTATGAGTCTGTGTCTATTTTCCTTGTTAGCTCAGTTTGTTCACTAGATTCCACACACAAGTGAAGTCATGTGGTATTTGTCTTTGACTGGTTTATTTCACTCAATGTAATATTTTTCAGGCCCATCTATACTATTGCAAAGGGTGACATTTCCTTGTTTTTTTATGGCCAAGTAGTATTCCATCGTGTAAATGTCCCATAGTTGTTTTATCCACTCATCTACTGACGGACACTTGGGCTGCTTCCCCAAAATTTTTACTTTGAACCAAATTACAAAATTAGATGAAGGATTATTTAAATTTTCCTCTGACTTAAAACTCTCTTTAATCCATATAGTATATACTAGACACAACAAAATGAACAGTTTCATCTACTGGTCATTCTAATTCTGGGTCCACTGGAAGAAATAATGAGAACACATTGGAAACATTTTCTCTCAGGGAGCATGAATACCATGAAAATCTCAAGAATTTTAATACCAAGACTTAAGGCTTCTTAGTATAACAAGCCAGCAGACAATCTATTATAAATTTTAAAACCTTTCCCCTGATTGTAGCAATATATCCTCATTGCAAACATTTTGGAGAATATAGAAAACCATAAAAAAGAAAGTTAAGATTGCACATAATCCTAATAGTTAGAGATAAACATTTTAACATTTTTATTTATGATTCATTCTTTCCAACCAATATAAATATGTGAGTATATGGAGACATATACATATTTGCACCCTCCTTTTGTTTTTGTGGGGTAGTGTAGTATTTAGGAGTACGTGTATGGACTCTGAAGTTAGACTACCTAGGTTCAAATTGACTAGCTTGTGTGTAAGTGTAAGAATTTTCTACTTCTGAGAAATCTCAGTCTTCTCATCTGCAAAATGGGCACAATAATAATGACAATGTCTAGGACTCTGTAAGAACAAAAGAAGATAGGTTATATAAAGAAGACATTTTACTATGGCTTCTAGTGCTGGTACTTTAATTTCTTTTAATAAATATAGGTTGCTTTTGTTATGCCTGTTTGTTTCATGTTTTCTGTTATTTTAGGTTTCTGTCCTTTTTCCTTTGTTTTCTGTCCTTTTCAGTTTCTCCTGTAATTTGGAAGGTACACATTTTATTTTTATTTCTACTAGCTATCTTTAAGTTTTATTGTAACGCTTTGCTTAGTCTATATTTCTCTACTTATGAAAGTCAAGAACAGATGGTATTTTTTTACCTCTCCCCACCAAGAAAGAAAGGGACACTGACTATTGGGGGCCCCCAGGATATCTGGCTCCTTACATGGATAGGTTTCCTCATTTCCAATAGGAAGTAGACTGTTAATCTCATTGTAAGATGAGGAAACTGATGCTTAGAGACTGTTTTATGATATGGACCTAAGGATCAAACACAATTCATCCTGACTCCAAAACCTTTTTATTTCTGGCTTATTTGTATCACTGTCAAGTTGTCATCGAATTCCTGTTTGAGAACTGCCGGGAACAAAGGACTCACCACTTTCTGAATCAGTCTAATCCATCTTGAGCACCCCTATAAGGGTCTTTCCTTCTGTCAAACAGGAATTTTGTCCTTCCAACTGCCTCTCCTAACATCTGTGCCCATTTTCTATAACACTAATTAATCTTATGAATAGTTAACCAAACATTTCTCGATTCTCATTATGTGCTTGGATTCAGAACAAGTTCTATGGGGATATAACGCATGAACTTTGCCCTAAGAGGCTTTTTGATGAAGTAAGACCAAAATATATAAAGTAATTAGGAAACAACAGAAAACTGTGAAGAATTAGGTTAAAAATATATTGAGCAAATTATCAACTTGTGAAAGGTCAACAAAAGGAGAGGAAAGCACAGGAGTACAATTTCCGTTGAAAGTTTATCCCTACACCCTCTCTTACTCCATCTGAAATGATGCAATTATAATCAAGAATTAGGGATTCGGAGTGCATTATTAGAACTAAATGGCAATGCGATAGCAAAAGAAACTTCTGCAGGGGTCCTTGGATGTTTGATGTAAGTGTAAAACAGATTACACTAAAATAATAAAGGTCAAATATAAAATCCATTGTTTCCAATTACTGCCACTTCACAGACTTTAACTACCTAATTTAGCCAAAGCATGAGGAGAAAATGTTTTGCACTTGAAAATGTAAATAAAAACATTTTCCGATGCAGCAACAATGCCGTGTTATTGAGCTTGGCAGACCCCCGCTCAATCTCCTATGGTCCATTACCCTGGCCCAGCGCCTTGGAGCTTATGTCAGGCCTGCAAGACATTCTTTGCTTCTGACTTTGCTTCTTTGATAAGGGGTATCACTTTGCTGGATGCAGAAAGCTCAGCTGTGCCAACCTGGGGCTTTCATCAGAAATCCATGACCAGGTAAGGGGCATGCTGATGGGTTCTTTTTAACTCTCATTTTTTCCTCTTTACTGAAAAACGTGGGATCCCTCATTTTCATCAAGCCTTTGTGAACTTTTCAGCAGTAAAAACAGTGTTTCTGCTTATTCAGAGTCTTTCTTGTACAAAGTTTAAAGCCCTTTACATTGCCCAATTCAGGGATAAGCAGGTTGATTCATCCTTCAGGGAGTTTATTTTAAGAAAATTGGAGCAGGATTAACATGAATGCAGGGGTATCTCTTTCACGGGCTGGGGCGTCTGTGGGATTCAGAGCTTCTCCCTTTACATACCCCACTCTCCCCACTGTTCTCGTAATAGCTTCTGCTTTCTCCTAATGGTCTGCCCATGAGTGACCTTGCCTCAGTCTTGGTGTCTATCTGACGGTGCTGGCCATTCCTTACATGACACTAACTATGTGTTAGCCATCACTCCAAGTACCTTCCATATTTATTTACTCTTTGAATCTTTGCACTAAGCTCACAAGACAGGTTTATTATCATCTTCAGTTTGTAGATAAAGACACTTAGATGAAGTGAGGTAAAGTACCTTGCCCTAGGTCATACAGGTGGGAACCGACAGAGCTGAGTTGGTACATAGATGCAAGCCATCTGGCTCCAGTCTTTATTCCCTACTGTGATCTACCTCCTACTGACGCTCTTTTAGTCTTAACTGCTTCATTCTCTCGATATTTCTGCTATCAACTGGATGTTCATACCCTTCCCCCAAATTCATATTCTGAAGTCTTAATCACCAAGGTAATGATACTAAGTGAGGTCTTTGCTTAAGAATGATCTCATTACAGTAGAGCCTTCACGATGGGATTGGTGCTTTTATTAAAAAGACCCCGGAGAACAACTTCCCCCTTTCACCATGTGATGTTATAGTGGTAAGAGGCTACCAATCAGGAGGTGAGCTTTTACCAGACGCTGAATCTGCCAGCGCCATAATCTTGGATTTCCCAGCCTCCAAAACTATGAGAAATAAATGTTTGTTATGTATGAGCTATTTAGTCTACTTGGTTTAGCAGCCCAAACAGACTAAGACAGGCTCCTAAGGAAAAGAATCCAATGGACTTTCTTCTTCATTCTGTGTCTAGTTGTGTCATCAGGTGCTGCCCCTGGTCCAAACAGTTGCACAGATGAGTAGGGGGGAGGGGGATCAGCTTTGCAACGTGGCCACACAGCCTTGTCAAAGGCCTTGTAGACAGGGCATGGTGGCCCAAATCGGGTGTGGAGGAGTAGGCTCTGTTAACAGACCTTTGACATCCACTGACACTATTTTTGACCTGTAGAATGAAAGTATTTATATGTATCCATTGGCTTGTCTTTCATATTCACTGAGACTGGGAGCTTAGATACCTGTTTGACCAACCTCTGAAGTGCTCATCCAAATTATTGTGATGTGTTTGAGATGAAGGCATAGTGCCACCTGCCAGAAAGCATGCTGCCTACTGATTTGTTTAATTTGCTCTCTGTGGAGACCACTGCATCAGCACATCAAGCTCTACCTGCTCACAGGTTATGCAGAGGACACAGGACATCAGTAAGAGAGGGTTTCTGCCATGAGGAGTTTATAATCTTCTTGGGGAGAAAAGTTAAAAAGAGAAAAATTCCACCAATATTTACCACGTACTGTGCTCTGTGCTAGCTGTTTCCGCAAATGGTACTTCACTTGCTCTTCACAATCACTCAGTGAGATATGTGATTTATGCTCATTTTTCAGATTAAAAAAATCATGACATGGAGATATCAACTTCTCCAAGACACAGAGGACAGGCAGCAGGCACAGTCCTGAACTGCAGGGCCACCTGACTTGTCACTGAGATGCCCCTCCTGCCTTCATGAGTGCTCAAAATCTTTTCTTCCAAGAGGCCCACTTCCAGAATGACTATCTTGAAATGATTTTTTTTAAATAAATATGAAAGTCACCCAAAGATGGAACTGGCTTAGCAAAGTTTATTTCTGAGGACAGTGAAAAGCAGAGATTTTGCTATAGCAAAACTCTGGAAACCTTTGCTTTGGGTCTTGCTTTGTTTCCCAGAGAAGAGTGGCAGGATTGGGCTGGCATTTGGTTCCCCTAGGTGGAGCTCAGAGAGTGCTGAGGTGAAGTCTGGCTGGACATAGAATCTGCAGGAGGATGAATTCTGGGCTGAGTCCGGCTTGCTCTGCCTCTCTTTAGTTGGGGTGTTAGTGTATTCCTGGATAAGTGTTGAGCTTCTGTGATCTCTGGTATTTCGCACAGTGATTAAGAGCTGGGGCTGGGGCAACAGACAGACCCAGGTGTGGTCTTGGATCCGGCACTTGTCAGATGCTTTATGAGATGGGGCACGTTATATAAAATCCAGGAAAATCAGGTGCTTAACATGTACTTGCTAGATGGTGCTATTATCATTATTTATTTCAGCATCTAGGGCCTAGGCTCTAGGGAAAGCATTTTTAGGAGTATTATCTAATATTGGATTGCTTTAAGCTAGTTTTTAAAAATATCTTCCTCTTTGAAAAACAAGATTTACTTTTCCTTGGAAATTTGGCTGGTGTGAGCTTCTGGCTGGAGAGAAGCTTGTCCTTAGGTCGTGGTGATGAAATGACCCATGAAAGCAACAATGTCAAGTGTCACCAGGAGATTAGCACAGAGCCACCCACTGAGCATGCGCATGCCTGTACCTTCATGCTTCTATGCAGATACGCAGTGGGTTGCAAGTGGGCCTCTTAGTGTCTTAAGGGAACTCCCTATCCCATTCTGCCTCTAAGAAACATTCTCTTACTCGTCATCATAAGTGGTTTGGATAGAAATGGACATATGGGAGGACCTCCCTCAAAACAGAAATTATCTTCCAGAGGGTGAGCCCCTTGTTGTAGTACAGGCTTCCTGTGCTAGGTGAGTGTTCTAGGAACCCATCAGTGTACTAGCTGGCATTGTTGTGAGAGGCTGGCTGCATTTGGTTTCAGTGAATTTGTTTTGAAGATTCTTTCAACATTTCGCCCATTTCATAGTGGGTGATTTATGAGCTTACCCCGCCCACATCGTGCTGAATGTTCAGTGGTTTTTGACCAAAAATGGAATGACTCTTGTGCCCCACCATCCCTGTTTATTAGATCTCACCCTCAGTGACTTTTTTTTTGTTTCCTTGGATGAAAAAAGTTCTCAAAGGGAAACATTTTGCTTGAATAGAAAGGGTTGAAACAAAAAGGGCAGGAGCACTAAAAGGTATCAAAATCAATGAGTTCAAAGAGTATTTTGAGCAGAGGGAAAAACATCTGGATAGGCATAGTGTAGCAAATGGAGAGTACTTTGAAGGTGACTGAAGTTCCAACATGGAAGGATAAATACAATTTTTTATAAATAAATTTCAGTTTGGGGGACACCCCCCTTCTATATTCTTATGGATCCTATCATCCTCACCTGGCATATAATTCATGGTAGGCCAGTTGGAGCACTTCTCAGGCTTTGGGAACTTGGAATGGGAGAAAGTTCGATGTAACGCCTGATCGTTTGGGGGGCCATGTGTTCTGTCATGGGAGGAAGCTTGTCTGCGAGGATGAAATATGTGCAGAGAGAAGCAGAACTGACATAAAGAAAAGGGACTCTGGTACCTTTTTGGACCCCGGTTCCATTGTCCCTGAAACCATGTGCCCTCAGACCTTCCTGTGGTTACATGGGTTAAAAGATGCCCTCCGTTTAATGCTAGTTAAAATAGGGATCCTGTCCCTTGCAACCTATATTGTTATCTACTGCTGTATAATAAAGTACCATAAAACTTAGTGGCTTAAGACAACAATGCACATTTATTATTTTTCACAGTTTCTGTGGGTTAGGAATTCAGGAACCGCTAGGCTGGGTGGTCTTGACTTGGGCTGATTTGTTCATTCAGACACTGGTTGGCACTGTAGTCACCTAAAGGCTCGACTGGGGCTGGAGGACCATTTTCCAGGTGGCTCAGGAACATGGTGCTATTGGTGATATTGGTGCTGGCTGTTGTCGGGGAGACTTCAGTTCCTTCTCACCCAGACCTCTCCACAGGGCTGCTTCTGTTCCTATCATACAGCAGGCAGTTTCCTGAGAACATGTATCATAATTCAGGGGACTAGGGTGGAAGATGCAAAAGTCTATTATGACCCAGCCTTGAAAGTCATCCGCTGTTATTTTTTTAGTATTCTGTTGTTATTGGTCAGCTTTGATTCAGTATGGGAGGGGAATACACAAGGATGTGATTACCAAGAGGTAAAGACTATTGAAACTATCTTGGAAGCTGGCTGCAGTGAAACTTAAAGAGTGCTGAATGTACAGTATGGTGACAGATGTTTCTACCTCAAGGTTAGGATTTTATATCACACAGGTATTTGGTACTATGATAACCAATATTTATTCTTAAACTTACTGCCATTACTCATCGCCTATCATCTTTTTGGAGGTTAAATCCACATATGATATTTCTCTCTCTTTCCACCATATACATACTATGTAAATTATTTATGAATAAAGATTTTCCCTTTTGTCTAAATAGAGTTTTCATTGGTTTAAGTTCTTTACTGATTACTTGTGGGCAGAAAGGCATGAGATGATGTCACAAAGACATTGAGACTGAATTGCCAAGGTGGTCTTTTTCTACTCTCCAGGTTCTGCCATCTTCCCAGGTCATGGGAGGCCTAGTTAGAATAAGAGGAATGAAATTAAAATATCCAGCTTCTAGTTCTAAATTCACCACATATAAACTATCTGACCTTGTCTAAGTCATTTCATCTCAATGAGTCTTTTCATCCTGTTTTTAAAAGGGATCAGCATTTTTATTTTATAGTAAGAATATGCAGACTTCGTGACATAATGCATTATAAATGATAAGACCATATTTGTTTGTTCAGAAAGGGATCATGGTATTGGCTTGGGAATCAGAAACTAGTTTTGCCACACGTCACAAGCTTTTGTGAGCAGCTATTTATACCCTTTGAGTTTCATTCTCCTGATTTAATAATAATAATAGTAATAATTATAACCTCATGAAGATATGGAGTTTGGAAAAATCTCTGATTGTCACAGTTTGGTACATAACTGTTGTGATTGTGTCTCTATTATAGAAGNGCCTAGTTAGAATAAGAGGAATGAAATTAAAATATCTGGCTTCTAGTTCTAAATTCACCACATACAGACTATATGACCTTGTCTAAGTCATTTCATCTCAATGAGTCTTTTCATCCTGTTTTTAAAAGGGATCAGCATTTTTATTTTATAGTAAGAATATGCCGACTTCGTGACATAATGCTTTATAAATGTTAAGACCATATTTGTTTGTTCAGAAAGGGATCATGGTATTGGCTTGGGAATCAGAAACTAGTTTTGCCACACGTCACAAGCTTTTGTGAGCAGCTATTTATACCCTTTGAGTTTCATTCTCCTGATTTAATAATAATAATAGTAATAATTATAACCTCATGAAGATATGGAGTTTGGAAAAATCTCTGATTGTCACAGTTTGGTACATAACTGTTGTGATTGTGTCTCTATTATAGAAGGGTTAGAAGCAAATTTACTGTACCTAATTTTTTAATCAAAGTCAACATGACTAAGTAGTTTATTTAATAAATAAATATTTATTACAGGTAAGTACATGACAGGTGTGAGCTGAGTGCCATAAGTACAACACCAAACAAGACAGGTGCTCTCCCTGTCTCCTTAGAGTTTAGATCTTTTAGGGCAGGGGTGTCAAACTCATTTTCACCAGGGGCCACATCAGCCTCATGGTTACCTTCAAAGGGCCAAATGCAATTTTAGGACTGTACAAATGTAACTACTCCTTAACTAGGGGCAAGGAGATCTACATTCAGCCCTTTGAAGGCAACTGTGAGGCTGATGCGGCCCCTGGTGAAAATGAGTTTGACACCCCTGTGTTAGGGGAACCAAAAGATAGGCTAGAAATTACAAAGCAGTGTGATAAATGGTGTGGGTGGGCATGTAGGTGCTATGGGATCATACAGCAGGAATGCCTAACTCAGACTTTTAGGTCACAGCAGGCTTCGGTGAGGAATTAATATCTAAGGTAGGATCTGAAAGTGAAGTTGGAGTTAGGTTAAGGGTGGTGGGTGAGGGTTCAGGGTAAGTGTGCCCCAGAGGGAGAAAAGAGCCTTTATAAAGATTGAGAGGTAAGAGAACGCATCAGGCTATCAGACAGTCATTCAGTGTGGCTGGAGCAAAGAAGCAGAGACAGAACAGTGATGGGTGATGTGAAGGTATGCTCTGTCATAAAGAGCTTTCGCATGAGCATGCTAAATGAAGCTTTGCCCTGGGTTTTTATCTTGAGGGCAATGAGGATTCCCTGAAGGATTTCAAAGCAAGAATGAGACCTAGTCACATTTGCATTTTAGAAAGATCACCCACTTCAATTTTCTCAACGAGGCTGCTATTGACATTTTAGGTGGAATAATTCTTTATTGTGGAGATCATGCTTGGCAGATTAATGGCTCCTCCAAAGGTGTCCATGACTTAATTCCTGGAACCTGTAAACAAGTTACCATATATTACTTGACAAAAGGGACTTTGCAAATGAAATTAAGGTTATGGACCTTAAAACAGAGAGGTTACCCTAGATTAACTATATTGGGTGGGCTCAATCTAATCACACAGGCCCTTGAACTTGGGAGAGGAAGACAGAAGGATCAGAGAAAGATGTAGCAGAAGAAAAGGCTGGTGACATGAGGCATGAAAAGTATTCAATCCACCATTACTTGCTTTGAAAATAAAACGAATCATAGCCAAGTCATGTGGGTGACCCCTGCTGAGAATGATCCCTGCTGACAGCTAGCAAGGAAACTAGAACCTCAGTCCCACAATTCTGAGGAACTGAATTATGCCAGCAACCTGATTGAGCTTGGAAGAGGAGCATGCCTTCGGTAAGGACTGCGGCCCTGCTGAAACCTTGGTTTTAACCCACTTCAGGGCCTCTCAGACTCTGACCTACAAAATTGTCAGGTAATGAGTGTATACTGTTTTAAGCTGCAAAGTTGGTAGCACTTCATCTCCACATCAGTAGGCAGTGAATACACTAGATTCCTGGTCTCTGCCTCCTTAAATGGCAGCATGCTCCCTCCTCCCACACTTATCTTGGCAACCCCAAAACACTCTCACACATTTCCAAATGCCGCTACTTCTGGGGGTGGAGGAGGTGAAGCAGTTTGTCCCTGGTTGAGAACCACCACTATGGAGAATTATGGATAGGAAGAAGGCTGGGAACAAGGCAGAAGAACCAGTTAGGAGGTTGTGGTGATATTTAAGCTGAGAAATGAAATGCCCCAAAGGAACACAGTGAAGACAGTCATAGGTATAAAGAAGTGGATGCATTTGAGGGGTAATTAGGAGGCAGAGTCAGTAGTACTCACCAGTGATGGTTTGATTAGCATTGGGGGTGAACTATCTTCTTTGTCCCTACCCTCTCCTTCCACCACCATACTTCTGCTCACACTATCATGACACACATCTAAAAGCAAACAGTATGTCTGCAGAAGCCGGACCTTCCCTCCAGTGAGTGAGAAGACACGTTCTTGGAGCCATCAGCAATTTGGACCAGGATCAGCCAAGGAAGGGGAATGACAGCAGACCCAAAAGGCCCCTTATGGCCAAAGGCACCCAGTTGGTGAAACACAGTAATTGCTTGAACAATTTTCAGTCACTCCATGTTACAACTGACAACAGGAAATGAGAGATTTTATACTTCCCATCAGAAGCAAATTGGGCGATCCAAATGGCTGAAACGCAGTTTTGAACCAGGATGTTTGGCTAAATGGATCAAACGCCTGTGCGCTGTTTGTAAACATTTCACCCTAGAGATTTTTACTTACATTTTGTCCCAAAGGCCCCGTGCCCCTCATTTTCACCCATGTACTCAGCTCCTTGTACTGAATCCCTTCCGTGTGAAATAGTTACCGGGGTTTTTGTTTCCTGACTGGACTCTGACAAGGCAGGGCACACAGCACACAACACACAGCGGGCCTATTTCAAACAATGAGGTTGTTCTTGCTTGAGATGTCACAGCTCACTGGCTCACCAGCCCTGTCTGTTTGTGCTGAGTTCCCTAGCTTCATCACTGGGAGGACCAGCTCTGCAGAACTGACCTTCTACTCTTGGGAAGGTGAACACAACAGAGCATGCAACCAGTTACCGAAGACAAATGCAAGTGTCCTGGGAACATTTTAAAGTCGGTTTTAGGTGGGACATGAAAATTCCCCTTGCATTAGCATTTCCCCTATGTTCTTGAAAATGGCCACAGGTACATGAATAAATTTTTAGGTCAAAAAATAGTGATTGAACATAGTTCATAGGTTATGGCTGAGAATCTGAGTTTTTTTTGTGATCTCTCGTGCATAGGGATTGATGAATTCCACTAGTTGTTTTTTGGCATTGGCACTTCAGGTGAGGTGTTCAGCTTGTAATATTAAGGCTAATTGGCAAATAGATGGTTCACATGAGGGTTTTGCTGATCAAAGTCCAATTGAAGTTGACCACACTCTCCTATCCTCAGTGGAACTGAGATAGGTCGTGGCATGTGATAGTTTGTCTCTGGGTCTGATTAAGAAAGCATTTTTCCCTTCCTGCCTCTTCATTAGAGTCTACTTAAATGGAGTCAATTCTGCTTCTTAAAGACAAAGTTATTCCATATTCAAATCACAATAATAATATCAAGTTTCAGATTCAGCCCTAAAGCAGGAAAGCCCGGGGCTGATGCTTGTGGTTGAACCTGACACTGACCTTCCTTTGGAGTCATTTCCAGTTCCAAGAGAGCCTCTTTTTTCTCTGCTCAGGCACAGAGGAAAAGCCAAGGACAGAATGCAGGTCAAACTGTCAGATGTTCTCTGTGTCATTTTCTAGTGCCGATCCGTATCAGTACGTGTGATTTTTATAATTTTAGCCATTTATTTGATCTTGCATGGGCAGATCAGCTTGGGAGCTGAAGGGAGGTTGCGTGTCAAGATGCTCTAACTTTGGTTGGCAATTATCTTCTGAATATTTAGGAATGGTGACAGCCATCTCTTCATTTTTGAATATTTTTCTGGCCTTGTCAGGGCTTAGGTCCCAGGAAGGGCGGGAGAAGGCTCCTGCACAAGATGAGATAGCGAATAAAACTATAGAGTTGGGATTTTTTTCTGTAAAAAAAAATCCATAAGTACAAAATATCTCACCAAGTCATTTTTCCTCCCCAGTGTCTTGTGTTTGCGTGCGTTTGGCACATACACAAACTAAGTTTACAGATTCTGTAAAGCAATTCATCCTGCTCTGAATCTAATGCCAGTAATTTTTCAAGGAAGTCAGCAAAATGTAGCCCAAGAAGGAAAACACTGCCGTTATTTTTTAAACTCTATTGTTTTTATTCAATCTGCTACTGAGCAGTGACTAAATCATTTACTCTTCACATTTTTTAATTTTGTGGTATTATCCCCCTCCAAATGAGGTTGAGCCCTAAATCCTCGTACCCTAATATCCCAGCTGTACAGTCATAGAAGAGGTTTGTTTCAGTAAAAATGATTACTTGGTGTCTATAATAGAATTGTAATAACTCAATACTATTTTATAAATTTTTGATTCACTCTGCATTTTTTATTTGACAGCTTGCCAAGTTCCAGTTTTTACCTGATCATCTTTGCATTAATAATACATGAGGCCAAGATCTTCAGAAAAGAAGATACTTTTTTTCCTCCTCACTGGATGCTTTGCTTTTCCCAGCAAAAATATTGATTTGGATTTAATAATCTATAGGGCTTCTGATTTGATCACGCTTAGCAGGCGGCCACACTTCTGCCAACAATGAATCAATGGTTCTCTCTCATAAAGGCAATCATTGAACACCTGGTCATACTATAGCTTGTTATGTGTAACTGATTAAAGGTTTGTCCCCATGTTTCTCTTTTCAGATCCTCTCAACCAAAAAAAAAAAATGACAATCAACAAAATCTTTGTCATGGAAAGAGAGTGTTTCTGATTGTATTTCCTTGTCACCTTCATCAACATACATTCTGTCACACTCCACTCCAAACGACCACAGAGGTGCTGCTGATCTGGGTCTGCCCTTGCTACCAGCTGTTCACATCAAAGACCACTATGGGACTAACAGGTTCATCCCATCACCTGGCTCCGGGATTGCTATACATAATCAGTATCAGGAAAGGGAACGGACAAGGGTGTAGGAAGACTCCCATAGCACGTCTTCATGCGTTGTCTTACTTCCCATCTGTAAGAAATGCAACCAAGGGCTCACTCACTCACTCTATCTATCTATCTATCTATCTAGTAAAAGGTTAGGGTTAAGGTCAGTGATAGGGGATTTTTAGGGTTTCAGTTAGAACTAGAATAAGGGTTATGGTGATGTTAGATATAAGTCAGAATTAGAGGGTTAGGTTTGAGGGTAGGTATAGTGTTTGCCTTAAGTTTAGGGTGAGGGTTATAGTTAGGTATATGTTATGTTTAGGTTTAGGATTGAGATTAGGTTTTGGTGAAAAATCAGAGTTAGGGTTATGAAAGATTTTGTTATAGTGTTAGGCTTAGGTTTAAGATTAGAATTAGTGTTATATTTGAGGTAATCCATTTTCATTTAGAGTGATTATTGATAGATATGTACTTATAGCTATTTTATTTATATTTATAATATTTTCCCCTTAAAGAAGGCTGTTTCTTTTTCTTTTTTTTTTCCTTATTGGTCTGGGAAGCTTTTTATCTGTCCTTTGATTCTAAATGATAGACTTGCTGGATAGAATAGTCTTGGTTTAGGTTGACCAAGGGCATCTTTTCAATTTCATACTTCCTGTCTCAAATAAATGACAAAGAGCTACTGAGTAAGAGAATTGCTAACCCAATGGTCGTCAGGCAATTAAATCAGAATTTAATCACACCTCTAGGGGTGTGATGTGGACATTGGTATTTTTTAAAGCTTTCCAGAGCATTTTGTTGTACAGCCAAAATTGAGACCTCATGCTCTCATGGTGGCTGGGTACAGCCTCATGGGCTTGTTGGAAATGCAGAAATCATCTGGATCAGGTAGATTCAGGCAGATTCTACTGAACTAGCCCTACTGAATCAGAATATGCATATTAGTAAAATCTCCCAGGTGATTGGTAGGTGCATTGAAGTTTGAGAAGCATTGGCCTAAATCACTATTGTAAGAAACATCTCCAAGTTAGGCAAGCCAATTACTAAAGAGATTGGCAGCTGTCAGTGTTTCTATAGAAAGTAGGGTATGGCTATATATTAGTTTGAAAAGTGGCACCTTGTACATGGAGGGCAAGGAGAGACCAAAGAAAAGGCAAAGAACTCTAGATTGGTCGGTGTCAGGTTTATTAAGCTAGGAAACTTACATACTAGGATTGTCTTAGGCAACCACAAGATGGGCAGATCTCTGCCCACTGAACCACCAGATCCTTAGAAGTTTATATGGAAGCCTTAACTAGGTTCAGCCACATATTCAGTCCACATTCAGTCCTCAATAACACCACACTCTCTCAGGGCTATGTGCTTGAAATGGCTCCCACTTGTGGGCAGAGGGTACTTTCCAAGGATAGGGGGTGATGAGGGGCCTCCAATTGTCTGAGTCTAGCTTGCAGGTGGACCAGCAGTCACTTCCTCTCCACGACCTCCTGTAACACTGGGTGCTCTGTTGTCAGGCAGTCCTGGGTTTGTCCCCCTATGTGACTTTGGGTAAGTCTCTTTAGGCTTCAGTTTGCTCATCTGTGTGATAATACCAATAATAGCACCTACCTCCACAAGGCAATTGTGCAAATTTATTGAAAAGTTGCAGATAAAGTACTTAAAGCAATGCCAGATGCATTATAAATAAACCATATATTCTGGCAGTTAATACTAGTATGAATAATAAAGTTGTACTTTTCAGAGGCCTTTACAATTGCTCAGATGTCTAAATGCAGTTGGTAGTTCTTTTTAAAAGAAATTGATCTATTTACCCTAAAATCCAAGTGAAGCTCCCATGGAAGTCAGTCCTCATGTCTGTCCTTGTGCTTTCAGCTCACACTTTTATCCCATTCATCATTTACAGGAGGGCCAGCAGGAAGGTTAATGTGTGCCTGGAAAAGCAATTGCAATGGTGAGCTCAACCAGAATGCCTTTCCTAGCTCCCGAGCCTGAGTGACTTCAGCTTCATTTTCTTTGGAAACCACTGCCATTGTGTGTAAAAGGACTGACAAAGCTGGCTTCAATGTGGGGCCGACTCTGTTCACCCAAATTTGGCCTGATTTGGAAAGCTTTCTTGGCTCTTTCCCACGAAATCCAAACAGGGGACAGGAGATTTTGTTAAAATGACTTGGGCCCAGCCTGCTCTGTGCTCTGAACCATTGAAAAGAGCCAAAAATGTCCCCTGGTGTCCATAGAAACATTGTTCTTATTTTTCAAAATTAATCCAGCTGAATTTGCAAGGCGGCATCACCTCCATCAGAGCTACAGACGGTCAGGACAAAGAGCTGTTTTGATGTTCCCAGCTGGGAACCCTGCCCTCAGCAAATACAGTTGATATAAATAAATGGTCTCTTGCCTGCCTACATTCATGCCCATCTGCTTGGAGGGCACGGTGCCCAATCAAAAGTTGCCTAGATGCTCACCATGGGCACCGGTGCCAAGGAAGGACGGTTTCCTGGCAGCCCGCTTAACGCTGTGAGTGCCATCTTTTCAGTAGCGGGTTCCCATCGTGGACCGGAATGGGGGCCCTGGCACCGCATGTTTTCTTACTGTTGGTCACACCTGTTGACAAGGCAGTGCCAAACTACAAGGAGAAAGAGAGAAAGAAAACTGCTCTGTAGGAGTATCTTTGGGTTACCAGGACCTGGCAAAGCCCACTAAAACGGATTCTAATTAAGTAGAGAAAGCTCTCTGCCTGTGTATGTTGTGATGGGGCACAGGATTGGCAAGTCAAACTTGACTTGGCTTTCTCGTGGAGTCAGAGGGCAAGCTGCTCCCCAGCTGGCAACTCTGCCCCTATTTAATGTAAGCTAGAATAGAACCCTCGTCTTTGATGACATCAGGAGCCAAATAAATCAGGAGGAATGAATCATGCTCAGCCCAGTCAAGTATCCCCTAGCTCCCAATTTTCACCCACCCGCTGACAGCAATAAGGCCTGATGAGCACAAGTCACAGGAAGTAAATACCCAGGAGCTGATTTTACTTTGTGTTGGCTGAGCTTGCGAAAGGAAACGAAGCCAGTCCAGAGAAAGCATGATGTGGGGACATTTTTATGCTGATCCAGGTAAGTGAATTCCCTCTGAGTCTGTTGAGCACAATCAGAAATAAATTCACATATTCAGGTCAACAGGAGGCCACAGAGGGGGCCAGGAGAGAAGCCTCACAGAAAAAGTTAGAAAATTACTCATCCCAACATACTCTGTGGACCCCTAGAGGGCTAAAAGCAGTGGTTCTCACAGCTGCAGAACATTGTGGAGATGAAGAGCGAGCGATCTTTACTGATGAGAAGTTCAAGCATGCTACCTTCTGCCATGAAAGGGAGTCTGGGGAAGTGCTGGCTGAAAGAGTCAAAACGACATGCTTTATTGATGCTTAAAAGGGTATTTGTTAGTCCAAGGATTGGTTTGAATGCTGTTTGCATTGTCTTATTTAATCCTGAATATTCTGTCAGGGTTGTGGCTACATCTTGGTGGTAGGTTAGACAATGGTCCTCCCAAATGTCCATGTGCTAATACCCAGAACCTGGGAATATGTTACCTTACTAAAGGGACCTTGCAGGTGTGATTCAGGGGGTGTAATCCTGGATTATCTGGTGGGGCCTGATGTAATCATCATACAGGTCCTTATTAGAGCAGAAGGCAGTGTGATGAGGGCCGCAGGGGCTCAAAGCCAAGGAATACACATGGCCTTCAGAAGCTGAAAAAGGCAAGGAAAGCAGTTCTCTCCTTAGAGCTTCCAGAAGGAACCAGCCCAGTAGACACCTTGAATTTAGCATAGTGAGGCTGATTTTGAAGTTCTTAAGATTCCTCCAGGATTATGGGAGAATAGATGTGTTCTATTTTAAGCCTTTAAATTTGTGGCAATTCGCTACAGCAGTGATAGGAAACTAACACAGTCCTGGTCTTTATGTAGCAGACTCTGGTGGCCCAAGATGGGAGGGACCGGGCTGTACAGTGTCCACAACACAGTCCATAGGCTGCTCTGGTAAAACCAACTAATTGAGTTAGTTGCCTTTTCCCCCAACACACTGGACTTTTTCTGAACACGCAAGACCATGATAAAATCCAGTGTCCTTTCTTATGCACATTGTGCCAGCCTCAGTTTAAAAGAAAAAGTCCCCTACCAGGTCTCAGATCATATCTTGAAACTTTCAATGTTTGGCCTAGCAGGGCAAAATATCATTCAGATTACTGTAAGGACAGGTAACGCCAGTTCTAGGTGCAAGCATTCAGTTTCCAAAGGCAGGGAATCATTTTAGAGCAATGGTTCAGATTTATGTTCTACTAATATCGATGTATTTCTGCTATGTGCCAGGCACTGGGCCTTCCTAATTTCACATTTGGAATATCTCCTCAAGCAACACAGAGGGTTAACTGAGAAGTTACTGGACATGCATGCGATGTGAAAGAGCCATTACCGTTAGAAGTTAATACTGAACTGATTCCTCTCAGCAGCTAACCTGACACTGTGGGGCAGCGGCTGTCACAGAATGTTGGCAGCGGGGGCCCATCCATCTGCCCATCCATCATCCCTTCTCAGCAGCTGGATTGTTCTTTATTTGCCTGCCTGCGGTGGCCCTGATTTGCAGAAAGCAGACACCAGGAAAAATTCAGACTTTACCTGGGGTTCAGTGGTGCATTGGCTAGGTTTAATCCTTTTCACTTACTGAGAGCCTCTTCTGCTTTTGTTTTTCTCAGAGGCAACATAACACACACAGTAAACAATAAGTCTGCACCATTAGGATAAGCCATCAACGAACTCTCTGATGGCCTGTGCTGTGTCCTCCCAGGTAACAAGGGATCCTACAAAAGAAGAAATAGAAATTTAACAATTCTACTTTTCCTTCAAATACATTAACTACTTTAAAATTTTATTTTTTATAACAGTTTGAGAAATTGAGACTCTCTATGGTACATGTCTGTTGACTAAGTTGAAATGACATCTTATTTAAGTTGGTTGAGTTTTATCCATGTTTCCTATAAATGGCTCTATTCCAGCATGTATCTCCAGTATTTGGTAAGCTGAAAAAATTATTCCCATCCCTTCTAAAGCTAATAACCTCATTCTACCAGAGTTTTCTTTTAACAATAAAAATAAATAAAACTATTTTTCTTTGTATAGCATCCTTTCTCAATGCTATTTTAATTTTTTTGCTTGCAATCAAAGTTAGTGATAATTCAATCTTCCATTATGATGATAACTTCAATATCTGAGATGCCTATCAGAGTGAAATGAAAGCATCTCTGTAGAATTCAATAGACCAGAGAAGAAAATAATCAAAATACTGTTTACTCATTCACTTATCAGCAGATGTTTATGGAGCATTTAGTTGCCTTCTATTTTCTCTCTCTCTTTTCTTTTTGTTCTCTTCCTTTTTATTCTCTTCCTCTCTCCTACAAAATTGACATCATATTTCAGAAATTAAATATTCAATGATGAATAAAATACAGCCCTTTTCCTCATGAACTTAGAGCTTAATAAACATAACAATATAATGAAGCTATTCTGTCATGGAGGTGCATAAGGTGCCAAACAGGTGTTGGGGTGGGGGACATCTGTCCAGGGCAGCATCAAGATGGACTTCCCAGAGGAGGTAACAACACTCAAACAGAGGTTTCCATAGCTTACCAAGGGAACAGCATTGGGGGTACATTAGTTTTCTATCTCTATTGTAACAAAGTACCACCAAATTAGTGCCTTAAAACTACAAATTTACTATGTCATAGTTTCTGTGGATCAGGTGTCTGGGCATGGGCTATCTGAGTTCTCTGCTCAAGGTCAACGTGTCAGGTGGGCTGCCTTTTCTCATGGTTGTATGACTGAAGGCCCTCTTCAGGTCTTGGGGCCACCCAAAGCTCCTAGAGGCTGCCCACGGTTTCTTGCCATGTAGTCTTCTCTCACATGGCCTCTTAATTCATTACACCAGTAACAGAAGTCTGTAATCTAGTCTGGGAAGACAGAGCCTTATACAATTCAGCAAAATCATAGAAGGGCATCTCATCACCTTTGATATATTCTATTAGTTAGGAGCAAATCACTGGTCTTACTTGTACTTAAGAGGAGGGAGTTACACAAAGGCATGAACATGAGAAAGAAGGACTTATTTGGGGTCACCTTAGGGTCTGTCCTCCACCTGGGAGAGTGAGAGGAATGGGAGGAACAGATAGATAAGAGAACATAGAGGAACTGAACAGTGGTTTTATATGGCTGTGATGGGACGGAGGGGGTAAGGAAGAAGGACTCAGGATAAGACCGGGCAGGTAATAATACTAATTAACATTTATATAATGTTTACTCCATGGGAGAGTACTTTTTAGATGTTATATCATTTAACCCTCACAAAAGTCCCATGAGATGGATACTATCACCATTTATTGATGAAGTAACTTGAGCAAGACTGTAGTTTGCGAATGGTAGAGCTGGATTCTTATTGTCTGCCTCCTAAGTCTGTGTCCTTAACCACTGTGAAACACTGCCTCCAGGCAAGTATCGAGGTGTTCAAGCAGAAGGCAGTGAAAGGTCTTGCTAAGGAATCTGAGTTTGTTCCAGTGTGCAGTGAAGAAACACTGTTAGGGGTGTGAGTCAGAGATGTGGGTTCTCAGACTGACACACTGTCAANTATATAATGTTTACTCCATGGGAGAGTACTTTTTAGATGTTATATCATTTAATCCTCACAAAAGTCCCATGAGATGGATACTATCACCATTTATTGATGAAGTAACTTGAGCAAGACTGTAGTTTGCAAATGGTAGAGCTGGATTCTTATTGTCTGCCTCCTAAGTCTGTGTCCTTAACCACTGTGAAACACTGCCTCTAGGCAAGTATCGAGGTGTTCAAGCAGAAGGCAGTGAAAGGTCTTGCTAAGGAATCTGAGTTTGTTCCAGTGTGCAGTGAAGAAACACTGTTAGGGGTGTGAGTCAGAGATGTGGGTTCTCAGACTGACACACTGTCAACAACTGGGGCAGAAAGACACTGTGCAGTTGAGGGAAGACGAGTGACTGGAATGCAGGGCTGTAAGGTTGGGGAAAGGGAACAGACCTGAGATCTTTGGAAAATGTACATGGTCTGACTCAGTGACTAATTTTGAGGGTTGGGAATATAATGGTAGAATTGAGAAAGAGGAATGCATTTTGGGTAACTTCTAGGTTCCTGTTCTAGATGATTTGATGTATAATGAATTGGGAGACTCATTCAGTAATCTCCCAAGTTACTGGAAGGCAAGATGCTATTCTGGTTCTTTGTTGCATCCTTTGGGCACGGCACAATGCTTTGCCCATAGTTACAGAAACAAATGCTTGCACTGTGCTAACTATATGCTGAGCACTGTTCTGAGAACTTTGCTTATACTTACTTGTTTAATCCTCAAAATACCTCTGTGAGATCAATACTATTATAGATATATTACAAAAGAGGCAACTGAGCTACATCATGGTTAGGTAACTTGCCCAAGTTCACACAGTTTGTAAGTATCAGAGTCAGGACTTGAACTCAGGCAGACTTTCCCCAGAATCCATGCACTTAACTGCCACACTGTGTCACAACCAACCCCACCCCACCCCACACAAAACAGATGCGCAGCAATATTTGTTGTGTTGATGTATGACTTCACAAAAACAGGGTAAACATTTAAAATACAATGTAATCAATTTGTCAATAGCCTACTGACCTTTGTTTAAGTCTCCATTATCACATTTAGGGAACTGTATCCTAAGGATGGGTTGAAATGTCTATCTCTCCCAGTACCATTGAGACACTCAGACAAAACGACCAACTTCTATTCTAGATGCTTCCACTGTGTCTTGTGCAATACACCCAAAAAGCATTTGTGGAGTGAATCATTCCATTGTATATTATGTGTATAATTCCTAAAATTTTAAAGTGCATTTGCTACAATATCTCATTTAATGCTGACATCGACTCAGATAGGGGTGGTAGGTCCTGTTCTTCCCATTCCGTAGCTACAGGCAAGGAGGCAGATAGAGCGTGGCGACCACACTGAACCCTAGTGCTCAGTTAAGGACACTCAGTTATCTTCCTCATTATAACTTAAATCTTCGCTGGAATAATGGGGACCAATAAGAATGCCAAATTCTAGGCTGAAATGTTCAATACAGTGGCAGTGGTTGTTTTACAATCATGTTTTTACAAGCACACCTGGAAAACAACAAAATCATGAGAACATGCGGTACACTAAAAACTACAAAGATAATGGAAAGTATCACACCAGACACAGAGTAATTAATTGCATGGCCATTGCAGAGTGTAGTCGGAAGAAGAAGTCTATTTATTGAATAAATAAATTAAAAATAGAAGGCTAGGGAACAGACTGTGACTGCTGTCCCTGCTTCAGCCTTCACCGCATACCTACCTCTGTCACTCTGACCTCTTAGCCACTCACCAATTCAAAATAAATTTAGAAAAATACCCCTCATCAGCAGTGGCTTTCAAACCACTCCACAGGCAAGATTAAGCCTCTATTTTTCCCTTCACAATTTACCCTTACTCTTCCCTTATCTGTATCGATGGTTGCATTTCCTTCCATTATTTGAAGCACACCTTTTTTCCCATTATTTTCCTACAAGATAACATCTTAAGAAATAAGATAATCTATGTTTCTTCTTCTTCTTCTTCTACTTATTATTCAGTTTTTTGCTTGTTTGTCTCCTTCGTAACTCTCTACTTTCTCCCATGTAGCCAGCTATCACCTTCTCCTGCTCGAGAATCAGCTCAGTAGTCCTCTAGGGTCAGGCTGACTTCTGAGCCAAGATCCCGTGACCTCTGCCTCCTAGAATTCATGCCCATGTGCCATCCCCTCCCTGTGAAAGTGGGCTGAACCTACTGATTTTCCAAGCACTGACAACAGTAATAGGATTATTAATGTGGTGAAAGCGATGGGATGTCACTTCCATGGTAAGGTTACAAGCAACCACAATGCCCATCTTGCAAGTAGCTTCCCTCTTTTGCCTTCTTGGTCACGTGTTTTGACGAAGCCAGCCACTGTCTTGGAGAGGTCCACTGGCAAGGAACCCAGGCGGCCTTCCGCCAAGAGTGGAGAACAGATACCTCAGTCCAACAGCACACACAGAAATGAATTCTGCCAGCACCAGGAAGCTTGGAAGTGGAGCCTCCCTCAGTAGAGATTTCAGATGAGACTGTGTACCTGGGCTGGCATGTAGATTGCACCACTGCAGAAAACAATAAAACAGAGGACTCAGCTAAGTCAGGCCCAGATTCCTGACCCGCTGACACGACGTGATAATCTATGCATGCTGCTTTAAGCCCCTGAATTTTGGAGTAATTTTTTACACAGCAATAGTTTACTAATATACTTCCAAGCAGCTTGCCCATACCTTAGGCACCTCTCCTGTATGCAGCCATGTATATAGCTCCATTCTTGCACTTAGAACTCAGTATTCTAGTTATGTTTGCCTCTGTTTCCTGCTCTGCACTGAGCTCGTGGAAGGCAGTGACCTGATTTATCTCCTAGCACAGAACCTAGCTCAACAATCATTGTGGGTTAAGTAATGAACATGTAGTCAATAGCCCTCTCAGCTTCCTCTGCTCTCCCACCAATCACCTGCAATTGGTGCCATTAAGGCTAGAGAAGCTGGTTCCGCCCCAAGCATCTTCGCAGGTAACTGCTATAATTCTTCTTGCATTCCTGCTCTCTTTGTCCCTGGGAGCAACATACCCTGGCAAAAATGAGAATAGATTTCAGATACATTGTCCTCTTTGATCTCCCAGGAAATCCTATGAACTAGGTATCAGGATCCAATATATAATGAGGAAATGAATGTCTTGCACAGAGTTGCACAGATGATAGGTAGCAGAGTCAATGTTACAGACTAAATATGTCTGTTTTTTAATTCAATGCAAAATCTCTGTGCACAATTACTCCATACTGCATGGTCATGGACAAAAATTCCTACACGCTAGGATAAACTGTCAAATGAGAATAATAACAAAGATAATACAATTTGAAAGACACTGAGTTCTTGTGTTGTGACAGGCATTGTTTTAAGAGCTTTCAGTATATTTACTCATGAAATGCTCACCAAAACCGTGAGGCAGATATCACCATTATGTCCATTATACAGATAAGAGAACTGAGACAGAGAAAGGGGAAATAACTTGCCCAAGGTCCTGGGCCTGACAAGTGACAGAGCAAGGATTCAGTTCAGGTGGTCTTGGGTCTAGGAATCAGCCTGGGTTTCAAGGACATGGTTCATCTGAGGTAATTTTGATTTGCTCCTTTAAGAGCGCAGGGCAACAGACCACTGCTCACATGTATTTGAATCCTAGGTTCCCAAGACACAATTAATTTGAAGATCCATTTCTCTTTTGTTAATGAGCACCAGCTTTCCTCTGGAGAGAGGACCCCTCCTGTTATGGATCTCCACTGCAATGTGGGAGCTCTAATTAAGTCTATACAAAGTACATTAACAGAGGGAAATAATGAGAGTCTGGAATTTGGAAAGACGTGACTCCGATGGCAACCTTGGACACAATCTGGCTGGATTTTGTCCCTTCCTTTTAGCATTCTGTGACTGTGAGCAATGGGAAGGAGATGTAAAACAAGTTAATTTTTCAGAGAAGAAAGCTTAATTGGAAGATTTTTCTAAAGCAGGGCACAGAGCATTATGCGAGCCTCCAATTCATTCGTTGAGGAGAATTTATAAATTTAATTGTAATAATTTCATCCGTTGTGATTGCCCCATAAAGGGTCAAATAGTTGTGCGGAACTATGACAAAGAGCAGCTCCCTGGTGCTGTTCCCACCCCTCACTCCCCAGGGGCGACCCCTTGAAAGCCCTTTCAGCTCCTTCTCCTGATATTTACCTACATATTTCCAAATAATGTGCTCAGACCCTTATCTCTTGATTATTTCAGTTTTACACATTGTTCTAGAGAGAGCTTTGTCACTGGCATTTTATATGTCAAGTTAACATTTCTTCTTCAGACATTTGCTCAAGAAAAAAGAAAACATAGCAAGGGGGTAATAGTTCTTCCACCAAAGAGTGAGCACTTGTTTGCACAGAGCACCTTGAGGCAGATGGGCTCAGGAGAGAGAACAGCTCTCTGAGACAGCGTGAGAGAAGTGAACAAGGAGGTGGGGGAAATGTCCACTACCACTTTGGAATAAAACATGCACACCAAAGCAAGGCTGAGGTGCTATTTAAAATTTCAATTAGCAAGTTAGTTGGACGAGACATTTAGTGCTGGTGTGGTTGTTGTAAGCTAAAACACTTCTAATGCAGTCATTTTGAAAATCAAAATGAATAGTATGTACCAAGTATCATAAAAATCATCATACTGTTCAGTCTAGCAATCTACTTTTGGAAATTTGCCCCAAGGAAATAATATAATGGAAGAAAAAGCTGTGTATACCAACTTTTTTGTTGTGGTATTAACCATGAAAGAGAGAGAATGAAGATGAGAGAGAGTGAGCAAGACATAGACACAGAGAGACAAAACTATATAGAGAAATTTATATACACTGTTTAATAAATTAATATAAATCATTAGGTAGATTACTATCTAGCTGGTAAAAGTGATAAACATGATAGCTGCAGTAAAACTGGAAATACTTATGGAAATACTTATGATGTCTGTTAACCGAACAAAGCTGAACACAAAACAGGACAGAATTGTCTTTATTTTAACCGTGTATAAACCATGTGTGTACACACAGGAGCAGCTATCACACAAGGGACCTGGGTACTGGAAACAGAACGATTTGAAGTCTGGGTCATTCATTTTCAAGCTGTATGTCCTTGGACTTAAAAATAACTGTTCTGAGCCTTGTTTGTTACGTGTAAATAAAATTAGAAGAAAATATCAACCTCTTAGTATTGATGTAAGCATTAGAGAAACTAACAATAGGCAGCTAATGCAGTATAAGAATGCTACAGTAAGGGCTCCCTCAGTGGTTACAAGTATTGCTAACATACGGGCCATGACTAGAAGGCAAGGTTCTGAGGGGTGGGGAGCGATGTTAAGAAGAAACTATGGCTGCTCTTTTTCCCTTAAAAGTTTATCTATATGTGTCTATGTAATTTTATATAGACATGTATAGATAGTTTCATGTTTATATAAAAAATGTGTGTATAAACTTTATGTAATACTGATACATAATAAAATACCTGTATATATTATCAGTATGACAATACGTACTATATATTCATATCACACACACACGTAGTTGCAACACAAGCATTTTAACTCCATGGAACCCTGCAGAGTGTCTTTGTCAGTCAGGAAGGCCCATGATTCTGAAGGTGCTATAGTGAAATAAGCGCAGAGTGAAGAGAAAGCAAGATCGGGAGCCTTGGGCTGTGACACCGCTGTTCTCTTTTTATCGCCCTGGGCTCTCCCTGACTCTTTGTTCTCCTGTGGGCAGTGGCTGCTGGGACCAGTGCACTCCCGCTAAACGGCAGTTTAACCCCGGTAGTCCCACGCCTCTGCACTCGTTCCCTAACTGACATTTGCATGGCAGATGGCGCAAATGGCCCAGCAGATACACACTGGGTCAGTGTCACAGAACTGCCAGACTGATGGCTCTGTTGGCTGTGTGCCCCCAAGCAGACACGGGGCTGGGAATTGCACAGAGGCTCCATCTTCCAGACCACCTTGCGGGCTTTTGGTGCCTCCCTTCCTACGGGCAATCAGGACAGGTGAAGATGGGGCAGGTCTGATTGGTCTCATTTTTAAATGGACATTGATGTGGGCAGATGGGTTGGCACACAATGTGTTGAACTGGGAGCTAGATCTTCCTACTTCTAATCCTGCCTGCATTAGATTTGCTCAGGGATGGAAACCAAAATCTTAACCTGTTTCTTTCCACAGTGTTCCATAGGATAACCGTAAGCTTCTATTGAGGAGTGTTGTGAAGGAAGATAGCTAAAGATTTTTTTCTAAGTGGGGTAAAGAAGACTTGTTTATTTAATAAATACTTCTTAGTCCCTAACTTCCGGGGAAGGACAAATCATTGACTTGGCCTCTGTCCCTTCTTTGGCCCTAAGGGCTTTCATCTCTGTAGCACAATTTTTGTGCTTGTGATCTTCCTAACTAGACTGTCCACTCCTTGAGGACAGAGACCAAATCTCACAGATGTTTGTCTTCCTTATAGCATGTAGTGGGATTGCTTGCCAAAGCTACTTCTCAGTGCCTAGGACATGCTTGTAAAACAAATACTGCTGGCCTGGTTCACAATGTTATGAGAATAGGAAGTCCTGCTCTTGGAGGGTCCGCTGCTCTCCATCCCCTGCGGCTACAGTCCTATGATTGGGTCAGAGAGTTTAAGGTTTTGTTATTTCCATAGATGATTCTGAACTTGACATGATAGATAGGTAAAATTCTTCCTGGGCTCCACCCTTCTCTGTATCTACTAGACTGGGGGTGCCAAAGTCTTTTTCAACGGGGGCCACATTAGCCTCGAGGTAGCCTTCAAAGGGCTGAATGTAATTTCAACTCCTTAATAGTTAAGGAGTAGTTACATTTATACAGTCCTAAAATTATTTCGGCCCTTTGAAGGCAACCATGAGGCTGATGTGGCCCCCAGTGAAAATTAGTTTGACACCCCTGTACTAGACCCTAGTCTTCATATCTATGACCCTGGGATTTCCTATCCTGGTGGCTTTGAGCCCACTCACAGAAACTACATGGGCCTCTTTCAAGGGAAGAGCCTCCTCCCCATTCTCTCAAGGGAAGGCTATATTATTAGTGTTTGCATCCTTCGGCCTAGTGGGCGAGCAAGGGGCAGCTGTTTGCAGGGAGGCATGGAAAAGGTAGAGCTGGAAGTTGAAAATGTGAGCTAGGAAGTGTGTGTACTGTGAGTGCACCATGCCCCTGGAAGTGCAGTGTGGAGTTGGCGGTGGGATGTGCAGGTGTACGCAGAGCATGCTGGTGCTGATGCTCCCTGTACTGCATGTTCAAGTGCAGTACATGATGAACCAAGGGGAACTGAATTTGAACTTGGCTTTCAATTTTGCAGACTCTGGTAGGACTCTCTGAAAAGATACATTTTTCACAGTAGACAGATAGAATGTGCTTTATTTCACACATGTCAGCTTCATTTATACCCCCTTTACCCCTGATCTGTGCAAATTTTAAGGGCAGACTAATGACAATGAATTCAACTTATAAACTAACGTTGGGATACAAGAGTCATGTCAATCCCTATAATTTATTAACTTATTTACCCTTCCTATAAATAGGTACCTTCAAATGTAGTAAATGACAAAAAGAAAAGGTTACAGAAACCCACCATACGCATGGTGCGTTATGCATGTCTTACCAGAGATGCTTTCCATATATAAGCCAGAAACCACATAGAGTCAATCCCGACTCTTTCAATATTGGGAAGTGCTGGCGAAGGTGAGGAAGAATTAGGGGCAGTTGGAAAAACAACCTACGTGCAATCATCCAAATTGACGAGCAACTAAATATTGCTAAGTCTCATGGGCCTCCTTTAGTAAAAAGATAATTAGCTCATCAATGGCTCTGAGTGAAATGAAATGGCCCTTAAAGCACTCGAAAATAATATTTTTTAAAAGAGCCTAAACATTTTGTCTGTATTCTTGCATGCAGCTAATTTACTCAGGTCATTGCACTCCCCGACCTTCTGTCTCCTAAGGTACTGTGAAACATTAGAGTAGGAATGTTTCTTCCACGCAGTTGAAGTGAGAGTGACGCCCAACCCCGCCGGGAGCAGGGCAAATCTGGTGCTGACTGATGTTGCGAACAGGACAGGGCAGGTGAGACTCTAGACCCAAAGTCAAGTGTCCAAGCTTTCTTCTGGGATGCCGTAGGGAAAGAACAATCATCAAGATAATGATTATTACAATTCATAGAACCTTCGTATTGTGCCCTTCAAATGATTTTTAAGAATCCCACTATAAGCAGGAAGAAATTAAATTCAGAGGGAAAACAAGAACTTTATAGGCCATCTGCTCAGACTTTCAAATTTAAATTTTATACATAAGAGCACATTAGCTGTGGGAAAAAAATGTGATCACACTTTGTAGCTGTCTGAGCAATGAAGAAATTTCCCTTGTTGGGCTTTCTGCATGGAAATAAAAGGAACCGTTTTACTGAAGAAAATGAAATGGCTTCGGCATGGGGGAAATTTGCTATTCACCATTTCATATTTATGGAGTGCTAAATTTACATCGTCCTTTATAAAATATGAAGCAATGGTTTATGCCTCAGGGGGTTGGTCACAGGTGACGTTAGACAAGCAGTATCTGAGAGCGCCTCCCAAAGACAAACTGAGCCCGACAGCCTGTTAGTGGTAGTAACAGGACGAAATGCGCGGATTCCCAGGGCGGCAGGGGGCCCACCTGTGGCAAGGGGTCGTGGATGCATGAGAAAGGGGAGGCTGCTGCTTTGTACCCCTTCTTCTGAACCTCGGCCCCCCCAAATTTGAGCCAGGTCCTAATGGCCTTTAGGAATCTGCTTTCTCACGTGGGGACAAACAATGGTAGGATGTGGCTAACAGCATGGAAGAGCCATGGGTCACCCTGAGTCTGGGAGACCGGGGGACAGCCACGGCGCTCACGCTGGCCGCTGACCTCTTCCAGCCGCGGCTGGCAGCTCTCCTAGGACGGCGTTTCACTAGGTCAGGCTGCCCCAGCTGCCTCCTGCCTTCGCTGCCCGCCCCTCTGTGACTGGAGGGAGGAGGGGCCGGAGCAAACATCGGGACAGTTAGCCTAGGCCTGCCCTTTGCCCCCTGCTGCCCTTGGCTCTGGGCTGTGAGCATCAGAGAAACCTCCGTCTTCCTTCGGTCAGACGAAACCCAGCAAATAAACCGAGGCTCTTTCTCCCACTTTGTTTTGCTGTGAAAAGATAACGGAGGCACAGAAAATACCCCAACTGGTGGAATGAATGCTGACCCCTGGTAGGGGGTAAGAGTCTTAATGCCGACACCTTAAAGCAACTAGTTTAGAAAGGAATGTGAAATCATTAAAAAATATATACTAATTAAGGAAAACCATTTAAAGGAAAACACTGTGAACAGAGGGCCTTGAAAAACAAATTAAATTTATTTGAATGCTATTTTAGGAAAGCCTAGTAAAGCTTAAACTAATCTGGTGATAAATGAATGAAAGAAACAGAGAACTCAGTAGGAATGATAAGCACTGATAATCAGACTTCATTCAATTGTAAAACCTGGGAAGCGAAATAGCCTGGTAGCTCAGAGTGCAGCCTCAGCAGTCAGACCACCTGCATTTGAATGTTAGGTCTCCTATCTTCCAGCTGTGTGACTGAATAAGTTAATTACCCTCTCTGTGATTCCGTTCCTTCATCTGTAAAATGGGGCTAACAATAGCACTTGATATGGTTTTGGGACGGTCGCATAAACTAATACATTAAAAGTACTGAGCAGAATGCCTGAGACTTTGAAAGTGCCCAATAAGTATTAGTTGTTTTATTCCCGTGATTTTTAAACTATGGTTTCACAAGTCCCAGTCTGAAAGGCCTATAAGTTTAGGGGAAGGATGAACAGGGTGACCTCAGTCCCCATCTGTAACTACCAGAGTTTGTCAGCTTTGGGATATTTTGATTTAATTGTTATGTAAGATTTGATCTGAACAAAGGTCTCTAATGTAAAATGAAACAAAATAAAATATGCCATCATGAGGCATCTGATCCAGTGTGTTTTCCCAGAAAGGTTAGGAATTTTACCCCTATTTTTTGGTTGTCTGTGGGGATGACTTTGCCTGTAAGTTCCCCTGTCCACCACAGATGAAAGTAAACACTATCAAGACGTGATCTGCTTGGGGAGGAGAGGTGGCCAGTTTTTTAGAGGAAAAAGGCCTGGAGCCCCTTCCTCCAAGGGCTTTTATTGGGTTGTAATACACAGGAATACAGGGCGGCAAGGATCAAACAGTAGATAACATTTCAAAGAAATCTGAGGGCTTAGTCTGAGTCAGAGTCTGTCAGGAAGGGGGTTTGCAGAAACTTGGGGAGACATGCTCAGATCCTCAACATATGAAGGAAAACAATCTTAGCAAAGCACGTTTCACAGGACTTTTAGGACTTCTTTCTTATGCCAGATTTCCCCGATCTGCTCTAGCAAGGGGAGGAGCTGCACCACCTCCCCATCACAAGTTTTCAGGCTTAAGTGGATTAGAGCCAGGAAGTACTTCTCCCAGAGGACGTGGGGACTGGGGCTGTGTCACACAGCCAGGGGGCAAGGGTCCATTGCTCTCTCTTTGTTCGTCGCAGCCCTCTGAATCCTTCCATGGCAGCGTCCCACGTAATCCAGTCTGGTTTAGGTTGCCCCTCTCTCTGTGAGGAGTCTTACCTGTCATTGACTTCTGACCATGCTTTGGAGGCAGGGAGAGGAAACTGAGGCAGCATTCCCTACCAGAGACAAGCCTTGTCTCCTTTGGCTTGGCAGTCTGTAGGTCGCTCACTCATCCTTAGCCATGGGGGGTAGTTATAATTCCTGAAATCAGACAGCAGTCCCCAGCAGTTGTCCTGCCTCTTCTTGAACCTCTTTAAATAACGAACTCTCCCCTACCCACAGGACTTTATAATTTGGAGTTGTTCAGATAATTAAAAAGTTCTTTTTGATATTGACTTATCTGATTTCACTCTCAGGTTCTAGTTTTGCTCTCTTAACTTGGCTGAACTCTGTTCTACAAAAGATCCCTTTCAATAGTAGTAAAACCAATGTATCACTTGAGATACTTAGTTGCAAGTAACAGAAGTTGATGCTGGAGAACCTAAGTAGAGAAGAAACTTCTTTTTTAGATGTTGGACTGCTCAAGGAATTGAAGGCTGGAGGACCTTCGGTTTAGAAGAAAAGACAGAAATCAGAGAGTCTTCGTGGGCGTGTTGGCAGCATGATTCACTTAGATTCCCCTTCGCAGGTTCCTCCAGCTGTTCTTCCTTGGATGTGATCTCCATTTAATTGCCCCCTGCAGACGGTGTTCCGTTTACAGCGTCTCTGTGAGGGTGGGGCCAGGAAAGGCATGAAGTGATCATGAGCTCTGCTCAGCTCAGTGAACCCTGCCATTTTTTCCTTCCATGTAGTTATCTGTCCAATCACAGACTGCGAAACCGATTTGCTTGTTTTCAAGGCACCCATCTCTGAAGGCTTATGTGAAGCTTTCAACCAACTAGAACCTCAAGACTAAGGGTGCCAGAGTTACTGATAAAACATAGAACAGCCTGTTAAATTTAAATTTTGGAGAAACAGTGAATAATTATTTAGTTTAACCATGTGCTATGTATTTTATCTGGCAATCTCAACTGTTTTTTTTTTCCCCAACAGAATTTTCTATTAAACCATTGCTTGCTCATTTTCCAGACTTCAGTTTAGAAACTAAGCTCACAAATTTACATCTCTCTCAATTAAATTTCATCCTATAAGTTTCCGTTTTTCCTTTCAACTTGTCGGAAGTGTTAAACTCCTGAATATATGTGGGTGAATTCACTGTACTTCTAGACCTGTATCAGTTTGCTGTTATGCCCAGATACTGAGGCATGACAGAGGTTGACCGGGGGGGAAAGTAAAAAGAAAAATGGACTGTAGAAAGGATGCTGGTGGTAGAGAGAAAGCCAGTAAGAAAGAAGAGGTTGGGATAGAAAAATGGAAAATTAGAGAAAGAGAAAGAAATAAGTATAAATAGAAAGTGAAAAGGAGAGGTATCAGTCAGGGTTCTTAATGGTAAGAAACAAACTGCTCAATTTAAGTAAAAACAAACTAGCTAGCAGGTACATGAAGATATGGGAGGCTCACAGATGCAATGGGAGGTTGGGAGAATCGACAGAAATCAAGGGCATCAGGAACTCCAGCAAAGGCTGTGAAGTAGAAACAGGCAGGAGTCAAGGCCACTCTGGCTACTTCTGGGCTGATGAGTGACCTTCCTGGCTTCACAGCCTTGGGCTGTAGGTGAGCTCTGGCGCAGAGCATCCCACCAGCTGAGCCTAAGTCATAGCCCCTTTGATAGCGATGTTGAACTGATGGGAACTTGGGTCAAGCCCTTGGTCTCCACAGTGGGAGTCTCAATACAGTTCTCAACATGGGATAAGGGTGTAGCTAGAAAGAGGCTTCTATTCTAGGCAGACAAAATCCAGCAAAGTCCATCTAATCATCCAACTATGCAGTAAGTAAGCAGACAGTCAGATAGTATTACTCATGGGAAGATTACAAGGGTAGAGTCATACGCATGTGACTCACTGTATGCTGCCTCCAGTTCAGGCCTCTCTTCTGTGCTGATCAGTCTAGTCTGTTGCCCACTCAGTGTCTCTAATAGTATGTATGAGTCAAAACAAGGTCCCAGACCCATGCTCTGCTTCCCACCGTACTTTAAGCCTATATTCTTTTGGTGTTTCCCATCTCTGTGAACATTGTACGTTTCAAATCTATTGTCATCCTCAACACCAGTCACTCTTTCATTCTTCACCCTTTACCCTCCAAGTCCTGCTGAGTCTGCTTCTTAATAAAACTTAAATGTGCTTCCTTTTTTTCACTTACCACCTCCACTGCCTTAGATTACCCTAATCCCACCTGTCACCTTCACTGCTATACTTACCATGTAACTGACTCTCTGAATCTACTCAGCCCCTCCCACAGACTGTTCTCCAGTAGCTGGAGCAGTCTTTCCAAAAATGCTCATGTGAACATGACCCTACCCTACCCTACCCTACCCCAGTATCTCTCGGCATGAAATATTTCCACGGCTTTCCTTTTCTCTTGGATAATGACAAGATCTTGAATCTAGTTTACAAGGTTTTAAATGATCTGGCTCTCAGATATTCCTCTATTGACTCAGTACTCAGGTTTGGGGAGAGGTTGGGGGTAGGTAGTGGTCATATGGGAGGGCAATGGTCTCCACTGGCAGTGTCCAGAGCAAGAGCACCTCTTGGATAAGATTCATCTTCTAGGCTTAGAGTTAATTCCATACTTTATTAGGCACCTATGAGGTGTATATTCCTAACCCTTCTGCACATATTTACTTAAAGAGAGGCAAGCATCTATTTCTTTCCAGCTCATTTTGTGATGCTGTAACTGGCCACCTGAAAACATTCTGGCCACTAGAGGGCCTCATTGTTTGTTTCCCCTTTGAAAGGCACTCAGAATTGAGGCTTTCACTGGGCTCCGGCTGCTACTGGGGTGACTCATGAGCATTTTAAATATTTTGCTGAAAATACTTTTATTGTCATTGGGTAATTTTACATTGAAAGCAGATAACAGTAAAAAAAACTGAGTCTCTTTTACTGGCATTGCTAATTTGTGGGTTTAACAGGCAGCTTGGAGCTCTGGGGCCATCCGCAACACATGGGCCCCCTTCCAGCCTCCTTCTGCACTGGCAGAAATAAATTTAGGGTTGCAGAGAACTCTGTGCTCCTGAATCACCCCCATTCCCAATTCCCAGTGCTCACATCCTCACCATCACAGTCGGACAAAGAGACCATCAGAATCAATCCTGTTATAACATTTAATCCAAGAGAGAGTGATATATCCTGGTTTGCCTAGTATTGGCAGATCCATTCAAGGTCCAGTTTGAATGGTAATTTGCATGGTCATCTCCTTTATCCCTGCTTACATCAAGCATGATAAGAACCTTGACTCCCAGGCTACTGCCTTCCCCATGGACTCTTACCCTCATGTTTCTCTGTATCTGGCTCCGTTTCCCATCATCTCTCAACATCCAAAATCTGTCCTTTGTGCTAGCTGAAGCTCACAATCTGCCTTAAATACCACCCCCCTTCTGCCCACTACAAGCTTTCTTCAACCTCCTCTTCTCGCTGAAATCTGACACTCCTGGGAGCATGCTGCTTCTCATCTGGGCCTGGAGGTGGTGGCGGTGGGTCCCCCTCGCTCCATGGTGCTGTCTCCAGACCACATCGAACTGTGTCACTTATTCCACCCCCTCCCCAACTGCTGTTATCAATAGACTCCCAGAACATTCTCATTTGTTCCTTAAGGATTTTAACTCCCTCCTTTTCATTCTCTTTAATGCTCCCCTGACAAAAATTTTGGAGATTTTAATATTCACATAGACAATAGTGCCCAAAGTCTTGCCTCTTTGCTCTTTGACTTCTTCTCCAGCAGTCATGTCTTTCAGCATATCTCATTCATCATGGTCATGCCCTGATTTTTCATGACCAATAATTGCATCTATTCCATAATTTTCATTTCCATTATTCATCTTTGACTGCTGTTCCCCATCTTTCTAGCTCTCTCCATTTAGTGTCTCAACTCCAACAGTTTTTTGATCCCACTGGTGTTTATATTCAAATGATCTCATCACCTCAGTATCCCTCACTCCCTCATGTTCTATATTTCTTCTTTACCATAGTTCCTGACTGGAGAACACGCAGTCCTGGTCAAATCCTCCTTTCTACCTGCTCTATGCCTGCACCTATACAGTTAAATATAACTGGAGAAAACATCCAGGGTAGAAATCCATAAGCAAGCCCTTGGTAGTGGTTTTTACCAAGGTTGATTTTTCTCCCCCAGGGGCTGCTTGGCAATGTCTGAGATATTTTGAATTGTCACAACTGGAGAAGAGGGTGCTATCACCATACAATGAGTAAAGGCCAGGGATGCTACTAAATATTTTACAAAGTACTGGGCAGTTCCCAATAATAAATCCAAAATGTCAAGAGTGCCAAGATTAAGAAACCCTATCCCAGAGAGAGCCCTGCGACTCAGTGTGGTGCATGGATTAACAGCATCTACATCGCGTGAGAGCTTACTAGAGATTCCAAATCTCAGGCTGCCTCCTAGACTTAACCTAATCAGGATCTGCATTTTAAACAATTCCTGCCTGATTTGTATGTACCTTAAAGGTTGAGAAGCCTCTTTTACACCCTTTTGTCTCATAACATGCCTCCTCCCCTTCATTCTCCACAGTGCCCTGTTTGCTACTACACTAAGAACGCAGAGACACTCAGGAGATATCTAGTACATCCTCCCACCATCAATGTTTCTCCCCCAACTATGTCTGCACCCAGAGATTCTGCCTTCGTTTCTGATGTTATGAATGCCTAGTCTGCACTACCATCTACGTCCAGCTCCTCCTCCCGGGTAGAAAATCGCATCTTCTTTTGCTCACTGATGCTCCAATCATAACCGGCTTCCCTATGCCATCACTGTTTCCTCACATCCACCAGATGATCTCCATCGGCATACAAATAGTTGTATTTCTCTTCTCAAAAACAACAACCAAAACACAAAACAAAACAAAAATCCAAAACTCTCCCTCAAGCCTGCATGTTTTCCAGCTACTACTAATTCTCCGTTCTTTTTTACACCCAAATTAGTCAAATTAATGAACTACATTGACTTTCCGATTTCTATATTTCTGTTTTCTTTGGAACCTGATTCTACCAGACTTTTGTCTCAGCCACTTCACGATAACTACTTTTTTTCAGAATCACCAACGACTGCCGTAATTCTAAATCCAGTGGATATTTCTCAGTTCTGATTTTACTTGATAATCAGCTGCATTTGACAGACATGAAGAAACATTTTCTTCTCTCAGGTTTTAGGACATTGCTGTCTTGGTTCTTCTCCTATCTTACTGACTATTGTTTTTCAGTCTGCTTTCTGAGTTGGCCTCATTTCCCCCAGCTTCTTAACACTGGAGTGCCCCTAGGCTCGGTCCTCGGGTGTCTCTTCCACATCTACACCCTTGCTGCTCAAAGTGCAGTCTGTGGAACCGGTAGTATCAACAACTGAGAGCTTGTTGTACACACAAGATGTCAGGCCTCACTCTGAACCTTCTGACTCAGAATCTGAATTTTAACAGATCCTCAAGTGATTCACACGCACATTGACAGGCCTACACCACTGGTTCTTAACCTTAGCTGCTCTTGTTTTACTTAAGCCAGCCCAGGTTTGTTGATGCCTTAAGTGACTCATTAGTTAACTGGCAACTTTTTGGTAGTACAATCAGTTGATTCCTAGCCATTTCTAGGGGCTCAAGTGGAGGAGGTGGTGTCTTTTGGACACAGGTGGTGTCCGTGCTTCCCTCTCACTAGCCAGGCATCCGTTCTATGTAGCTCTTGTATGAGTCTGACTAGGGTGGTAGTTAGCAGATGTTGAGTAACGTTCTCTGAGTCACTGAAACTAGTGCAAAAACTGTGTCTTGGGAGAAGGGACACCCAGGTGTAATCCCAGCTCCATGATTTACTTCTGGGCAAGAGACTGGGTTCTGAGACTGGTGCTCCGGCACTCCTATCACTGAGCTCAAGCCCAGGGCTCAATGCACACTGCCCACTGAAGGCCCAGTGCTGTGCTGACCCTTCCCAGGGGTACTTCAGTTAACCCTCACTATGGCCCGGAGAGGCAAAATGACATTAAAATTCTCATTCTATAGGGAAAGTGAGGTGCACACAGACAAAAAGCTTAAATAATGTGCTCATGTTCACACAGTCAGGAGATGGTAATGGCTAGTTCCAAACTCAAGCAGATGAACTGCACTCTTCATCCTCAGGCAATAATGCTCAGAGTGAACATTTAGTAGAGGGTCGCTGATGTTGTTTTTGATGATAGTCATGATGTTGCCTTGTCATGGCTGCCTTCTCAACTCCCCAACTTCCTTGGGGTCTATGTCTGTTTAAGAGCATGCTCCATTCCCCGCCCTGCAACAGTTATTTATTGAAAACTGATGTGATGGCATACAGAATTTTATCTAAAAGTGAGCCAGACAGGCATGGTTCCTGAATTCCTGGAATAGCTCAGTAGGGGAGATGTCCACGGAACAAAATGTGTCGAATGTGTACCACCGAAATGCATACTACCCAACTGCGCACTATCTAAGTGCATGCACCCAAATCCATTCATTCAAGAGTGCCGGGGAAGCTGATAATTGGCAGCTCTACCCGCTCCAGAACTGGGGGTCCGGAAGGCCTCTTAGGTTAAAAGAATTCTCTTTCTCTTTCTTATAAGCCTACTGGGGAGGGAGGCCAGTATTTTTCTTAGGAGATTCAGAGCAGCCTATCAGGGTTATTTTTATGTTAAATTTCTTATTTTTTTAAAAAAGAAAAGGGTGAGACAACTCAGGGGTTTTAGAAACTGTATGGAAGACCACTGGGAAAACTGAATTAGTGAAGTAGATTAAATATGAAAACGTGATAAAGGTACTCAGTAGTTTTTATACAGGCGATTCCTTCCATCTTGGAAACACCTGTTCTTCCATTCACGTAAAACTGCAACCAGTTTACTCTAAAGCTACCCTGTTGTGATAGGTTTTGGGGCTGATGAAAAGACGCTAGGTGCTCATCCATTAGGCCCTTTGCCTCCAGCTGTTCCCAAATTCAAGATTGTTTCCTTAACACGGAGGTTTCGTATACACCATTTAGGGCCTGCTCCCAACATACAACTACGCCAGTGTGTCATCCTAGGCCTGTTTTAAAAATTTACATTTACTTAAAATGTTAAAATACTTAATCCAGGAGGATCAGTTGCTTTTCCATTAAATGAAGTTTTTCATTAAATGTTGCAGCTCTGTATATCGTATTTCCACTTAAAAATATATGATTTGTAAAATATTTAGACTAGGAGGCTACAGTACAAACCTAATTTATAACATGTTATAAATAATAATGAAGTTTCCTAATTAGCAACTGTTTCTCAAAAAAAGATATACCATGGTAGTTTATTTTTGTAGTCTTTTTTTAAAAAATCAAGTCATCAGCATATTTGAAATCCATATACCAAACTGGCAGAAAATCGAGATATTAATTTTATATGGGAGAGGAAAATCCCTAACGATTTCCATTTAAATGTCTACATCTTGGATTCCTGTCAGGTCCTGATTTAAAATCAGGGGGTCGATATTTTACAGCAGATTATAAGGCAGAATCCAGAGAATGAGATGAGACATTTTCTGATTCATATTATCTCCTTGATGAACCAAAGGCTTGCTTTCAGATTCATTTTCAGTGTGATTTCCCTGCTGGATACGTCCTGGATGCTGTGGTGAGAAGCCGGCAGGAACCCCCCAGGGAAGAGGTCAGAAACGATGCTATCAGAGAGAGAAAAGGCATGGGACAAGGACTGAAGACTGCAAACAATGAGAGGGAGCGGTGAGAGGGGGGAAAGGGCGAGGTTTCACATGCAAGGGAGCACAATGTAAGAAATAATCTGTGGGACATTGCCACCCTCCCGATCACTTTGGTTCCTCTTGTTTGAACCCTCTGTAAGCCTTCATTTGTAATTAATAAGAACTGCAATTTAAAGACAATTCAAGACTTATGTTTAGTGTTAAAATATGAAAGAAAGATATTGACCTTTCATCATCTCCAAAGAAAAAAGACCCACACAATTTATGTACAGTATACACTTTGGAATCAAAGTCCCTTTTATGACTTTTGGAGCTGATTATAAATAGAGGACAAGTCTAAACTCCCCAAATAACAAAACAATGGGCAAAAAGACAACACACCCTACCATTTAATCACTTGCGCCACATCATTATGAGTGGTTCAAGTAAGTGCTATGAAATTAGTCCTAAGAAAATGATGCATTGGAATTTGTGTGGTAGGGGCTGCCTTTGTATGGGTGCAACTGCTGATCCATCAGTAACGGGCAAACTCTTTATGGTTGTTTCCCGAACAGTGGCAGTGGCATGCACTGAGCTGCCACTGAGCTGCCACCAACCCGCCCTAAGCCAGTCTCCCTTGAGACTAATGTATTAGTTATGGCTTTTCTTTTAAATGGTAATTCACACCCCCCTTACTTACAAGTAGAGAACACATGAATTAAATATTATATGTCAATGCTAGTACTCATCTGAGTAGGTTACTTAGGAGAGAGTAGGGTTTTGATGGAGGTGAAAGCCCACTGGGAGGAAGAAGTTAACTCTAATTTGGTGATGAAGCCAGAAAGGCCAATTGAGATGCACCACTTGAAGCATGTAGCCAACATGAGACGGAGAGCTTGACTCTTAATAAGTTTTCCACTGAAGAACATTTGGGAGGTTGGGGGAGGGGTTCACATAGAGATAAATAGCAATCTAAGACTGGGAAGCATCCTTAGAGACCGTCGTGTTTTTTTTTTAGATAGGAGCAGAATGGCTTATGTACGCAGCTGCTATTTACATGAATTCCTCCCACTGATGCCTGGGACTTTGGAAGACAGACCAAGAGATAGGACGTAAGCAGCTGCCTGTGCAGATGTTGTCAATAAATAGGATTTGGAATTCTGATCCCTTATGTAAAAGCCTGTGTAAACAGTGACTTTCACCTGGGGATCTGGCGTAGAAGGGCATCTAACTGACCTCTAAATGCTGTGGTGTTCAGGGTTTATTCCTGAGCTTTCTTTATTATCTCCCTTTTCTCCCTAGGTGAACTCACCCAGTCCTGAGGGTGTAAATGCAATCTATGATAATTTAATGTTTGTAATGTGCTGAGAACTGTGCCTCGTTCACAGTGAACACCATTGGTGTGCTTGCTATTGTTATTTATTATAGCTAATTGCTTAGTTATTATTTCCACTTGCGTGTTTGATAGGTATTTCTAAATTAAGCCCAAAATGGAACTGCAGGTTTTGCTGTTCCCCTAAACCAATCTCTCCTGTGTTAGTTTTTTTCATCTCTGTAATAGCAGCTTGACCTAATGACTCAGGCCAAAAGCTTAGAAATCGCCATCAATTTCTTTTTCTTACTCTTCACATCCAATTCATCAGCAAGTCATTCCGGTCAAACCTCTGAAATGGAAAACAAATCCATCCACCTTTCTCCACCTGCACTGCTCCATTCTTGAACAAGCCTCCCCCAACTCTTACCTAGAGGGCTGCAGAAGCCTTTTCCCTGTTCTCTTTGCTGCCGTTTTTTTTTTTTTCATCATAATCCATTCTCTGTAGAGTAACCAGAAGGATCTCTTTAAAATATAAATAGGGGGTCAGGCTTATGACTCACCAATGACTTACCAGTGCATTTAGCATAAAATTTAATCTCTTGTTATAGTCTATTTGGGCTGATACAACAGAACTGTGATGGACTGGGTGGCTTGAACAACAAACATTTACCTCTCACAGTTCTGGGGGCTAGAAGTCCGAGATCAAGGTGCTGGTAGATTCGGTGTCTGGTGAGAGCCCACTTTCTGGCTCATAGCAGTCCTCTTGATGTGTCTTCATGTGGCAGAAGGGGACATCCCTAGGGTCTCTTAATGAGGGCCCTAATCCCCTTCATGAGGGCTTGGATCTTTTGCTCCCTTTATTTCACTTTCCCCTTTAGCACTGAATTTATAGAAAGGGAAGTTTAGGAAGCTGCTGCTCAATTCCTCTCTTCCAATTCTTTTGGGAACTCCCTCCAATCAGGCTTTCCCAACCAGCCGACCAACCAAACTACTGTTGTGAGGGCCGTAAATGACCTTTCCGTTATTAGCCTTTAGTCCTCGCCTTACTTTTCTCATCAGCAATCCTTGATCACTCTGTCCTCCGTGATAGCCTGTTTACTGGCTTCCAACTCATTCTCTTGGTACTTCTTTTTTTATCTCTCTGACTCCTTCTCAGTCCTTTCTGCTGGTTTCTTTTCATCTCCCCCAACTCTAAATATTAAATTGTCCCAAGATTTGAGGTCAGGCCTCTTCTTTTTCTATCTTCACTCACTTCCCTGATGGCTTTATAGAGCCTCACAGTTTTGACTTTTATCTGTATGCTTAGGATTCCCAGATTTCTATCTCCAGCCTGGACATTTCCCAAGTCTTGCTTATTCATCTTCTCCACTTAGTTATATATTAAACCTCTCAAGATTGAAATGATGAGAACAAAACTCCTGGTTCTTTTTTCCTCAAATCTCCTCCTCCACTGATGTCTCCAGCTCAGAAAAATGGTGACTTTTTATGATTCCTCAGAAGGAGAAACAAAAACTGGGAACTTTGGATCCATATTGAACTGTCTTTCTTTCGATGCCTACTCCTATCCTGTAGTATCTACTTTTAAAATGAACCCAGAATCTGACAATGTCTCTCCATTTCTATCCTGGTGAAAGCACCATCTTTGCCTAAGTTATTTCAATATCTTCTAATTGCTTTTTTCTGTTTCCTCCCTGTTCTATTAGAATCTATTTTTAGCAATGGAAGCCTGAAAGAGCCTTTGAAAACCTAAGTTAACCAATGTTACTACTCTGCTCAAACCAGTGCTTACTATCTTGCTCAGAGTAAAAGCTGAAGTCCGCACAATCAGCTATAAAGTTTATTATTAAAGTTTATTTCCTAATAAACTTTGAGGTTCCCAGGAGTTTTATACAGTGCCCACAATGGCACCTGCCACGATGTAGGTGCTCAGTGAGTATTTACTAAATCAATAAATTAGAAACAAGACTTCTCAGGAAGGGAGAAGGGTAAGACTGTATGTCAGTAATACCTTACCTTAAATCAGCTCAGAAACTCCCAGTGAGGGTAAAGTACGTATAGAGCTTGTTGGTGACAGACCCTCCCCATGTGGTCTTTTGCCCAATCACTTCTCAATCCTTATCTCCAAGTTCTCTTCCTTTCATTCATTCCACTCCAGCAACACTGTCCTTCTTACTGTTTCTCAAACACATCCGGCATGTTTCTGTCTTGGGGCATTAGTATTTGTTGTTTCCTTTGTCTGAAATCCTCTACCACAATACCTGCATGACTTTCTTCTTCACCTCCTCTACCTTTTCTCAAGTGAATCATTTCTATCAGCAACTCCTTTCCAGCTACATCCTTAAAAAATTGTTTAATCCCACACTCACACAAGCCTCGTCTTCCTTAAAATATTTGCCTCTCTATAATTGGTCACTATCTATACTCTGTAATTTTATGGTTTAATTTGATCAAATGTAAGCTCCTTAAGGGATTTTTGTCTGTTTGGTTATCTGCTGAATCTTCAATACTTTCATAACACCTGACATATAGGAGGCTCTTGGTAGATATGTGTTGCAGAGATGAGTGAAGTAGGGAATGAATGAACTCTGATATGAAGGAACAGAAACCAGTTGAATAAAGTTTGAAAGACAGACAACTCAGGTATGGCCAATGACTTCTTTTTTTGCACATGAACCTAGATTACTTCTCGTGACTATAAAGAAATTGTAAGTCCAGTTATTGAACTACTATTGATTATTATTGAGAAATTAAGAAGAAAAGATGTATGAGAAAACCATGGGCATTAAAATTATTCTCAAAACAAGGTCAAAAAACAGATTAAACAAAACTTAGGTTGGCATAGTTGCTCCTCAACAAAATTTTGGAATTCATAGTTATGTTACGTGTCTGCCTTCCAGAACAAGTTTCCCACCAAGACAAATTTTAGTATACTAAGAATAAGTCATGCTGGCTAAATTAACTTTTTATTCGCCTTGTTGAAAACTAGAATGCCAGGGCAATGTGAGAGACAGAGTATATTTGCATTTTAGGAAGTCACTAATGAAAATTCTCCCATTGTTTTCTTGTGGATAAAATAGGGGAAAGTAAACTAGAGCTGACATAATTAGATGGATTAATAATTTGTTTGACAATTAAAGTGATTGCTATCAGCCTAGATAGAAATTACACTCAGAAAGTTTTAATCACTTCTCTGTGTTTTGGTAAGCATTCCCCATCCTCTGCTTTTCTCCTTGAAGCAGAGATCGGCCCTGTTTCTCTCTCTGTAGTCCTAATCAACATATTTATCAGTGCATTTATCAATATTAGTTTTTCAAATTTGACTCATGTGGGAGGAATGGCAAATATATTGAGTGACAGAATCGGGATCCTGTACAATCTAGATCAGCTTGGGTGGCAAGTTGCCCAAGTTTAAAGAGCTGCTTGCACCTGTGATAGGGCAGATATAGTTTAGTGGGAGCACGTGTGAAAAGCACTAGAGATTTAATTAGGTAAGGTGGAGGTGAAGTTGCTACAAAAAAGACCCCAAAATGGTTGTTCAGACCTGCTGGGGCAGCTGTGTTCCGTGTGCCATTGCTCTGTCATCCTCTAGGATGTTGTTGTCTGCATGGGAAAACTGGCTCAGTTTTTTAAAAAGATTTTATCTATTTATTTTTAGAGAGAGAAGAAGGGAGAGAGAGAGGGAAATAAACATCGATGTGTGGTTTTCTCTTGCATACCTCCAACTGGGGTCCTGGCCTGCAACCCAGGCATGTACCCTGACTGGGAATTGAACTGGTAACCCTTCAGTTCACAGGCTGTACTCAAACCACTGGGCCACACCAGCTGGGGGGAGGGGAGGCTCAGTTTTATGTCAGTGTCCTAAGTGTAGGAAGAAGAATGTCCAGGGAAAGTAATTTCTTTTTTGAAAGTTTTTTAAAATTTACATATAGTAAAATTAATTTTTTATGGTATACAGTCTTCTGGCCAAAGAACGGAGACTTCTCTTGAGGCTCCCTCTTTGTGCTTCAGGGCTCAAGCCAACATATAACAGAAGCACAAGCAAGCAAACAACAACAACAATACTGCTGGGTTGTCTAGGTATTCTGACCTTCTTAATAGTCCTCCTGTTTGTGTATACTTTTCAGAGTCCTCTGCTAGTTGCTTTATGTATTTTGCCCAAGTTTTTCATTGCAATAAGTGGGAGAGATAATGTGGAGTGTGCTTGCTTAACCAGAATTGAACCTTGTAATTTGTTTTTAAATGCATGGAATGATAGGGACACTCCTTCGTCTACTCACTGTGGTGAGAAAGTAAAATCAGGGACATGCCTAGCTGCAAGGGAGCCTGAAAAGTGCATCCTCCAGCTTAAGGTAATAGGACAAGCTAAACTCCCTTTACTAAGATAGGAAGGAAAGTTATATTTTGGAGATCACTGGCAGTCTGCCAGATGGATGACAGTCCAGAATAAATTCAATGTATCTTGAAAGAATAGATGGCAAAATCTCACGCTATATATTTATGAGTATAAAACAATAGGTTATAAAGAGACTCTTCTTGCCTCAGTTTCATCTTAGACTCCATCATAAAAGATATTAGAAACCAAAGTGAGGGTTAAACAAATCACTGCAAGTGGAAGTGCCAAAAAATAGCCACAAACCAGGTTGGAATATAGAGGGGGTATGTATAAATGTGGGCAGGAAATTACTTTGGCAATAGCTGTAACCTTCACCTCTACTGTGCTGAGGCAACTTCCACGGAGTCATTTGAAGAGCTTCAGTGTGTGTTGATTACAACTGTTGGTCAGGAGGATTTTTGATGCCCAACTCATACCTGAGAGAAAAGGTGGCTGCATGCAACCAGGTAATACGCCCAATATTTGTTAAGATGAGGAGTAAACCATAGGTCGGCCACACTGAAGAGAGAGCTGATGTGAAGCTACCTTGTGTCCTATTTAATCTGCCTACCTGGAAGAGAGGAAATACCTCAGCAGCAAGAACCTGAAGAAAAGTGTTGTACTCTAGGGGCAGGAAGGGTCTCAAATAACAAGCATTGAAGCAAGAGCCAAAGTAGAGATTACGTAATAGGGCCAAGAGATTTTCAGGAAAATGGTCTCCAGGGATGGAATTTTCAACAGATAGACCAAAGGCACCCACAAAAGAATGATAAATGGTATTAAACATCTGTGGAGCCCAGACAGAGCAAAGTCAGGTTAGATTCAGGACCTTTTCTTTCATCTTATTCATTCTAACTTTGGAAAGGTCAGAAATTAGCTGACAATCTGCGAAACAGGTAAAAAGCCACCCACTACCCACCACGGTCCACAAGCACATGAAACCATCACCCTTTTCCTGCTGCAGGCATCCAGCCTGAAGCTGATACAAGCTGAGGAAATGGGAAGACCCACTGTTAGATCAAATTGGTGATCTTGGTTAATATATATATTGGACTGGGCATTTTCATTACTGAGTCAAATCTATGTTTGCAATTTAAAGTGTCCTAAGGAATGTTTGTTACTTAAGAGTGAGAAAAAATATGGTTTTCTGTTTTTATTGTTCAAGAACAGTTGTTTTCACCCTACCACACTACTTGCTCCACCCATCCCTGCCTCCCACCATTGAACCTACCTCCTTTGGCTGTCCATGTGTCCTTTATACATACATGTTCCTTGATGGCTCTTCTCTTATCCCCTATTATCCCTTTCCTCCCTCCTTTCTGGTTATTGTGAGTTTGTTCTTTATTTAATGTCTCTGGTTGTATTGTGCTTGCTTGTTTTGTTGATTAGGTTACATTTATAGGTAAGATCATATGGCATTTCTCTTCCACTGCCTGGCTTTTTTCTCTTAGCATAATGCTTTCCAGTTCCATCCATGCTGTTGCAAAGGGCAGGAGCTCCTTCTTTCTTTCTGCTGCATAGTATCATTGTGTAAATGTACTACAGTTTTTTGATCCACTAGTTTACTAATGGGCACTTAGGTTGCTTCCAGCTTTGGCTATTGTAAATTGTGCTGCTATGAACATTTTCATTTACCATGTCTGATAACATTTTAAAGGACCATAAGAGACAAAATAATGTTGCATTTTCATATGCCAAAAATTGTAGCTTGTCAATATACCAACCACACGTATGGAGTATTTCAGATGCAAGAGGATAAAATCTGCTCTTATTTGCTCACATAAAAATTTCGAGCATTTGTAGAGGAATACAGAAAGGAATCTTTAAGACACTTTCCAACTTTGAGATTATAAGGTTCTGTAATGTCTGTCCAACTGTGCTTATACTTTTTAGAAACTGTCATATTGTCTCAAACACTCTTGAGTTAAATTTAAAAGTACATGTATTCTCTCATGTAGCAAGCATCTACTCTAGCTGATACTTTCTGTCTATTTGAATCTCATAAAAAACTGGCCAACTGGAAAGAAACTCTAGCAAGTTTCAAAAATCGTGAATCCCTAACTAAAAAAGTCCCTTGAATAATGGCAGTCTAGCTAAGTCCAAATGATAACTACATTTGTGATTTGTTTTATCCAACAAAAAGAAACATTCCAGCTTCCCCTGTTTCCCTTCCTCATCTGTGGCTGCTCACCCTCTCTCCACCATCCACTAGCTCTTTACAGCTCAATCCCCAGAGAATAACTCTCTGTTCCAATGTGTCCAAGCCATAGGCTGGATATGTCTCTCTGTCATATAGTGCAGGAAGCAGAGCTGCTCTTGTCTAAAGATGCAGCTTGGGGTTCCATGTGCTGCCTGTTCTTTTTAAGAGTTGTTGATGCCAATGCCTCCTACATTTTTCTTAGATTCCACAATAGCAGGAAGCATAGGGTGGGTACTCAGTAAACAGGGAAACAATTATCGCCACTTCTTTTCATATTTCACTTTGGGGAGCTACTGAGAGAAAACCAGATTGCTCTCACAATGAAAGACACACAGCTCCGAAGAATGCTGAACATTGCTTTTATCCTCAGATATTCACTGATAAGATGGAATATAAAGACAAAGCAAACAAGATCTCTGCTACCAATATACCAATAATATAGGTAAGGAGATGAAATATGGACAAATAGCCATAATAAAAGAAAAGGTATAAATATGGTAAATGTTGTGGGTAGAAGATTAGGATCTCAGCATTGGGAGAATCTTGGAGATTAGTAATTTTATACTCTTCTCTTTACTGTTGGGTAAACTGAGGCCTTCCTTTTCTTCTTCTGTCTTGACACTTCCATCTCCATACTGAAGATCCACCCTCATCGCGACTGGTATTGTTGCTTGCCTTCCAGGCAGCCACTGCCTCTTCTTACAGACCTCCTTTTGTTGTGTGCCAGCGATGTGCTGAGCCTAAAGGATGAATCACGATAGCTTTCAGCCGTAATTATCCCTCCTCTATGCCAATGATTGATGTAGGGCTAACAGTGTGACAATGGGATTTAAGGAGAGTCAGCTGAAAGCTCCTGGGGCAGTTTTTCTTCTTTGCTAGAAAAAATAGGCAGGCGAGAAGAAAATTCTTTCTGTGTCTTGCCACTTTGCCTGAAGAGTAGGTGCTAATGTCTGAGGATGAGACACTTGGAGTTGCTATGGACATATTTGTACCCTGAGGGGAGACATTGCTACAAGTGGTGGATGACAGGTGGGTGGAGTCAAAGAAACCCAGGGCCCATCTCTTTCTGGACCTCGTGTGAGATAAGAAATGTTCTTTTGGTTTAATTTTCTGTGTGTTCTTTTATCTGAGACCATCAATATTGCTAACTTTTACCGTGTCACTTTTCTTCCTTCTGCTGTCTTCCCTCCTGTCTCGTTTAACAGAAACCTCTGCAACCTGATTCCATTGTAAATAATTCTGATGCCATTACAAAACACACTTATCTCTTTTCCTAACCTGAGCCCTGGCTCTCCTCAGAGGGTGCTGAGCTTGTGTCATTCTCCATTCTCTAAACATCTCAGGGATCAGAGGTAAGGGCACCATTATCTCAGATGCCCATTGCCTTGGTAGACCATTAATTCTTTACTGTTATGAGAAATAAACCCTCCTCCTTTGAGGAGGCAGGAGGAAACAGATTGCGATTATATCTGATTATGCCTAATAATAACTACCATCTGGCTAAGACGTCCTCTACCCCTGTATGTTGTTGCCATGTAGTCTCCTCCTACCTTCCTCCCTCCACTCCCCCAAACTCCTTTGTATTCCCTTTCTGAAGTCTCTGACAACTGGTTCACAGGTTTCCTTTTTGCTATAAATACAGCCATCATCATGGGGATTTTAGTATCATGAAGAGGTTCTTTCAGATATTTGAGTTCCAGGAATAGGTGTTTAGCTTCTCACTGAAACAGCCTTTTCGGTTTTTTTTCAAATTAATCTATTAATTAATTTTTGATTGACTTTCTTGGAGGGACATTGGTTAATAAAATTCTATAGGTTTCAGGTGTGCAATTCTATAATACATCATCTATATATCGTATTGTGTGTTCATCACACCATGTCAAGTCTCCTCCCATCACCATTTACCCACCCCCACTCTCTTCTACCTCCCCCATTGCCCGTTCCCTCTGGTCATCACCATGCTGTTGTCGGTGTCTATGAGGTTTTTTTTTCTTTGCTTAATCTCTTCCCCATTTCACCCAGCCCCCAACTCTCCTCCCCTCTGACAGCTGGAAGTCTGCTTTCTGTATCTACACATCTGTTTCTATTTTGTTTGTTAGTTTATTTTGCTCATTAGAGTCCACACATACTGTATTTTTCAGATTATAAGAAGCACCCTCCCCAAATTTGGGAGGACTAATGGTTGTTAATGCTGCTATTGAGTTCTGTTTACATTTACATTGGTGAAATACTATGTTATTTATGTTACTAAATATTTTACCACATTTTTGATTCAAAATTTTTTTCCTATTTTCCTCCTCTAAAACCTAGGTGCGTCTTATGATGTAAAAAATATGGTAAGTGAAATCATGTAGTATTTGTTTTTCTTTGAGTGTTTTGTTTCACATAGCATAATACTAATATTCTCCAGATCCATCCATGCTGTTGCAAAAGTTAAGATTTCCCTATTTTTTATCATTAAGTAGTATTCCATTATGTAAATGTACCACATCTTTTTTGTCCACTAATCTACTGGTGGGCACTTGGGCTGATTCCAAATCTTGGTGATTGTAAATAACTCTGCAGTGAACACAGGGGCGCACATATTCTTTTGAAGTAGTGTTTCGGGTTTCTTTGGTATATTCCCAGAAGTGGAATTGCTGGGTCATAAGACAGTTCCATTATTAATGGTTTGAAGTAACTCCATACTGCTTTCCACAGTGGCTGCACCAATCTGCATTCCCATGGCAATGGATGAAATAGTCCTTTCATCATGGATGAACCTGATGCAGTGAATTTAAGACATGTTGGCAAATTCTTAGACACCCCTTCAATCAAGAAGTGAGGTCTATGACCACTCTCTTTGAATTGAGCTGCCGGAGTGACTCCTGATTAGCCAATAACATGCAGTAGCAGCGACACTAGATGATGCCTGGGGTTAGGTTAGCAAAGATCATGCAGCTTGTGCCTGCTTCTCTTGGAATGTTCATTCTAGGAAGACCTAGTCTTCGGGTAAGAAGTCCAGTTACTCTGAGACAGCCATAGGGAGAGGCTATAAGTAGGTGCTGCAGGCAGTAGTCCTAGCTAAACCCCCATCTCTCAGACAGCATCAGTGGGCAGAATTGTTAGTAAGGCATCTCGGATATCTAGTTGCACATTTAGATGATTCCATCTCCCACCCATTGAGTCATTCCCATGGTTTCTGAGTCTTTCCAGCTAAAGCCCTAAGTATCATGGAACAGAGACAAGCTATGCTTGCTATGCCCCGTTTGAATTTATGACACAGAGTTTTTGAACATAATAAAATGCTTATTTTAAGCTGCTAGGCTTTGAGGTAATTGGTTATATAGCAATAGTAAGCCAACTCCCTGCCATTGGCATTCGGGAAGTGTGGTTCATCCAATGCTTATCAAAGTCCTCAGGAGAGGACCTTCCAAACCAGGGAAGCAGGACGGGAAGACTGTGATTATACCTCATTTTACCTAAGAGGATTGATTGGATTTTGAATATGGCCATTGTGCCAGGCACTAGGCTTAGGTTAAGAATGTGGATTTTGGCGTCAAACCAATATGGGTTTAAGTTCCTGTCCTGCTACTTACCAGTGGTGTGATTTTGAGCAAAAGCCTCCCTACATTTCTGCGTGTGCATATTCTGGTGTGCAGAATACGTTTCTGCATTTATCCCTATAATTGGTCACTATCTCGTCTGTAAAATGGGAAAAATAACAGCCCTCTCATAAAATTGTTTTCAAGGTTAAATAAAGTATATAAAGTCATTGACACTCAACGAATTGTAGCTATTTTTGATACTAAGGCAAGGATAACATGGTTTGTACAGAGCAGAAATGAAAGATGAGGTCATACTGGAAAGAAAAAGTTAGACTACAGAATCTTGAGTATTGGGCAAAGGAGTTTGAAATTTGAGGGAACTTTAGGTTTTTATTTAAATTTTAAGTAAATAGGTTTTTAAAATATCAATTTAATCTTTTAATTAAGTGTGAAGGAGTAGCTTTGGTCTTCTAACATTATAATGGAGACTCACTATATGTATTTATCACATAATTTTAAAAATATTTAGTTAGATATTTCAAGTATAAAGCAAAATGCAAAAAAAGAAATATTATTCACTGAAAACCTCCTTCCCACCCTGGTGCTGATATTGAAATGCCTTTGTGTTTGAGAAGATGAAGTTAATAGTGTGGCCCGGAATGAATTGAAAGGTGGGACCTCTGAGTGGGGAAGGCAGGGTGGTATTTCAACTCCTGTATTACTAGTGGGTAAAGTGGTTATGATTCAGGGATGGGTGGGAGGCCAAATGGGGGGAGGCCACATGAGAGACCCCAGGAAAGAAGACTTAACAGGCCTTGGCTTTTCAAGAGGCCCGTAGTCAAATTCTCCTTCCCAGCCTCCAATAGCATATTATTAATCCTTTCTTCTTTTGCTTGGGGGAAAAAATTAACAAAGTGTGACTCCTAAACAGGTTACACTAAGATGTGTGAGCAATTTTGTCAGAAATATCAGTTCTACATATTGCAGTAAAGAAAACATGGAATGTTTGCCAAGTTCTTGAGAGAAATCTCTGTCTAAAAAATTGTGCCAGCTTGCTAAATATAAAGTTGTTAGGAAGAACAGAGCCAACTGGCCTGTTAAACTCATCTCACATGAGATGATGGTGTTATGTTGGATCTTACACCACCAATCACTTCTACCCCAGAGGACTTAGGAATGGGGTCAGCGCACCTTCTCTCTCTGGAACCACAGTCTCCCAGTGTGGTTCTGTAGCTGCCTCCACTCACAAAAAGTGGCCAGGATGTCCATATGTCCTAGACACCTGAGAAAAGAGTAAATCTCATATGCAGATGACTGAAAGAAAGCTGGTTGCTTTCTGGATATTGTTTAATACTTTTCCAAAGAAAGAATCCCCCCCAAAACAGTAGAGAAACTCTGAACCATATCACAGTGTGCTGAGACTTCAGGCCCATCGCTTCTTTTGAAAGACAAGCTAGGTTGGTTTTTAGGGAAGGAATCACCCCTCCTATTGGAAAGCACCTAAAAATACTGGTAATTGCAAAGCACCTAAAAATGCTGGTAATTACTGGAATAGAAAGGAATCAGAATGGGTCTGGATGCAAAAGCTATAACAGGAAGAGGGGTTGGGTTGGGAGAAAAAGGCATGTATGAGATTTTGGATGTCATGACAATTAGCAAGCCAACTGCTGCTGGGAAAGGTAATTTGTATATTACGTAAGCACCTTAGAGAGGGCCTGCTTGGGAAGGAGGTCCTGGGATACTGCCATAGTGGGTTGAATAGCGTCTTTCAAAAAGATACATCCAAGTCCTAACCCCTGGTAACTGTGATGTGACCATAATTGGAAATAGGGTCTTTCCAAACATAATTGAGGATTTGAGATGAGGTCATTGTAGATTTAGGATGGAACCGAAATCCAACACCAGTGTCTTTATAAGAGAAAAGAGAGGGATATTTGAGATACAGAAACACAAAGACAGAGAAAGAGGCAATGTGAAGACAAGCAGAGACTGGAGTGATGCATTTACAAGGCAAGGAACATCAAGGATTACTGCCAGCCACCAAAGCTAGGAGACAGGCATGGAACAGATTGCCCCTCAGAGCCTCCAGAAAAAAACAACCCTAACAACTTGCTTTGGGACTTCTGGCCTCCATAACAGTAATACAATAAATTTCTGTTGTTTTATGCTACCTAGCTTGTGGTAATTTATTACAGCAGCCTCGGGGAATGAATCGGACCACCTACAAAAAATATAATAAAAGATGCAGGACCAGAGAAGGCATCTTGACAAAGCTAGAACTGTGTTGTCCAATAGGGTGGCATTAGCCACATATTGGCATTCAAATTAATTAAATTAAATTGAATTAAATGAAAAATTCAGTTCCTCTGTTGCACTAACCACAAATCAAGGGATCAGTGGATACATGTGGCTGATAGCTGCTCCTGGGTTAGCACAGAGAGAGAACATTTTCATCATTGCAGAAAGTTCAACTAGACAGTGCCGCTGTAAAAGCCACAAATCAAGATCCCATGTTCATGAGCAAGCAGTGTGCCTGGGGACTCTTGGCTTCAAATCTGTCTTTTCACTCGCACCTGCACCAGAAGATAGCAGTTACCACTGGTAGTATTGCTTTTGATTATGAAGAAACAACAGTAGCAAAGTGTAAATATAGTGCAACCACCCGTCTCAGGTTCCCTCCTGCGTACCCTGTTCCAAAACAATGAACATCAAATGATAGTCTTGAGAGACCATTCTCTTTCAAGTTGGCCTTAGAAGCATTGAGAGTATCAAGCAGGTTGTTCTTATCTATGAATGTTATGTGACTCATGCCTAGGTGAACATATTTACTCAGATACCTTCCTTGTAAATTTTTAAGAGGGATTTTTCCTCCTTGTAGAAATTCATCCTCTGGTGGCTTTGTGGTTATGAGGACAGCAGGTGCTCCTTGATGGGCTTAGAAAACTAGGGAAAGAGTCTTAGGAGAACAATGTGATAGATATGCACTTGATTTTCCCCAGAAGAGGAATCTGGCAGTGGCGTTAGGATGATTTGCAGGGGTAAAGACTGTTGGCTAGGCGGTCTTGATGAAAATGGAAAAAAAATTATGCTCTGAATTGCAAAAGCTGCTGTCGCTGAGACCCACCTGTTCCGAGCTATCTTTAGCTGTATCCGGGAACAGTATATCCACATAAACTTCTTTCCCATCTCCAGGTACAGACGAGGAGGCATTGGCATTAAGATGGAAAACAGCACTACAGAATTTTTGGTATGTGTGTCTCCATGTGTGAGTGACAGAAAAGAGAGACAGAAAGAGAGAGAGAGAGTGATGAGGTATGTGTGGGGTGGTGCTTTTTGCTGGTTATAGGCAGTATGAATAGTTCGATACTCAATCGTTTCTTACAACCTGACCCCCAAACACACTATCTCTTTCACCCCAAATTCTTTCTTCACCACTCTTAGAAGCACGCATGCTGCCCTCAAATAGGCCATGTGCTAGCACGCTTCCATCTTTTGTGCTTACTCTTTACTTCGCCTGGAATGCCGTTCCTTGTCCTCGCCCTGTGGCAAGTTCTTGATCATTTTCAAGGCCTGTGTGTATGTCACTGCCTAAAGAAACCTTCTGCTAGTCTCCTTTCCCTTTGGAAGGTATTGCTGCCTCTTCTGGTTCTCCCTCTCGACTACCCAACATGTTCGTTCATTATGCAGAATTTAAATTAGTTGCACTATTATGATTGTTATTATTTTTATCAGCACAATCGATTTCATGGACACTCAAGGGTATCTTAGCTAGGGGAGGTTGACTTGGAAGTGGAATAGGAAGTTGGTGCCAGGTGTGAATCTCTCGGCCATTTTTCTCACTGTTTGACACATGCTGCTGGGACCTGTTTTCATGCAATAAATTAGACGCCTGTAACTCAGAGGTAGTACGTCATTTTACACCCGAATGAATTACTCATCATAAGTGACAGATCTCTTCATTCTCCTTGCCCCCCATATGCATTCGCCCCACTTCGCCCATCAGTCCCATTCCTACCTAGTAATATTTCCTGTCTTAGTAATAGCACACCCTCGCCTCAGCACTTCAATTGTTCAAGCCAGAAAGCTGAGAGTCGTACTTGATTTTGTTCCCTTTTTTTAATGTCTCCTTTCCCCACAGCTAATCCATGAGCACAAACTGTTAATGAACTCTCTCTTCACATTTTCTCTCTCTCCTTGCCATCTCTGTGGCCACTACCCTGACCACCCACCGGTGTCTTTTGCTTGGGTTACTGCTGCAGCCTCTTAATTGGTCTTCTCATATCCGTTCTCTACAGAATGAACAGATTGACATAGAAACTAAATTGGAGAATTTTGCTCCTCTGGTAAGACATTTTAATGGCTTCCCACTGTCCTCTGAACGAAATTGGAATTCCCAAGTGTGGCCTGAGAGGCTCTGGCACGTCTGGCCTCCTGGCAACTGTCAGGCTTTTCTCCTCCTCACCCACCAGGCTCCCACACACCGAGTTTCTTTCTTTACCTCAGTGCTTTGCAGACTCCTCAGGTTGGATCAGTCTTTCCTCAGCTTTTGGAGGGTTGATTCCTTCTTAAATGTAGGGCTCAGTTTTTAAGTCACTTCCTCAGAGAAGTCTCTTGTTCTCTCCCCACGTGGATTTTATGTTTTACTTAGTGCTCACAGAATCGATCATGAGTTCAGTCACTGGTGTGTCTGTTCGGCTAGTGTCTGCTCTCCCAGTGGCCTTTACATAACATAAGGGCAGTGATCACAGGAATCCTGGTCATGCTGTCCCCGGCACAGAGCCTGGTATGGAGTATATGCTCCATGAAATGAGAATTGAATGAGTGGATAATTGAGTGAGTGAGTATTCTGGCTCCTCTGGCCTTCCATTAGCTATCACAATCTTTCTCATGCTTTAAGACTTATCTCTAATGTCGGCTCTGCACAAAGCCGTCTTCCGTCCTCTACTGAAAGTGAACCCTGACTTTGAGCTCCTGTGTTGTTTGTTTAGGGCTTTGATGCTGGGAAGCAATATATGAAGTAGTCGAGAGAACAGGCTTAGGAATATTCGAGACTTGGGCTGAGTTCTTGTCCACCACTTGTCACCTTTGTGATCTGTTGGGGCAAGTAACGTAAACTCCCCAACTTTTGATGTCATTACACCAGCAGAAAAATATGTCCAGCCTCATTTGTCTAAGGTGCTTGGCACATAGATGGATACTCAATGAGGGTTGATAACCACTATTATACTGGTTCGCAATTTTCTGTGTTGTTATATAAAAGTTTTGAAAGCAAGAAGCCGTGGACTGTAAATAACATGATTGAAAGCATTTGATGTCTGTGGATAATTCTGAAAGCAAGTTGGTACTGGAGACTATCCCAGGTTCTGGAGTCATAAAAAACTGGTTTCAATCCCCCAATTTCCCACTTATTCGCTGTGACTTTGTCTACATTTCTTATCCTTTTGAAGTTTCTTTTTGGTGATATGATCAGAATGATACTGACTACCTCAACAAGGGTGCTGTGAGGATTAAAGAAAATACATGCAAAGGCCAAGCATCAATATCTTAATACCCAATCTATTTCACTCAACCAGGACAGAAACTTGATCAAACAGTGTGGTCAAACCTGACATGACTAGCAATACTGGTAGAACATCTCTCAAATTCTCTAAGAAGCCAAACTTAAAGAAAGATAAAACCTGAAAGATAGTATTTTTCTGATTGACAAATCCAGTTGTAAAGGTCTAGGAATTTATTCAGTGCCTGCTCATCTGCTCTAGGTAGTGGCTTCAGCCACCCCTGAATCTGCTCTGGCTGATTCCGCCAGAGTGAGCTCTGGCTGAGAGTGGACTAACGCTGAAACACAGTGTGCTACGAAGGCTCTTGATCAGCAGGGAGACTTGCATTCTCGGAAGGATATCTGAGAAATCTGGAGGCAGCGAGAACATAAAGCCTTCTTTAAAAGAGAAAAAGACGTATCTGGCTCCTCTAGAGACTGGGTATTCATACCTTCCTAATATTTGGTTATTAAAAGAGATATATATGAAACAAAACTTAAAAAGACATTTAAAAGGATATTTCCAGACCTGGTTGGTGTAGCTCAGTGGATTGAGCGTGGGCCTGCGAATCACACAATCGTGGTTCAATGCCCAGTCAGGGCGCATGCCTGGGTTGCGGGCCAGTTCCCAGCAGGGGACTCATGAGAGGCAACCATACATTAATATTTCTCCCCTTCTCCTCCTCTCTAAAGATAAATAAACTTAAAACATTTTTAAAAAAGGATATTTCCAAAGGAGAGGAACTGTGATCCTGTACAGGGTTGAATAGTGTCTCCTCCAAAGATATGTCTACCTAGAATCTATAAATAAACCTTATTTGGAAATAGAATCTTTGCTGATGTAATCATTTTAAGATGAGTCATACTGGTCTCTAAATCCAGTATGACTGGTATCTTTATAAGAATAGGAGAACTTGGACACAGACACAATACTTGATCTATTATAAAGAGAAGTGAAGAGGGCAGCAGAAATTGGAGTGATGCTTCCACAAGCCAAGGAATGCCGAAGAATGCCAAGGAATGCCAAGGAATGCCAGCAGCCACAAGGAGCTACAAGGGAATTCCACTTTAGAGCCTTCAGAAGGTACATGACCTTGCTGGTACCTTGATTTCAGACATTTATTCTTTGGAACTGTGAAAGAATACATTTCTGTTGTTTGAAGCCACCCAGTTTGTGGTGGTTGTTATAGCAGCCACAGGAAACCAAGACAGGCTGGAATCCTAAGTATATATATGAACACGAGCTCTGCCAGATGCTAGGCCTGTATCTTTGGGCAACTTCTCCAAGCCTAACTTTTTTTTATGTGTGAAAAAAACTGTGACAACAAAGCCAGACAAATGCAGTAAAGAAAAAAAATTCACACCAATTTCTCTGATGAACATGGATGCAAAAAATCCTCAACATATTGTGTGCAAATCAAATTCAACAGTACATTAAAAGGATCACACACCATGATTGAGTGGGATTTACCCCTAGGATGCAAGACTGGTCCATTTCATCAACATGGGTAGATTTTGAAGACACGACACTAAGTGAAATAAGTCTGTCACAGAAGAACAGATACTGCCTGATTCCACTTACATGATAACCTAAATAGTCAAAATGATAGAAGCAGAAAACAGAATGATCATTAAGAAGGGATGGCAGAGAGAGATGGGGAGAGTGTTCAATGGGTGTAAAGTTATAGTTCCACAATAGGTTGATGAATAAATTCTAGAGATCTGCGGGGCAGCATAATGCCTATAGTTAACAATACAAGGTTGTGTACTCAGTATTTTGCTGATGGGGTGGCTCTCATATCAAAGGTTCTTACCACAGAAACATAAAGGACAAATGCATATGCAGGAACTTTTACAAGTGATGGATATATTTATTATCTTGATTGTGGTGATGGTATTATGGATTTCTGCATATGTCTTAATTCATCAAATTGCATATTAATTGTACCCCAATAAAGCTGCAAAAATGTTGGTGAATTATGGAAATATTAATAAAAGATCTTCAAAACATGTCACAAAAAAAGAAAGAAAAACTGTGAGTATAAGACGATTTTTGTGCCCAATTTCACAGTGCCTACCGTTTTACCCCAGGGGTGACAGATGAACACTGGTCTTGCATTTTGCCCCAAGGCTTCTCTGCTTCAGCCATAAGGGTCACCTGCAGGGCTCACTACTTTTAGGCATCTCAGCCCTGAAAGCGTTATGCTGTTGATACCCTAAAGGCCAACTCTTGATGCGGTCAAGGAAGACAGAATCCAGAGTTGGGGGGTAGGAATAGTCCCCTTAGAATCTCAGACAAATAACTCGGCGGTGCTTTCTGCACAGTCCCTCAAAGCTGCCCTCACCGGTTAGCACCCCATTGCTCACAGTGTACATTGACCAGATAACACTCTCAGGCTGGCTTCCCACGCTGTCCTGTTCCACTGTCCACAGCCCTCCCTCCTTTTCTCTGTTTGTTCACAAAATAAACTACCCAAACTCAAGCCGTTGTCACATGCTCCACTTTTGGGGGAACAGGTGAAGGCTGTGATAATTGTGGTATTGACCTCACAGTTTTGTCCCAAAGATGAACATAAAAATGTGTGTGAAGTGCTTAGGCTAGGAGCTGGCATATAGAGCACAATCAGTAAATGCTATCCATTTCCCCCATAGAAGATGGAATGTTCTGGAAGATGAGTTTGAAATGTGCGATCATCAATCTCAGTGTTGAGTGGATGCAGAACAGTAAAAGTTGTTTGTGGTGTTTCAGCTCCCATGTCATTAGCACAAGTGGGGCTGTAATGGTAGAAAACACGGTATCAAATTTCACTCCCCCCGATGACACCCACTTGAAGCCAAAGCCGTGAGCCCAAGAACTAAAAGGGAAATAAAACCATTTACCAGCCAGAAGAAAAGGAGAATAACAGCGTGTGGCTTGTAAACTTAACAAATGTAATCATAGTAATTGAGCAGCCCAGGAAATAATTTGGCCAGCATAATTATATTACAAATTACATATTGCACAATTAAACAATTGCATTTTGGCCACAAATGGAGCTCCAAATATACAATTTGTGGTGAAGTGCAGAGGTAATTTAAAACGAGAAAAGCAAAGCAACGGCATTGAAGTGCATTTACATTTACACTCGTTTAGAGGGAATATACCAAACAAAAGTAAGAAGGAAAAAATTCATTGTTTTCAACAGGAAAAAAAGCAACTGAGAAACCCCCCACCCAAACATGGGTTAAATGAATTTTGCCAAATATCATGTAGATGTCTTACTGATACATGATTTGCCAGTGTGTGTAAAAATTCCCAAACCTCATTATTTCTTTTTTTTTTAAATATAATTTTTATTTAATTCTTGTTCAAGTACAGGTTTCTGTCTTATATTCCCAACCCTGCCCACCCCCCACCCCATGCTCCCCACCTCCCTCCCCTTTCCACCCCCCACCCTTAGTTATTGTCCATGTGTCCTTTATACTTGTTCATGTGAGTCCATTCCCTTTTCCCCTATGATTCTCTCCCCTCTCCCCTCTGGGCCCTGACAGCCTGTTCCATATTTGAGTGTCATTGGTCGTATTTTGCTTGCTTGTTTGGTTTGTTTAGATTCCTGTTAATGGTGAGATCATATGATATTTGTCTTTCACCGCCTGGCTTATTTCGCTCAGCANTATGTTCCAGGTTCTATTCTAGGGCATACAGTGGGAAACGAGTAGCATGGTTCTCTCATGAAAAGTGTGCTAGAGGAGAGAAAATAGGTATCAAACAAATTATTACAAATGATTTGTGGGATGATGACAAACGTGTAAAATATTCAAGGTAAGGGTACAGGGTATCAGCTATGCACATAGCAGGGGGTTCTAACCAAGCTTGATGGGAAAGGCGGGAGCAGGTCAGAGAGACGGCCCCTGAGGTTTACATGGAGATCCGAGGATGCCCAAGAAACGCAGGGTGGGGCAAAAGTAGGCTTATTTGTGTATAGAGAAATAATACAATAATGAATAAATAATAATACAACAATACACTCTGGGTTGTGCATACTCACAACTGCAAACCTACTTTGTCCCATTCTTTATTGGACTCCCTTCTTATTTTACAGTTAGTAATTGCATGGAATTCCTTCTGGAATTTTTTTTTGCCTGGGACCCCCAAGTTCTAATTTCTGCTGTAGATGGAAACCATACGAAGGGAAAAGCAATTGGAGAAAATATTCACCTATCAAAAAAGAACCTTACAAAAACAACCTCAATAATTTTAGAATGTGTTCGTTAATAATTTTTGGTTTGTGTCTTGGAGGTCTGATTATTTTATATGTTTTGCCACTGGGTTTTTGATAAATGCTATTTAAAACACCCAGGCTCTCTCCACTTAGAATTTGGAGTTTAGGGGCAGGATACCACTGGGGATTTCTGAAAAATCGGTAAAATGATACTCGCTTAAGACTCCATTTATTGAATGCTTTATTGTGACCTAGAGTTTCTGTTGAGAGCTTGTTACGTGCATTCTTCACAATTATCTGTGTGGTCAGGGCTGTTCTTGCCCTGTTCTGCACTAGGGATGGTTGGGGTTTACCTAGGGTGAGGACAGTGTTCTAGAACCTCAGATGGTGAATGGCATATCTGGGATTGAACCCAGCGTGTCTCTGACACAAACATCCGCTCTCTAGCATTTTGCTGTCAGGCAAAATGGGTGGGGGTGGGAGAAAAAGAAAAAGAGCCAATGATTTGTCAGCAATAGACTGGGCCCCAGGCCATTGTCTGCTATCATCTATGTCTGGTTCTCAAAGTGTGGTGCCAGAACAACATTGTTAGCACTACCTGGAAACTGGATAGAAATCGCTGAACTGCTAAATCTCAAACTCCTCAGCAATCTGCGGGATCTAGAGGGTTTGCAAAGGTAGATAAAGTCTGAGAACCACGGGTCTAGGTAAATATGGAAGGCTCTGTAACACCCCTCTATTTATTGAGGCCTGACGGTCTTAGGTGACACAGTGAATCTGATTCATTTCCTTCAGCTAGGACAACCATGGTCAGAAGGTAGATTTTCCACTGAAGCTGCCAATTTGAAACATTTTTATGGTCTGGTATTTTTCTTTACTCTCCCTATCCTATACTAATTTATAACTTATCTTTTGTCCTTGAGCTTTCTTATTTTTTTTTAATATTTTATTTATTTATCTTTAGAGGAGAAGGGAAGGAGAGAGGAAGAGAAACATCAATGTATGGTTGCTTCTCATGCATCCCCTGCTGGGAACTGGCCCCTGCCGGGAATTGGTCTGCAACCCAGGCATGTGCCCTGACTGGGAATCGAACTGCGATCATCTGGTTTGCAGGCCCCAGCTCAATCCACTGAGCTACACCAGCCAGGGTGAGCTTTCTTATTTTTGATTCAAATCAACAGCCTTTTGGAACAGATGACCTCATTAAGAAATTTTCCCTGCCCACTTTCCTGGCTTTGTTTATATTTGAGAGTGTATCTTAACTGGAAAATGTGTCAGACCCAGTTAAAATGTGAAAATCTGATTGGATCTCGGGAAGTGTAGGTTTTTCAGGAGAACTTAATGAAGAAACTTTTCCCCTAAGACAGAAGACCAACAACACAGGACAGAACTGAATAATAAACACAAGAAAGTAAAAAGCAAGCAAATAAACAAAAAATGGTGTAAAAGGAACCTATCAGATACATGAAATTAGGTCTTTCTCATAAAAAGGAAAGCAATATCAGAGGGAGGTGACAAGCCTAAGGACAAGTGACATGACCTGGCTTATGGTTTTTTTTTTGGGGGGGGGGTTCGCTTTTTACTCTTTCAGGTAAATATTAACTTGGGTCTCAGCTGTACATGACTAGCAGGTCATAGTGAAGAGAATAAGTAACCCAAGGTGGGTTTTGTGGGTCACCTCTCCAGACACAGGGAAGATGGGAATCACATAAGTCAATATGGAACACGCTGCATACTGTCTCTCCAACCTGGAGATCTGGGGGCACACCAAACATTCTCTCAGCATATAAGCTCTGTTTCAATAATTATTTCACCTTCTGAGTGTTTTTGTAACAAAATTATTAATATCCTGTGAACACTGGTATCAGGTCTTCAGGTACCAAATGATCATTGGTAATTGAACTAATGTGGCTGAATCTGTGGCAGCCTTTCTATCCGCCTCCGAACTAGCTACTTTTGGATGATGTTCTAGCTCACTCTATCTGGAAAACTCCATGGTAAATGGAACACGAACTGAGTTCCCCCAGGCAAAGCACTGAGACGAAGATATTGAGTGAATGACATGATCATTCTGTTATTGCTGTTTGTTTTTACCCTTTGGGGTTGAAAGTCCATCCACCTTTTAGATGAAACTCTCCCAGGCAGTTCTGTGCTCCATGTTAGAAAGTGTTTCATGATGGACACCTTGTTCTAGATGTTCTCTTTTGCAATGTCTACTTTGCTGAGTAATGAGACTCACTCAGCCTTGGCTGAAGACTTTCGGGGAAATTTCATTCTTGGAGGCAGCAAGCAGGATTGGGAAAACAGTAAAGTCAGCCTGAGCCTCTTTCAGCCTCTTAGTTCTTGGCAATGAGATCTTCAGCCACAAACTCGGTCCTGTTTACTTGCAGAGTCAGTCTCGGTAAAGAGCTTCTCAACTTGGTCTATGAGATCCGTCAAGGCCGGGCTCCTGCTTACCTGTTCAGTCTCACCTCTCACCATTTCCCACGCCACCTAACTATTTTTGTCCCTTAAATATACAATGTTCTGCAGGGAACCCTATTTTTCCTTCTGCTCTTTCCTGAGCTAACCCCCACTCCCCTTTTCTTTTTCCAGTTTTATTGAGATCTAACTGACATGCATCACTATATGAGTTTCAGATGGTAAGGTAAACCTATATGAAAGTTTGCCTTACCTATGTTGTGAAATGATTACCGCAATAAGTTTAGTTACTGTCCTTTAAGTCATACTGATCAAATAAAAAAGAAATGGAAAAAAAAGAAAAACTATTTTTGTAACAAGAACTCTCAGAATTTACTCTCAATAAGTTTCAGAGGCATCATACAGCAGCTCCATTCTGTTCATATCTCAGTTTTGGTATCATTTCCCCTGGGAAGCATTTAATATTTGTCCGGAAGTGGTTTTAGTAACCAGTGGTCGAAACCAAGTCTGGTTTATTAAGCAGAGAAGGTTATTACATGGCTCATAAAATTTTGGAGCATTGGCTTGATTTTGGAACCTGACTTGACTTAGATTTGCTGCTGCCACCAGTGTTGATATTGAACTTGATTCAGGAACCGGACTTTCCAACCAGTGTAGCCCAACCAGTGTAGCTGCTAAGGCCTGGGTGCCTCGAAGGCTAATTGTTCCATGGGGGGGGGGGGCCCATATTCATCGTTCACAGCTCTAAACCAAAACATCTCAGAGGCAAAGCTGATTGGTGTGGCCTAGGGAACACACCTGCGCCCAGTTATAGAAGATGCTGGGGTGGCAAGATTTCTGGGTCCTGTTTCAGATGCATCAGGCTGAAAATTTTCTGAGGATTCCAAAGGGATTAAAGACACGTGACTAGCAGCTAACACGACAAGTGCTCAGTGTTTATTTCCTAATTTTGTAATTCTGGGTTAGGTGTCCCTTAGCACACTGCACCTCCCATCCTGGCGTCTCCCCTCTGCTTCTGTATTATAATTGGCTCTTTACTGCTTTGCAACTTACCCTAGACTGCCTATGAGAGACAGGGCAGTGTGGTGCGAATTTATTTTGTTCACAGTTGCAACCCCAGTCTGCAGCTTAGTTTGCTCCACACACAGTAAGTGATCAATAAAGATCTGTTGAGAGAATACATTTGACTCAAGTAGTCTAGGTTTCATAAAGCTGGCATTCAAGGGAGCTTTATTTCATACCTGCTGTATTTTTCTATTATGAATCCACTTCAGCTGCCTTGTTCTTTTCTTTTATCACCAGCTCTGTTTGAGATACAATAGACAAATAATATTATGTAAGTTTAAGGTATACAGTGTGATGATTTGATATGTGTGTATACTATGTATATATTATTAATTAATTACTACAGTGAGATTAGTTAATATCTATCACCTCACATAGTTACCATTTTTAAAGTTATTAGAATAGTTAAGTTCTGTTCTTTTGGAAAATTTCAACTATATACTACATTATTGTTAACTATAGTCAATGTGGTAGATGCAAGATGCCCTAGGACTTATTCATCCTGTAACTGGAAGTTTGTACTCTGACCAGCATCTCCTCATTTTCCCTCAACCTTGGTCTTTGGTAACTACTAATCTACTCTCTGTTTCTCTGGGTTAGACTCTTTCCCATTCTGTATACATTATTGGGGTTGTGCAATATTTTTCTTTCTCTGTCCAACTTATTTAACTTAGCATAATGCCCTCAGATTCATGCATGTTGTTGCAAATGGCAGGATCTCCTTCTATTTTGTGGCTGAATATTATCCCATGGGAATTTATTCATCATCAGATGCTTGGCTTGTTTCCACATCTTGGCTATTGTGAATAATGTTGCGGTGAACATAAGAGTAAAGATATCTCTGAGAGAGTGACTTCACTTCCTTCAAATGCATCCCCAGATGTGGGATTGCTGGATCAACTTTCAGCTTGTACATAATTGTATCACTGAGGCCAGGAAAACGACCTTGGGTTCCAACCCTTCTACTGAAATGGGACCCAGAGATCTACAAGCTTTTGCCAGCTCTCTATTCCTGGAAGCTCTGCCCTTGTATCCTCACCACTGAAGGGAACCATAGTCCCAACCAGGAAGACAGCTCAGGAGCTGTGCATTCCTAACTGCCTAACTTCCACATTGCTCCAACCCAGAACTTTTCAACCTTTTTTTTTTTTGTCTCATGGCACACATAAACTAATTATGAAAATTCTGCAGCACACCAAATATAATATTTTATGCTGATTCAACAAAAAATGAGTATAATTTTGATTCATTTACACTGAACTACTATCGTCATGTTGGCTTTTGTCATTTTTTAAAATTTGAAAATATTGGGGAGAAGAGGTCAGCACCTATGACTAAATAGTCAGATAGTGCATATTTTAAAAATTCTTGCAGCACGCTGGTTGAAAATCACTGCTCTAACCTATTGACCTCTGCTTCACTATGTTAGTTTCTCTTGCATATGTTATTCTAGTGCTTATTTTTCCTTCCACATTTAGGTAGGCCTGACTGCTGAGTTTATTCCTTTAGCTCCAAACCGGCCAGTTTCAATTTCTCCATTTTCCAACTAGCTCAGTACAGAAAGCCTAGTGTTCCTTAGGGTTACGCCCAAATGAGGGCAGGTGAGGGAAGAGTATAACATCCCATTGTGGCCTCACTGAATTTAAATTTTCGGTAAAATGCCCCAGTGAAAACGCCAAGCAGGCGGTAGTAGGAAATACTGATCTTGAGCTCATGCATGCAGTCAGAGCCGGAGCTGAGAACGTGAGAGTCACCAGCAAAGGAGCGTAGATGGGATACAAGAGAATTCCAAGGAGCTAATGCAGAATGAGAAAGGAAGCAAGGACCAAGCTCTCAGTCTGTTTGCAAACTAGGGAGAAGAGCCTGCTCAGATGAAGAAATCAAAACAGTTAAATATGGAGGAAATAAATGATTCGGTAAATACTTGGGGCGGGGGGGGGGGATAAAGAATAAGGTAAGGAACACAACTAAAGGGATTTCTTTACAAAGAAGAAGGAACATATCTTTGAAATAAGAAGGAAAGTAAGTGAGAAGTGAAGAGCAGAAACATAATGAAGTGAGGAGAGGGGTCTTCAGGGAATTACATGGCTGAAAGCTTTTGTTTTTTAACCTCTTCTGAGAGCTACGAGGCTGAGGTGTCCTTGAGGCCTTGAAAAGAATGGAGATTTGAAAGACCTGCTAGGAGGAATGGGACGGGATCCTTGGGATGCAGTGAGTATCAGGATCTAACGGAGGTGGAATGGTGTGAATTTGTAATGTCTGCCTGACCCCTTTTATGTGGTGCGATGGCACCACATAAATGCTTCTGAAATAAAATAATGTTTTGAGGTTTGGTTACAGTTTATAAATAGAAAAATGAGATAAACTTCATAAGCTTCCAAATTAATTTGCAGTGACTCACATGTCAGCTTTTCCTGGGAAAAGATTAAGTGTGAGATATTTTAAAACAATAGGGCTCAAAGGAGTACTAGTATTTATTTATTGTAATGCTTTTATTGTAAACATTTTTTTCAATTACAGTTTACAACAATATTATTTTTATTAGTTTTAGGTGTACAGCTTAGTGGTTAGACAATCGGTATTCCCCGATTGTCTACAAGGTATTTCCTCCTGATATTTCCAGTACCAAACTGGCACCACACATAGTTATTACAATGGCATTAAGTATATTCTCTGTGCTGTACATTACATCTCTGTGATGATTTTGTAATTACCAATCTGCATTTCTCAATCCCTTCACCTTTTCCACCCAGTCCCCCAATCCCCCTACCTCTGGCAACCATTGGTCTGGAGAACCAGTATTCACTGAATACATGTGGCACACCAGACCCGGAGCTGGTTGCTTCATATGTGTCATGTTACTGAACTCTCATGGCATCGCTGAGAAGAGGCAATTGGTATCTTCACTAGAGAGGTGCAGAAAAGGACATTTACAAAGGTCATTTATTCAAGATCACTCACCTAGCAAGCGGAGGCTAGAGGGCTGGCACCTAACTCTTGGAGTGCTAGAGCCTGGTCGCTTCTCACTTCTGTTATTTTGCAATGGGACCTGAAAACCACCTTCTAACTTTGGGTCTTTTATTATACCCACCTTACCATCTAGGTAATTACTGATTTTGTTAAAGATAGAAAAGTTCTAAGATATGTTGTTAAAGATAGAAAAATTTGAAGATATAGTCTAATTTGCTACTCCTCAGAGTTTGAGGGTGATAGACATTCGGAAGAAAAGGTAGATGAAGGAGAGTTTTGGAATAATTTCCAAATATGCCATTGGGGAAGCCTTACTTTCCAGTGGAATATGCCAGAAGCTTTCAAGCTTTGAAGTATATGCTCAAAGAGAAGTGAGAGATAAGACTAGAAAAAGACCTAATTTATAATCCTTTGTATATTTTATACCTTCAGGTTCTGTGGGGCTCTTCACCTAGATTGCTTTCTCCTATTACTCTAATTTCTCCTCAGAAAATCAAAAGTAAGAAGTAGAGATTAATCTTCATAGAAGTAATGTCAAATCATCAGGATTACTGGAGTTAGAAGCAAATGTGATCAGAAAACTGAAAAGAATGTTCAAACAAATTACAAGAACTATTGAATTTAGTGAAGTTACTGGATAATGAATTAAATTTTCATGTTAAAACAATAACCACTAAAAACCTCTAAAATAACATCTATATTAGTTTTTAAAGCATAAAATACATAAGAATACATTTAAGAGGTATAAAACTTCTACACTGAAAACTTGAAAAGTGCCACATAACTGAGAGAAATTAAAAATGCATAAGTAAACAGAAAGATATGCCATGTTTTTTACGAATAGCGATGTTGTTAAGTCTACCCGTAGATTCAGCGGAATCCAAATGATAGACCAGCAGTGGACTTGTAGTGGGGATTGAAAAGCAGATCCTAAAGTTTATATGGAAATACAAAGAACAAAGATGGCTAAGAACAGATTTGGAGTACTTGTATTACCAGATGTCTATATGGTGATATATTATCATAAACTGATAGAACGCTCACAAAACTATATATCACCTCTAAACGGATGATATAGCCTCTGGGGGTGCCATTTTATTGCCTATTAGGTTTTTCATCTTGGACAGGCCTAGGGTCTTTTTGACCTTTCCACGCACTGTATAAACCCTGGGGGTTGCACCTTCTTATCCTCCTAATCAAAGTGCCTGGGCACGAAGGTAAGCCTCTGTGTCCTGCTCATTTCTCACACTTTGTGCTTCCTCTCAGTCCTTAGACTTGCTTTATTATCTGACTATTGACATGGTCTTCATGAAAAAATTGAACTCAATACTTTTAATTATATTTCTTCAAGAGAATGGATCCAGGTATCCAGATAACTTTACTATCAGAAATGAAAGTTCCTTGGCCACATTAAAGTTGAGACACATTTTAGAAACCCACAAACAAACACTGAAATGATAATTGGTTACATGAGTCTGGAGTCAAGGAAGGGGTCTAGACCAGGGATGTAAATTTGGATGTGGTTGGTATAAAGATAGTATCTAACACCGTTACCCTCGATAATATCCCCACAGTGATTATATATGGAAGAAATGTCTAAGAACTAGTGAGCACTGAAGGCTTTAGAAGTTGGGTAGATGAAGAACCAGTAAAAACTAAGAAAGACATGTTCATAAGGTTGGAGGAAATTGGGAGGGTGTGGTCTTCTTCAGTGAAGAAGAAATTTTGAAAAGGAGAGTGATCACCGGCACCAAATGCTACTGAAAGGTCAATTAAGATGGGGAACTAAGATGAGTAATATTCACTGGGTTCATTGGCTTCAACAATCTGGAAGCCAGTGACTTTGACTAGAATAGTTTGGTGGAGTGCAGGAGGCAAATCTCAATTGAATGGGTTAAAGGCAGAACAGGAAGAGAGAAAAGTGGAGTCAGAGAGCATCCATAAGTATCAGTGTGAATCAATAAGGGACGGAAAATGCAGAAGTATCTTTAGGACATGTCGTGTTAAGAGGACTTTTTGAAGCTGAGATAAATTGCAGCATTCATGAACATTTGCAAGAATGACACAGTAAAAAGAAAAAGTTCATGATGCAGGAGAGAGAGGTGTGGATTTCTAAAGTGACCTCCCTGCATAGGCAAGATGAATAGGATTTAATGCATGAGTTGCCTTAGAGGGGGAACATAGACAGAGCTTACTCAGGAGAGAAAGGCAACTCTTTGGACACAGAGGTGAGTGGGTAGATAGATGCAGTAGTGTAACCTTACAGGAATATCTCTTGATTTATTTTTTCATTGAAATGGGAAACATATTCATTGACTGAGAATGAGAGGATACTAGAATTGGAGAAAAAGGGAGGCATGTGATAGTAACTAGGAAAGTGAGTGACTGAGGGGTTACCAGGTAGCACGGAGACCACTTGAGGGGAGAGGTTATGAATTTAAAGAGAAACCAGCCAGTATGGCATTTTTTTCTTCACCTCCATTCATTGGTGTGGGTGCAGAAAGGAGTTGAAAGGAAATTGTGTTTGGGTGGGGCTGGGGTTGTTCCAGGTGCAATGGTGAAGTCAGAATCTCAAGAGAGTCAGGGCTGTATGGAAGGCAGTCATGGCTCTGATTCCTGTGGGCTTTAATCTGAAGATATCAAAATGCAATGTAAAAGGAGGTAAGGATCAGTGGGTTGTCAGCGATGGTGGGTTGAACAATTGTCGGTGTTGGAGGACTAGGGGGAACATACTGGAAAGATAGGTAGAGTAAGAGAGAGAACACTTAGAACTGAATTTAAGGAGAGCGGTTGCTGTTTTCAGTGATGCGAAGGCACAACCACAGAATGAATGTCAAAGGTAGATGAGGGCAAGATCATCAGGAAAAGAGAGGTCAAGAGATTGAGAGGCCAAGGTACTGGAATGGTCATCTACATCGGGGGGTGGCACTCCACAGCCTAACCTGGCCCATTCTGGCCCACTGCCTGGTGTTTTTTGGTCCCCGGCTCTGCTGGAGCTGGTAGCCTTGTGAACCTCAGAGACCAACAGGGGCATCCCCTTGCTGGGTCCACCCCCACTCCTAGTGCCAGCCTCTGCAGCAGGTGACCATGCCTCACTGTTGTTCTGGGCTCATGCTGGTCATCACCTACCCCCTAGAGACTCTACTGTCAGCAACTGCCAGGCAGCAAGCTGTAAAAGCTAAGCCTGGGAGTTGGTGATTCGGTGAATTCCCTCATTCCTGGCCAGCTGCCCAAGTTGAAAAGGCTGGAATCCTCAGGAGGAATGAACATTCTGGGACCTGGGTCCCTGGGGAAGAGGGTGAAAGTGACCACAGTAGCACCTCAGGTAAATGGGGGGATACAATGGGGCAAGACTTTTCTTCTTAGTTATATAAATACATATGTAATTATTTGTTATCTCTTGGTCCACAAAACCTAAAATATTTGCTACCCGATCAGACTTTGATCTACAGAATTCAACAAGAATTGTGATAAAATGGTGTTAGAGAGAATGACAGTGAGATAGGAGAGAAAATCTTTACAAAACCTAGGGGAAGGGGACTGAAGGTTACTAGTTGCCTGAACCAAAGAAGGTAGTAGATGAAAGAGTGTGATGACCTGAGATTAAAACCTGTATCCTGGGTCCCTCAATTTTTTTAATGGTTCTACAAAGCCTGCATGCCAGTGGGAGGTAGCCAAAGAATGACAAAGGATATTACCAGGAACAAAAATATAGTTTCAAATGAGCTTTAAAGAGTGACTGTCATACCATTATCATTGTGGAAATATAAATGGTTGTTGTGCTGCAGTAAAATTTAATAGACACTTGAAAACTATAAAAAGATTGATTCTATAATCAATAGTGAACCATCAATGATGAATTTTTAGCCAGTCTTAATGCAGTTCTGAAGCTGAGCTTTCCTATGAAACTATCCTAAATGTCCTTGGTTTCAACTCCAAAGTCTTTCTCAGAAGTAAACTTTCCATGCAAATTATTCATTGCCTGAAGAAACAGGGTCCACAGGAAGCTAAAATTAGAACTACCACCCGAGGAATTGTTATTGAATATTTCAAACAACTGATGCTCTCCTCCATCACAGTCATGACAAGGTACAGAGAGGGACAACAAAATCATTTTTAATGGATGGATATTTTTCTAGGCTATTTATTTGTTCAAAACATATTTCCAAATGCTGAATCACAACTGTGGGAGGCAGCATGAAATAATGAAAAACACCGAATTTAAGTCAGATTCCCTAATCCACCATTTCCCAGTGGTGTGATATTGAGCAAGTGACTAACGCTTTTGGAACATTTCCCAAACTGTAAAATGGGGATGGTATTACTAAAATGCATTGGATAATTATAAAGATTAAATAAAATACTTGTGAAAGTTCTTAGCATTTTGTCTCACATATGCTGGATAAACTATGAAGTAAGACTAAATTGGAACCAACAAGATGTTTCATTGATCCTGATCTTTTGGGGTCATGACTTTTTAAAATGAGATTATAAATTCATGGGAAAGAGACATTTTGTTAAAATATTTCAAGTGGATATTATGTGTTAAGCAATAGGGTAGCAAAATTAACAGGCAACTGTAGGAAAAATATAAACTATACAGAAACTAAATTTTTACACTCTTTTATTCTATATAATAGGCCAGTGAGCCAAAATTTCATAAAAAAAAAAAAGAGTGCTGGTAGCTGGTAAATACAAGGAGGGACACACCCCCAAAATCTGGAATTACCTTTTGGGGGGCGGGGCTCTTGTACAGGCTTCCCCCAGTAGACGTATGTTCTAAGAACCCATCTGTATCAGTGTGCCAACTAGCCTTGTTGTGAGAGGCTGTGTTTAGCTTCAGTGAATTTTTTTGAAGACTTTCAACACATTTGCTCATTTCATGAGGGTGATTTACCATGCTGAATGTTCAGCAGTTTTTGACAAAAATGACGTGACCCCTGTGCCCCACCCTCCCTAGTCACCCAATCTCAACCGCAGTGACCTTTTCTTTGTTTCCCTGGATGAAAATAATCCTCAAAGGGAAACTTTTTGCTGATGTGGAATATGTAAAACAAAAAACAGCACAAGCACTAAAAGGCATCAAAATTGACGAGTTCAAAAACTGTTTCGAGCAGTGGAAACGTCTTGGTAGTAGGTGTATGGCACCAAGTGGACAGTACTTTGAAGGTGACTGAAGTTTAGAGATACAAGACTAAATACACATTTTTTATAAATAAATTCTCCCTCGTACATACTTAAGAGCACTCAAATGCATTTCGACTGTGTTCCCTCCTCCCCCAAATCATCAGCTTTAGCTAGTGGGCTATCATTTTTATACTTCTAGATACTTGGTTTTGTTGAGAGAAACATCCAGATCTTTATTCATAGCCTCTTAATTCTGGTAAGATTTCCCAATGTCCTTTGCACCTCTGTTGCTGATTGCCCAGTGCACTTTTCACTTTCACTAAAGTTTGCTCTTTCACTGTGTGGTCATTTGCCGTAAAGCAGAAACGCTTTAGTCACCTCATGGGAATTCCCAACACCTCAGTAACGAGTTCGGAATCCCAGAGGCCCCTGGACTCTTGACTTCTGGGGTCAGACTGATTTCCTAAGTGGTCTTTTGAATTTCTGCTTCAGCAAAGTCAAGATTGATGGCTGTATAGCTAAAAGTTTGGAATCTCTGGCTATTGTCATAGGACCTGGTTCAAATTCTGGTTCCTTGCCTGATCAGCCATGTGGCATGGAAGGAATGGTTTAACCTCTCCAAGTTTCATTTTTTTCTGGGAGTTTCAACTTGGCCAGACCAACGATCAGTAGTAGTGGTTGGAAGAGGTGAGAGCCGAGGATGAGTGGTAAGCCTTACCAGGAAAAATTGAGTTCAAACTGAGAAAAATAATATCATCGATGCAAAAAAGCACAAACAAAATTGAAAATTTGAGCCATAGCCACTGAAACCAGAGCCGAGTAGAAGCAGGAGTGGAGTTGGGAGCGAAGGGTGAGGGTGAGGCCCATCAAAGAAGGAGGTGCCAGGCACTTTCCAGGCACCAAGGGCTATTCCGGAATGCTTGGTTTTATCGGACACTAAGTACTTTCTGCTTTGAATCCCAGTTGCCATGGTTTAAAGGGAAATTGCAAACCGAAGTCCCATGGGTCAAATTTGGCCTATAACTCAGAAGTAATAGTAATAACAGGAATAATACCTAACATATATCAAACACATATGAGGCATGTTCTAAATAGTTTACACATATTAGCTCATTGAAACCGCTCAACAATACTTTGAGGTGATACCACTTATATCCTCAGTTTACAAAAAGGGGAACTGGAGACCCTGGCCAGGTAGCACAGTTGGTTAGAACACCTTCCTGATATGCCAAGGTTGCAGGTTGAGTTCCTAGTCAAGGCACATACTAGAATCAATCAATGAATGCATGCACAAGTAATAACAAATCGATTTCTCTCTTTTTTCTCTCTCTCCACACCCCTTTTCTCCCTCTCTCGAATCAATACATTTTTTAAAAGGGGGGGGGAATGGATTAACAGCCAGTGAAGTCATAGGGCTTCAAATCTAGGTAGACTGGCTTCAGACTCTTGCCCTTAACCAGCATTTTAAAAAAGGGAGCATACCCTGCTATCAGAGAGAACACATTCAGGGGATGGGGCAGCAAAATGAGGCCTACGCCCTGTGCTAGGAAGGGAGCAGATGTGTAAAATAAGCTCCTACTTTTTTGACTTTATACATCTCATGGTCTTGCCTTTAACACCATTTTCTTGAACATATTTTTATCACTGTCTTAAGCATCATCAACATATTTCCTTAAAATATGAACATATTATCTTAACATTCCTTTGTAAAGGCTGTTTTCATTAGCAAACATATAGTTTGCCTACCCTGTGTTTTAAAAACTAATCTTGGAAGTAGTTGCACACATTTAAATTTGGGAGATTTTACATAAGAATCACTGTTTCTGGCTTTTCTTGAGAAACTGGAGGGCCCGGGCAAGTTCAGGTTGATGTCCCTGCCGACCACTGCAGTGTCACCTGGTGGAACAGGTGTGCTCCCCAGAGCCCCGAGGTCCCCACCCACCTTTGCTGCATTGCTTGTTTATGTCCCGTGACTTGTCTCCTTGTGACCTTGGTTTCAAGGTCCCACGTGGGCTGGGAGCATCAGGTAGAGCAGGGTGGTGCCAGGATAATGCAGAAGGATGTGTACCTAACAATTGGATTTAAAATTAAAATAATGCTACTTAAGCAATTGAAATTATACTATCATCATGTCCATCTACTTATCTGATTTTAGTGCTTTTAATTTTATAAATGATTGTTAGCATCTAAGTCTTTTGAGGGGCAGATACAATAATATACATTCACCAAACTGGTTCATTTTAAGCCAGCACACATAATATAGGCTATGTTGCCTGGTTTCCTGGCATCTGGGAAGGGTCCTGAGGCCAGTTTTGGAGAGAGTGATGCATGTTATTATCTGGCCTGGCCATTAGGAAAACCTTCTAGAAACAATCTTCCTCTCTCCCCCTTCCATGGAATCTCAGAACCATGAAGTAAAGCTGATGGCATTACAAGACAGAAGGGGTTGGGTCCTGGAGTCATTCCCTGGAGCACAGCCACCTGGCAAGGATCATTCATACTGGATGATCCGAAGTAGCAGAAGCAGAAATTGCACACGGACTGACTGGCTCCAAAATCTTACCATCACCCATACCACCTCTCAGCAGCTTTCCACTGAGTACGAGTGAAGGTCCAGGCATGAAGCAAGGCTCTGGGCATGTAAAGGCCATAAACACACACTGGCCTTATATTTAAGGAGCTCACAGTAGAACAGTGGAAATGGCCCCGAGAATGAATTCAGTAATTTGACGTACTCAGTAGAGTGCACACTGTCAGACAGCATTGTAGGTGAAGGTCTTCCACTGTGAAGGGTGGTGGAGAGTGAGTCAGCACAGAGAGGTAGAGGAGGAGGGTACCACTTCATACAGGAAAGGCAGGGGACATCCCATGGGAGACAATAGTCCACTTAGCTCCCGAGTGCTGCTTAGGCTTTTGCCAGAATTAGAAGAATCCTAGAGGTTCTTTAGGCACGTTCTATTTCTTCTCAAGTAAGCTTAAAGACCTTTCCCCTTTGACTTATGAGCAATTTCTTCATCCAGGGAAGTGATCATCCCCACTTAGTTATTTTAGGAACCGGACCAGAGAACAATTAAAAAATCATCCATTACTGTAAATAAACTTGACAGTCAATATCTCTCATGATACCATAAACCCATCAGCTATTGACTCACTAACAGGTGAGTAATTCTCTAGGATCAATGGTGACAATAACGGTTTGCTAAACTTAGAATCATCAAAATAAACACACAAGTACATAAGGTCAAAACAATTCCTCATATTCACAAGGGAAATTTTCGTCAAGTTAATGTGCCGTGATAAAGCAAAAACGAGTGGAAAAAACATTCCCTTCTCCTTGAAATGAACTTCCCCGCCCCGCTGTAGAGGATTCTAGAATTATATTCTTTGTTCCTAAACTTTATGATATTCTGTGCAGCAATGATGTTAGCTGAGGAAGAGGAGGAGTGGTCAGCGTCAGTACAGAGGCGCTCCTCTCAAAACATCTGCGAGAGAGTTCTGTAACCTTTAGCACCCCTGACTTCAGCTTGGTGGTTTCAGCAGCTGTTTGCATTCCTTTGTTTTTGCTGTTTTTCTCATGAGACAGGTCATCGCGGCATTTTGGACATTCTCTACCAGAAACGTATAGTGTTTTGAACCTTTTTTTTGACTGTGGGGTTCACAGTAAGCTGAACTTTTCTATGATCTGATATGTTCAAATACTTGTTCTGAAACCTATTTATGTACATGGATATATGGAGCTATGGACTGTGATTAAGAGTGAGACCAGGTAGATGCAAGTCCTAATCCTGTGTCTGCTTTGGCCTTGGCCGAACTCAGCTACGCGCCTGTGCCTCTGTTTCCCATTCTATTAAGTTCAGTTGGTAAGAGAAACTTCCTCACAGGATGTAAGAGAATGGATGAAAGGATAGGTTCATGGAGAGAATATAGAATATTGTCACAAGTCTCCTTTGTCCCCTCAGCCCTCCTGGGCCGCCCTCCCTGCAGACAGCACTTTGGTCTTGGCCTGCACACTCCCCCAGCTCTGCCAAGATTTTCCTCTGGTGAACTCGTTGGATTAAATCAACTGTCACTTCTTCCTGGACTCAGTAAACACAGTTCTCCACCATCTTTTAGAACAGCAACTTTTTCCACCATTCAGAGCTACTGCTGCCTAATTCCATTTTGTTTATGGGTGTTGGTCAAACTTTGTTTAGTAGCTAGAGAAGTCCGTGTTTCAAGTCCTTTTAACATCCTTTCAGTTCAAATGACTTGTGAAAACTACTGACCAAATCCTTAATAGGACAGTCAATTTACCTTCACATTCCAACTCCAAAAAAGTTTTCCATTTGGGTATTTCTAAACGTTACTGTGATAACTCACGTTGAGTCCCAGGTCCGTTTCGCTTCTGATTAGACCGCTTGCCAAATCTCATTGGACCCGCATTCAATCTGCTTTCACGTAGTAGAAACTTGTGCACCTGAGAAAGGAAAAGGAAAGGTCCACTTGTGCACCTGGTGGGAAAAAGAATTGCTCTTTCTCAAACATGCATCAGGGGAAACAACTCCTCCTACAAATCCTGCAAATCCTCTGTCAGAGGTGGTTTATGTTCCTGTGGATAAGTGGCACAAACAAAAGAGATACAATAATGGTGACAGTGGGAAGTCACAGGGCAAATACTTTTGAATATTTCAGGCAGTTTAAAAGAAATGTTTTTAAAAAAAGATCATAGACTAAACGGATATACACTGCTTATTAAGTGTTACCGAGTGCAGGTAATGTGTTTGGTACTTATATTATTTGTCTTATTTAATCTTCCCAACTTTATGAGTTGAAGTTATAGATAGTAAGTAATTTCTCTAAAGCCATGTGCCTGCCAAGGGGTAAAGCTGCTTTTGAATCCAGGTCTAATAGATTTCAAGGGCAAAGTTATTTTTACTCTACTCTGCCAACTCCCTGTAACTATAGAAAGTTGTAAACAAAATCAGTTTTGCTTTGGACACTTTCATATCAATCATATTTTCCTGCATGGCTGTCTGATTCTAAAATGGCTTGATAACTCCTGGTGAATCTGGAAGGAGCACTGGCCTGGTTTTTGACTCCAGGCTCTGTACCCCGCCAGCTGTGTAATCACAATGAAGCACCTTAGAGGCTCAAATCCTCAGTTTTCTTTTCTGTGGAGTGGGGATGATACTATCCTGTTGCAGAGATGTAAACGTATAAATAATACATGCAACTCTTCCAACAGAACATCTGATGAATTTTTCAACAAAAAGCAGCCATTCTTACGATACAAGTGCATATTTACTCTGTGATACTGAAGAAGTCATACCAATTGATGCTAATGTTTTGAACCCAAAAATTAGAATGTCTCCTTTATAAAGTATCAGGAAAAAGAAATGGCTGAGAAATGGTTCTTTCATACACATAACTACTAGCAACTTTAGTAGATGTTGAAGAATTACTAATGCAACCTGCAAGGCAAATAGGTCTGTTAAAGGTCAAAATAACAAATGCATTTCTTTTCTTTATCAAGCTTAAAGTGCTTAGGGTAAAAATAAGTTTGTAGTTTTCCGCTGAGCCCTTTCTTATTCCTTTTAAAAAGTAATATTATAAATTTAGCAGGTCCTAAGCTATAAATTAGAATAATTTTAAAGTGGTAGGCCAAATTATACTGATCTTACCTAGTAGCATTTTCCTGAAAATATTAACATTGCCCTAAATAGTGTCAAAATGGGCAATTTCTGAAAAAGTGGAGAAGAAATATTTTAAGCATTTTAATATTACATTGGGTTGTCCTCTGGCTAAAGACTTTTAAATTGGAATAATTCTGGATAATAAGAATACATGAAAGCAAACAAACATCACTCTGTAGATGTCTTTTCTTTCTCTCCTCTTACTCCTTGGTATCAGCAAATACACAGAAGACACTGAAAATTTCTACTGCAGACTTTTATCAAGGTGAAAATCACTGCATAAAAAACAGGAAATCAACAGGGTCAAAAACTGTAATCCCGAGTGTTAGGTTAGAACTTTGTGACCCTCAGAAGTGTGCTTTTCTTTTTTTTAAATTTAATTCTTGTTCAGGTAAAGTTTTCTGTCTTATATTCCCAGCCCTGCCCACTTCCCCCCTCCCCCCCATGCTCCCCACCTCCCTCCCATTTCCACCCCTCACCTTAGTTATTGTCCATGTGTCCTTTATACTTGTTCCTGTGAATCCTCCCCCTTATCCCCGGTGATTCCCTCCTCTTTCCTCTCTGGTCCCTGTGATTTTCTATACTGATGTGTTTCAGTACCACGGGGCAGGATGGCCAGGGAGGAGGAGAGAAGGGAGGAGGAGAGGCGGGGAGTTCCCAGTGATCTTTGCCATTTCAAGCCCAAGTCTAGAAGAAATGGCGGCCTTTTAACCATTGTCCTCCCTTAAGTATTTCCTGACAACAGGCATTCAGTGTCTTAATGGGCAACAAGTTTCTCTCTCTCTTTCTCTGACAAAAATTCTCGAAAACTCTGAGCAGACTTAAATTTGCATATGAATGTGAGGCTCTAAGGAATCAAATTACTTATGGAAGGAAACTCACACAGCATTTAAGACAGTGCTGGGACTCAAACCAAGTCCTTTGACCCTCAACCCTTCCCTTTGCCTATCGGAAAACCTGAAAAGAGTCCTGTTTGATAAGAGGAAAAGCAAGAGGGGAACTGGACCCCTAGGCAGGTGCCAGGAAAAGGACAGGAAGGTGAGAGTGGTTCATCCTCCCGAGCAGCTCAGCCTCTAAGCAAATGAGATTCGAGGTGTGCCACCTGCAAAGGCCAGCACATTAGGGAGGGCACAAAGGGGTGAGCAGATTTCTGCCCGGTGCCTTGGTGAGACTGAAGAGGCTAGCACAGTAGCCCTCTGGGGGCTTCCTGCCTCTGACGACAATAGGACCTACCTCATGCCATTATTGTGAGAGTCCATGGATCCTCCCGATAGTGCTTAGAAGTACCGAGGAATAGTGGATCTGTTACCGAACAAAGGGTCCGAGGGGGGGACAATACTTGGCCCACCGAGGGATGCCAAAAACTGCTACAGAAAACAGGGGCCCCTCCCAAGGACGATACACTAATATCTATAGGGCTCTTCTGTCTGCCGCCAATCGGAAAGACATCTCTCAATGCCAGAGATTTGTGAAAAGGAAACAAAATGTTTATTTAATGCTATTCAGGCCTAATGCCTTCCTGAAAATATTAAAGTCTTTAAGGGTATACACCTACACACACACACACACACAGCTCTCCCTTCTCCCACTGTCCCAACTCCGGGTACCGTAAATCAGGAAAAGAGCACACATCCGTTTTTTCAGGTCGCTGGCACGTGAGCTGTGTCGCCTGCCTGTCCAGGCAGGATCTCCAATTAATCCAAAGTCATGTGGCACCTTTCACTGGCAAGAGTTCTTTGTACCAAGTTCCAGTCAAAGTCTCTCCTGCTTTCCAGGCCACTTGGCCAAAGGGAGCACGCCAAAGCTGCGTGGGCCTCTTCTACCAAAACTGCACTCCACCAAAAGTGCGTCTCTTCTTCACCTGGCCATAGGGATCTCCATTCTGGCAAAGCTACGTGGTTTTCCCTTTCACCTGGCCAAGAGGGGGTCTGCACCCTGCTGAGACCTGTGTGGCTCTCTCTCTCCTAATGGCTACAGAGGGTCCTCACTCTGCTGAAACCTCGTGTCTCTCTCCCTAATGGCTGCCGTGTCTGGGTTTAAATCCCCCAGTGCCCATCTTCCTCTGCACCCCTATTTCCGACTCCTCCCACGATCAGCTACACCTGCCAGCATTTCTGTATTATTATAAGTTTACTGGGCTGCCATTGTTAGTCTGGGCAGGTATGGTCCCATGTCCTAGAGCCAGTCTCCTCCAAGCCCCCACGCAGGCGCTGTAACTCAGGGGATCTGCCCCCCAATCACATCTTGGGGGGAAGTGACTTCATTCCCCTAGCTCCAAGCATGGCCATAGCCATTTAACATATCCAAGTGACCTGCCAAAGGCTATAGATATGTTAAATGACCAGGCCATGGATTAGCTGCAAGGCTGTGGCTTTACAAAACAGCCCTGCATGTTCCTGGTCTATGTGTCCCTTCCCCCAACTCACACCTTGGGGGTGGGGTGAGGATATCTTAATATTTCCTCCAATATTCCTGTACACTTTGAGTTCTGGACACCATTCCAAATCTTTCCTGGGCCCCCCTTGGCTGCACCCTGTATCAGATCCTCTCAAGTGCTTAGAACACAGCCTTCCGTAGAGAAAAATTACTAAATTAGGGTTCACCATTGCCTTATGAAGCAATGTCTCTTCCTTTCAATTATGAGTGTACATGTTCACCATTGCAGACTTGGAAAGTATTTTGTTTAACAATTACTTAAATAGTGGTTAACATGTGCTTCACAAATATAAACCCATTTTTTTTAATACGGGAGTATTATTGCATCTTCCTTTACAGAGAGGTTATGAGACTTGTCCAAGGCCACATGGCTGGTATCGGGGCTGGATTCAATGCCAAGTGAAGCCGTGAGTCAAATTGCCATCCTCTGTTGTTTTTCAAACAGAAAAAGAAACCAAAAAATCCATAATCCCACCACCCACACAGTTTAATTTTGTTTCCACATGTATTTACTTTCTTTTTTCCTGGTGGTTTACCTGGTGGTACCTTAAAGAGAGGTCGTTTTGATTTTATTTGATTGCTTTACCTTGTCAGGATCATACGTTGTGATCGAAGGTGGGAAAGTATAGGAATTTCATGTGCGGGCAGCCATCTACATCCCGATACCATGCTAAGCACACTACGTATACTTCCCAAGTTGATCCTCATAGCAACCATGTCAGGTGGGTCTTATCTTCCACATACCACTGATGAAGAAGAAAAAAATTATCTTTAAAAAGTCCCACTCTTCTGGGCTTCTCATTCAAAAATAACTGTGCAACAGAAATGAACACAGCCATTTAGAAGCAAAAAAGAACCTTATGTTAGGGTGGTCGGTGATGAGGGCTGTGAAAGAATTCACAAAGAGAAGCAAGTACAGAGAGCAAAGGTTTTATTTTCACTTTCCCAGGGGAGGGGAAGTGCAGAGATGCGCACCAGCAGTGGCAGCGAGAGGCTCGGGCTTTGAGTTTACATCGGGTAACGGGGTGGTTATAGTGCAGGGAGTTTCCACTGGGCTGCAAGTTGTTTCCATGTTGTCTTTGGCTTTGGGGTCCCATGGTCATTATGGTCTGATATGTCCTGTTTCGTGGGTTCCTAGAGCCTCTGCACCTTCAGGGTACTTCCAGTGACTTTCTAGTCCTGAGGATAAAGGCTCATAATACAATTAGGGTCAGTCATGCTTGGGGGTCTAGCTAGCTCTGGGGAAGAGGGCCGGATGGAGAAAGTGGCTTTTGTCCTATTGCCTTACAATGGTGTGGCCTGATTTTACAGATAAGAAAACAAGCCTAGAGAGGATGTGTGACTTTTTCAGTGCCATGCCTCAGGTTGGGGACAGAGGGATAACCATCACCCTCTGCATCCCTACATCCCAGTTGGATGCTATAAGACCATCACACATCTCCTTCCTCCCCACCCGGCACTGGGTTTTAAGTGAGCACTTTTTTTTATTGGTTTCTTTTTTGCTGTTCATTTCCTATGAGCACTAGAAGTGACAGAGAGTCAATGTTTCTGCGCTGATTTGTCCCTCAGCATCCGCCTTGCGATGCGCACGACTGTCTATTTGTCTGAAAAAGCTTCCATGGCACTGTTGATTCTCATGACTGCTCCCATCTCCCTGAATCACCCAAGATATCAGCATCCTTCTCCTGTGGGACCTACATTATATGCAGAGGGATGTTAACTTTGGGCTGAACAAATTGGATTTGGGAGGACATCTCTGATCCATTTTAAGTTAACAAGGACTTAAAGAGAAGGCAGTGTGGCTGAGCAGAGATAATATGGAAGGACCTGGTTAGAATTTTGTCAGATATAATACAACAGGGAGTTAGACTGTGGACATCCAACCGATTAGGTTGAGAGTATATAAAACGCATTTTTAAAATAATGGTCACTGAAAATAGGAGTGAATAGAAATGTAATAACAGCAACTCCTGTTTATATTGAGGGTTATTGTGTGCTAGGCTCTGTGCTAAAATGTTTTCCTTAAATTATCTCTTTTTACCTTTATAACCATCTTAACTATAATCACTCCTCTGGTAAGGAAGGAAGATGAGTTTATGTAACTCTCAGTTATGTAACTTAAAAGCACTGAACCCCCTGTAAAGCGACAGGGCTGGCAGCCATACGTTTTCAATGGACACATTTATTTTCCTCTATAAGATCCATACAAGTAGGAATTCTTTTCTTTTTTTTTTCTGTTTTGTTCACTGTCATGTGTGTCCTAGAGCCTAGAACAGTGCTGGGTGTGGATTTACAATTAAGAAGCCCCCAGCACTGGTTTTTGTCCCTCAACAGATATTAACAGGGCCAAGCCATAATGTTTTCATTTGCTCTGTAAGCCAAGAATGATGCGGCTTGTACGTAGCTCTTTTTAGTCAAAAGTGTTAAGTGCTTCTACTGGTTGCAACAACTTGAGTGAAGAGATAAAACTCTTAACTAGGATGGATTATCTGGGAAGACCCAAACAACCAGAGAGGCTTTGGGTACGTCTTCTAAACCCACGTTTAAGAGGTGGACAGAATGTGGTGGAGGACGCCCGTGTGAGTGGAGGGCAGCTGCCATCCCATACCACAGGGGCCGCAGCCGTGGCTACATGCCTCTGCAGTGCGTCGTCTCACAACATAACAACCCAGCACGAATTGCTCCTACGAAGATAATAAGATAATGGGGAAAGCATCTCTCACTCATTGTCTGTTTCCAGAATGTAAGATAATAATGATTGCGTGCAAAGCATTTTGAAGGGCTACTTATTGCCATTCTGCGGAATGGGATTCCTCAACTCTCTGACACCATTGGCTTCTGAGTGGGCGCAGATCACGGCCCGTGGGCGAAACTGTGGTTGAATGGTTCATGAATTGGCTTGGGCTCTTGGACCTTGACCTTGTTTTTATAACTCTCTAAAATTTTTCCACTGAAGCTATAACTAATATGAAAGGAGAAGGAATCGGCATAGTAAGTAGTAAGATTCTGAGTCCGCAGACAGAGAAATTGTCCACAATGTTGAGACAGGTGAGGCATGAGCTTTAGCCAGTGAGGAGAGGATATAATTTGGCTCTGAATGTTTGAGATTGCTTGACCTTATTTATTTAAAAAAATCTTCAAATTACTTTTTCAATGACTTTGAATGTAGTTTACATTCAAAGGTAGTTTGTACCAGTTTCAGGTGGACAGCCTAGTGGTTAGATAATCAAATATTTCCCTTGGTATTTCCAGTACCCACCTGGCACCATATACAGTTATTACAATATCATTGAGTGTATTTCCTATGCTGTATTTTACATCACCTTGGCTACTCTGTAGCTACCAATCTGTATTTCTCAATCCCTCCATCCTTTTCACTTAATCTCCCCTGTGTTTCCCTGAGTTTGTTTCTGCTTTTCTCATTTATATTGTTCTTTAAATTCCACATATAATTGAAATCGTATAGAATTTGTCTTTCACTGAGTGACTTATTTTACTTGGCACAATACCCTTTAGGTTCATCCATTCTGTTGCAAATTGTAAGAATCCATTCTTTTTTATGGCTGAGTAGTATTCCTTTACATAAATGTACAACAGCTTTTTTTATCTACTTGTCTATTGGTGGGCACTTGGGATGCTTCTATACCTTGGCTATTGTTAACAAGGCTGTAATGAACATAGGGGTGCATGTATTCTTTTGAATTAGTGTTTTGGGTTTCTTTGGATATATGCCCAGAGGTGGAATTGCTGGGTCATAAAGCAGTTTTAATTTTTTAAAGGAAAATCCATACTGTTTTTCACAGTGGCTACACCAGTCTGAAATCCTACAAGCAGAGCACACAGGTCCCCTTTTCTCCACATCCATGCCAACACTATTTGTTGACTTATTAATAATAGCCACTCTGATTTTAATAATATCCCATTGTGGTTTTAATTGCACTTTTCTGCTGATTAGTGATGTTGGGAATCTTTCTATATGTCTATTGGCCATTTGTGTGTGCTCTTTGGAGAAGTGTGTATTTAGGTGCTTTGCCCATGTTTAAAATTGTATCGTTTATTTGTTTTTTTGGAGTTTAGTTGTAAAAGTTTTGGTGTTTAGTGGTAAAAATTTATAACATTTGGATATTAATCCCTTATCAGATATATTATTGGTGAATATGGGTGATCTTATTTCTTAGCTGTAGCATTCCATGATTCCTACCATGAGAAAATATCTATATATACAGACATTTTATATGTGTATTAAATATATGTATATACACACACATATAAATGGCTTATTATTATCAATTACAGCAACAAAAAAAGTCATGGGCTTCAGAGACAGATGGACCTGGATTCAAACCTAGCTCTGCAATAAATTTCCAGTGTAAACTTCAGCAAGTAACTTCAACTAGTTCAGTTTCCTCAACTGCAATTTGGAAGCTATAATACTAGTATCAGGCACTTACTGATGGTATATAAATAAATGTTTTTGTACCTTGGAAAGCTGTTTTGAGGATTGGAAAAAATATATGTAAAGTACCTGATCCATTATAGAAAGTCCCTCTCATGTATGTACATTGCTCTCAAAACCTACCACAGTGTATTTGAGTTTTCAGTTAGCAGGGCTGACTGAGTAGAATATGGGTAGGGAAGACTCATAATCATCTTTAAAACTCTGGGTCCATTTATTTGTCAACTGCTTACTGAAGGCCTTCTGAGAAGTCACTGGCCATACAGTAGTTGTATGTCCCAGTGTGTAATTCAGCTACAGTGCTTCTTAATTGCTGGATTGGACTGAGGCACGTTATTTCATAGCGGCAGGAAAAAATGATATTAAGTAAATACACCATGTTCCTTTCTGATAAATGTTTTAAAAAAAGAAACTGTAATGTATGTCGACTTTTCATCTGGTTTAACACGGATTTTGGCTGTTGTGTGGGAAAAGGGGATTTGAGAAATAAAAAAAATACATAAATGTCCAGTTTAAATTGTTTTAAAAAGAAGCCATATGTTCCATATATATGCTGTTCCATGCTTCCGCCCAAATCCATTAGACTATAAGTTAAGATCATAAATCACATACCTAGTAATGATTAGGATCAAGTAATTTCATTAGAATTCATGTTTTTGCAAAATTTAAGTATATAAACCTATTAGTATTCTGGTAGGAGAGGTGTAATACTAATAAATCAATGTGCAAAAATTAAGTTTAACTCTAGCGGTAGAACATTAACTCTTTCAAATTCCAAGTAGCCCTGAAGGGGCCCAGGTCACATTCACAGTCATTGTCTGTATCCTAATGTCACTGGCATAAGTGACCTGTGGCCACAAGGTAAAAATCCTGCACCTCCCACACCCCACATATGAACAGTAGCACAAAATATGAATTTCAGAGCTGCCTGGGTTTGCAGCCCAAGCCTGATCACTTACTGTCTCTGTGCCCAAGAGTAAATTGTTTCAGTGTCCATGTCTATATATTGAGAAGTATCTATCTCATAGGATTCTTATAAGGGATAATAAATTATATTAATCAATTGTAAGTTACCTGAAACAGACCCTGGCCCATGAGAAGTTTTTGATAAAAAAAGAAAAATTACTGCTGTGCCTGGGATACCAGCTGTGCACCCTGAGGTCTCTGCTCCACCTTAGAAAGGTGGTCAAGTGCATGGAGGGATGGGCCTTAGGGAGATCATCTCAGATTCCACCTCTGCCGCACTTCACCTTGATATTTGATCATTTTACCTTCCGTTTGTAATCAGGGGTGCCTATACCAGAAACACCAACTAAAGAGACTTCTAAATGAGACTCTTCACAAGAAGAAAATGTAAACGAGTCTACCTCATGCCAAATTTCCTCATTCTAGGATTCTGGGGCTGGGACTTTGTCACAAATTTTAGCACTGGTGTTATAAAACAGACTGACAAGGCTGCGGATTGCAAAGCTACGTCAAGCTGGAGTCCTTAACTGTTTGTTACACATTTTTTTTTTGCATTCAGTTTTTACCCATATGCTTACCATTTCTGCTGGCATACTGTACTTCAATGCATTGAGATTTCTATTTCCCAGGGGAAAAATATGGGGTTCTAAATCAGTCAGCATTTTTGCTAAGTCTTAGGGCAAGAAAGTCATGACCTTTGGGAAGCAGTAGGGAAAGAGAGGTGGCAGAAAAATCTATGCCTCTACTCTGTTCCCTTTTCAGAATCTGCCTGAACTGGCATTATTTGAGCTTGTTTTATCTTCCCATTACATTGTGAGTCTTCTGAGGTCAAACCTATGTCTTGTTTGTCTTTGAACAATAAATGGTAACCATAATAATGACAGCAGGCAGTGTTTACCACACAGCAGACAGTGTGCTGAGTGCTTTACCTGATTTAGCTTATTTAATACTCAGAATCATTCTAGCTATTGCTTTTAACAGATGGGAAACTTAGGCTTAGAAAGGAAAATTAATAAGCTCAAGGTTGGATGGCTGAGTGGCTCAGTCAAGTTTGGGACCAAGGTTTGTCCAGCTTCCAAGTGCATTCCTTGGATCTCTACCCTGTGTTTCTCATGTGGCATACAGCTTAGTGCTGGGAACCTGGTAGGAGCTCAAAAAATAAATGTTCCTTCCTTCGGGACAGCTGGATAGAAAGAGCAAGTCTGAGAGAAGCATGTGGTGGGAGCTTAATGGAATAGTTTGTGTTCTCTGTCCTTTAAAAATATGCCTGTTTATGTATGCATTGCTTTATACACTTTCAGTAATTAGAGGTTACTAGTTTTTATGTTTAAGAAAGCATTTTGGAGTAATAATGCTCACCTCGTAAAAGTGAGGATCACACAAATTGGCGTATGTGAAAGCATCATAAGTCATCAGGAACTTTATCCATGAAAGCCACGATCAAGTTCTTCTCCCAAGTGGCTAATGCATTGGGAGCACTGAAGACTCTTGCCCTTGATGAATGAAAGAGGGTAGATCAGAGAAGTCTAAGACAGGTGGCAGAGATGCACCGGAAGAATAAGGCAGAGGAATATTACCCTGGAATGGTGCAAATGCAGAATGATCATTCCTTTGATCAGGCACACTGCCCATTTTCTGACCCTCGGGGTGACACCTGGCAGGGAAAGGCCAGAAGGGAAGAGAACGGGAGCCACCTGGATGAATGAAGCTGAGGCTAAGAGGAGCCAGTGAAGTTGTAGCTCCAGGGATGAAGGGAGTGGGTTTCTGAAGGATCCCTAGAAGAGTCTGAAAATAAAAAAAGGAAGATTTGCCAAGGCATAGCCTTTATTGAGTATCATGCACAGTTTAGTTAAGCTCTAGTTTCACTGTCATGGGCTGAATGTTTGTGTCTCCCCAAAATTCATATGTTGAAGTCCTAACTCCCAGTGCAATGGTATTTGGAGGTGGGACCTTTGGGAGGTAACTAGAATTGGATGAGGTCACAATGGTGAGGCCCTCAAGATAGGATTAGTGCTTTTGTTAAAAAAAAAAGGCACCAGAGAGCTTGCAGCAAGAACACGTCTGTCTGCAAACCAGGATGATGACCCACACCCGAACCTGACTATACTGTATACTGGCAGTCTGATGGCAGACTTCTAGCTTCCAAAACTATAAGAAAATAAATAAGTCCCCCAGTTATGGTAGTTTTTAATGGCTGCCCTAGTGAATTGAGACACTATCACAAAAGTCAAGTAAATTTTAGAGAATGTAATTCACTAGACCACTGGTTTTGTTGTCAAATATGGCAGGCATCCAGTGTAACGCAACCACTTGTATCAAAGTGGCAAATGTTTCATCTTTTGATTTTAGGATTATCTCTTAAATGGAATCTCCCCCACTGTTCAGTCCCTTTTTCTGTTCTCTTCTCCACTGCAAATATTATTCACTCAACATGGTTTAGATTTGCTCATTTTAGATTTTTCGTAAAAAAAGAATATTTTTAAACACTAAGCCCATTAAGTCTAAATACCTAAAACGACCATGCTCCTCACCCCCATTCCCATTACACACACCTGAGAAGTTTTACTGACGAGCATAACTTATTTTCCTGCCAATCTGAAGCTCACTAGCCTACCTGTAAGGGATTAGGTGTCGAAAAGATGACTTTCATTTTAAAATCTAAGTGATGATAAAAATAGAAGTAACTAAAGGCCATTTCATGTTTAGAATTAATAATGAAAGTCACTTCTCCTACCTTGAAAACAGAGTTTATTTCTCAATTTGAAAGCTGGAAGTGGCACCCTGGCTGGATGTCTCAGTTGGTTGGAGCATCATTCCATACACCAAAAGGTTGTAGGTTTGATTTCCGGTCAGGGCACATACCTGGATTGTGGGTTTGATCCTCATTTGGGGTGAGTATGGGAGGCAACCAATCAATGTGTCTCGCATCAGTGTTTTTCTCTCCCACTCTCCCTTCCTCTCTCTCTAAAATCAATAAACATATCCTCAGGTGATGACTAAAAGAGGAACTGGTGATTTTTATGTACTCCAACAACCCTCACGATTAGCTTTGGAATGATTGTCAGTTTTCAAAAGGACTTGAAAATGCTAGTAGAACCAGGGTCCAAGAAATCAACAATGATGGTAATGAAAAAGGCATTTCATTGTCTGGAGGTCATAAATTCTCTTCCACTGCATCTTCCTTCCAATAAATTAGAAAAAAATAAAGTGACTGAATGTCAGGGTCTCAGGAGTGAGAAAAAAAGGAAGCTTCAAACTACAATGTCCAATATGTGTGTGTGATAAGTTACTTCTGGCAGGTTGACATCACTGATTGATCATGGCTTCAGAACCACCTTTTTTCTTGCCTGGAAACAACCTTCAAATTTTGGTGGCAATGAAGATTGACTTTATGTTTCTCACAGCCCAGTCAGAATGATTCAAAGAGAGAATTGCAGATCTTATCCCATTGTCCTAGCAAAGAAACTGATTTAAAAACCTGTTTGCAGAGAGTGGTTTTAACTATATTATGGTCCAAAATTGGATGCTCTTTTTGAAACAGGATGAAATTTGATCCCTTTGTCAATGACAATAGAGGGTTCATTGCCTACATAATAGAAGCTTGTGTGTGGTTGCTGATTCCTCAAAATGTTGCCCCAGTTATAAAGCAAACAAAATCAACTCTAGGCGATGGGATTGTGAGGAAACTCAAGGCCTTGCATAGTGGACACCTCTGCCTTCAGCAACATGCCTGGCTTGACCATTACAAACATTCATCTCTCCTGCAATGCCTCTGATAAGATTCTTTCCCACGTAGTGCAGGTTAGCATTCCCGTTTAGAGTAGGGTTACAGAAAGCTTCCAGAGGCCACCTGTTTGACAACAGTGACACTCCGTGGGACCACCCTTTTATCTTCCTGCATTTAAAGCCCATTGTCTCTTTGTGTATCCTAACCATGGAGGGCACGTCACTTTTTCTCCGTGTTACAAATCCTCTTGAGCAGAAGGCAATTCTGAAAGTAGCTTTCACTGCTTTTTTCTTCTTCTTCAGGGTGAGTAATCCTACATTCTGCAAGGTTTCTTCCCATAGGACCTAGTTTCCCTCTCATAATTTTCTGTGATTAGTGGTGGCTTTCTAAGATCTTTCTCCAGTTTTGGTTGGGCCTAATCAAAGATAACCATGATGTATGTGTCTCCACAATGCTTATAAATGTTGTTTGCCCTCAAGGCTCTCTAGCTAACTGGACTGGTCAGGCCTGAGGCTCCTTAAATCACTGAAGTTATTCATCACTCCTGTCTTCAAAACTCTCCCCTATTGAAATGCATAAAGTGATGGGAAAAGAAGGGGAGTGTTGTTCCCAGAGACCTGTGTTGTAGATTAATGTTCTGGGCTAACTGGCTGACAGCACGGTACAGAAGGAGGTGGCATGGTTCAATGTAAAGAACACAGGCCTGAGAGTCCGCAGGCAGGGCATTGCATTTCCCTGGCCCTGACCCCTGCCGAATGGGTAATCTGGGACATGTGTCAAAGCTCTGGACCTCTTAGCTGCATCAGGAAGATACTGGGGAGATGATATTTACAATCCTACTCATGTCTGAAATTTAGAATTCTGTAACTTAATACCAGGCAGGACTATAAGAGGATATAATACAAATTTTATTTCCAAGGTGAAAAGGGTTGAGTAAGGTCAGGACCGACAGTGCCCTGGGCATAAAGGAGCTGCAGGGGACTATCTGGATGTAGAGTGTCGACTTTGGATGCTTGGAAACTGGGGAGATGGGGTAAAAGTGGGCTTCCCTTTTGTCTGGGCCCCGGCCAGTGTAGAAGACAATGTCTGAACTCTTCTGCGCTTCCTTATGTAAGCCCAGCTCTGCTGAACTAGATCTCAATGTTACTGGGGACATTTAGAGTTTACTTCATATATACCTTTGAGGAAAATCTTATTTGTGGAAGGCAAAATCATCTTCTCTTCTAGAGTTGCCAAGATGATAAATATCCTGGCAGAAAGGTTGATGGTTCTTTATCAAGTTGTGTAGTAAACCCAAGAGACAACTAGGATTTATCTTTCCTTTAATTTTAAAACACATAGCTCCCGAGAGCTTTGCAACCAGAGAGGTTTCGACTTTAGCACTTTTGTCGGCGGTATTGAGAAGTGATAGGTCTCATCTGAAATGAGCAAACAAATGTCCTGAACCTCAGGCCCAATAAGTTTGTATCCTTTTATTAGTTAAGCTTTAATATAACATAGTGATTAGGAGCATACATTCTGGACACAGCCAAATCTGGGTTGCAGTTTTGACTCTCATTTCATAGGACAACGATCTCAGTGAAGAAGGCTAAGGCTTTCAGCTTCCGTTTTCCTCATTTGTCAAATGAGGATAGTAAGAATAACTTCTATATCATAAGGTTATCATATTGATTAAATCATACAAAGTTCTTAGTCCAACGCCTGGCATATGGTAAGTGCTCAGTAACACATCATCATCATTACCAATTTCATAAGTTGATAACATCGTGGCCCTAATGTGTGTATAAACCACACTCAGAGAAGTGGTGCAGCCTTACAATATGCTTCTCATTTCCGGCTACTGGACATGACCCTTGAAAATGAGCTGGAATGTGTCAGTTAAAAATTTCACAGAAATGGTTTGAGGACTGCTTTGAGTTAGATTCCCAGGCCAGGCCAGTGTCTGATATTAAAGTATTCCTGCAGGCATATTGAAGTATTATTACTATATATTGCTTTGAAAACAAAAGCTGAGACCTTGTCCTCATACTACCCTTTAGGATAGGTTGATTGGTTGAGCCAAACTTATTTTCTGGTGAGATCGTTGTTTAGATCATTGTGAGACAAAAGGCCGAGAATAGATGGATGACCAATTGGCCTGTGTACCAATGCCCTAGCTTTTTTCATTTCTCATAAACAACAATGAAAAAGAAACAAATTTCACCATGGTTATGAATCTGGTCCTCTACGGACAAAGTCATTGCAATTACAAAGGTCCATATGAAATGGAAACAATATTGCATTTGACGCCATCACACCAACATTTTAAAAAGTGTTGTATGCTTTTAAGGGCTTTTGTTAAGAACAATTTTTTTAAGTGGAGGTTAGTGATAAGTTGAAATATATTATTGAGGGAGAGGTAGATGCATAAAAGTTGAATATGGGCTTTTCACTACACTTTTCTCTGTGAATTCTAAATTCATGTTTTTATTTTTTATTTTGTGAACTTAAACAAGTTCAAGCTGTAAAATGACATCTGTGTTTATATAAAACAACAAACATCATCTGAATTTATTAATATAAAGCATTTTACACCTAGAAAAGACTGAAATAACTAATGTAGTAAGCAGATGGGAAAATATAATAAATAATCTGTCTTTCATTGACATTTATCTCTTTTCCTTATTCAATAATGGCAGAGTAAATAGACAAATGGACTTTTTAATATTTATAGTCTGCCATAGTTTTTTTGAAAATGCTTTTATTGGAAACTCATTTTTAACATATTGTATTGAGTATCTAACCAAATAATCTGCATTTTATGATGTGCAAGTTTTAAGTCACTTTGGGGAAAAAGACAAACCTAATTTATGAGGGTTTTCAAATGTAAATAAAAGCCAAGAGTGTTTTCTGAAATGGGGAATGTTTTAGTGAAAGCACTGTAAGCTAAGGTACTTAAATCTAAATTTTGTTTTCAAATTTATATTTGTTCTCGTATACAAAGCAAAAGATCTAAGATCAAAAAATCAAATGGACTTAGTGTTTTCAGCTTAAAGGAAAGAGAAATCAAGGAAAAACCAAATTTAAAAGAATCTTCAATTTAGAAAAGGGTTATGACTGAGGGAATAGAGATATATTGTTCTGTTTTTATTTACATATGAAAGGCTGAAAACTTTTAAGAAAATAAACAGCCTACGAAAATTACCATATGGAGGTTTTCAGTTGGCTAGAAGCCAGCATTGGTGAGAGTTTTTAACATGCAGTTGAGTCTGCAAGAATTTGGAAGCCTTCTGTGAGATCTTTTGAAATACAACAGATTTTTTTTTTTCATTTTGGCTTGAGTTTCTCAGGTGTGATTGTGTCCAAATCCATTCCCACCCTCTTCAAAATATCCCACTTTCATTGTTTTTTGGCAAAGCATGCTACATTTCTCCATGGAAGCTGTTTCAGATATGTGCTGTTAAACTAATTCGGAAAGGAAACCATTAGACTGAGGTGTTTCTGACTCCTTGGTGGCTCACGTGGGCGAACCCAAACCTAAGCCTGAAAATTCTTCAAGGTTATGAAATCAAAGCGTAAGGACAACCCGTTACAAACAGTCGAGTAGAGTTTAAGCTACAGCCAATCAGTTTCCTCTCCTTGCTTCTGCTCCTTCTCTTGCCTCAAGTTCCTGTCTGCGGCATGCCCCTAACCACCTCTAGTTTGGTGTTGCCCAGTTCAAATGGATTTTGCTCAAATAAACTCTAAAAATTTTTAATATGCCTCAATTTGTCTTTTAACAGCATCTAGGGAAATATAAAAGAGTAATTATTTTTGAGTTTTATTTTCACCGTGAGCAGAGAGCAAATACGACTGTCCCGCTTATGTATTTCAAATCCAATTGAAATCTGGAAACACAGGGAAGTAGTTGCTTTTCTGGATGCTTCCATACATTAAAAAAAAAACAAAACCTTTTCTTGTTGCATCTCGTAATAAGAGTTCTTTCAATGCTTATGGCTTTAAATATTTTTCCCAGTCTGCAGGTAAACCATCCAACCAGGGACTTGGGGCCATCATGCACATTGGTGACATTGTGTGGCAGTTGTGATGACAAAGTGAAAGGACAGTCTTCACCCACACACCGTTCTTTCATTCAGTTGCCAATATAAAACAATTATATATTTTATTTTTTATTTTATTTTTACTGTTGTTCAAGTACCGTTGTCTCCATTTCACCCCCACCCCACACACCCCTGCCTCCCACCCTCCATCCTACCCGCCTTTCACTTTATCTGCGTGTCCTCTATACACGTTCCTTGATCACACTTCCCCTATTTCCCATTATCCTTCTCCCCTTCCCCTCTGGTTGCTGTCAGTATTATTTCTAAATGTTGCTTATTTTAAAATAGGAATTAGCATAAATTCATACATAGGTTTCCTTTCTGTGACAGAAATGTGTCATTTCTCAAGGCACAACTCAGATCCCTACATTCGATCTGATCCCGCTGCATTCAGAGACTCCAGCCTGGGAGAATCCTTCTTCTGACATACAGAGACTATGAATCTTTCCTTGGGGGGTTATTTTCCTCTAATGGGGATGGGAAAAGAAGGCAAAACAGATGTTAGAGAAGAAACTAAACTTTTTTTTTCCCCCACCAGAAAGCCATAGGTAAATGAAGTCAAATTTAGAACTTTTAGCCAGGACCAAGATGAAATGGTCAGGTGGCTTAGGGTCTAGAGAGAACCATCCTAAGAATCAGAGAATTGAATGGTCATTAAAAAGAGATGAAAGGCTTTATTATGCACGTCGTCTGTACCCTGGCCAAATGACATTTTAAGCATTTCCTAAAACTAAGGGAGAGCATGCAGGTTTGCAAACTTGAGTCTGCCTTTTATTTGGCAAGTCATGTACTCTTTCTATGCTGAATGTCTTTATGAGTAAAATGAAGATCAAAATAGTAGCTGTTCCTAGAGATTTTAGCCACAATGTACACAAAGACTTCGTATGGTGCCCAAAGCACAGTAACAGTTTAATAGACACTTACCGTCAGTATACTGAAAAGTATTTAGTAAGGCAGGAATTGTAAACAAAACTTAAAGCAGAGTGGCTGTAATGTAAAATATGTTTGAAACATCAGGATAGTCTCGCCTTTATAGTCTCATTTTAGTGAAGGTTAAAATATTTATAAGGTTTACATGAGATCTCTCCTGATATTTCCCCTTAATACTGTATTTATAGAAATATACACATACAGCCTCCTAATTTATCTACGTTTGGTAATGTAAATGTTAAGTTACTGAACGTTCGTGTCATTTACCAGTGGGGATTTCAGGATTCTAACACCGATGGTTGGGGCGAACTCGTACATAATAGCAACTCTCTGCATCAAAATACTACCTTCTAAAAAGGACCTGTTAAAGAACAAAATTAAACTGAGTAAATTTAAATATCTAATTGGCTTTATTAAGTGATTCGTGATTGAGCAACATCCCATCTAGCAACCAGAAGGGTGTTCTGAGGGGCTGTGTAGAATGGAAGGGTTTATAGTAAAAAGGANATACACATACATCCTCCTAATTTATCTACGTTTGGTAATGTAAATGTTAAGTTACTGAACGTTCGTGTCATTTACCAGTGGGAATTTCAGGATTCTAACACCGATGGTTGGGGCGAACTCGTACATAATAGCAACTCTCTGCATCAAAATACTACCTTCTAAAAAGGACCTGTTAAAGAACAAAATTAAACTGAGTAAATTTAAATATCTAATTGGCTTTATTAAGTGATTCGTGATTGAGCAACATCCCATCTAGCAACCAGAAGGGTGTTCTGAGGGGCTGTGTAGAATGGAAGGGTTTATAGTAAAAAGGATGAGACGTGGGAGGTATTGACCAAAAAAGAAATAAACATTATGTTTAGATCAGGACTTCTTCTTTTGGGGGGAAGGGAAGGAGGTGAAGTGTTTTCATTATGCCGATTGCCTCTTCTTTCTTTGGGAAGGTTGGGGGCAGATGGAGAGGGCCCATGTGATAGATGGCCTTATTGGTGTTGCCCAGAAGATTTCAGACTGGTTGATTAAGATTATATTTCTTGGAGAGGTTGAAACAGCAATTGGCTTAGTTATTAAATCTAGCTTTGCTGTCATGTGCTGTAGCACAGGTGATGCCATTTTGGGCCTGTGGTTTTCTTTTAAACAGAATTTTAGTGCCTTGGGAGAATTCAGGCAAGAAGTTACAGATCTCCCATCTACTCATGAAGGTTGTTTTGTTTGGCTGCTTGGCTGGTTTTTTATTTGCTGGGTTAGGAAAAGTTGTAGCAGAACTGGAGTATGGGAGAAGAAATTTGGAGTGAGTATGCTAAGTAGAATGCCATTATTTCATCACAGCAACTCTTGTGATAAAGTTGATTAAAAACTCCTCTGCACAATTAACTGATAGAAGATTTAATTTTGAATCTGGCTTCAACATCAACTAAAAATACACTGAATTGAAAGTCAATTCCAAATTCCAATCAAGCTTCTTTAAGTATCTGAACCATTCCCTAATTTCTATGACAACCGACCCGTGCTTCTTCCTATCTCACGTGAAGCTGAGACTGACAGTGACCTAAATCAATGCCATCTCTAACAACTTCAGATTTTAGACGCCCTTACATTGTATGAGTGTTGAAGAAATGTATCTATGCCTTAAAAATCCAAAACTTTGTAACCTGAGGTCATTTGAGTGTCAACACCAAAATTTCAGTAGGCAAATATCAAATTTTGTTGCATTTTATTTGATAATTTTTCTCTATGCTAATCTAGTCCATCTTTAACCTTTCTCTTTGNAAGTCAATTCCAAATTCCAATCAAGCTTCTTTAAGTATCTGAACCATTTCCTAATTTCTATGACAACCGACCCGTGCTTCTTCCTATCTCACGTGAAGCTGAGACTGACAGTGACCTAAATCAATGCCGTCTCTAACAACTTCAGATTTTAGACGCCCTTACATTGTATGAGTGTTGAAGAAATGTATCTATGCCTTAAAAATCCAAAACTTTGTAACCTGAGGTCATTTGAGTGTCAACACCAAAATTTCAGTAGGCAAATATCAAATTTTGTTGCATTTTATTTGATAATTTTTCTCTATGCTAATCTAGTCCATCTTTAACCTTTCTCTTTGTGCACCCCTACTTCCTTCAGTTCTCCTATTTTTCCTGTAAGCTGTGATAGCTCAATTGATTCAAGTCAGTATTCATTGAGTATCTCTCATGTATCAGGCTGTGTAGAAGTTTTGCCTCTGTCTTGGGGAAAATGTAGTGAAGGGTCCTGCCCTCACAGAGCACACACGAGGTAGGCGAAGCCTAACCAACAAGGAATTACAGTGTCATGGGGTCAGGGCTCTGGTAGGGAAAATACAGTGTTGTGAGAATGCCACTCAAGTGCCATCTCAATACTTCTTTGATGGGGTAGGATCAGAGGCCTGTGTTAGAGGGACCTTGTCCCCTCCCCTTCTACTTTAAAACCTTGGAGACACAAGCATGTCTGGGACTCTGTTCTCTTAATTAGTTGGTTTCAGGACCTTAGGCAAGGAGATGACCTTCAGTGTATACGCAGTGGTAGTGACAAGGAGAATTGGGTCTCCCTGGAAACCATCTTTCTTTCTAAAATAATAATGGTTTCGCATATCAAATAGCTTGCCAAAAAAAGTGCCAACAGTTTTTTTTTTGTTTGTTAGTTTTTTTTTACCCCTGTTTGTCAGCACTTCTCTAGACTCAATATCTGAAGAGAGGAAAACTGAGTTTGGCTTAGCCTCACACATCACCAGCAAAATTGTTAATGTGTTGGAATGCTCAGATCTTATGAAGGGAGCTGGAAAAAATAGAAAGATGATTCTGCTTTTTTCTTTTTTTTTTCACTTTAATTCATTTTCAGCGTTATATAGGGCAGTCGGCTAACACAGATGAAGCTGAAAATTTGCCTATGGTTCCAGTTGTAAAGATTACATTTAAATGCACATACAAAACACTCAGTAAGTAAATAATACAGCAGATAAGGTATGGGATTAACAGAGACATCTAGAAGTAGCTGGATGCCAACAGTCATTAACGGAGTATTTCAAAACACATCTGTTCACAAATTCAGAACTTTTTGGCCTTTTATGTCTCCTCAGCTATCTTTACCTCTTACTCATGAGCCCTGTCTGAAGGGTATAGATTTTCTGACCATATAAATACCCATTTCTTTCTCCCTGTGTAAATCTGTCTATGAAAAATCAACAAAACCCCAACAGTATGACCAAAAGGTTTTATGGCACACCTGGTAGAACACAAAATCAAAAGTTTTGACCCATAATGGATTTGGACCCTAATCCATTTTGGCGCTTAGTGGATTTTATGCCCCAGAGTAACTTCATTTCCTTGAGCATCAGTTGCTCCTCTGCATAGTGATGTCTCATGTATGTACATATCTTTTTTTTTTAACTTTGTTTTTTTTTTCCTGATAGGACTTTCTGTGATGAAAACTCGTAAGGCATGTATCCCCCACCCTGTCTTTCAGGCAGATTTTTACACACTGTGTTTATAGTTTCATTTTAGCGAAGGTAAACTTATTCATGAGGTCTACATAAAATCACTTAGTGGATACCCCATTGGTGATGAGTCCTTGAGTGCCGAGACGGGCAGAGAAAGTAGGCAGAGATAGGCAGAGAGTGCCGAGACAGGCAGAGATAGGCAGTGAAGAGATGGGAGGAGCGAAGTTTATCTAGGAGCACTCGGAGTCCTGGAGGCCCCTCCGACTCCTGCCGATGGTGGTGTGTCGGAGGGGACAGGAGCAGAGTCACCTGGAGCACACAGAGCTTCCCCCTTCCTCCCACCCCCTGTCACTGCTGGGACCACAGGCAGGAGGGCTCTACGAAGGCAGGCATCCTTGGCTAAGCAGGACACAGAAGTGGCATGAGGCAGCTTCCACAGAGTTCCCTTTCCGAGTCATCTGGTGGGCGCCCTTTGTCCTTCATTCTTTGTCCTTTTATCTATTCCTATGCTGGGAGCAGAGATCTGATAGAAGATACATCTAGCTGTTACCTTCTTTCATGACAGTGGGACCATACTCTAGGGAGTGGAAGCAGCTTGGTTCTTGAGACCCTTAGACAGTAGAGTCTCCATGCTGCCCTGGATGACTCACTTCATTTACTTAAGGGAGAAACAAGCTCCCCTCTTATTAAGTCATGATTATTTGGAGTTTTTACTACTTTTTTTCTGCTTTCCACTACTTTCAAATTGTAGCACGAAGGCACCTAACCTACCTCTTATCCATGGAATGTTCTATTCTGCACCAATGATATGTAATGTTGGACAGTTCATCCTGAATCTCACTTTCCTTATTTACAAAATGCGAATCATCGGACTCAACATTCCTGGTAGAAAAAGAGCAAGTACAAGGACCCAGAGATGGGAGTGGGCATGTGCAGTTTAAAAAGTTGGAAGTAGGTCAGTATGGCTGCAGTGTAGCCATTAAACATTTGACCAATATTTGGTGAGCTGGTATGCCATTGGTGCACTGTGGCATACTGGCTAGAGACTATTTGCCAACAGTTCAGATCCGTGGCACCGCATGTGAATTCCCCATGGCTTGACCAACACTTCGGTTTCTAGCCTTGTCTTTCACGACTCTTCTTCTCCCACATTGCCATCCAGACTCACTTTATACTTGCTCATTAAGTCTTTATACTTTAATTCACACTATTCCCTCTGCCTAGAGTGACAACCCAGAGCCTCAACTTTGCCTGTAGAACTCCTGCATTTTCTACGTATTGCTTCACATGCAACTCCAGTGTTGCCTCCTCTAGGTGGGCTTTAAAAAAATACCCATGTCATTGGCATGTACTACTTGTACATGCCAATGACATGGGTGTTATAATGGGTACTATAATACCCAATATTGGGTATTATAATGGGTACTATAACATGGGTACTATAATGGGTACTATAATACCCATGTTATTGGCATGTACAACCTGTAGTGGGTTGACTCATGGCCCCCATCCTGGAACCTGTGAATGTGACCTTACTTGGAAAAAGACTCTTTGCAGATGTAATTAAGAATCTTCAGATGAGATCATCCTGGTTTATCTGCATGGTCACTAAATTTAATGACAAGTGTCCCTACAAGAGACACACAGAGGAGAGACAGATGGTGAAGAAGATAAGACCCGGTGAAGATGAAGGCAGAGATTGGAGAAAGCAGCCACAAGCCAAGACACATGTTGAGTTCCCAAGTCCTGGAAGAGGCGAGGAAGCTCCTCCCTTGGAGCCTTCGGAAGAAGCGTGTCCCGGCTGACACCTTGATTTCAGACCTTTAACCTCCAGAATGGTGAGAAAATAAATTTCTGTTGTTTTAAAACAGCAAGTGTGTGTCGATGTGTTCCAGCAGGCCTAGGAAACTAGGCTTTTCAAATTACATGTAGCAATTGTCCCTCAATTTAATGATTTGTTTGAGGCTGTCTCTTGCATGTAATATAGAGTGGAGCTCTTTACAAAGAGGCAACATATCTTAGTCACCTCTTATAGCCCGTACCTAGGCCAGAGTGTGACAGGCGGTTTTCACTTGTTAAATAAATGGCGAGGGGGTGGAGGGGTGGAGACAAATAAATAAGAACTAAATATTTCAACGCCTTGACTTCAAAGTGTTAAAAAACAAATATTTTTTTTTCCGAAAGTCACTTGTTTACAAATGTTAGATTCTCCTGCCCCCACTGTCAATGTGGTCCTGAGCACTCTGGGTTTCTTGCTGGGTTTTATTCGGCATCCTACCAAATCGAAGGAAATTAGATGTTCATGCTTCTCCTTGCTTCCTGGGGTTTAACCTTCCTTCTGAGCATGTCCTTTTCACTTTCACAGCAAGGCAGTGCTCACACGCACCCTGAGAGTGTGGGATTCAGCACCATGGGGGACCAAGGTCTCTACCTCTCTGTCTTTCCTGAATGCAAATGTTTGACCCTGGCATGGATTCAGAGTGGAGATGGGTGTATATTTATTCTAACGCGTTTTTCCAATGGTGTGATATTTTCATTGCATGATGAAAGGGACAGTGAACCACATACCCTGAGTGACTAGCCAGGGAGTTTCATAATTAGGTTTCTCACCTGTTGATTCTAATTGGCTGAGATTAACTGACTTATTGTGTTATCTCTTTGGGTTTGAGGTTTTCTGGAACCTCATTTTTCATTTGAAAAGCCAGAATCAAAGATCAGGGGACAACTGACCACAGCTCATATATAAAAGAAATATGTTCATCATTTAACAGTGGAAAAGAAGCATACAGATTCGGTGGTGAACAAAGCCCGGAATTCTCATTCAGCTCTGCCTGTGCTTTGCCATCTCACTGGGGCTGTGTTTATACTGCCTCTCGGTTTTCTAGGTCAGTGGTCCCCAACCAGGCACCATCAGGCCCTGGGCAGGGCATGGCAGGGCTGGGGTCCCCTGTTATAGATTATCTATGCAACTTATTCAGTCAGGTGTTTACTGAGCACCTACTATATGCCCAGGTACTACTCTAGGTGCTGGGATATAGCCATAAATGAAACAAGAGAAACAATTCCTTCTCTTATGAAGTTTATATCCCAGTGCACTTTGTAAATTGTAACAATATAATAATACAAACAAATTTAGTGACTATTTTTCATGCCCTGCTCAGGTATGGCTCACCCACTAAAGCTTCCTTGTTAATATTAAAATGGATTCACCAGTGATTTACAAGAAACCCCAGAGGACAGAAGGAGAGACACTCAAATCAAATATCTCTGTGTCCTTAACGATTTCATTCTGGCTTTCTAGACATGCTGCTTGTGGGAGCCGGGTGAGTTCAGTGTCCGTGGTTTCCATGGCTGAGTCCCTGTAACAGGACTGTCATTGACTCCTGTTTTGTACCTGTTTACTTCAGCCAGAGCCTAACACAGTTTGAAAGGCGGCTTTGCAAGAGTTGCTGGGAGTATTTTTTTGCATTGCCTACCTGTGTGAAACTTAGTTAAAGATTAGTAGGCATTCATTTGTGGAAGTTTATTTTTTATTGGTAATAAGAAAAATGAGGATGAAAGGCAAAGGTAGGTTCTCCCACCTGACACATTAAAGGGAAATGATTTTGACGAAAGATTAATTTAGGAATTAATCATTGAGGAGGCACTGGCCATGCATGCCATATGACCACAAAGGCTAAGGAAAAGCAGAGTGGTAGATACAATTCATACATCAAAAACGAAACAAACGACAAAACACATAGCCCCAACACCACCCTGGAAAAAGACACACAAACTTATGGCAATTTGTGTCGTAAGTATTCTGAAAGGGGAGGCAGCGTGGTAGAACAGAAATAGTGTGCCTGTGGATTCAGACCACACTAGCTTTGTGATTTCCTCAGCTGAAAACTAAAATAGTAGTTAACGCATGGTCCATGCTGTTCTCAGATTTCCCACTCATTCTCTTGGTTCAAACTCACATTCTATAAGGTAGGTACAATTACAATGCAGAAAATTAATTTGATGAGGAAATAAAATTAATTTATTTTCAATAAATGAGAAAAGGTCCAAAAAGCTTCTATGAAAGCATATCATAGGTTTTGTCAAAATATTAGTATTATTTTTTTAGACAACTCTGCTTAAACCTAAGCTTGCCGTGTTTCTGCTGTGTGATTTGTAGGGCCACAGGCTTACTCTTTGTAAGCTATAGTTGTATGTTCATTGCAGGGTTTTCATCATATGGAACAATTTAACACAGGTAAAAAACCTACAATAATTTCTGGAGCATAGACAATGATTAGTCAAAGTTAGTTCCCCCAGTAGCAATCTAAGCATGGTGGGCTAGAATGCATTTATTTCTCCACTCTCCCAGAGGTGATCTAGAGCAGAGCTTTCCAATAGAAATATAATGCAAAATACATATATAATTAAAAAACTTTAGTGACCACATTAAAACAATAAAAAAGTGAAATTAATTGAATAAATACTTTATTTAACCTAATTTGTCCAAAATATTATTTCAATCTGAAATCAACATAAAATTACTGGTGAGATACTTTTTATTTTTCATTATTAAGTTTTTGAAGTCTGGGGTATATTCTATACTTACAGCATCTCAATTTGGACAGTAAATTTTCACTGGAAATACTTGATTTATATTTAGATTTCATAAAATTAACAGCTGACAGTGCAGAGTTACATACACTCAAGTTGTTCCTTAAAAGTTTTCTAGTAAGTGAATTAAGTGTGAGTTTTGAAATTTAATTAATTTATTGGGGTAATATTTATTAATAAAATTATATGAGTTTCCCGTGTATAATTCTATATTTCATCTTTATATTGCATTGTATGCCACCCCCCAAAGTCAAATCTCCTTCAAATTTAAATTATTATTTTACACAAGGCGTATTTCAAATGCTTGATAACCATATGTGAGTAGTGGCAATTCATTAGAAAAGATGGATATACATCTTTCCCCATAATCAGACAAGAGTGGGAACTTTCTGCTCTCTCTGACCCCAAAGAACCTCTGTTTTAGGCCTCTTAGTTTGGGTCAAGGGCTGTAGATATCGCTGAAACTCTTACTTAAGATGGAATATAAAAGTGATGCCCATTTTTTTGTGAGGTTCCTGAGGTTAGGGCTGATGTTGGAAACATTCCTGGATCCCACTGGGTCAGAGCTGGTAGGAAAGCTCCAGGCTGGATGAGTCCTGATCAAAATTCAAAAGACTCAGTTGGAACCAGATGGACTCAGTAACTCAACCAGTTGGACTTCTATATCGAACGCAGAAGTGCATTTGCCAGGCTGTTTTCCAAATATTCAGTCAGTGAGAAAGGAAATGGCCATAATCCTGAAACAGAATAAAAAGGGGAAAGAAAGCATGAGGGGTTTTTTTTGGTGTTATATCATATAGAAAAAATAAAACCTAGAGAGCTTTGGAGGTATATGGGGAAACAGTGAATTCAGGAAAAGCAGGATTTGTTCTCTGGGACAGAGGTGAGATGTTACTTGAAATACTACACTGTATTTAGCCCTTTTTACACTAACTACTAGGTGTAATTCAGAGAAATATAGTTAAGATTAAGAGTTTCCAGTAGGGATAAATGAAAAGGCTTGCAACTTGGAATAAGAGAGCCTGAAGAGGTCATAGTAATCCTGGACAAACACATCATACAGAATCAATATGAATATTTGAAATCAAAGAGGCAGTGTGAGGTAGAGTAATAATATTAGGGCTTTTATTTTGACCCCCAAATGCCCAATATTGATGAAACTTTACTATAAGTAGTGAGACTTAATGGACAAAGGAACAATATTAGTTTCATTCTGTGATTTCTTTAATAATAATAAAAAAAACAGATAGATACTCACTCTACATGTAACAAGGTACAGAATACAGTCTACTGTACATAAATACCACACAGGGGAGGTCAAGTTAGAATTCTCCCCTTAGGCATTTTTTTGCCAACTTTAGAAACCAGGTAGTTGACAGGCGTATAAATAATTTGTTTCTAAATGGAATGGTCAAGTCTATGTGTATTTTCATAGACCACTGTTTTCTTGGTAGGCCCTTCATTAAGTCCGGCAGGCAGCCTTAGGCCAGTGCCAGCCAGAGAAGCAGGCGTGGCTCATTGATTTGCCCAAGACCCAATCTGTGGTTAACGACAGAGCTGAGAGTAGAACACAGGTCCTCTGAGTCTCCCAATTCATTGCTCTCCCAATAGAGAAACCTTGTGCTTTCTACAAGTAAATGGGAATACATTTAAAACAGGGCCAAGTCCAAAATTACAATCAAAACAGACTTGAACATTTTCTGGTGTTGACAGAAAATTTCTTTTGAATGCATACTCCCAGCTTATCCTGAATATGTATTCTAGAAACATGATTGAAATTTAGAAGTCCTCATTTATTAACATTAATACATAATAAGTGTATAGTCTTTTTTAATTAGGGAAGCATGGTGTAATAAAAAGGGATTGAACTCTGCCATTTATTAATTGGGCAATCTCTCCAAAACTCTGTCTCACATTTCAATATTTAATTAATTCATGCATACCATCATCAGATAGTTACTGAACCCCTGCTCTGCCTTATCTTTGTGATGCATACAAGATGTGTAAAGTTGAAGACAGAATCGCTCCCCTTATAAAGCTCACAATCCCGAGAAAACCCAGATGTGCAAACCAGCGTCTCCAGGGCAATGGTATAAACACTATGAGGAGAAAACACCAAAGACAGTGGAAGAAAGGAGACCTAAGGCTCCTGGGAGAATCAGGGGAAGCATCTCCAACATGAGAGATGCTCTGCTGAACTTCGAAGATGGAGTAAGAGTTTGGTATATAAGTAGGAGGGACATTTTTACAGAGATGGCAGCAAACACAGAACACAGAGTTATGACATTTGGTGATTGAGAATTGTGAAGTTCAAGGTAGAAAGTGGCTGCTGACAGCAATGATCTTGCTGGAGAAAAGGATGCCACAGTTGTCTCAATAGCAGTTCTAATTGGGCCCTTTGCCTGTCCCTGGACCAATCACTGTGGCCAAGGACAGATGCTTCCTGATTGGTTAGCTCTAACTCACATGCCCAGTTGCTGGAGGTACATTCAGCACCACTGAAAGCGGGGGAGGGAGGAGTGTCTCCCTAAAGCAAAGCCAAGTGCTATTACTAGAATAAAATTCTGAGTGAAAAAACAAATATCCATCCCCAAACTCAAGGGCACAAGGAGTTTAAAGAATAAAAGATTTATCAACAGTGTGGAATGCTCCTGAGTGGTTAAGTAAAGGTAGGACTCTGGCAACGAGGATGTCACCGCTGACTTTTTTGCAAAACTATGACAGAATGGTGGTGGCAGTTGCCAGGTCATGGCAGGTTAAGATGTTAATATTTGAAAAAAGAAAAATGTCTTTTTCCAAATTTCAAGCCACTAAGTTTGTCATCATTTGTTGCAACAGCCATAAGAAACTGCTACAGCCATAGAGGTGAATTTTTGTGATTTACAAATATAACTTTGGCATACATATTTTAAATATAATGGCCTCTTCTCTTGCTGAGAAACCAGTAGGTTTAGACATGCTTCTAGGGAAAATATGGGACAGACATACACACTGCATGGCCATATATAAATATATTATGTAACAGCACCCTTAAACATATAGGCAGCCCTGTGTTTCACCAGGAGATTTGCAAGTTTTGTTTTTTCTAATCTTCCAAATTAAATGAAATTCCAGTACTCTGCTATAACATTATAGAAATGAGCAGACTTCTGTTTTTCTTTGTGCAAGAACCATCTAAGAATCGTCAGATATTTTTGGAGTCCAATATAAAATCAACCTGGTGAGGTAAGTATGGCTCCCATACTTAAAATTCCATTTAAGATCATCAAAGTTCAGGAAAAGCTGATTGATTTGATCTTTTCTTACTACTGGTAACCATAGAAGTATTTCTATTGTGAGTCCATCCTTTTATGAAGCAGAAATAAGATTGTCTTGTTGCCTCTTTTAATCTCAGAGCTTGGAGTGTCCTGTATCATTTTCTTATTTTGAGGGTCACTTTTCAACAGAAGAACACAGCTGTATGAGAGGGCTCCTTCTTTGGAAATACAAAAATAGCACAACTTCTTATTATATCTCAGTTTCATTGTAGGACAATTTTAGGTTGACCCAGGCCATGCGATTCACCAACGTTCAATCATTATGTGCAGTGGAGGTAGCAGAGTTAAGAGCCCAACTCTCCTTCAGCTGGAAGATTTGCAAACAAATATTTATTTTATGAGGATGCTTCCTCTTCCTCATTGAGCTTATAGCATATAACTAATGCTGGCTGAATTGCAGTAACGAAGGCAATATCCAGAAACCACTTACATTTCCTGAGTTTTATTATTTCCTGTGGGTACGTGCATTGCACTATTTACTGGCACCTACATTTCATAGGTAATTGCCCTACTGTAGGTTCCTAGGCCACCAAATAGCCATGCATTTAAATCATGCAACACTCCTCCCCAAAGAAATTTTTATGGAAGTGTTCGCCTTTAGAGCCAGCTGATTTAAAAATAGCCTGGCAAGACCCTCTGACAAGTGTCTCCAATCCGAATGAGAAACCCCTGCATTACCCTTATTGCACCTGTAACACACAAGATCTGGCCTGCTCTTGGGGCTTTCTGTGTGTACTGCCTGGCTTTCCAGTTTTTGTTTAGGACTTACACTCCCTCTGAACTCATAATCTAAATCTCCCTCTAAACCCACTTCCCCGCAGTCCTGACTGGCGTGGTCACCAATGCATAGCAATCAGTGGCTTCCAGGTTTTGAATGCTTCTTTGTGTCAGATCCATACACAGATTATCTCTCTGCCATCCTCATAACAGTACTGTCAGGCGGATGTTATCAAACCCAGTTTACAGACGTCGAAATTGGGGCTCATAGAAGCGCAACATCTTGCCTATGGCTATAAAATGAATCCAAGAACTAAAATTGAATATTATTCAGAACTCTTCACCTTGCCTTTGCATTATTGCCTTCCACAGTATTAGTACCACAGAATAAATAGTAAATAGATGGCTAGCTTCTTAAAGCCCACTTATATAACTTTTAAAAGAGGAATAAATGTTGCATGTGAAAAATAGAATGATATGATGTTGGAGCATCGAGTCCCTTAACATTTCCTTAGCATGCAATAATGTATACAATCCAGAGCTAATTGTCTTGTTGAAGGCCAATTCAAGTTTTGCTGAATTTCTACAGCAATTAACCCAGTGACTTTTCTGGAGAGGAAGGTTGGAGAAAGCTGGGTGGGAGCTGGCAAAAGGGTGTGGACTTTGGCACTTAGGATCTGACTTTTGCTGTTTCTTCAAGGGGAACTTCTAGGGCTTTCCCCTCCAGCAAGCAATCACAATGAAAGGATGGCAGGACTGGCCTCGTGGGCATGTGACCTGTGCAGTGGCATAGGACCCCACACTCAGGTAGGGGCCCCGCTCTTGCCATTTAATGCTCTATGGTTACCATCTTGAAGTTCTCAATAATTTTATTTTTGAATCTGTGTTTTATAAGTGAAGTTTTGTGACAGTGAAGCTGTGTCTTGGAGTCTTGACTCGCAAACAGGCTTCGCTACCACAAACTAGGCCTTGGCTGTTGAGCCCTCCTTCTTGGGGGTGGGGTTGGGGGTCTTCAATGTAGATAGAAGAAGAATCAGGTAGGCCTCACATGCTGAAGTATGGGTAGGTCCTGGGTGCAGGTGAATGCCCTTGCCATGTGAGTATCTTCCTAACTGAGGGAATGAGAAGTTAAATAAGAAATGAAGAAAATACTATGACAGCTTGAGAGACACTGCAGAAGGAAGGCAAAAGCTTTTTACCTGGTTTGTATTGAAGGGCCTTCACATTTTCATTGTGTACTGCACCTAGCGAATTATGTAGCTGCCGCTGAAGGAGGAGTCCGATCCTTGGAAGGGAAAGCGTGGCTGCCAGACTTGCCGAATGGCTAGCACTTTAACTTGTCAGTCTTTTTTTTGGGTAGAGATTGTCTAGATGCCAATCAATCTTCATTTCTTTACTGAACACTTTTACAGGAACTTACTGTATTTCCCAGCCTCTTTGCAGTTAGTTCTGGCAAATGAAATGTAGGTTCAAATGTGGCCTGGTCACGAGAAGTCCCACATGACACTCCTTGTCCTCTCTTTTCACTCAGTGACAGGCTGGGTGCAAAGGGTCCAGCAAAGGACTCCAAGGAACCCTAGAAGATGGGGTTGATTAGAAATGGAAGAGATAAAAATCTCCAAATCAGCACTGGGAGGCTGCCCACCAAACTGTGTGTAAGAAATACATATTAATTGTATTAAGCCATTGAACATTTGGGGCTGTTATTGAAACTGTTAATTAACACAATTAACAATATTTTCAACAAAAGACATTTTTTTCAACAATTTTTATTTTTTTATATTATTGTTCATGTACGGTTGTCTCCACGTTCTGCCACCACTTTCTACTCACCACCCACCGCCACCTCTCACCCTCAATCCTTCCTCCCTTTGGCTTCGTCTCTGGGTTCTTCAGACACGTTCCTTGATGACCCTTTCCCTCTTTCCCCCATTACACGGCCCCCCTCTGGTTACTCTCGGTTTGTTTTTCATTTCAATGTCTCTGGTTATGTTTTGCTTGCTTATTTGTTTTGTTGATTAGGTTCCACTTATAGGTGAGATCATATGGTATTTGTCTTTTACCACCTTGCTTACTTCACTTAGCATAATGCTCTCCAGTTCCATCCATGCTGTTGTGAAGGGTAGGAGCTCCTTCTTTCTTTCTGCTGTGTCGTATTCCATTGTGAAAATGTATCATAGCCTTTTTATCCACTCATTTACTGATGGGCACTTAGGCTGTTTCCAGCCTTGGCTATTGTAAATTGTGCTGTATAAACAGCACAATTGGGGTGAATAGGTTCTTTTGAATTAGTGTTTCAGGATCCTTTGGGTAAAATCCCAGTTGTGGAATTGCTGGGTCAAAAGACAGTTCCATTTTTAGTTTTTTTTGAGGAAATTCCATGTTTTCTACAATGGCTACACCAGTCTGCATTACCACCAACAGTGCACTAGGGTTCCCCTTTCTCCACAACCTCACCAGCACTTGTTTGTTGATTGGTTTATGATAACCATTCTGACCAGTGTGAAGTGGTATCTCATTGTGGTTTTAATTTGCATCTATCTGCTGGCTAGTGATGCTGAGCATCCTTTCATATGTCTCTGGGTCCTCCATATGTCCTCCTTGGAGAAGTGTCTGTTCAGGTCCTTTGGTTGTTTTTTAATTGGATTGTTTGTCTTCCTGGAATGGAGTCATGTGAGTTCTTTATATATTTTGGAGCTCAAACCCTTGTCTGAGGTATTGTTGGCAAATATATTTTTCTGTATGGTTAGTTCCCTTTTAATTTTGCTGATGTTTTCTTTAGCCATGCAGAAACTTTTTATTTTGATGAAGTCCTATTTGTTTATTCTTTCTTTCATGTCCCTTGTTCTAGGGGAAGTATCAGTAAAAATATTGCTGCATGGGATATCTGAGATTTTTCTGCCTATGTTCTCCTGAAGGACCTTTATGATATCATACCTTATATTTAAGTCTTTTATCCATCTTGAGTTTATTTTTGTGTATGATGTAAGTTGGTGGTCGAGTTTCATTTTTTTTGTATGTAGCTATCCAGATCTCCCAACATCATTTGTTGAAGAGGCTATTTTTACTCCATTTTATGTTCTGCCCCCTTTGTCAAATATCAGTTGACCATGGAGACTTAGATTTATTTCTGGGCTCTCTTTTCTGTTCGAGCAATCTATGTGTCTGTTCTTTTGCCAGTACCAGACTGTTTTGATTACCATGGCCTTGTAATATAGTTTAATGTCAGATATGGTGATTCTTCCTACTTTGTTCTTCTTTCTCAAAATTGCTGCAGCTATTTGGAGTCATTTATGGTTTCATATAAATTTTTGCAATGTTTGTTCTATATCCATGAATTATGTCATTGGTATTTCAATAGGGATTGTGTTGAATCTATAAATTGCTTTGGATAGTATGGATATTTTGATGATGTTAATTTTTCCGATTCATGAATACAGCATATGTTTCCATTTATTTGTGTCTTCCTTAATTTCTTTCTTCAGAGTTGTTTAGTTTTCTGAGTACAAGTTTTTTACCTCCTTTGTTAAGTTTATTTGTAGGTACTCTATGTTGTTGTTGCTATAGCAAATGGGATTTTTTTTAGATTCCTCTTTCTGATATTTTATTGTGGGTATATAAAATACCTTTGATTTCTGAATATTGAGTTTGTATCCTTCTGCTTTGCCAAATTCACTTATTTGGTTGAGTAGTTTTTCGGTGGAGTTTATAGGGTTTTCTATGTGCACCATCATGTCATCTGCAAACAATGACAGCTTTTCTTCCTCCTTTCCAATTTTGATCGCTTTTATTTCTTTTTCTTGTCTAATTGCTGTGGCTAGGACTTCCAATACTGTGTTTAATTGAAGTGGTGAAAGAGCCCATCCTTGTCTTATTCCTGTTCTTAGTGGAAAAGCTTTTAGTTTTTGGCCATTAAGTATGTGTTGGCTGTAGGTTTTTCATGTATGGCCTTTATTATATTGAGGTACGCTCCCTCTACTCCCACTTTGCTGAATATTTTTATCATAAATGGGTGCAAGACATTTTCTCTTATGCAGGGCTTGCAAGCTATAGCCCTCAAGCCAAACTAGGCTACCACCTGTTTTTGTAAATAAAGTTTTATTAGAAACACAACCCTATGCATTTGCTAATAAATTGTCTATAGTTATGCTAACCCTCCAGTGGCAAAGTTGAGTAGTGTGGCAAAAATAGTATGTCCCACACATCCTGAGATATTTACTCTCTGGCCCTTTATGGAAAACATTTGCAAACTACTGGCTTTATGAATTCCTACTGATGGGGAGGTTGAACTAACTTTCATGAAATGTTTCTCTGCAGACTTGGATGAGGCTTTTTAAGATAAATAACAATAAATTCTGGACAATATGATTTCGATTCTTACTGTTTCTCATTTCTACCACCAGAGCAAATTGTTTTGCAAAAAGTTGTGAGATTAAGTTGATGAAAATTCTTGCTGTTGTGCAGTTGATCAAGACAATGATAATAATGATAATTTCTAAAGCATTCATTGAGCAACATACATCCAATGTGTTCAATATTATACATTATTTCATTTAATTTTTGTAACACCCTGTGAGATAGGAATAATAATTTCATTTTATGGAGAAAGAAACTGAAACTTAGAAAGGTTAATGACTTACCCAATATCACTGTTGAATCCTCTTCTCACCCTTCCAATCTAGAACAGCCTCGGGCACAGAGTAGAAACTCAACAGATACATTGTGAATGAGTAAGTCATTGATCAAATGCGATTGTTTTGTAAACTCCAAAGTGCAAAAAACGTAGGTATTGGTTATGCAGTCATTAAAGATGACAACTCAGACTTACAAGTGTATTTATTAACATGGAACTAGTTTGGGTTAGAGAATAGCATGTAGTGTATGATTACTAACATTTCTTTTTAATTTGTAGGGATTATTAAAATATTCAAAATTATACTTGAAATGCTGGGGGAAAAGTCTTATGGGATATTTACTAGTAAAACTATAGTCTGACAAAAATGAACATTTTGGGCATATAAACAATCAGACTTTCTGTTGAGTTTTGTTACTATATAAATGGAAAATGACGTTTTCTTCAAAAAATGACTCGACAAAAAATAATGGTATGGTGGGATATAAAATAATTTTATGAATAGCAGCAAATCTTTGTGGAATAAGATTCTAATCTTTTTATGAAAACGTGGGGCATGCTTCTAGATGCTGATTAGCTATATGCAGAAACTACACAGAATGGTAAGTATTCTAGTCATCTGTTCTAATTAAAATTTAAATTGAAATCTAGGTTCTAATGAAGAGAAGCTTAGTGTTGGTCCTGTGGGAACTCTTCAGAGGGTAGGAGGAAAAACGCACAAAGGCAAATAAAGATTTTGCACAGACATTTTCTTCCTGTGTGTTTTATTTAAATGTAAAATTTATATAGGGGCATGTCTTTCCTTGACAGAAGCCAAACACTGTCTTTTTGACATGAACATTCTTAAAGTTATGTCATATCCCGATAGCATGGACCCAACTATGTCACCGTGGACACATTGGCATTATTCCTCTGACACCATGTCTCCAGAAAATTAGGTGACAATTCAGCTGTACCCAAGAACTGAATTCATAACTACCAATTTTGGGTATGTGATCTGGCTCAGACAGTGCTCAATGTCAAAAGTTACTGCCGTGCTGAAGAAGAAAAATTGGGGGGGACACTAAAAAAATTATAAAACTTAAAACTCTATACAATTCTGATTGGGACACTTTAAAAATTAATTCTGTTATGTCAAATTATTTTGTAACATCTCTTTAAGAGATGTGTGTTAACCACCACACACAAACATACACCCATAGATTGCATTCAAAGGGATAACTTATTCAAAACGTTGACAAGAAATAAAACGTACAAGATAAAGACATTTCAAAGGAAGGGTATAAAAAATGGTGATTTCTTACTAAATGCGTTCTTGTCGTAAACATAACATAAGTGTAGGAAATGAAAAAATTGAAAAATCCATTTTTAGTATGTTAAAAGACTTATATTCATGCCACTTCAAAAACAAGACATCCGAATCAAATCCAACTATTTTTTTAAACCTTGAACTGCATTTATTGCTAAAACATGATGCTAAGTGTGTCATCCCTCTGTCTTATAGAATATTTCCTGCCATATTTCTCCACATTTATTCTCTTGGGTTAATTGGGAAGAGAAATTGATTCTCTAGTCAGGGTGCCTTCTCCGCTAAGAACAAAGGCATTTTACCTAGCCCAGCGTATCTGAAGGCAGAGGCAGTTCCGGAAAGGTAAGCAACACTGTGTCAGGGAACCTTTCTCTGTCTGGGAGCATGCCGCAGATAAAAGTTAGCACCTGTCTGCTGGACACTGGGAGTGGCAGGTGGCATGCCAGAGAGGAGCTCACAGCTAATCTATGGTGAGCGATGTGCAGCATCTTTCCCTGACTGTCCCTCAGTGACTGTGTGGAGAGGGGGCTGGGAGATGACCATCTCTCCAGAAGCAGTTAAAGGAGGAGCATGCTGAAAAAAAAAAAAAAAAAAAACACAGCACACAAAATAACAAGGGCAGGTCTGACTGGGACTACCAGAGGAGTTTGATTAAAATGTACCAAAATTGCAATTTTTCCTTCTCTATTCAACTGCGAGACACAGTCAATGTTGCTTAATGTCAATGCTGTTAATGAAGTTGTCAGGCATGTCACTTTCATTGAATACCAACTTTATGAAGAAACTGATACTACAATTACCTCCAGCTCTGTACAATTAAATTCATCAAAGTATGCCCAGGCTTCAGACTGCCAGATCTTTGAAGAAATTCCCTATGGCTTTGGCGTCTGGCTCTTTGGAACAACTCAACAAGCCTGGTGAAAGGCCATGCTTAAAACAGTCATAGAGAATAAAAATTTACTGAGCCAACAGGAAATTAGAGAATTCCATTCCCCATGAGGAGAACCAGCCACATTCACAGGCTCTGTGCACTTTTTGAGGCCCTCCAGGATTCCGTGTTCCTACTATCTGCCTTCCTGCCTGTGAATCCCACCATTTCCTTTTTTTCATTCATTCATTTATTTATGCTCTCATTAAAAATATTATTTCTGTAATATTAAAATTGATTAATACAAATTAATCAGTTAATATATATAAAATAAGATAATATTAAAGTATTGATATTGAACTAAGCATTGCAGGTGAAAAAAAAAAAGAGCAGATCTCCAAGAACTGGAAATTCTAATAGGCTAGAAAGATATGTGCATAAATAGCTAACATCAACATCCGAGGTATAAAGTGATAAGCTCTGCAAGGAAGATAAAGAGTTATGGGCTGGAATTCAGGCGGGAAGATAAAGGAAGGTTTGAGGCTGGGGTTACATCTGAACTAGCTTTAAAGGGTAGATAGTATTTGAATATTGGGAGTACTTGTGAAGATTCCTCCCTGGAACGCTCTGATCTTCACATGGCTGGCTCCTTCTTGATATTTACTTGGAGATCAAACATCATCCACTCAGGAATATCTTCCCCTGAACACCTGATGAAAGCATACCTCCTCCCACCACACACATTCACTTTCTACCACACCATCCTATTTTATTATCTTCATAGCCCTTACCACTCTCTGAAATTCTTATACTTATATATTTACTATTTTCACTCATTAGCATACAATTTTCAAGAGAGTAGATACCATATCCCATTTGATGGATGTGGTATTCCCAGGGATTATAACAGTGACCAGCCCGCTGCAAAGGCTCAAAAATGTAAAAGAATGAAGTGATGGAAAGGGCTCAGGGAAAGAAGACTCCAGGTGCAGGGAGGAAGCTATGAAATGGTGAAGAGCCCAGTTCACGTGCATGTGCACAGGAAATGGTCAAACAGGTATAAGGTCCTCGCAGAAAATGCATTCCAAAGGGGAGACTGAGGCAGATGCTGAGCACGTCAAATGCCAGTTTAACAAACTAGTTCTTCTTTCTCTTGTACGTGGGAAGCCACAGATTTCAGAACAGGAAAGTCACTCAAAAGCAAAATGGGAAAAGCTTAGACTTTCAGCTGTGCCCAAAATAAAAGGGCAGGCACCGAAGTCTAGAAGAATAGTTAGAGAACTATAGTTATTAAATAGTTTGAAGACATTGGATTAATTACTTTAGGGAAAAACTGTGGAACAATGATTCATCCTCAATACCTGTGCGAATTAGTCTCTAATCTTTCTCCCAGGAACTAAGTAAAAACTGTTCCAAAAATAATATTCAATAACAAAAAGATATGGGATGAGAAAAAAGAAAAAGAGGAAGGGAGGATGATTCTGGGACCTTTACGTTTGAGTAGTCCAGAGCTGGTTGGAATCCTTGTTTGGGCTGAGAAATACGCGGGCCTCGGGGCCTGCAGGGGGAGGGAGGATCTCTCTAAAACACTTTCATGTTGTTTCTAGACCTGGCCCTGTGTTTAAGGTGAGGAAAACTGATTTGGGTTCTGGCACACTTTTCCTTGTCTTGTTCATTCGTTAGGACAAAGAAAATACCATTCCGAACCACACTAGCCGCCCTGTATCTGCTGTTAGACCACATATTCTGAAACCTGTTTCTCATATCGTAGTGTTTCCTTAAGAAGATTTGAGTATGTAGCAGACTGTGGGTCCTGAAGCCAGACCAACAGCGTTCAGATTCTAGCTCCACTAAGTCGTCTGCCCTTAGACAAGTTATCTGAATGCTCTATGCCTCAGTTTCCTCATTCGTAAAATTGTGACCATAATAGTAGTGCCCATAACCTAGAACTTTTTTGAGAATGAATGAGCTAAAGCATATAAAATACTCGGAGGCATACCTAGCAAAAAGAAGATAGAATTAATATTTTATTAAAGTTAAAGTATTTTAATATTAATAGTAAAAGTTATTTATTACTATTAATATTCTTATTATTGCTCCTCATTGCATTAGTAGCATCTAGCATATTGCTTATTAATATTAACGAGAAGTATGGCTTCCATTTATGTTCTGGTGTTAATAAAGGAATATCCTAGTGAGCTATTTATTTGTCAACTTTCATAAAGCCAGAGGTCTGTTTGGGATAGGAGGCTAGCTTCCACAATTTTCTTATGAGGTGACCAGGTTGCTTTCTTTTCCACAAGTGACACCATTCCATAGCCATGGGTATATCATCATCATTATCGTCATCACCAACAAACTAGTTACTGTGTATTAAACACTCACAGGACACCAACAATTTCTGTTTGATACAGACAGTTAATAAGCATGTAATGAATGCTGAACATTGTCCTAAGGCTTGGGAACATAACGGTAAATAAAACTAATTCCTTACCCTCAAGAAGTTAGCGCAGTACTTTATAAATGTGGTTTCATTTCATCTTCCCCAAAGTGAGGATGCGTTATCACTGCCCTTTTATTGCTGAGAAGTGTGAGGCTAGCGTAGTTATTAATATGTGAAAAGTCATACAACGATTAGGTGTTGAATATAAGATATTACTTCAGGATTAACTTCAAAGTGTGTATTCTTACAACCTACACTGCTTCATCAGTTTCTCGCATCGATAAAGTAACAAATATTCTTTCACAAATGCCTATAGCTTATGGTGAATGAAAGCACCTTTATTTGAAGTTCTGTCAAGTTGACCCTTTTAAGAAAAATGCAGTGTAAAATGGGGATATAGGTTACCCAGATAGAAATCCAGTAAAACGCTTCTAGATTTCCCTTAGCAAATATTTTTATTAATATGCAAGCATTTAGGTATTATCGACTATGAAAGTGGCGTCAGGTTATTTTGGGTAGTGATGGAAGGCCAACACAAAGAAGCTTAAGCTAAAAGAAAGAGGCCATGTCTGGTTCACATAACTCAACTATAGGAGGGATTGATGGATTCAGGTGTCTCTGGATCCAGGTGCTCAAAATATATCATCAAATCTTACTCCCTCTACTCCTGGCTCTCCTTTTTGCCCTATTGGCTTTTGTTTCAAGCAGGAAACCTCTCTTGTGGATCTTCTTTTTTTATGACTCTGGCTAAGCTCCTAAGGAAGACTATCTGAACCAGCGTGGATCACGTGTTCACTGGGTCTGGGGGATGAGGCCCCCTGATTCTAGATCATGCGCATACCTGGACTTAATTGGCCAAGCTGGATTTTTATGGAATGCCAGAGATCTAAATATCCCTCAGAGAAAGAAACACTGGAACAGCATGGATCCAGTAGAGTTAGGAAAGTTTGAAGCTTCACAAGACAAAGAGCAAGAAGAGAGTGACAAGCCCAATGGGGATCACCCAAAGAAAAGCCACAGTTAATCACTAGAATAAAAGATTAATGTGGTCACTGGTAATTTCACTATTTTTGCCACAAGGTTTAAATTACTCATCTGAAACTTAAAACTGGAAAATTTATGAGGGATTAACATTTCATTGGAGTGATAAATAAATGCTGGAAATAACCTTTCAAATGTAAACATATGCTCCATCTGGGTTAGGCCATAAAACAGTTGCACTAACAGAATTTTTTTTTTTTTTGCAAGTTGCTGGAAACTTGCATCCTTGCAAATTTTCAATCTTTCCCACAGCAAATTTTCTTCTTATATGAATTTATGGCCAAATTGAAGAAAACATCTGAGTGATAAATATTATGAACTCTTCAGGTTCATGCTTTTTCTTTTTGTTCCCCTATTTTCCCATCCCTCCTCTCTGTGCTTTCCCATTCTCTTTCCTTCTTCTTTCCTGCCTTATCCCGATGCCTCTATCAATAGCACTTGACCTACGTAATCACGCATAAGCCCCTGCCATCATGCAGGGAGATATCACGTAGAGCAGAGCTAAATCTTTCCCAAAAAAGATTTCCAATCAAAGGCTATATCAAGGTACGATTTTGTTAGAATTGATGCCTGTCCTGATGGCAAAGTTTGCTCCCACGTGGAGGAGAGAAGAAAGAAAAAGGACAATTTCTAAGTACCCCCTATGCACTAAACATTGTTATTTGGTTTGTCTATGTTCTCCCCAGCTTCCATGAGCCAGATGTATTCATCTCTTTGCAGACAAACACATTGGTCTAGAAGGGGCTAAATAACCTCAGTCAAGTCACCCAGAAAGCAAAAGCCAAAACTTGAACCAAGAGTGCCTGATTGCAGAACCCTTGTGCTTTCCAAGTCCAGTTACTGATTTTGTGAGGTTTATGGTCCAATGCCATTTTCTCTTCATTTTTTCCTCCTACATTGTTCTTTAATTCCCACTTCAATATTACCCATAGTAGCTACTTCCAGCTATCAGTGGCTTCCTCCTGCATTACAGCAATAGCATTTTAACCAATCTCCTTGATCCCTCTCTTGCTCTTCTTTACTCCATGCTCCACGTTTCCTAGTGAACATTCTAAGTACAAATTTGCTCATGCCATCTATTTTTAAACCCATAAGAGGCTCCCAGGACCCATGGGATTAATTCCAAACTCTTTACCATGATCTGACCCTCACCCACCTTCTCAGCTCCATCTTTCACTTCCTTCGATTATGTTCCAGCCACACTGAATTTTTTTCTAGGTCCTCAAATGGGATGTGCTCATTTTGCCTACCAGTATTACTTTGCACTTGCTGTTTGCTCTGCTGCCTCCTATTTCCTCTTTATTTTGCTGATTTCTTTTAAATGTCACTGCCCCTGGCAAGCTTTTTCTGAACTCATAGAATATGGTGGATTCTGCTTAGCACCACACATTTGCTTAGCAGTCACACATCTCTCTGGATAGAGTGTTTATCACATCACAGACTATACACCCAGGGAGAGCAGGCATCAAGGCAGCCTTGCCCACCAATGACACCCTAATACTTAGCGCAGTGTCTGACACCCTGCAGTAGGGATTTATTTTGTATTTGTCAAATGGTCAATTAATTCAAGTCATGCTCCTTGTCTATCAGTTACCCTTCTTTCTAAGTTACCCAGTCTTTCTAAGTAGTTTAGAGAATATATATATATATATATGAAACAATTATGCAAAACTACATTATCAAATGCTATTCACTGTGATGCAACCGCAAAGTACTAAATGAATAATGAAGAGCAATATACCATAATGAAGTAGCTTATACAATTACTTATTCACCCTTGAGGTAAAAGAGCATTTGTTAGATTATATGACACATGTAATGCTGCATCCTGTACTGAGGAAATAAAGACATCATTTCTCCAGAGCCCAGATGTCTACTTAAGAATGTAGGACACTCACAAAAAATAATTAAACAAAATGGGAGCTATTGTAATAATTGCCTCAGAAGCCAGAGCAGAGCAAGATCGATGTTGGTTGGCATGTCAGGGAATCTGGATGAATGAGGTGGGCCCTGATGGATAGTTAGGATTGGAGAATCAGAGGGAAGGGGGGAAGGTACCCTGGGTGAGGAAGGAGCGTGATCAACAACAGAGTTAGAGATGGGAGGTGAGTGAAGGGGACTGTCGCATTTGAGTACGAAGTGAGAGACTGAGTTATATAAACTGCAGGGAGTTGTGTTGTATAGAGCCGTGCAGCCAGACTGAGGAGTTTGCACTTTATGCTAGAGAAGGCATTTAGGAGTTTTCTTGTTATGGATGTGCTATAAAAATATTTTTATTTCCAGAGAGATGGAACCCTTCTTGAGTCTTTCGGAAAGATCTAGGTATTTCTTATTTTACATTCCTACCATTCCTAATAAAAACTATATAAGTATTGAATTGGTACTTTTATTTCCCACTAGACTGTAAGTTCCTTGAATAAGAAAGGATGCAATTTTGTTTCACATCTGCAGTGTCTAGCACATTGTCTGGTATATAGTCAGCATACAACACATACTTGTGGAATGACTGATAAAATGAATTAATTAAGAAATCATATAGGCCTCAAGGGGTTATATGATTTAAAATCAGGGGAAAAGAGATATAAGAGATTAGTTGGTTACTAACAATAAACTAGGCACAACAGGGTAAATACTTGCAGTATCTGTGGGCACCAGCATCAGAGATGTTTGAAAGAACTGTGTGTAATGCACTTGGTATCCTATGGACTACAGAGTCTAGTTGAAGAAAAGAAGTAAAGAGCAGGTATAAAATGCTGAGTACCTACAATGGATGGAAATGAGAAATTGAAAGGAAGCAAAGATGATGAACTTTCTTTGAGGCCTGTCGAGTTTATGGTATCCCAAAGAAACAGGAAAGATCTTGGTGGAGAAGTCAGGGTCAGACTTCATTATTCAAATCAGAGCTTTTGAATAGAATGAGGAATAGTTCCCAATGATTCTCATTTGAGTCCTTATCAAAATTTTATAGCAGAACAATCAAAGCAATGTTACATGCTTGTTACGTTATACAAGAGGATATACAAAATGTCTTCATAACATAATGTTAAATAGACTCTACTGAAAACTCATAGCCCAAATTCTGATTTTTTTCCCTATGGTCATTGGGATTATAAGAACTTTTGGGCTTTGTTTTTTGCTTATCTAATTTTTAAAAATTCTCTAAAAAACTATAAAGGCTTTTCAAGTAGTTGTAATGAATCCTGATATTATTATAAAGTGGTTAAAGGGCTAATTTAGTTCATGGTCTACATTTTCTGAAATTACCTTGGGGCAGGATTCCAATTTGGGGGGCTGCATATATATATCTACATGAGAACAAAACTACCTATTTGTGAAATGTGGGGGTGAACAGCACATCAAACTAGCCAGTCTTTATGACCACGATGCTTTTACTTCATAATACTATTTTCAATTACATCCTCAAGTGGCACTTTTCTTTTATAATTTAAGATAGCACACTAGATTATATGTATGTATACACACACGTATATCCATACACCTGAGAGTAGCTTTACTGCATTGTAAACCATGGAAATAAATCCTGCCCCTTTCCACTCTAGTGTACTTATCTTGCAAATCTCGGCTAACTACATGGAGGCATTATGCATATGAGAAGTGGCATTTGTTTTTTATTATCACTTGATTGGAAGTCACTCAGGCTTTCCCTGAATAATGGTTTTAGCATACAATATGTAAAATGGAATCTTTCCAAATCCCATCTTCTCTCCGTGTTAGTGTGGGCTCGCCTGTTGCTCACCCTGCAATTCTTCCTCCTTGGGTTTCAAATGCCCTCCCACTGGCCCCCGATAGAGCAGCTCCAGGGAACAGTATCCTCCCATCAGTTTAGCAAACAGCTAGGTTTCCTAATCAGACCTTTTGGTTGGGAGTGACCATGTGAACACCAGTGACTCACACACTCTTAATTATGGGCACACAGGGGCTCTCCATCCTGCATTTATGTGTTTGCCTCCTGTTGTGTTGAAGTCACGAAGAGAGGATGTTTCCCCATTTTCTGAACCCAAAACAACCTGCTTGGGGCAGCTCTTGTGCATCCCTTTCGTAGGTTTCTGTTTTCTCTGGCCCGCTGATACCTCTGGCTTTCAACCAAGGTTTAACCATAAGACTCCCACCAGAGTCCTTAAAGCAGAAAGGTTACCAGCATGAGTATACTATATTAATAAATGAAACCCAACCTTTTAAAAATTACGCTGTCAGGAAAATCCATTAGGCTGTAAAAGGGTTGAAGTAAACATTAGATTTTAATATCTACTGCTGCTTAGATTTTTCTGAACTGAAAAATCCCTGGTGAGCACTTAAAACTTCATTACTCCGCTGAAAGGTTGTGAAAGGCTCTTTAAAGGTTTTCAATTTTGTTGGAGTCTAGAGGTTATTACAGCTGGAAAGAATACAAACCCTAATATTACAAGGAATGAAAGGAATGAAATTTATGTTCTTGTCCTCCCTGCCGTTTAATCCAGGCCTATTAGAGTCATTGGTAAAAATTAGGGCAGGTTGAAAACTTTTTCACAGGTTTGATGAAAAATAATATTGGGACCTGTGAAAAGTATTGCTGTCTGCATCACGCTCAAGGAAACACTCTTATGTGCCAGTGATTTCAAGTGCAACATCTGCTTAAGGCCCCTTAAGCAGTTTCAAAACTTATAGCAAAGCAAACTCACAAATACAAAACTTGGTGGTGATCTTATTTTTTCATGACTTATAGAAAAAGCCCTCTATTGTTTTTAATGGGAGAAATTTGTCTTCATTCTTCTTTCCTTTCTTCCCTCCCTCCCTCTATCCCTCCTTCCTTCCCTCCCTCCTTCCTTCCTTCCTTCCTTCCTTCCTTCCTTCCTTCCTGTTATTATTTAAGCAGGGAGTGTTAGATGCTTCATACATCTCCTATTCTTATTTCAAAGACCACCTTGACTTTCTCCAGTCAGTCTCCATACTATGAAATGGCTTTGCGCTTAACGTAACATTATTATCTTCATGTCCTTCCGTCCATTCACCCATCTACACACCTGTCTAACAAGCACGATGGCCTCTGTGCTGAGTGCTAGGAAATCATAGAAAGATTGCCAACCATTGTGAGGTGAGCAAGTTAACAAGTTATTGCACAGAATGAAGTGAAGAGTGCTATTCTGGTTGATGTTGAAGGTGCGTCCAAAGAGCAGTGAAATTTGAGGGTAAAAACCTAACTTCTACTGGCTGATTGGAAGGTTTATTTGAGGAGAAGATACTTGAGTGGGGGTTTTAAGGGGGAGTCACGGAGTGAATGGGATGGAGGGAACATGGTAAAGGAAATGTTACACTCAGAGACACACACAGGTATGTAAAAGCACAGCATCTCATTCAGGTTCAGGATAGGCTGGTGTGGAGGCTTGGCATGAGGTGAGTCTGGAAAAGTGATCTGAAATGAATGGTGAAAGATTATTGTTGAGAGGTATACAGCATAGAGCAAAAGTAGGTTTGAAGTTGTTTGTATGAAAAATAATACAATAACTAATAAGCAATAATATAAGAATAAATGGTTTTTCCCATACTCACAACGGTAAACCTACTCATACAACCTACTTGTATACCTCTCATCAATAGTTGATTTGATTTGGTTGGGTTTACAGAAAAACCCTGTATTTGATTTGGTAAGGGAACTGTATCATTTGTTTTGAATTATAAACATTATGATATATATTTATCAAAAATTGAAAATTTAGAGAAATTTAAAGGCAAAAAATTGAAAAATCATTCATTATCTCATCAAGCAGTGGAAATCATTGCTAATATTATGGTGATTTCTTTCCAGTGTTTTCTTCCATACTTTAAAAAATATTAATTTCGATATAGTTGAAATCAAATAATACATATAATTCTATATAATGCTTTTTTCAAATAACACTATAACATACATAATTCTATATTCTTTCTGCAAAATCATATTAATGGTTACATCATAATGTACCACAATGAATAAAACCATGCCTTAGTTGGTAGATTTTAAAAAATGTTTTTGACATTATATTTCAACAATGCTGGTATGACCATTTTTATAGAAATATTTTTCTAATTTTTAGACTATTTTCCTAGGTTCATTTATCAGAGAAGGTATATAAGCTGCTTAGCCCAGTAGTTAGCTCTAATATTAGCAATTATGGTCATAAGTGGAACCATTGGGTAAAAAAGTAAAAACAGTTTTGAGGTTCCTGATATACACCATTAATTTTTTCAAAATTAATTCAATGATTTGTTTTGTAAGACATAATATGAGAGTCCCTCCTTTGTTTTATCTTTACCCACAGTAAATATTCTCACAAAATCAGCTTTGTTAATTTGATAGACAAACATAGCATGCCATTGTTTTTATTTACATGCCTTGAATGCCCGTGATCCCAAATATTAACTCAATGTTTATTGACCTTTTGCATTTCTTCTGTTTTCATGTTCCTTGAGCATTGTTTGCAAAGGTTTTGGAAAGCCCTGCTAGAAAACTAGGATATGATCCAATTGGCAGTGGGCAATCACCAAAGCTTTTAAAGTTTTTGCAGTTTCACAAAAATGACCATCTCAGCACTATCATTTATTGCTCTTTATTAGCTCCATAATAACACTGTTCACATTTGGTTTTAAGAGGCATGATGATAATAAAAATAATAACATAATTGTAATAATAGTGCTACTTATTACACGCTTACTATGTCCCAGCATTTTCTAGGCATTTCCAGTATTATTTTAATTAATTCTCACCACACTCTAAGTTAGGTATTATAATGACTGAACCATAGCCTGAAGCTTCAGAGTGCCCATTATTCATAGTCCCCCCCCCCCTCATTCTATCCATTAGTGAGCTAATATATAGGTCATGATTATCCTGCACTAAAATTTCCAGACAACTCTAAGGATATATTTGGGATTTGCCATAGGGGGTTAAATGCTAACCCATAACATATGTGAAATATAAATGATTTTTACTCTGTTAATACATAACTACACAAATTGATTTCAATAATGCTGCTATTATTGAACCTGTTTTATGAAGAAAGATGATTTAATGGATGAACATTATGGAAAATCTTAGTAAAGTCATTGGGTAATTAGGCTGCTTAGGTGTGGGGAGCTTCTCTGATTCCCTCAAGAAATTTCTTCCCAATTTGAAGGAAGATTATATGGTCTATTTCCAATTTGAAGGGAGACTGGACCTTATCTAATTCAAGCAATGCAGAAAAAGGAGAAGGTCTCACAATGCTGGCTTTGAATTATGGTTCATTCTTCAGCATGGAATCATTTTTTGATTCAAAAAAGTATATGTTGTTTCCTATTAGGGATCATGAATGGGTACACTCCTGAAACTTATCTTCAGAGAGGAAAAGATAAGCAAGAAATAATCCAACAATTCCTTTACAATTTTAAATTGTAATCAATGATTGGAGGAAAACTACAGGAAGGCAGCTCAGAGGAAATGGTGTTCAGCCTGAGTTTCGAAGGGTGAGTTAGAGATATCCTGATGTATGTTGGAGAGAAGGTGTTCTGGGAAGAGTTCTGGAACTAGAAAAAAATGTGGAGGGCTTAAGAAACTGAAAAGATCAGTGTTGTTGGAAGTCAGGCCAAGGAAGAATAAAATGGAGAGTTGGAAAGGAAATAGATCACACAAGCCCTTGTGGGATATTAACACGCTCCTATTTTGTTCTAAGTACAATGAGATACTCATGATTTTTTTTTTTAACTAGAGGAGCGAAGAATGGCTCCACCATTAAGTACATATGTAGGTGAAAGAAGTGGTACTTGGCAGAAAATGAGAAAGGGATCTCATTTAGAGAGTGTTAAAAAAATACTGTGATCAAATTTTCCAAAAAATAATGAGCACCAATGGCTTAAGAAAGATTTTTTTCGTGCATATTGCTGCAGGAATGAGAGTCCATCTGGCAGATGTTGGGAACTTATAATAAGCTATAGAATAATCAATAGGCAGACATGGGGAACATGGGATTTGTTTTATAGCTTTATGTGTACCAAGGTAGAGGGCCTGAACTTCACTGTGCTGGCCACTGGGGGACATTGAAGGTTTGTAGGCAGCAACATGACAAGGTCCAGTGTGCTCTGGCCACAGAGCTCGTGGCAATGAGGGAATGAGATTATGGAAGACTGAGCCTTCAGTGAGGAGGTTACTGTAGATGTCCAGGCAAGAGAGGATGAGATTTAGCTAAGACACTGCGGTGAATTTCTTATGTATTCCTGAGATAATGGGTATTCTTCTAACATGTGGTCATGAATGGGAGAAATGTTACCATTTATGAATGGTTAGGACACGTGATCTACAAAGAACCTAAATAAATGTTCTTTTTCCAAGGAGCTAGGGTTCCTGTGAATCAATCTTGTTGGTCAGTTTTTATACTATTTATTAGTTGTATCAGCAGATAGAAATCAAGTACAAACTGCCATATAGTTTTGGATACTGGAGTCATGATTGTTCACCTGAAACAAGGAGCAGAAAAGGTGATTATGTTATTATTATCCCCTCTGCACAACCAAACTTGAAGTTCTCATCAACAACAACTTCCATATGACTGCCAAATATTCTCCAGTTTTTGACAGGGCACAGTTCAAGTGTGGATTGTCAACATAGCCCAGAGGGGTGGAAGGGAGGCGTCTTTTCTAAGCAGAACAACGTGTCTGAGGTCTGGATTATCTCTTCCTTTTGCTCTCAGCATTGCTTTTCCTCTGTGATCCCTTCAGAATGGGAATATATATGGTGGAGAAAATGACTGGTTTGAGTTTCTAATATATGCACGTAGTAAGTTAGTAAGATTGCTTTTCTTTCTTGCTTTGGAGACAGTATTGAGTTTGTATTATCAGAATGGTAACTTCAAAGGCGCCAATCAAATTAGTGGTCTTATAAGGAGGAGGTTCTCTACTATATTGCTTGTCACAACATTTCTGCCCCTAAGAGAGTATACACATCCAAACTTTCTTTACAAATGCCTACACAAACCAAATGCTTGGGGCACCTTCTATGGTGTCAAATGCTTGTCTCTGAGGCCTGGGTCAATTTGATCTAGCACATCTAGAAATCCTACTAACAGCAGCTGTGTTCTTGCCTTAAAATTAAATGCCAGTCATATGCCAATCCAATCATATGCCAATGGCATACATAAAATTAAGTTCTAATTCTCTCAGCTTCCTGGCCACTGGTCTTCTTACTTGACTTTCAGTATATATAAACTGTTCTTAAATTTTTGATTAATTTACTTATATTGTGCACATTGTCACAACTCATTTTTCTCTTCCTTTACCATCAGAAGGCCTTCTTCTTACTGATACCAAATTTACTAAAAAAAATCTCTTTCTTCCTTCAAAACTCACTCATCCTCTGACTTTTCTAGACTGAACTTGATCCTGTCTGGAAAACTGGTGAATTAAACACTACTGCCAGAGGCAAAGAGAGGCAAAAACAGGAAAAAAAAGAATTAACGGTAATCCTAACTTCTTATAAATATGCAATGATTTTATATGCACTATCTCATTTTCTTTTGCCAGGGATTGTCCGGGGAAGCCATGTGAATCAGTCACAGCCAGTGAGATACATAGTAAAGTCAGCTAGGATCTGTCTGAGAGAGTTCTCACTCCTGGTAAAAAGCTGGAGAAGTCAGAGGTGACTCTTTATTTCTTTGCCTCCTTCCTTTCTCTCATGTCTGTGCTATAGTGTAAGCATGTAAGGTTGGAGCTTCAGTAGCTGTCCCTTAAGCATAATGGAAGCTACTGCTAGCAACTTGCAGTTAATGGTAGAAAAGAAAGGCAGAAAGATCCTTCTTCTCGAAGACATCCCGAAGATGCCTTACCTGCTAGCTCTTGCTGAGTAATAAACCACCCCTGAATTTAATAGCTTAAAATGATAACCATTCATTTAGCTCAGGATTCTCTAAGTGGCAATTTGCACTGGGCTTAGCTGATCTGACTGTTGCATCTGTGCTCAGCTGCTGGGCCGGTTGATTGGTGCACAGGGGTGGGAAGAGTGAGTGTCCAGCTGAGATGGCCCATTTCTACTCCTCATGGTCTGTCATTCTCCAGTAAGTTAGTCCAGGATTGTTCATTGGGTGGATAACTAGAGTTCAAGAGTAGAAGTGGAAGTGTACAAAGTTTCTTGAAGCCTAGTCCCAAAACTTGTCCAACATTGCTTCTGCTGTGTTCTCTTTGCTCGAGAAAGAGGAAGGCAATCTAGACTCAGTAGAATGAAAATAGGCTCAGCCTGTTGATGGGAGGAGATACCAGGAATCGTGGTTGTTTCTCTCCCATCTCGCTATGCAACCAATACATACCTTTATGGTTTAAACTGCTAGTAGGCAGTCTTTCTGTTTTTTTTTCCACCAAGACATTCTACTTGATTTGACCTGCCCTCTTGCTAACCCTCAAAACTGAGGAAGCAGCCTTCATGCTAAAAAAATTACAAGTTAAACTCTTTAATTTTCAGAACAAAAACAACCTGCTTGCTACTTACAGAGCTGGTATGCTGAGAAAATTATCCTCCTTTCAATCAACACCCCAGAAAATCTGCATTTCTGGGGCTTGTGAGTGATTTACATTTTTAATTGTCTTCTATGAAGCTCCTGTCGGCAATGAGCCGAGACAATGGCCATCCCACAGGGATTACCTGTTAAATCTTCTTCCTCTAAATTCTCTAAGCCTCGATTTATCCTGCCTTGTTTTCCAAGTCACTCTTTACATGTTCGCCTCCCCACTAGATAGCAAGGTGCAGAATGACCAAAGCTGTGTTATATTCATTCTTTCCCCACCACATCTTCTTGTTGGCACACCTTCCCCATCTCCAGTGCTTCCCACTCCATCTGGCAATAGCAGGTATACAGTGTCCCATTGAATTCAACACCACGATAAATGCTGATAAGGACATGTTAAATAGCTCTACCCCCCGAAGAGTCATTTGGCTAATAAGTACCTACTCCTAAAATTCAGCTATTCTAAGGAAAGGTAAAGAGGCTCTAAGTAATTTTTATCTCTTTATGCGTGCATTAATCATGTTTCTAGACTCTATAAACTTGCTGTTTTAGCATCTGTCCTGCAGGAATATGCTGGACACACCTTATTCTGGACAGCCTGATGACAAGCCGGAGGCACTTTGCCTCTACCTCCTCCTCCAAAGAAGTCCTCCTCCTGGAGTCAGGCTTTTCAAATACAAACCAACCAATCGAGAGTCGATATCCCAATCGCCTTCCTCATTGGGCTCTCACACTCTCAGCTACTATCCACCTGTTCGAATCACCCCAGGGCCAGTTACCAGGTGACCGGTGAGAATGACTATGCTTTAGGAACCACGGAAATTATTCAAACTAGTCAACCCCAAGCATTCTCACGCTGCTTGTTTTTTTCTTCCTACAATGAAGGCTCTTGTCCCCAGTTCTCCCCCCTCCACTCTATGACCTACCTTATGGGGGACTTTCCCATGGAGCTCCCCCATAGTATGGTGGTGGTGTGTACCCCTCTTGGAATCTGTGACTGACTGGAATAAAATATCTTTCCAGTGATGCCCATCTCCTGATCTGTGGGCCTTACATTGTCTAAGAATAATAAAACCTATTAAAATAGAGTGGATTGTTACATATCTGGCCAATGTCCAACCACAGTCTAAAGTAAAGAAATACATGTTTTCTTTTCTTCCTTAGGGGGACTGAAAATAGAGATGGGTTTAAGAAACATAGAATTGATGAGCTGTTAGAGAAAAAAGGAAAACCAATATTTGTCAGCAAATTGAGACGCTGGATAAGAGCCCTGAGTGCCTGGAGTGATGGCATGGAAACAGGAAAGGGAACAGAGAGGTAGAGGGGAAAATGTAAGGCAATTTGATTATTTTGTCATTCTGTCCTAAAATACTTGATAAGCATGTAAATTGAGGTTGGGGGAGCTTATTTTCTTTATTTCTTTTTTTTAAAGAGTGTTTTTTAAAAATATTTTATTTGTTTATCTTTTTAGAGGGGAAGGGAAGGAGAGAGGAAAGAAACATCAATGTATGGTTGCTTCTTGTGCATCCGCTGCAGGGAACTGGCACCTGCTGGAAACTGGCCTGCAACCCAAGCATGTGCCCTGACTGGGAATCGAACCGCGATCATCTGGTTTGCAGGCCCGCCCTCAATCCACTGAGCTACACCAGCCAGGGCCTATTTTCTTTATTTCTTATTCCTGACTTTAAAAAACTCCCTGGAGTAATTTTCACGTGTAGCTGACGTTGAGAACCTCTGTACTAGAGTCTTCCTATGCAAAGGTGACTTCTTGGACCAGCAGCATTAGGACCACTTAGGAGACCTGGTGTCCTAGGCCAGCTTGCAGAGGCTTGTAAGGGCCAATTATACACAAGTCTTCCCAACTACATGTTCACTGACATCCTGTCCATAGGCTGAACTGGGCCATGGCTAGGGAGCACGGGTGACATTTACACTACGGAAATTGGCAAACACCCTTCTGACCCCTGGCCCGAGAGCCAGTTTTTGAGTGTTGAGCAACACACCACCTCTTAGGGTTTTATTAGAAGTGTAACCTCTCTGGCTCCACCTCAAATTTACTGAATCGAAGTCAACATTTAATAAGAAGCCCAAGTGATTCGTATGCATATTCAAGACAGGCAATGATAAAGTCCAAACTCTCGACATGGCCTTCAAGGACCTTGAAACGCAGCATCTATCCCCCCACTACCCTTCTCTAGTCACATTGTGTGACCCCCGTAAAAGCCCTCAAACAACCCTGGATCCTTCTACATCCCCAGGTTTTCCCCTTAGCCTGGAAAATCCATTTTTATCTTTCTTTTTTTCACTGCTAAAATCAAATATCCTCTCTTCCAGCCATGCAGGCAGAAGTGATTTTTTGCACCCCAACTTGTCACATAGAGCTCTCTTAGGGTAATTCTTTTCTTTTATGGTCATATTCCATTACAAATCAATCCTTATGACTTGCAAGGTCCCCCAAAGGCAGGCACTGTGACTGCATCTCTGAATCCCTACAAACCAGCACACTGTAGGTGCTTAGCAAATATTGGTTAACTCTATCTGAATTGCTTCACTGAGGAAATGTCATCCAAAAGTTCTGAAAATCTGGTCAGTTCTGATAAATATGCATCTGGGACAAATGGGAAATCCTCAGGAACAGGCATAAATGACAAAAAATTAGGGCCTTTTCTTTTTTCTGTGGTTTGTGTTTTGAGTACTTAGGAATAACTGAAAATTAAAGGCTATGGCTGCTTGTTTCACTGAATAATACATCTGCAAACTGGAAAACTGCATGTCTATTTTATTTACCAGCACAAATGCCCATTTGCTCACACACATAGCTGTTTGCAAGCAAATTTTGTTCCCATGCAAAACAAATGTAAATTTGGCATTAAACAAGTGCCAATTATTTCCTGAATGTGGAAGGGAAAGGAAGGGTGATTTAGCAGAGAGAGAGGCTCTGGACGAGGAAGCAGAGAAGGCAGCCTAGCTCAGCTGCACGGGGCTTTTTCATCACAAGGAGAGAATGTTTAATCTGCTTAATTAGGTGGGCATTCACTGCGGATGAGCAGGGGGCCCAGGGTTCCATGTCATTTTCTGTCTCGATGAGACAGTGGCTATGACCTTCAGCAGTCTCCTCTGCTTACTGCTGGAAAATCGGAAGCTAATTTGGGCTTGTTCTCATGTTTCTTTCATGCGGTGGAGATAATTCGTTTGATAAGCCCCATGTCAGTTTTTATTGTGAGGCCTGATTACTGTGATTAATTTTCATACTACTAGTTACCATTTATTAGGGACCCGCTAGGTGCCCAGCATTATACAGCGAAGCTTCAAGCTCCTTGTCTCCGTGGAAATTTAACCCTCGCTACAACCTTGTAAGGGTGAGGCGGTGTTGGCCCTAATTCGCAGATCAGGAAACTGAGGCTCAACTTCGAGGAGCCGTATGTAGATGAGTGGCAGAAGCAGAATTACAAACTAGGTCTATTTTCTCTAATCACCTGTCACCATTTTTTCCCTAGGTGTCACCCTCCTTCATTTTAATAAAAGCTGCCTAATTAACCCTTTCCATGGCTTGACCCTATCAGCCACTGTTCCTGGAGAACCGTTTTGCCCTTATGGATGCTTTGGAACGAAGAAGCAAAGTCTGCTTTCCTAGCACTTTTACTTGCCTTCTCCTGCCCCACCCCCACCCTGCCGGACTCCCGCTCGGCTTCCCCAGCACCGGCCTGCTGTCTCTTCCTTCCAGAGTACGCGCCACCTCCTCCCTGAGGCTCCAGCCTGCACTGTGCTGATGCGAGTCACCCTGCTTCCTCCCTGCCCCCGCCACACACACATACACCCAATATTCACCTGCCCTCAGTCTCAGACTCCGAGCATTGCCTGTGCAAGTAGCAAAAGCGATGAATTCCTTCCTGTTTGGGTCCAACTTTTAGTTCTATACATTCAGCAAAAATAATGCAATGAGTGCTAATTGGGAGCCGGGAGCCGTGGTAGGCTCTGGATATTCAGCATCAACAACACCGTCCTTGCCCTCATGGAGCTTACCTGAGTACTTACTCTCCACTGGGCACTGTTCTGAGATCTGAAGGTACAAACAGCACCGAGGCTTAGAATTTGCACGTGGGTGTTCACAGACCACCGGAAGCTCATACTTTGACTTCCACAAGTAGAAAATGTTAACAGTGCTTATTGAGTATTTACTATGTAGAAGAGATTCTCTTAAGCCGTTTAGAGGTCTTATGTTAACAAAATTTCATAACCTTCCCCATAGTGTTAGCCACTAGCATTATCCTAATTATGCAGAAGAGGAAACTTGTGAGAGGGAGAAGCAAAGTTATTTTGTCGCTCCACATCTGGTGATACGGCGAAGCTGACCTAGCGAATGGTGGAGCTGAGGTTCAGAGCAGGAAACCTGAAGTCAGAGCTGCAGTTCCTCACCCCGCCCTGAATCTCTCTCCAAGATCTTGGAGCGGAGGACTTTTCGTGAGTGTAGATATCCTCCGTAGATGTGTTTGCAAGCACAGGAAGCTGGCGATGACTAACGTGCTCAACCATAGGGGATGTTAAGTAAACTCTAGTGCATTAAAATGTTGCGGTCTCTCTATAATCGCTTGGAAGCTCAATAACAACTACCTCGTTCGTCCCAGGGCCCGCACCTGCAGGCGCCTGGCGATAGGTCCTCAAGGCAGAGTCGTGCCAGATGCCAGATTTGTATTATATTCTTCTGCTCTTATTTTTGTCTTTTCTGTCGTCACAACTATTTTGTCATTCTTTTTTCTTCCTCATAGGTAAACATTCCCATAGGTATACTAACTGTACATAATTTGAGATGTTCAAAGCACACAGCTGAACATAATTGGTGACATTGTAGGTCTTGGAATCACAGAGGACCAGCTGAAGTGCCAGAATAAGATAGTTTTCTGGACCTTTCTTCAATTTAATTACATGGGTTTCCATAGTAATGGAAGGCGAAGGGGCAGGAAGGAGACTGTGGAAGACTCTGGTGTTGGGCCTTGGAGGGTTTCTGTAAGTCAGGCTTAAACTACAGGTTGCCTTCCTTCCAATGGCCTGGGGTTATTCTGGTCAGTCTCTTTTATGTTGTCCCGCAGATCATAAAGAAACAGAAAAAAAATTAAAAGAAAAAGTGATACCCATGCCAGTAAAATGGAACATGATGGAACTTTCTGCAATGTTTACTAGGGCAACAGTATAATAAAATAGTAAATTTTTATGACAAATGAAAGTGAAAATAGTAGAATAAAACATTATATAAGGTAAAGGCCTGCTCTGTGCTTATCCTCTGGCAAGTTTATCAGATTTTATAAAGCACATTTTGTACATTGTTCTGACTGTGAACTTGATCCAAGAGCTCTAACCTGACTTTTTTGCCTGCTTTTCTAACCTTCTTATGTACGTATTTTTTGTAACTGGAAATGACATTAAGTCTATTTCAAGGAAAAGTCGTGTATAAATAAATGAATTAAATATTATTTTGATGTCTCTTACTTCCTTTCTTACCTTCTTTAACCTATTCCAGGCTTGAATCGTCTCCCTCTTCTCAGTAGACACTTTGCTTTCTTAGGTCTGAAGATTTTTTTTGAAAGGAGGTAAACAATCAGGAGTTGAGGGAAAGAAAAATGCTTAAGTCACTTGCCTTCAGTGTGAAGCTGCAGGTGAAGTCTAAATAGGGGAAAGAGCAGGTGGAAGGGCTGACAGCCCGAACCAGACAAAGCTGGAGAGGTGAGCCTGGTGTCTGTGTTCTCACAGCAGCGCCTGTTAGCCAGAAACTGGTGGGGGGCGGGGGTAGAGTTAGAGGTCAAGTTGGGAATTGCAAAAGAGAGACAGGTAGCCAGGTTAGGTGAACAGTGAAAATTAGAGAGTGAATTCTAAAGGCAAGACCCTGAAAGTTAGAGAGAAGGTGCTAAGAAGGCAAAAATAAGATTTTCCGGGGTTTGTTATGACTGCAACTGTATTTGGCTTACAGTTTCTTCTTACCATAGTGGTCCCCCTTTTCCTATTTTCAGGGGCCTCACATACAGCTGGTAACATGGAACGGTTGGGCTTTATCCTCCTGTGACTGCGACTTCTCCCTGTTTTCTTTCCATGGCTTCCATAGAGTCCCCCTTCGGAAGCATTTTGACTTTTCACCAGTTGTAGATTATATTTTATATTTATACTCTTTGTGTCATCTGTCTCTGCCTCAAGGCTTTTAGGGAAAGAGGCTGGAGTTGCAAATAACAGACTTGACTCTTCCAAGCGGGATCCAAGTTAGCGCTTTGTCTCTCCCTTGCCCCTGTGGATAGCACATGAAAGCACACATTGAAAAGCAGCACCATTCATCCCTGAACAGGCCCCAAGCAACCTCTGTGAAATGGTTTTCATTTTACAGCAAATGGGCCCAGCATCACTCATAATATTAATAAAATTGGTATGCAAAGCAGTGTCTTTTCAAGTCAACTGATAATTTTCTCTTTTCTTTTAGACATCAAAAAGAACCAGTTTCTACTACTGATTTTAAAACATACCACCCACCAGGTCTTCACTGAAAATTCTAACAGTTTATGCATTTTAGTCCCGGACTGAAACATCTTGCATATGTGTTTGTTCATTTATTTGTTCACTCATTGATTCATACACCCAAGAGACACGACTTAGTCAGAACTATGATTCTGTGGGCACTGTTTCAGCTCCTTTATGATTTATTAAATACTAAGAAATTGCTATGTGTCAGTCACAGCCCTAGGGTCCATGAATCAAAAGATGATCCTGTGTAAGTTCATAGGGGAAGACAAAACAAGTTGAATAAACAGAAATGGATAGTAGTCTCTAGGGAATGAAAGAGACCAGGCTTTTAAAAGGGTTAGTTGTTGATCTAACTTTTGATAACTTGAAAAAAACAACAAGGAAGATTTTAGACTTTACTAGGGGAGGATCAAAAAATTAAAGAAAACTTTCCCTGAGCAACCCAGCTAATATTCCACTAGAGAACTAAAGTCGTTGCCAGAGCAGAAGTCCAGTCAGACAAAAGGTGAAGGTGAAGGTGAGAGTGAAGGTGAAGGTGAAGGTGATGCAGTGGAGAGAGAGAATAGATTGCCAATGAAGGTGTGCTCAGGGAAGCAGATTTTCTGATAAGGGACTCTACTAGCCTCTCGGAAAGGAGTCACTGCCTGTCACTCTATCCCTGCAGCAGGGAACCATTGATAACACCCACTCTTGCCTTAAGTCACCAATGGATTAATGGAGTTACCAATGAACTATGGCGTCTGAGGCCATTCTAATACCAGGTCTTCTGTCCTGTTGGTACAACTTCATAGGAGGACCCTATCACTGTTTTTTAATAGGTGGCAAAACACTGAAGGCACTTTCTTAGAGAGGCTAGCCGGCCATTCTTATCCATAATAGCATGCTCCTGATATGTTGCCCATATCCAATCACATGGAACGTAAAATGAGTAGGTGAGGGCTCATTAGACCAGGTATATTTCAAAAGCTTTGATACCTGCAAGATACAATCTTTGGCACGAGAGAGTTACTCAAAAAGTTGTTGTTAAGTTGAATCAAATTCAGGGGTATACTATAAGAGCACAGATACACCATGTTTGAAGCCAGACTCATTAGGTTTGAATTGTAGCTCTACTGCTAGCTAGCCTCTGCCTGATCCTCTTTAAAATGGGGACATTTCGGTTGTTGTGAAGATGAGATGATTAGACTATATTGAGAGCCTATGAGCCAAGGGCTGGTACGTAGTCATGCCGTGCCTGGCATGTTTTTGCTATGATTACTATTATTATCCATGTCTCTTAGGCAGTGGCGGGCCCTGAGCCTATGATTCTGGGACTCAACTTTTTGATATGCTTTTAGATCTAAGGACAGCTTGGCTTCACCGTGACTTTTCACATGCAGTGCCTGCTGCACTTCCAGTTCTCCAAGCCACTGCGATGGCTTTCCATCTCCATCCCCCTTCTGACACTGATCTTATTGAAGTCATTGCAACTCCCTAAATGCCAAATCGAAGGCTTCTTTTCAAACTTAATCCAACTTGACTCTGTGAAGCATTTGACACTCTCAACCATATTCTTCTTCTCAAGTTATTTTCTTTGGCATTTAGAAGAATATTCCTTCCTGGCTCTCCTTCTAATTTTCAGAAACCTCCTGCTTGATCTCCACCGTCAGCTCCTCTTTCTACATTACGTTTATCAAAATGACCTACTGGGATAGCACCTACTGTTATCGCCATTTTGCATATGAGGAAATTGAGACTTAAAGAGCTTTCTTGCCCAAGGTCACACAGATAGTGTCTTGATTTGAATTAAGATCAGTCTGACTCTGTGTCTGCACTGATAGAAACACTGTTATTTCTTCAACTAGATTGAATCAGATAACAAGGAATCTTGGATACCATGCTAATAAAAATAATATTAATAATAACTAACACATGTTGTCTTTACGCTATGCCAGATACAGTTTTAAAGCTTCACATGTAGTAAACTCTTTAATCCTCAAAGAGCCCTATGAGGTAAATACTATTATTCCATTTTACAAGCGAGAAAATCAGGGTACAATTTCTTAAGAATGTTAAGCAACTGGCCTTCATTCTGTCAGCCTATAGAAGCTCAAAAACGTCCTCAAGAAGTGAGGTAATATGACCTTGTGCAATTTTCATAGAAATATAAGTTCTAGGAATATGGAGGGTAGATATTGAGGGGTTATTTTGGACACAGAAATCTGTTAGTAGGTGGTTAAAGACAGACTGGACCTCAGGTAACAATGATGAATGCCTGAGTAAGGGTTGTAGAGGGGAATGATAGAGGGAAGGGATGTCTGAAGTTATTTATCAGGACGTATCATCGACGTTTGGTGACTGGCCAGTGTCGGTGGTGGGGAGCAAAGGAAGGGTGTTCTTTGCATGAGAGACATTAGAATGTGTTTCACTATATTTTAAAATTTGGGTATTTAGCTTTTCTGGGTGGCCTTGTGCCCTATCAGTCTTAATTAACTGGGTTCATCTGGAGAAGCAGTTCCCCTGTCAGGATGCCCCCCGGCCTCTGCTGCTCTCTCCAGCTGACTCTTGCTGCAGCATCACCTTCTCCCCATAGCCTCGTTCTGGCACAGGGAAGAGTGTTCAGGATGCTGGCTCGGCAGCCACTTCACTATTGTTGTTTAGTGACATGGCTCTTCCCCTTCTGCCAGACACCAGCTGCTGCCTTGCTGGGGAGATAAGAACTTAAGAGTGTTCTCGTCTGCATCTTTAGCTCCTTCACAGCGTTGAACTCACAGATTTGATACCCTCCCTCCGCAACCTGCATGTTCTTGACTGATACTACAAAAGTGCAACTGCTAGCTTTTAGCAAATATGTCTTTTCCAATGAATTCCTCCTTTTTGCCTGTTGAAATGGGTATCCAATTTTGGAAGTTTACAAATATGTATAGAGGTCCATTAGGACCATGAAAAACTCATGTGAGATGCTGTGGATACAAAGATGAGTAAGGCATATCCTGATCTCCTAGGCTGTTGGGGGAATCAAGGAATAAGGCAATAATTAAGAGAGAGTATCACAAGGGCAATAGAGGGAAGTACATGGTGTGCCGGCAGCACAGAGGAGGGAGGCACAGTGATTAGCTGATATTGGTTGAGTAATAGGGGACTGTTGAGGAAAGCTTCCCAGAACACTTAGGCACCTGAAAGGAGGCCACGATGATGAACAGAAGTTGCTTGGGTGACAGCATAAGTGTAATGGGGAGGAAGGATAAATAGGGTCAAAGAGCTTATGTCAGAATCAAGAAATAGTGCTGCCAGTTTAAAAACCAACTCATAGTTTCATTGTCTATCATATAGAGGACAGGTGTCTGAGGCTGTGGAAGAGCTTTGGGGGGATGTTGAGCCATGAGGCTGGAGGGAGAAAAAAGGTGGTAAATACCATTAAGAGGCTTAAATATCATGATTTGGAGTTGGGAATTGACCTACAAAATAATAGAAAGACTTAACACCATCACCAGGGGTATGATGTGGTCAGATTTGCTTTGTGGGAGTTATTCTACTGCAATGTGGGGGTTAGATTAGAAAAGTCAAGGTGGGGCTAGGGAATTCTGAAGCTGTGGCAGCCAGCCGACTAAGAGCTATGGAAAAGTATACAAAAGAAGGGACACTAAAGAGCATAGAATGAGCAGATTCAAGGGATTTGTGAGGATGTAGATTTGATGAGATTTTTGTGATCGAATGGATTGGAAGGAAAAGGGAGAATAGCAGTGTCTTTAGCTTTTTTCTTGGGCAATAGAAATTGACAGTCTTTGAAAATAAGTTCCATAAAATATACTCAAACACATTGTCACCTTATCTCCTGAGACATGCAATTTAACTCTCCTTAAAATGCTTGCTTTGAATTTTCTTTCTGGACTAATATCTTCCAATAATATGAAGTAAACTTTTGAACCAGGAAGGAGGTTCTATCATTGGCAAAAACCAAGCATTACGATGGGTTTTTATAGATTGATTATCTGTGGCCACAGGAATCCTTATTTCTTACAATTCAGGAAACTCTTCAAGGTACAATGCTTTGAAAAGCACAACTGTCCCCCTTTGGAGTGGATTATACAAGTTTTGGTAGATCTTTATGATGAGAAGAAATAATTCTAAAAACCTACTAAATCTTCTCTCCAGTAAGACACCTATCAGCTCACTGGATAATCAGTCAGTATCCTCTTTTTTCTCAATTGAAGTGTCATCAATTCTTCAAATACTATCTGAAGTCCCACCACAGCCATGAAACCATATTCAGCAACACCAGCAGCCTTTGATTCCTTCTCATCCCCCTTATTGTCAATATTAACCTTTTTGTCCATTTGTTTAGTTAATTCAAAGATTTATGGAACCTACCATATGTCAGGCACTGGTATAGTTATTGGGAATATAGGAGGGAATAGAACAAATTGCCCGCACTCATGGAGCTTACATTTGGTGGGAGAAGAAAGACAATAAGCAAGTAAACAAACAAACAAATGAGATAAATTTAAAGACAAACAGTATGAAGAAAATAAGAAAAGAGAGAGTGTTACAGAGGCAGGAAATGGCTGGGCAATTTAGATTGGTCAATAGGGAAGCCCTTATTGAGTTCGGAGATACCAGAAATGGAAGCCAGGCATACCATGGCTTAGAGTTAATACTTTCTGGGCATAAGTCATAAGAAGGAACAAGTTTGGCTAGTCTATTGTGGATGAATGCTCCAGTGTGTCTGGAGCATAAGTTTTATTTCATTTTATTTTTTTATTGCTCATTTACAGTTGACCCTGTTTTCCCCACCTCCCATTACTCTTTCCTACTCTACCCACCCCACCTCCCACATTCAAGTCTCCACACAGTTGTCCTTGTCCATGGGCCCTTGATACATGTTCCTTGACTTGACCCTTCCCCTTCTTTCTCCTGTATCCACCCCCTGTCTGGTCACTGTCAGTTTGTTCTTTATTTGCATGCCTCTGGCTCTATTTTGCTCACTTGTTTATTTTGTTGATTAGGTTCCAGTTAAAGGTGAGATCATATGGTATTTGTCTTTTACCAACTGGCTTACTTCACTTTGCATAATGCTCTCCAGTTCCATCCATGCTGTTGGGAAAGGTAGGAGCTCCTTCTCTCTTTCTGCTGCATAGAATTCCATTGTGTTAATGTACCACAGTTTTTTTGACCCACTCATTTACCGATGGGCACATAAGCTGTTTCCAGCACTTGTCTATTGTAAATAATGCTGCTACAAACATTGGGGTGCATAGGTTCTTTTTTGAATTTGTGTTTCAGGATTCTTAAGGTATAATCCTAGCAGTGGAATTTGACATATTTTAATCTCTATTTTTTCATATTTGCACTCTGTGGGTTGTCGGGCTAATTAGATTATTTGCATACATACTGTTTGTTGCTAAAATCCCATACTCCTGGAGGACAAGGGTATATCATAGACCCCATCTGTTTTCCCCAGAACTTCTGCCATACTGCTGGAAATATAATGAGATGCTCAATAAATTCATGCTAAATTCAATTGAATTTTTAGTAATAGGATGGTTTTTCATCATATAAAGAGTGAACAAAAGAAATATCTACTGAACAACACAATGAAACTATAGCAAAGGTTCACAAACAGATTATAGATTGCCACATAAAGATCTAAAGGACAAACGTCCATTTGAGTGACTCTTATCATCTGATCTGTTAAAGAGCAATCTCAGTTTAAAAGTCATTTTCCATGACAGCTGTCCACATCTCTGAGAGAGAGAAATTTGCCAGGATACAGCTTTGATAATTCCAAATGATTCCATTTTATGCTGAAAGACAAGAGCAGGAAAGAAAAGAAATTTTACTTTCTGTACTCAACACCGAACTCTGTGAGGCCAAGAGCATGGAAAAGGACAGGCCCTAGCACTTGAAGTCTAAGAGGGAGCTGATGAGAGAGAGGGAATCCAAACAACAATAAGCAGAAGGAGAGGAGGCACTGGTGAGTGAATGAACCCACGGCCAGAGGAGATGATAAACCAAGAAAGTCAGTCAGAGACATAGTGAAAAGTAACAAGAGCGGGGGAGTGGGAGGGGTATATAGTTAGACCCAAAGCAGGCAAGTCTGGGTGCCCAGAGGATCATCTTGGAAGCAGACTACTGGATGCCCAATTAGAGTCAAAGCATCATTTTTATCTGCGTCCTTTGGCAGACGCATGGATACATATCCTGTCCAGACAGCTCACAGTGTGATGCTTTAGTTCATGTCCTTCTCTATGCTGATGAGGCACCACATTTCCCTGTTTCATCGATCTTTATGGCTATGACCCTGCTGCCATGGTGACACATAGGAGTGCAGCATCATTTCAAACTGCTTCTCTCCAGAATCGTGATCTTAAAGTTTCTCCTTCCTTCATTCCCCTCTTCTTTCTTTCACTTCTTTAGCCAAGCATTTTACTTGTATCATCCCCATTCATTCATTAGTTCACCAAATATTCTAAAAAGCTACTACAGATCACATATTGTTCTCAGTGCTGAGAATACAGTGGTCTGATATACGTGGTCTGATAGACAAAGTCCTACCCATAAAAGACAAGAATAAACAGTTGATAGAAAAGAACAATGCATATAAATTTATGTAATCCCTTTATGTGAGGAAGGAAGCTCTGCTTCAGTCAATCAGAGAATGGGACAAAACACCACACTGAGATACTGTTTCCACTTTCCAGACGGGCAAAAAATTTACTATTGACAAGACTGGAAAAATAGCAATTTTACATATGGCTGGTGGAAGTATAAATTGATACACTCCCTGTGGGAAGCAATTTGGTATTATCTATCAAAATTATAAATGTGTATAGCCCTTGAACCACCTTGGAGAATTTAGTCTATATTGATATTTGCACACAGACAAAATAATGTATGTACAATGTTATTTATTTAATGGGACAAATAGACAACACCCATATGTCCAATAAACTATGGTATAGTTATATGACGGAACACAATCCCAAATCTGTAAATCTCCAAAACAAAAGTAAAATAAGGATTTTATGCACTGCTGGAGCAGACCTACAATAAGGGAAGAGCACGGGTATCTTTAATGTGTGCCCTTTTGAGAAAAGAAGAGGAAGAGGAAGAAGAAGAAGGAAGAGGAGGAGGAGAAGGAGGGGGAGGATGGGGAGAAAAAAGCTAAGAATGTATACACATTTCATTCCCATTTGTATGGAAGCTGGAAAGATATACAAGAATTTAATAAATGTGGCTTTTTTCTAAAAGGGCATAACTGACTGGATAAGGGACTGTAAGACTTAAGTGCACATTAAAATTATTTAATTTTTGAAATAGGAAAGAGTTATTTTATTAAAGATATTGTACAATCTTTGTCCTCTTTGCACTTTTATGGGTTAATAGAGGAGAGAGAAAATAAAGACACAACAAGTATAAAACATAGTGTCTAATAATGATAATTATTAAGAATAAAAAATAAAATTCAGTAAGGAGGTGAAGACTGACAAGTGCCATTTTAAATAACCAGCAAGGAGGGGCACTCTAAGGAGGCAATATATTATTTTTTAATTTTAATTTTATGTTTAAAAAATTATTTTATTGTTGTTCAGTTACATTTGCCTGCATTTATTCCTCACTACTGCCCCCACCCCAGCCATCCCCACCTCCCTCCCCTGCTTCTACCCCCTTGGTTTTGTCCATGTGTCCTTTAGAGTTGTTCCTGAGAACTCTTTCCCCCTTGCCCCTATTATCCTCTCCCACGTCCCCTGTGGTTACCGTCAGTGTGTTCTTTATTTCAACACTTCTGGTTATATTTTGCTTGCTTGTTTGTTTTGTTGATTAGGTTCCAGTTAAGGTGAGATCACATGGTATTTGCCCCTCACCGCCTGGCTTATTTCACTTAGCACAGTGCTCTCCAGTTCCATCCATACTGTGAGGAAACTAAACAAAGTGAAAGGGGGCCACGTAGATATCTTGGGAAAGAGTGGTCTGGGCAGAAGAAACAGCAGTTCTCAACACCAGGCAGTAGGAGCATGCCTGTTACACCAGTCAGGCATAGCTCAGGACTTTTGGACTGGTGGCCAGAGGCAAAATTGCATGGGACCTTGTGGGTCTTGGTGAGAGTTTTGGCTTTTGTTCTCTGCATGGTTGGAAGACAGTGGACTTTTTGTTGTCTTCCAGTGCTCTGCCAGTTTCTCTAGTCCCATCGTTGTTCTGGGTTTCTTTGCCCTCTGCCCAGGAGGGTGCCGTGGTGAACAGTAAAAATGTTCCTTGTCTTTTTGCTGCTCTGATCCCTTAGCCAATCTTCATCCTTGAACAAATTTCACTGCTATTTGGTTTTTTTTTTCCCTCTGGTGGAAGTGGTAAAGCTGGGCCCTGCCCAGTACTTAGCCCCACCACAAATTCACATCCTCCGTACCCTGAGACCCTTGCACATCACATATGGCCTTGCTGGTGCTTCATAAATGTTCATGGAATGCATTACTCTCCTGTAATACTTTTCAAATATTGCAGACAAGCAATTAGATTCTTGATTGGGTGCAAGGGGATAAAACTTGTTTTGCAAGTGCATGAAACTGAAATAGATCACAGGGGATAATAATGACATCTGCATGGTAAAGTGTGTCTAATGATGACTTTTCAATGGCGTTATCTTGATAAATGAGGTCCTTCCTTTCTGCAATCACTAGAAAAATGGAAAAAAGGCCTATTTTCTCTTAGAGTCCACCTTAAAAGGCACTGCCTTCTCATTATGAATAATCAAATACCACTCTGAAAGAAGGGCAAACTTCAAATGACTAACTTTTAGCTTTTAAGGCCTCCTATTCAAGTGAAGAATAAAATATTCCTTTTATGAAACTGATGTTATGATTTCACTTGGATAATTTAATACTTTCAAAAGTGGCAGTGTTCTTGTCCAGTCTCTGGTTAATGAATCTGAGGAGTTTCCTTGCATAGAACATTCCAAGTTTTTTTTAATTTTTATTTTTTGAGGGAGTTGATGAAATCAAGTAGTATTACATATATATATGTGTGTGTATATATGTATATACGTGTGTGTATACAGTATTTTATGTAGTTTATATCTATAAACCATATATATGTCTAGTTTATATGTATATATAAAATACTACTTGAGGATCCATGTAGGTTATAGATAAATGTAAATGGCAAAACTATAAAACTTTTAGAAGACAATATAAATTATTTATTTGCAGTCCTGGTATAAAGGAAGATTCTTTAAAAGCATAAATAAAATTATTGATGCATTTGACTACATTAAGTTTAAGAACTTCTCTTTTTCAAAAATGATCATAAAAAATGAAAAGACAAGCTACTTACTGGCAGAAAATATTAATTGTCAGTGGGTGAGAGAGAAAGAGTTCCTTAAAATCAGCAACAGAAAGACAAACAATAGAAAATATGCAAAAGACAGGAGGTGATAATGGGAATGAACAATAATTATACGAAAAGATGCTCAACCTCATGAATAGTCATGGAAATAAAATTTAAAAGCATAATGTCCATCAAGAAGAAAATGGATACATTGTACTATGTTCATACAATGAAATATTCTAGAGAAAATGATTAAACTACAGCTACATAATGCATAGGCACATTGGCATAATGAAACTGGGAAGGGCTCACAGAATGTTCTATTTCTTAAACTGGATGTTGTTTACACAGGGTTCATTATGCTGTTCCTCTTTCTATCTTATATGTATCTTATAAATATCCTTTGAATATTTAGATTTTCTATCTAAAAATCGGAGCTGTTTTTTTTTAAAGAAAAGAAGGCATGCATGTTTGAGAGTGGAGATCTTAGAATCTGTCTTGTAGGACTGCATAGATGGGCAAGTAGGCTTGAACAGGAACACTAAATGTTAACCATGGGATTTGAGGGATTCAGGAAGAAATCATTTTTGCCTTGAACATCCCACATAAATTAGATACTTAAATTGAGATTATATTTCATGGCTTAAAGTAACTGCAGAAGTTTTGCTTCCTTAAGACAGACCAAGGAAATGCTGGGGCCTGACCATGTTTCCCCATGGGGTGGAAAGCACCACCTACTCTACAAATCTGGGTAGACAAACAAAAATGTTTGTGACTACACCCCATAAATTCTGTTCGTTCAACCCACTTCAAAGGTGGTTCAGAAAATAAAATGAGATGAATATAAAACAGACCTGCCACACATGTAAGTACAACCAATGTTAGCTCATATAATCATCATTACCTTATTATGGGGTGGGATCAGAAAATGATGTATTCCTTTCTTGGCAGTTTTATTATGGGAATTGATACGTATATTGATATCTACTAAAATGTAATCCTTGAAGTTGGGAAAATTAACCTGACTGCATTTACAATCCATGAGAAGTTGCAATTACGGAAGTTTTTAATATCTAGTCTGAACATACAGCAATGTTCACACAGATGGGCTACTTCAGGACAGCCGTCTCTGGCGGCCACCTTACTGAAGAAGGGAACCGCGGAAACAGGAGTCACCGTGTACAAGTTGCCACCACAAACTGATTGCTGGTCTTTATTCTTAGATGCAGCCGTCGCTTCATTTTAGCCTTTTCTTCCTAACTTCTGTCTTCATTTACTTATTTATGTACTTCTTTATGGGGAGAGATGAAGGGTTACTTGTGAAGTTCAGAATTTGAAACTTTGGTCCTATGCTTCATCTCCTCTTTTGCTAAAATAAGTTTGGCCCTGACACAAACGAGCAAACCAGAAAGTTGGAGCATATGCTGACCCCCAGCAGGAGCCCAGTACAGGATCATTGAGTAGATTCAGGGACCTAACGAGAAATGTCAAGTACTAATAATTCTTAAAATAAAGTAGAAATTTGGGCTACTAAATTGTATCAGTCTGTCTCCAGGGAATGACACGGAGATCTTCGAGGGAATGGGGACAAAAAAAAGATTTGAAATGATTTATGTAATAAGTAATTTCAAAAGAGAAAAACAGAAAGCCTTTTAAAATGTAATAGAGGAAAACATATGTTTTATGCAGTCTTCCACCAAATGAGAATTTGGCAGCTTATCTCTACAGAGAAAAGCAATGCTTGATATCCAAGTATCAGGAAATAAATAGAGCCACATGTGCATTTGTTTGTGTTACTGTCTTACCTCTTCCCATATAACTTTACTTTTATGCCCAAAGTGCCTTGATTATGCTAATTTTGAATCTTGATATCATTGTGCATAGGATGGAAAAAGTTAAAACTGTGTGTTTATAGATGACCTGGCTCCACGATGAAAAAGAGAAATGATAGTTTTATGTTTTATGTATTTTCTCTGACCAAAAATGTGATTTTCCAGCTGTTATTGTCTTGTAGAAATACATGTTCCCTAAAGAGCAAATATGTGTTCATTCTGTGCTCGTTGAGGTGATCTGCTGATTCTAATCAACCCCAGGTCCCATGTCTGGCAGAGAATTATTCAGATGATTGCTGTGATTTCAAGGCTATGCCTAACACAGAAAAACTCAACACTACGCTATCTTCCTGCAAATCACTCTGCCCTCCGATTTATTCACCAGCTCACTGATCCCTAATCCACCATTCTATGTCAATGCATAATCAAAGCATATTCTTCTCCATTACTGCTATAGAATGTCAATGCTGTAATCTGTTTGTAATTAGAGAACCACTCCGAAAAATCCATCTTTTCTTTATCTCCTTCCCTCATGAACTTTATAGCAGAATAAACATGCCAGTATTAGTCTCACACACAAACAGAGAGTAATCTATACCAAATTCCCTGGTGTAATATATATTAGCTGTCACCAAGGACAAAATTTATATTTGCTTAAAGACATGTTGCTCCACACAAAGCTTCTCAGACCTGCAGTAAATAAAAATGCATGCCTGTTTAGGCATTAAAAAATAGAACCATTCTGAGAAATATAATCCACTTATACAATGAAAAAGTAATGGAATGAATGTATCATATGCCAATAGTGATGTGCCTCAAAGAATAATGAGTTCCATTTTGGTGAGCTTGCTTTAAAGTTCATTGACATTATAGCCAATATATTTACTGCTGGTCTGTGAACAAAGCCCGGGTCCTGGGTTTTTAAACAATGGTGTAAAAGAAATACAAGGCAGAAAGATGCAGTGTGCAATTAAAGTATTATTTTTTTAATTGTGGCAAACTGCCTCACTAATTTTATTTCTCTTTTCTATTTGCTTTGGAGTAATTTAACTTATAAAATTTCATAAATAAAAAGTTACTTTAATAATTGATCTTGACATATCAACTTCAAGGCAGGTCAGTACATCTATAAGAAAATCCTTTAGCCCTGGCAGGGTAGTGCAGTTGGTTAGAGCATTGTCCCTGAAATGCCAAGGTTGCGGGGTCGATCCCCCATCACGGAACATGTAAGAAGCTACCAATGAATGCATGAATAAGTGGAACAACAAATCAATCTCTTTCTCTCTCTCACTCAATCACCCCCATTCCTTCCTCTTTCTCTAAAATCAATAAATAAATAATAAAAAGAAATTTCTTTATGTTTTTAATTCACACTTGATAAGCTCTTAGGGGGTTATGTTTTTGAGAATGTTTATTAAAAATAGCAAGACATAACAGATGCTATTTTTCTAGCCATTTGTATTATTTTTACACTCTGCTAGAACCATGTATATAGTACAAGCAGGATAAATGCTTGCTTCTGAGAAAACAGTGTTAAACTTCCAACATGTTATATTTTCTCTATTAGAGTTTACATAGTTTAGTGACTAGATTTTTGTTTTTAAATTACAGTTTGAAATAACCCAAAGCAGAAGTAAGCACTGGATAAGAAAAATCCAAATGAAAAGTTAAATCTAGAGTTGGATACAAGAGATTATGTATTGTCTCCCCTAAGGACTGTGAAATGTAATTAACTCTTCAGGGAAAAAAATACCCATAACAAACAGAAAACAAAACTAATTAGAAAACTAAAGATTTCCTAACCACAGGCTTCAAGAAACTAATTATCAAAGGAAAACATATTAATGTTAACAATATCCATTTAACCAAGGTATCTTTTTAAAGTGACATTTACTACAATTATAGCAATTAAACTAATGTCAAATTTCCTTTTGAATTAGATTAACTAAAATTTTGTTTATCTCTGAATATTTCATAAGCCAATCTTCATCAGTCAGTTCTTACAGAAGAGTAGAATACTGTCTCATCTTACAGCTCATAATTTGCTTTTGTGTTATGGAAACTCACATGAGAATTTAGAAATACTTGAAAGAGTGGGTGTGTACAATTCTCCACTCAGCCTCCTCGTGTCTATCATGCTGAAAAGTATACATTCTCAATGTAATACTCCGTGTTTATTGAGAGCCCACTCTTCTCCAAAAACTGTACCAGGAACAGGTTGTCCAATGATAAATGAGACATGCAAGGCCCTTGTTCTGATCAAGCTTACACTGTAGTGGTGGGGGAAAGGCTGCAAATGTGTAACCAAACTCTTAAAAGTATTGCTGGTTCTATTGTGTTTGAGGAGGAAATACAGAGCTTTGGTAAAGAGTAAGACGATGGACCCTACTTAGATGTGGTGCTTAAGGAAAGACTCTCTGAGTCAGTGACATTTAAGATGAGATTTGAAGGATAAGAAGCTGGCCCCCTGAAGCATGATCCAGAGGCAGGGAGCGCCAAGGGAAGTGGCCTGAGTGAAGCTAAGAGCTTCAGGAGAAGACCACATAGCCAGAAAGCGAAGAGAGCAGGGCAGGCAGAACAGGTGGAGATTGAAGAGATAACCAAGGTCCTGATCATGCAGGGTGAAGGGTTTGGATGGGATTATTTTATTCTAAGAGGACTAGGAAGCCATGGAGGCCTTCTGGCAAGAATGGGGGATGAAATTAATGAATTTAAACTAGACGCGAGTACTCTAGCTAGCTAGCAGAGAGTGTCCTGAGTATAAAAGCAGAAGGGAGAGGTCGGTAAGATGCGGTAGTGGTCTAGGTCGGGGGTTTGAGCTTGCCTTGAAGTGGGGCCAATGGAGATGAAGGGAAATGATGAATATGTGATACCTTTGAAGCAGAATTCACAAGACTCCCATCAAAGACTTGATGTGAATAGTGAAAGCAGGGGCCAAAGGGAATTCCCAGGTTTCAGATAGGGTATCTTCCTCACTTGCTAAAAAGAAAGACAAACTTTCCCCTTTCCAGGGGTATAAATGTCATGACATTAGTGTTTGGTGAATGGATGTAAGATAATTAATGTGCTGATAATTTCAGAAGAAGTATGGCAGACACTCATGTGTTATGCTATGAAGAACAAAAGTACTATGCATTGTAATAAGTAGAGCATTGGTCCTCAAGTCTACTATTTTCTTTGTTACTTGGAAAATGACATAATATCTTTCTATTAAGGTTTCTTTTTCTGTAAGATATTAATAATAATGTCAAAGTCACAGAACTATTATGAAATTTTCACAAAAATACATGTGAAAGCATAGTGTGGGGTGCTAGGAGACAAATAATTTTTGTTAAAAATATGTTGATATGGTTTACTTGCTTCCAAATATGAACACTTTATTATGTCAACCTGTAAAGGAAGTTTTTGTATTGATGACTAACAAATTTTCATATTCATTCTTTCTACCAGGAGATAGGATCTCAATGCCTTGAATTATGGGGAAAAAAGCACTAATTGAAACTAAAATAATAGTAATTAGCTTCATTAATTTTTGTAGTTAAAAAAACTTTTTGATAAATTCTTAGTCTGTCTTATGTTAAAGCATATAAAAGTGCATTTAACATTAATCCCTTGTATTTTTCTAGAATAAAACTTTTTTTACCTCATCCTAGAAACACAATATTTAATGACAGCCTTAATAATATTTCTAAACCTCACCTGCTTTTCAACCCATTGACATTTTTCGACTAGAAGGTGAAAATTGAAATTAAAATAGAAAGCACACTCTGAAAGCCTCACATAATGACTATCTGCATGAATAAATAAGCGTGAGTGGGCCCATAACCCAGGCACAGCTGAGTGCATAATTTCAAAAGGGAGAGGTCTTAAAAAGAACATAACTCTGTGTTGGACCAACTCTTTATGAATATAAACCCATTAACTAATTATACTGTATGCTGAAACAAAGTACAGAAATCTATTATATAAAATAAAACTTAATATTGAAGGATAATTTCCACACACTGTAAAGAGTTAATTATTAAATATTTTATCCATTGAACAAAACACAGTGTGCATAATGATGTTGTATAATGATGTGCATGACATCAACTATATGTATATATGCATATATATATAGTATATATATACTATATATATACTATATATATACATATAGTATATATACATACACACACACATATATACATATAGTATATATGCATATATATATACATATAGTATATATATACTATAGTATATATACATACACATATATATATATATATTCAATTTGAGATGTCCTCCAACTTCTTCCCATTCCTACCTTCAACCAAAAATATATTTAGATAGAATATAGGAAGATTTTGAATAGACTCTCAGTTTCTTGCAAATGACACAGATTTTAGAAAATATCTTTTCTTTTCTTTTTTACTTTGAAATTTGTATTTCATAGAGACTTGGGTTTATCCTGCCTCTTGACCCAGCAATTGCACCGCTGGGATTATTATCCTAATAACCCTAAAACACCAATCCAAAAGAACCTATGCACCCTAATGTTTATAGCAGCACAATTTACAATAGCCAAGAGCTGGAAGCAACCTAGGTGCCCATCAGTAAATGAATGGATCAAAAAATACGGTACATATATACAATGGAATTCTATGCAGCAGAAAGAAAGAAGGAGCTCCTACCCTTTGCAACAGCATGGATGGAACTGGAAAGCATTATGCTGAGTGAAATAAGCCAGGTGTTGAAAGACAAATACCATATGATATCACCTTTAACAGGAACCTAAACAATAAAACAAACAAGCAAGCAAAATATAACCAAAGACGCTGAAATAGAGCACAGGGGGAAAGTGACCAGAGGGGAGAGGGGAGGGAATTTCAGGGGGAAAAGGGGAAGAATTTACAGGAACTAATATAAAGGACACATGGACAACAACTAAGGGGGGTTGGAATGGGAGGGAGGTGGGAAGCACTGTTGGGGGGGGTAGACTGGGATGGGAGTAAAAGACAGAAAACTGTACTTGGACAATAATTAAATAAAAAAGTTATTTAAAAAAAGAAATCTGTATTCCGAGAGGGTCTGTTTTTAAGATAGGAGGTTCTTTAGTGTGCAGAGGTTACTCTGCAGTTAAAAGTAAACCATACTTTAAAATAGTTTCTAATTAAATTTGTATAAACACTAACTAATTTGCATAAGGCTTTGTTTTGGCCTTATTCAATTTTGAGTCCTCAGGGCTTAGCACTGTATCTAGCACATAGCTGATGCTTAATAATGTTTGCTAAATAAATAAAAGCATGACTTGTGGATACAAAACTCCTTTAGAATTTTTGCATATTGGGAAGATTTTTATGTAGTTCAATAGCAATGCTATGTGAGATTCTCAGATAAGGGTTCTATAAATACATATCATCAATAATAGTAACAAGCCCTATTATTTGGGAGTGCCAACATATCTGCTTTTCCTTTAATGACTCATATGCCACAGTACATAATGTTTCTGTTTCATAATGAAACATCGCATCTTCTAGACAGTATGCGAGACACGATGATTTGAGTGGCTGAGTTTAAAAATAACTTCCAAGCAGCCTCACTAAATGAACATGCTGTACAATGAGGACTAAGTAAAATGTTTGGTTTTCAGGTTGAAATTATTGGTAGCAAGTCTAACCTACTTTTATTGTGTGTAGAGCATGTGTTATGCCTATAATTTCACTCTGATTTAAAACAAGTTTTATTATGATGAAGTATAGGATGAAAGTGCATTCCACATTTGTTTTTTTTAGGTACTAGTTCATGGAATGGATAAAAAGTGTCCACTTTTGGAAAGCAAATAACTGAACCTAAGGAAAACCAGCAAATACTGTACTTTATTCACAATTCTAATAATCGAAGATCCAAGTATATTGCAACAAGAAAAGAAGAAGGGAAGAGAGCTTACATTTCTTGAAATCCCCAATCTTCTGGTTTTATCTCATTGTTTTAGTCTGTTCAGGCTGCTATAACAGATATAGCACAAAATAGGTGGTTCATAAACAGCAAACATTTATTTCTCACAGTTCTGGGGGCTGCGACATTCAAGATCATGGCAGCAGCAGAGTCAGTGTCTGGTGAGAGCCTTCTTCCTGCTTCACAGACTTCATAGTCTTCTCACTGTGTGCTCGCAGGGCCGGAGGGCAAGGGATCTTTCTGAAGCCTGTTTTATAAGGGCAATCATCCCATTCATGAGGGCTTCACCCTTATAACCTAAGCATCTCCCAAAGACCACACCTCCAAACACCATCACTTTGGGGGGTAGGATTTCAACATACGAATTTGAGGGGACACAAACATTTAGACCATATTGCTCATAAAATCCCCACACCCCATGTGGATGGCCGAGTGGGTAGGGCTGGGCCCTAAAGGTCTGATGCCACAGATAACCAGGGGGCTCTTGGGGAGAGCGAAGTATGTGTGTTCACTTCTGGAGATTATCAGCTGAATGGGGGCACCCTGTTGGGCACCTCCTCTGAGCCAGGACACATGTGGACCAAACTGGAGTCACTGGTGTGAGCTCCTGGGAGCCACGGCACACCTTCCATCTTCTAAGGCCAGAGTATCACAGTCCTGCCTGGACATGAGATTGATCCTTCATCTTTCTTAGGTCTTTTTATCAAATGTGTGGGTATTTGACACCTTGCTGGGCAAAGTAAGGGCTTGTGGTTATCCCCGAGCAGCAGTATCTCTCTCTGAGAATCCCCCCCAAGATAATGCATTTACAATTATTGAAAGTAAGCTGAGAAACTTAGCAAACATCTGCTGAAGTTGCACCTGCAGGTAAAGCCCACACTGGTGCTGAATGAGCATTTGCATTGTCATTCAGTAGATAAGGAAACTAAAGTTATGAAAGTTTAGGCAACCTGTCCATGTTCACATGGCTGGGAAGCAGAAGAGCCAAAATAAAGTCTGAAGACAGCTCTGTTCCTCCCTGACAGCATTTTGGCCGCACCATCAGTCATTTGGGGAGCCTCACTCCATTCATTACACAACAGTTGTGTGAAAATAGGTAGGGGAATCATCTCATAGCTAATGCCACACCAAATTGAAAAGCTCCAGTTTCAACCCTACTTAAATAGGTTAGAGGACCCCTCATTACTCTGTGGAATATTGAGAAAACAGGTGGGATCAAGAACCAACATTTTGCAAACACAGAGTGGCCTACTACCTGTGGGGAGAACATAATGATATGAGTGCTGATGAGTCAACCAGCTCAAGGACTTGTCTTGTCTTCACTTCATAACAAATAGCATAGAACCAATTGTCCAAACACCTGCACACAAGTATTGTCACGGTGTACATAGACACGTGTGCACTCTCTGGTCTGATCACATGGAAATGCTGCCCAGCAAACAAACCTCAGCTCCACCAAGATGTAGATTAGAAAGATGGTTGAAATCAAATGGAAAAGGGGCTTTTATTGCACACTGAGAAGAAAAAGGCTTATTCTAGCTGCATGCTTACATTTCTGAGCTTATTTGGTCACTGCTGATGCATCCACATGTCAAAGGTTGTGCAAATACCCAGACTCTTCTCACAACAAAACAGCTACCTTGCTATTAAATAACTTTTACTCATTTACAAAGAGTGGTTTTATACTTGGTATACTTTGAAGAATAGCATAGACTAGTCTAAAAGCTATGTTGTAAATGCACTTGTATTTCTTCCTTATCATCCCTCTTATTCCACAGAATTTCAAATGTAAAATTATTCTTATTCTATCTTCCAAACAGCTCCCGATAACTGTGAAAAGATTGAGCCACTGGACCGGATAGAAGTAAACAGAAATAATTCCCTGCATCAAAGACACTCCAAAATATATATTTCTTCAGAAGGAAGAAAAAAGAAAAAATTCTAAAGCAAAACCAGATATGATATTCAGTCCACATTTTTTCTCCTTTTGCTTCCTGAAGTTATTCTTCATTTCTCCCTCTATTTCATCACTTCCTCACACACACAACAGGTTTTGTATTTCATTATCAGAAAGAATGTCAACATGCATCTAGGCACTTTTGATGTTCAGGCAATAAAAACATAATGATAAATACAGAACCATGTTAGTCATAAAAGTGTTTGTTTTTGCTTTTGTTTGCAAGTTCAGGGCTATGTTAAGTGGTGGGATTTTCATGGTGCCGGACAATGAGCCTTTGTCTTATCTAGCGTGGTCCTCACCCAGATGGGTATATATGTCTGCTCATCACACAGCACAATAGAAAGATCATAAAACAGAGGGCGTAAGACACACCAGTTTGGGGTTAGCAAATGATGGCTATATGCATCTTGGAAAACCTGTCTTGGAGGGCATCAAAATCCCCGTCAATTGATAAAGGCCACTTAGAGTGCACTTTATACCAGTACATTCACAGAGACCGAGAATCACCTGCCCAAAGAAATAAGGACTCATACAAAGATACTACCAACCTCAGTACAGATTATGAGACACACACACATGAAACCAAGGGAATCTGAATAAAGACTCCTTAAAGGATCAGACATTTCTCTGACCTCATTGGTAAAGGGTTGTTGTCATCGGTTTTCAAGTGAGGACACATTGGTAGCTTATCTCAGAACCTAATGTACATAGAATTGATCATTCATTACCTATGTATAATAATGTTCTAGTCCAGTGTAGTGTGTATTCATGTTATTCCAAACCATTTCTTTCGTCTTCACAAAGGCTCCAGTTGAAGCCCATCCTGATGCTATTTATGGGATTCCTCTAGAACAGACCCTAAGAGGCTGAGTTAATTAAACTGCAGGGATCCGAGTGAGGGCTCAGCTGGTAAGCAGCCCCTCTTTCTGAATGTTGCCTTAACAGGGCTTAATCTTGTGGGTACACAACCTGTGTATCACGGCACTGTGTCATTTAAACTTTTTACGAATCTGTTCTTGTTTAACATGACACCACATAATTATAGAATTTTTTATCCTATTTTCTTCTGGTATTTAAATAAGCTAGCCTCTTTATCTGCTTCCAGGAGGCAAAGGATTATCTCACACATTTTAGAGAAGGGTAAACCAGCCGATAGAAGTAAAATGACTTGCTTAGAGGCACAGTGGATTTTCTGAAAAATGAAAAACTGATATCAGAAGTCCTTCCCCTTAGGGCTAATTCTCTATTGTGCTTTCTTCCTGATCCAATATACCTGAATCAAATCATCTCTCATCCTTGTCTTAACAACATCTACTTATGTAAGCTCTACAAATTCAGAATCTCAACAAGAAAAGGACAGAGCATTTATAGTTGTGACCCACACGATTTAAAGTTAGCTGGAAGGCTGGCAAAACACAGTGTCATGCTGAAGTTATTTCCAGAACAGCAGGCGTCTCTTCCAGCAAACCAGCTAAAAGGATGTCAAACTTGCCAGCCTATTTTTTTCCAATGTAGTTCTTTTAAGATTGAGTGAATGGTAGAAAATTTTTATCTCTCCATATATTCAAATTAATTAACCAGGACTTACAAATCAGACTATAAAGCAGAGACGTCAACAGCAGCAGCATGGAGTCTGGCATTGGATTGTATGGGTTTGAAACCTGGCTCTACCACTTACTGGCTGGGCAGCCTTAGGAAAGTTACATAGCCTTCCTGTGCCTCAGTGTCTTTATCAGTAAAATGATAGTCATAATAATATCCACCTCATAGCATTGTAAAAAGGATGAAATGAGTTAATTCATATAACATCCTTAACGAAGTATGTGGCTCATAGTAAGTTCTCATAAATACTAGCTGTCATTATTCTATCCAAGCACCTAGTTCCAAGTCTGACACACTGAAATATTTTAATAATGTGAGCTGCACCCTTGAACTCTCAGGAAGTTTTTATTCTAGTTGGGAGCTAAGATACACATATGACAATAATAACCAAGTAGTTTCATAAAACATACATGCAAAGCTATTATGTTCATTAGGCACCAGCAGATCTGGTGAGGGAATTGTCATTGGTGGCAAAGCAGACACAAGAGGCCCATGGGAGTAGCAGTTGCTCCTGGATTAGCAAGGTGTCCATGTGGAGAATTATGCATCCAACAAGTGTTTATGAAGCATTACAATGTTTTAGACACTGAGTATGAAATTTGACTCCCTTGACATCAGGACTGGTTTAAACTTTTCATGGGGAAAGTGGAGAGAGGATGGCCATGAGTTATCAGTTTCGAACGGCAGGAGAGAAGGTCTGGGTGGTCCTCTCAAACCTATGTTTACTTTGTGAGGTTTGGAGAAAAATCTGTAAGAACATCTCTGGGAGATTAGAGTTTAGGAGATAGAAGTGGGGTGGTCTGTACATGAGACATTTTATTTTTATTAATGTATTGCTTGAATTATTTTAAACAATTAAAAATTAATCAAGAGCTAAACAACAACAAAAAAGATGTGACAATGATTTTTAAGGATTCTTCTATTCCTAGTACCTTATATGTCAAATGGTAGGCACTCAATATATATTTGTCGAATGAATGAATGAATGAATCAATCAATCAATTAACCTTTAAACAAATTAAAGAAATAGTACTGCAAAATTTCTTTACTCAAAATTTTAGGGAAGTAATGGTCTCAAAGGAAACAAAACTTGCCTTGAATTAAACTCATTTATTCATTCATCTAATATATACCAATGGAGTGCCTGCTACTCATTACCATATAGAGACTAGGCATACAAAGTCCCTTCCTGGCCAGTTTTGGTTGGATCAGTGATTGATACTGCATACACTCCCAAAGCTGAGCAGAGTGAATAGAATTATCTCTATGGGAACATGGCCAGGCTACAGTCAGGTGGGGCTACATGCAAGACGGTGTGCAGACAGAACGTCCCTTAGTCTTGACACTCTATGTTTCCATAACCAGCCAGTATAAAGCATAGCCGAACCTCCTATAAATGAGTCCCATGAGCTCTTTCTGCATTCCTAATTAATTTAGCAGAAGTTTCATTCTTTGCAGTCCTTCCAGTGACACTACATGTGAGAAGTTATCTATATTTTCTTCCTGCTATAGAAGAGCCATAGCTACTTAGAAACAAAGATTAATGATGGACCTGGAGATGACCCACAAAGATGAAGTATAGGTCACTGTATTTGTGCCAACCCTGCCCCCATGTCCTCTCCTATTGTGGCATTGAATCGTAAGAGTCTGTTGGGGGAGGGTGCAATCATTGCTAGGAATAACCAACCAGCAGCCTCTACAATCACAACACTCATAATCAAGGGTGCTAGGGATGCTAGAGATGGTCTCCCCCTTCCCCTCTTTACAGTGAAACCCTAAGGAGTACTAGAGTCTTGATAGTCCAGGAAAAATGAATCTAGAATGAGACAAACTCATGTTTCTGCCCCACATTTGCCCATAACCTAGCATTCGACTTGCACCCTTGGTGCTGAAGACACTGCCCAGCAAGTCTTCTCTCTTTTCTCCTTTCTTGGGGAGGTGTAACTCCTCAGGCCGAATTTTACATTTGCTGTGTGCCAAGAGCCTAAAAATTCTTGCTGTGTATTCTATCTTTATGTGCAAAAATGCCTTTTTCTTTAGGTGATAATGGAACCCCCTCCACTTTAAAAGAGTGGTACACTTACAATAGCCCTGATTTTGAACTTTTACAGAGTGGGGAAAATAAGGTTAGTGTCTTAAAATGAGATGCCACAATGGTGGTTCAGTGTAAAAATCTTGTCTGATGATTCTCAACTGTGTGATTTCACTGCACTAAAAGCTCTCTGAATTGGGTCTGTTTCTGCATGAAGATTGCGACCACTCTCCAAAAAGATGTCCATTCTGCTGGAGATGCAATCCTTGAGTACACTTTCTGGTCTTTTTTTCAGATACCTGTCACATTTGTTTCTCAAATCCCCTTTCTTTCATGAAAGCTTAAATAATAAAGGCTGGGAGCAAATATAACCATGAGTTCCAGCCATGGGAAATGCATGCAGGAGAACAAGTTTGCTTCAGAACGGCTTCAGCAGACTTTGTAAAGCTCTCTCCTCCTGGGATACTAATGGGAGAGTAGCATCAGCTATAAAAGGAAAATGGTGGGAAAGAATGGGAGCAAATGGAAAACCGGAGAGCACTGGGAGCATTACAATTTTGAGTAGTAGGACACTTTCTGTTAGTTCAGCCTGTGTAGCCCCTAGAGGATGGAACTGGTCATCAACAGACAGTACCTAAATAAATTTGCCTATATACAAATACCAAATCATTATATTGTACATCTGAGCCTAATGTATGCTAGTTATACCTTAATTAAAAAACCAAAGTAAAGTTGACTTGTAATAATTTTAAAAAATAATATACCAATAAAATTGGTCAATTTCTAATAAGGAAATATTTATTTTAATTGACTGAAGATAGCATTGTGCATTCTTCAAATCGTAATGCGTACTGATGAGGATGAAGTAGCCTAAGAAGTTACAGCTGAATGTCAGATCTGATTAAACTACAGTCAATAAATGAATTCAAAATAAATGAACAAGCAAAACAGAAACAAAATCATACATACAGAGAGCAAACAGATGGTTGCCAGATGAGGGCTGGGTTAGGGCCCTGGGTGAAAAAGCTGAAGGAATTAAAGGTACAGATTTGCAGTTATAAAATAGCCCCAGGGATGTAAAATAGAGCATAGGGAATACAGTCAGTAATATTGTGATAATTATGTATTGTGTCAAGTGGGTACTAGACTTATTGGGGGGAAGTCACTTTGTAAGTTATATAAATGTCTAACCACTATGCTCTTCACTTGAAACTAATGTATTTTGAATGTCAATTGTAATTGAAAAGTTTTAAAAAATGAATTCATGGGGCAGCCAAGGTCAGGAGTACAAAGTTAGCTACCAATGAGGAAGTGGTCAGGCCTCTGGATGGCATTCCTCTCAGGAATTGGTGCCTGGTGACTGCCTCTCTGAAATTACCTGACATTCTCACCAGATGCCAACCACTTGCCTGGTTTTATTGATAAATACAGGCCTTGTTCTGGTTCATTGAAAGGTTACAACTTTTCAATAGTGCTTTTAGGGACAGCCAACCACTTGGGTGCCAAAATACAAAGATAAAGGCACAATGGTAGAAAACTATTCACTCCAGTGGAACACACAGTCCAAACTAAAGGTGCACTGAGGAAGATGCAATACAAAGCCCAGAAGGAGGTACTAGAATCACTCACAGCCCTTCTGCCCAAGGTCTGAATTGAACCCAATGGCAAGGATGTCTCCATTTGTCAGAAGAGACAACAAAGGATAGGAAACCAAAAAGTTCTTGCCAAAGTGTTTTGCCAAAGAGTAGGATGCCATATATTTTGAGAAAGTCATCCTGGACCTGAGAAGGGAAACTGCTTGCCAGTCTTGTCATTTGACTTTTAAATGATGTCCTAGAGAGAGAGGTTATTTGGGCAATATTCAGATAGGGAAGGAAATCTTGTTAAGGCCAAAGTAAAGTAAGGATTTTCCTTGCCAATAACCTTAGAAATTACAACACGAGCTAAACTATTTTAAGCCCCAAAAGATGGTGTGCCAAAAAGTGCCAAAACCACCATGCAATACTACAAATGATATGAAAAACCTGGCTTTCAGGTAATTTTTGGAAGTGATTGCAAAAGAGTGAAAACTATAGGAAGTAATTTCCTGCCAGGTGGTTTACATTAAAGGGCATCTAAAAAGCAAAAAACTGAATATTCCAGTTCTAAGAAATAATCCCTCAAAAGTCTAAACATTAAAAACCGATTTTCTTAATAGCCTTGTGACAATGACTATGAACAATGTCAATGTCATAATCCCTATGTTTTGCATCAATGCAAAGAAGTAACCCATGGAAGAAGGGATACTATGAGCTGAACAAAGCTTTTCCTTTTTCTAGAAGAAGGAAATTGAATATTCACCCAAAGTTGAACAGTGAATCAGTTTCTATGACACCCCTAGACCTGGGATCTTGTAATTTCGAAATTTCTATTATCTCAAAACTAGAGCCCTGAAATCCAAACCGTATCCTAAAGTCTCCTCTTCTAAAGTTTCTAATAGAGTACTCCATCTTTCTTCCCTTAGAATCAGACTCATTAACATATGATTTTAGAAAATGTTAACCCGTTCTTTATACTTTGAGAAGGAGGTTAGCACCAATACTTGACCCCTCCCAACCTCTCCCTGTGCATAGCAAACAAAGCCCTGTCTTAACACTTTCTGATTTGGGCATCCAGAGGACCCCCAGGGACTTATAAGAGTTCAAGTTCTGGACTTGCTATCAGAAAATGATTTAGCACCAGTAGGCTCCGTGTTATTAGTTATCTGTGGAATGAACATAACTCCTGCTTTGGGAGAGTCACTCCCTGCAATAAAGGGAAAAACCCAGGAGAGAAAGAAGTACTATTTTGTTTACCATAAAAATTAAGCCCACTCTAGCATTTGCTTCATGTTCAAATAACTTCAATCCTTTTGAAACCCTGATGACCTCCCCCCATTTTTGATTCAACTTCGACTGTTCTGAGTTTTAGCCTAATTAAAGAAGAAGAGTCACACAAGTGTCTGAGATTACAACGCTGAGTTTGAGATGAAATGTTTCCCACTGAAGGAGTCAGTCTGGTTGTGATTAAAACACCTCCTCCTCACGTCCTCCTCTTCTCTTGGGCTGCAGTCAGCGCCTTTGACCTATATTTGACTCTCTTTTTGCAGTTTGCTCTTTGATTGTGAAACTGCTGGGAAAAGGTTCTTGCTACACCACGAAACAAGGTAAGCTGTTTCTTATTTGTGTGAATATACCAGATGCTGGTGACAACCAATTTCCTTCTTCTCCATCTAAGTAATCGAAAGGTCAGGTGTTAGGAAGGGATTATGGAGAGTTTATGAGGCAAGCAGCCTGCTCCACTGCCAGCCTTATCAGGAACAAGCCCAGCTTTCTTTCCTAAGCCTCTGGTGGGCGTCTTGGGCTCAGAGCCACCATGGCTGGCGGTCTGGGGTGCACATCGTGCAGTTTATCATCAAGCAGCATCTCTGAAATGCCAAACTTTATGTATTGATCTTACGATTCTATGTTATCTCCAACAAGCCACGGGAAAAGTAATACATTTTGTATGGATTAATCCTTGTCATTCTGCACAACGTACACCCAGAGATAACTCAAGCTCGCTTTGTCTTCTCATTATCTAAACAGACATGTCTTTTTTTTTAAGTCATCAACAGAGGTCATCTTCCAAATGCCCTTGTGGAATATTCATTAATCAAATAACTAATTTGAAATGGACCTTCAAAGCATTATTCATTTCCCCATCATTCTCCCAACATCAGTTTAAATGCTTTGTGGGTATAATGATTAGGCTGATGTTTAATTAATTGTGAAATTGTGAATTAAACCTAAGTTAAAAGATAAATCATTCTTCAGTGCATGAGATAGAAAGAGAGAGAGCCACAAAGGGCAAGCCAGTTTGATTGGTGGCTTTAGTTGAGGATTCTTAGCAGAAGTTCCTTTATTCACAGCAAAATGATAGCATTAGATTTTAAGGTTGACTTTTGTGAAGCAAAACTTGTCTTTGGCTTTTGTCTTGAAGGATTTCAGATTCATCACAAAATCAGCAAGGAAATGCTACACGCTGCTGAACAAATACGCACACTAGGTGCAACCTGTTAATCCCAATAAGTTTTATTGTGGAAAAAGTAGAAGAAAACAATCACTGAAGACTCAGGTATGAAAAACACAGAAATAACTTTGCTTACTGTGTATCATGACCAGAGTGCTGTATTTTTTAACCCCAGGAAGTAGAGGTTTGATTCCCAACTGAGGCCTTCCTTCATCATTTCTGTCTATGTGTCCCCACTGAACCCTAACACTCATAATCAGGTGTATCACCTTGTCAACCAAGCTATATTGTTTACATTTTTAAACCTGCCCGTTTCCACCCATTTGACTATTAACTTCTGGAGAGCAGGGTCCACAGCCTACTCATCATCATACACTCAGCATAATATTTAATGCCCATGCTCTCACATTGAACAGGCCTGAGTTTGTGCTTGCTCTTCTATCCTGAAGCTCTCTCCCTCCACGTGTCCACATGTCCACCTGACTCATTCCCTCTCTTCCTGATTAGATGTCACTTCCTCAGTAGAACCTTCCTTGATCACTGTCTTGGTCAGTTTGAGCTGCTATAACAAAGTGTCATAGACTAGGAATCTGATAAACAGCAGAAATTTCTTTTGCACAGTTTTAGAGGCTAAAGTCCAAGGTCAGGGTGCCGGCATGGTCAGGTTCTGGTGAGAACCCACTTTTGTGTTATACACGCCCACTACTCCTGGGGTTCTCACATGGTGGAAAGAGCAAGAGAGAGCTCTCTGGGGTCTCCTTTAGAAGGGCACTCATTCCACTCATGAGGGCTCTACTCTCACAGTCTAATTTCCTCCCAAGTGCCTCATTTCCTAATACCATCCCATTGGAGTTTTGGATTTTAGGTCTTGAACTTTGGGGTGGGGAGACACATTTAGTGCATAATAATCACCTAACTAAAATTGTCTTTTCATACCTCTTTCCCCTTATCCTGATTTATTTTTCTTTATCGCACTTATCACTACCTAGTACTATATTCGTATTTGTTTATTTATTGCCCATTTGTTTTTTTTTCTCTATTGGAAATAAAGTCCATGAGAAAGGAAATGTACCTATTCTTCAATGTAGGTACTAAATAAATATATGATTGAATTAAGTTATAAATGATTGGACAAAAGAAGCTTTATTTCCACTGTCATTGCTAAGCTCTCAGTAACTACTACATGAAGAAAGTCTGCTTGAGAATGAAGACAACAAAGAAAAGCAGGTCCTAGAGATAAACAAATTCTTTTTTTATAGTTGTTGAAGTACCGTTGTCTCCATTTTCACCCCACCATGGCCCCCCACCCCACCCATCTTTGTCTCCCACCCTTGAATATACCCCCTTTGGCTTTGTGCATGGGTGTTTTACACATGCTCCTTGATGGACCTTCCCCCTTTTCCCCTGTTATCCTTCTCTGCCCTCCTCTCTGGTCACTGTCAGTTTGTTGTTTATTTCAATGTGTCTGGTTGTATTTTGCTTGCTTGTGTGTTTTGTTGATTAGGTTCCACTTGTAGGTGAGATCATATGGTATTTGTCTTTTACCACCTGGCTTACTTCACTTAGCATAATGCTCTCCAGCTCCATCCATGTTGTTGTAATGGTAGGAGCTCTTTCTTTCTTTTTGCTGCATAATATTCCATTGTGTAAATGTACCATAGCTGCTGGATCCAGGCACACCTAAAGCCCACATACCCATGGACATTTCAATGTTATGAGCCAACACATTTTCTTGTTTATTTAAGATGGCTTATGTTTAGTTTATTTGCAACCAAATAAAATCCCAACAAATCACATCATCCACCTGCTGGGAATGCCTCATGGTTCTGTCTTCTGTGATTTGTCCATGTGGCTATATTCGCTCATCCTAAAGGCACATCAGCATCTCCTCAGGCCCATTTTTCACTCCTGTAAGTATGTGTGGCTTCCCAGCCTGGCTTATCTCACAGATTTTCAGATGACCACCTCCATTTATGACATTTTTAGCCAATAGAACCTGTCTTCAAATGCCTGGTCTCTCCCATCTAGTCTCCAGAAACCAGCCCCATTGGCCTTGCCCACTCCAGTAACTGCTGAGCCCTGGATCTGACACAGCAATCTCCAGATGTAAATCTGGAGATAACCATAGAATACTGGTTATGACCAGTATTCATAACCATAGAATACTGGTTATGCAAAAACACTCTTGTGTCAGCTACCTGAATTGGAATGTCAGCTCCACTATTTACTAGTCATATAACCTCATTCAATACACTTAACCCCTCTGTGCTTCACTTTCTTCATCTGCAAATCCAGAATAATAACAATATAAGCTAGATAATGTATGCAAAGCAGAACAGCACCTGGTAAGCACGTAGTATATGTGCCTACTGTTTTCATTATAATAGAACCAGTTCTCCAATGAGATGCCAGAAGTACAAAAAGATATTTTATTCCCTCCTGTGTTTCATAAAGCTCAACTCAAAGCAAGATTGTCTTCTTTTTATTTCTCAATCTTCTTCCCTGACCAGATAATGAGTTCCTGTAGAGTAAGGGCTATGCTTTGTCTTTCTGTGGCTCCAGGCCAGTGATAGTTCTAAGAGTAGGCACTGAACCAGAACTTGAATTGGTTATTACTATCCAATATTCAATAATGAGCCTTAATATCAATAGTACACATTTTGTCAGTGGCAAATTAGGGTGGTTAGCCATTAGTTCTTTTTCCTTCTTTCCTTCTAAGTTTTCCTCTAGGTTTAGATTCCAGGGGACATACACACTCTTTCTAAATAGGCCTAGGCCCTGTATTCTTGCCTGCCTTCCTTCCCTGGGGAACTGACTATTCCTGGGAAGGACTCATCAGTGTTGTGTTTCTCTCCCTTGAATTATTAGGCCTGGAGCAAGCTCTACTCAGCCGGTAGGACTTCCTCATCTCTTCTGAAACAGAAGCCTAAAACTTGCTCAAGTCTTTTGAAATCAAGATGATACCCAAGGGTCTTTAAGCCACTGACAACCTCCTTAAAATTAGGCCAAGGTGAGTTTCCTAAAAGCCTTTTCCTTTAAGTCTATTTAATTACCTCTCTATTCCACAGTCTGAAGACAAAGAAATAGCTTGCACACAATAGTCGCTGATAGTATTCTGATTTTTAATGTCTCAGTGAATGAATGAATCAGCCAATCAATGAAAAGAACAAATGAATGAATAAGAAATAGGTAGGGATATTCATTCTTTTCTCTATTGTGAGGCCTGGAGGCTTAGGCACTGATTTACTAGATTACTCTCATTTCTATTCTTTGCTGGATTTTCAGTATTATTTGCCTCCTTCATTCTTCAGGAACTGATCAAAACCCAAAGAATTAGTGCAGGTAGAGAAAGTGGATCCAATAGTGCCACTTACCAAAAATTCAGGTCTTTATAGGGAACTCAGTGGATGGTCCATACAATATTTTTTATTATCTCTTTGCTTTCTGCGTGAGAAAAGATAACGTCTCCTTCTAAGCCCTAATAAAAGTTGTTTATCTCTGACTGATGTCCTAAATAGGCCTTCACCATCCCCCCCGATCTACTTCCAAACACTTATCCTAACAGAAGTGGCTGGGATGGAGGGGACCACGAGTGCCTGTTGTGCTACAGATGTTGTGTAACTCAGATGTCACCAACTGTGAGCTGTGGCTGAAGCATACTTATTGCTGACTTGGTGTGATGGCTGTTGTGGATAAACAAATCAAACTCAAATTCACAGGTCAATTACACTGAATAATGCCCTGCTAATTTTCTTGTTTGAAAAAGTATCAGTAAACGTTTGCAAATGAATCAGAGGCTTTCAACCAGTTGAGCTGCTTTGACTAACAAGTGCATCTTGTGTTTTTGAACCCTTGTGATAGTGGTGGTAAGGCCTCCAAACCACAGGAGTTTAGGAGGTACCCCAGGCATGTTTCACTGCAGAGGGGCATGTCCCTTAGCAACCAGTAGTGCCTAACAAACTCCATCTCATCCTGAGGAAAACTGGGCTTTCTTAAAACACTGCAAACACAGTAAAAATCTTTGCAAAATCAAGGTCACCCTTCTCTTAAGAAAAATGAATGTTCAGGGTGATCCCTTATCATTTCTCACTGAGTTTGCTCAGATGTGGGGCTGCCTGATGAGATGCAGCAGTTGGTTGAGATTAGGGGTTGAAGACCTTTGCTTTTCATGAATCCTTAAAGTCCTCTTTCTCTCTAAAAATATGGAAAATCAATATGGGTTGTCAACATTTTTATTTGCCAAATATAGGCCACGGCACTAAATGACACAAAGTTAAAAATTACTTTCTATTATGACCATGGTTTAATAAAATAAGTAATACCTTAACAAACACAAAAAAGTAGAAGAATACAACTTCAGGAACAAAATGCCGCCCTTTAAATGGAATTAATTTAGTTTCAAAAGTGTTTTATATTATTGTTGTGTTTTAGTTTCACTGAGGATGAATGCAAAACTTTACTTCAACACAGGTCTTTGAATAGCCTCTGAAAAACATTGGTTTAGCCCTGACTGGTGCTGCTCAGCAGATTGGGAGACACCCCACAAAACAAAAAGATTCCAGGTTTAATTCCCAGTCAGGGGACTGTCCTAGGTTGTAAACTATGTCCCCAGTTGGGAGCATGTGAGAGGCAACCAATTGATATTATTCTTGCGTATTCATATTTCTTTCTTGTCTCTTTCTCCCTCCCTTCCCCTTTCTATAAGAATAAATAAACACAATCTTAAAAACCAAACAAGCATTGGTCTAACTTTTAGCACTACATGCAGAATGCTTGAGTAAACCAAGCAGGAATAGCAGTAGTAATTACTGTGAAGTGTGTTTGAAGATCCATCCATTTCTCCTGGCACTGACCTTCTTCCTGTCTGGTTTGTCTTGCTGTCTTGTACTTTTTATTTCTCAGATGCAGGTCAGGTAGTACCTGTCCTCTAACAGAATGCCTCTCACAGACTGCTAGGCACAGGGGCTTTCAGACATTTCCTCCCTGTGCATTTGGTTGCTCATCTGTAGAAGAGAACGGAGCCAAAAGACTAACTAACCTTTATAGTCCATTCACTTGTAAAGCATCGTGATTCCAAAGTCCTTGCCATAGTACCTCCCCAGAAACCTCTTTCTGCATGGTCTAGGATCCCATCAGTGATTTTTCTTCAGCACACCTTCTGTTATTTTGGGAGCTAAACATTTGCCCCACTTCGGAACTCAGTGCATGGGGTTCGGGTGGGGCTGAGTCTATGGCCCACCACCCCAGCACAGGTCTGACACATGATCTGGGCCAACTAGAGGGAGATCTTTGTGCTGCAGACAATAGGAAGGGTCACTTTGCTGAATGTAATGGGTTGAATAGTGTCCCCTTATAATTCATGTCCACCTGGAATTGTAGAATGGGACCTTGTTTGCAGGAAGCTCTTTGCAGATGTAATTGAGTTAAGGATGTCAAGAAAGATTATCCTTAGATTTAGGGTGGATTGGGCTCTCAATCCAGTGATTAGTGGCTTACCCCCCCCCAAAAAAAGGGAGATTTGTAAAAATATTTTTATTTATTTTTAGAGAGAAGGGAAGGGAAGGAGAAAGTGGGAGAGAAACATCAGTGTGTGGTTGCCTCTTACGTATCCCCTACTGGGGACTTGGCCTGCAACCCAGGCATGTGCCCTGACTGGGAATCGAACTGGCGACCCTTTGCTTCACAGGCTCGTGCTCAATCCACTGAGCTAAACCAGCCAGGGCAAAAAAAAAAAAAAGAAGGGAGATTTAACAAAAAGAGACACAGTGGGGAAACAGAGAAGATGCCAATGTGAAGGTGAAAGCAGAGATTGGTGGGATGCATGCCAAAGACTTCTGGAAAACACCAGAAGCTAGGAGAGAGGCATAGAATAGGGTTTTTTTCTCAGAGTCTACAGAAGGAACCAACCCTGCTGACACCTTGATTTCAGACTTCAGACCTCCTGAATTGTGAAAGACTAAATTTCTGATGTAAGCTACCCAGTTTGTGCTGATTTGTTACATAGCCTGATGGAATTAATGCACTGGGTTTGCTGAGAGCCATCTTGCTCACCAGAGAGTATCTGTCTTAAAAATGGAAGAATAAGAATGAGCTTTGATCATAACATCGAGTGTCTGGATCCAACTAAGCTTGAAGTCAGTGTAACTCTGGATTTCTCAGCCTCTAAGCTAATAAATACTCTCTTTTTGTTTAAACTCGAGTTAAGTTTCTATCATAGCTAGCTGAAAGACTTCTGATGAAAATATGGCTCAGCACTGAGAAAATCTTATTCATCTTTCAAGGCTCAGCCTTAGTGGTATTTTTTCCATAAAGCTTTCCCTGGGCTTCCCAGACTTAAAGGCTGTTTTTTCCTCTAGGTTTCTTCCTATAGCTCCTTTTTCCTTCCACACACAATACTATTAAATTCATCTTATTTTTCCTTACTAGATCTTTAGCCTTTTGAAAGCAAGATCTCTCTTCTTATCTTCTTTTTCTTACTGCACAAGCTCTATGCCATTTACATAGCAGGTGCTCAGGGCATAGTTGATAAACAGAGAAATAAAAAAAATTAAGGAATAAAGAGTGGGGTTTCATTGTTGATGGCTGAGAGTGGAAAAATACTTTTGTGTAAGGACCTCTCCTAGTGTTACTAGTTGTGCCAAACACAAATCTCTAACCACTCCTCATAAATCGCCCTACTATGAAAACCAGCCAAAGACTCCTTTGCCAACATAATAACTGCTAGGCTTTTGTATAGAGCAGTTGTTACTTCAGATCTGAAATATCTATCATATCACTGGTACTTCTATTTGAAACCTTTCAATGATGTCACACAGCTCTTAGGAAGAAATTCAAACCCTGGTTCATAGCCTTTGAAACTTGGCTCCTTCCAATGTCTCTAATCTTATCACTCAAAACTCTATCGTGTTGAATCTTTGCTTTGGCTTCTTGCACTTTTCCAGTCATGTCAAAAATTCCATGTGCTCCCTCTTCTCTTTCTCTGTAACCCTCTTCTTTTGTCTCTCTTGCTCCTGCAAACCTTTGTTCTTTTGGAACATTTTTTCTCCAACTCTTTTCACATAGCTCACTCCTGTGCATGGGTTAGATCTTTGCTTAGAGGCTATTTCCTTTGGAGGCCTTCCCTCATCCATTGGGACCACCTCTCTGTGTCCCCAGAGCTCTCTGCATTTCTCTAGCATAGCTTTTACTATGCATTGTATTGCAATTGCCTGTTTGTTTGACAGTAGCCTTCATTAATACTGTTTGAATCACATCCTTTTTAATCAACATTTCACTTCTAACACATAGTATACATTAGAGATGCTTAACACATAGTTCTTAAATGGTCAAATGATGGATGGAAGGAAGAAAGGAAGGAGAAAGAAAGAAAGAAAGAGAGAGAGAGAGAGAGAGAGAGAGAAGGAAGGAAGGAAGGAAGGAAGGAAGGAAGGAAGGAAGGAAGGAAGGAAGGAAGGAAAGAAGGAAGGAAGGAGGGAAGGTTTGATGGTAATTCTCAAAATCTAACTTGGTCCTAGTCATATTCTCCTTTGTTCATTTCCTCACTCTTGAGAAAGAAAGACCAGGTCTTTATACCTGGGCCAGGGAGAAGTGAGGATTTCAATGTGTTTAGAGAGATGAAGACAACTCATTTACAACAAGAAGTCCTTGTTCCCTTAACTGTCCATAAAAACCATAATGGGGGCTACCTAGAGATGTGTTTCTTTGTTTGTTTTTTTAAAAAATATATTTTATTGATTATACCATTACAGTTGTTCTATTCCCCCCTTTATTCCCCTCCACCCTGCACACCCCCTCCCCCACCATCCCCCCCTTTAGTTTATGACCACGTGTCTCAAGTTCTTTAGATTCTGTATTTCCCATACTATTCTTGCTCTCCTTCCTATTTTCTACCTACCATCTATGCTACTTATTTTCTGTACCTTCTCCCCACTTCTCCTCCTCCCACTCCCCTGTTGCTAACCCTCCATATGTTCTTCATTTCTATGGTTCCACTCCTGATCTAGCTGTCCTCTTGGTTTGCTTCTTTTTAGGTGTGGTTGTTAATAACTGTGACTTTGCTGTCCTTTCACTGTTCATATTTTTATCTTCTTTTTCTTAGATAAGTCCCTTTAACATTTCATATAATAAGGGCTTGGTGATGATGAACTCCTTGAATTTGATCTTATCTGAAAAGCACTTTATCTGTCCTTCCATTCTAAATGAAAGCTTTGCTGGATAGAGTGATCTTGGATGTAGGTCTTTGGATTTCATGACTTGGAATACTTCTTTCCAACTCCTTCTTGCCTGTAAGGTCTCTTTTGAGAAATCCGCTGATAGTCTGATGGGAACTCCTTTGTAGGTGACTGTCCCCTTATCTCTTGCTGCTTCTAGGATCCTCTCCTTCATTTTAATCTTGGCGAATGTAGTTATGATGTGCGTTGGTGTGTTCCTTCTTGGGTCCAACTTCTTTGGGGCTCTCTGAGCTTCCTGGATTTCCTGGAAGTCTATTTCCTTTGCTAGACTGGGGAAGTTCTCCTTTATTATTTGTTCAAAGAAGTTTTCCACTCATGGCTGTTCCTCTTCTCCTTCTGGTAACCCTATAATTTGGATGTTGGAATGTTTAAAGATGTCCTGGAAGTTCCTAAGCCTCTCCTCATTTTTTTTGAATTCTTGTTTCTTCCTTCTTTTCTGTTTGGTTGTTTCTTTCTTCCTTCTGGTCCACTCCCTTGATTTGAGTGCCAGTTTCCTTTCCATCACTATTGTTTCCTGTGCATTTCTTCATTTCAATCAGTTTAGCCTCCATATGTTCCTTTAATTTGTGGCTAAAATCAACCAACTCTGTAAGCATCCTGATCACCAGTATTGTGAACTGTGCATCTGAAAGCTTGGCTATTTCTTGGTCACTTAGAACTATAGGCTCTGGGGCTTTGAGCTGTTCTTGAGTCATAATGTTTGGTCTGTTGGCACCTGTTAGGTATCAGGGGTGGAGCCTTAGGTGTTTGTCAGGGCCGGGCTACCCAGTTGCTGGGTCGTGACTCTGTATGTGGGGGTGGGGTCCAAGAGGGGCAATGGCGGTTCTCCTTTCTGCTTCCCACTGCTGGGGCCTGTGCAGTTGATCTCACTGTGCACGAATGTGTGACCGGGTCAGTCTGCCACCTCGAGTCCTACTGGGACTGCCCAATGCCACCCCAGCTGCCTGGGCGCCTGGGGTCAGGGGATTCTTCCTGCCTGACCCTGCTCCGTTGCTGGCTCCACCCCTCTTACTAATCCGGTTTTCTGGTTCGTTGTTGTCAGACTTTTGTATAGCTCAATTTTCTGTTCTTTGGCTGTGTCTTTGTTTACTAAACCTTTGTTGTATTCAAACTTGGTTGTGGGGGAAGGCACAGTGTTTCCACCTACGCCTCCATATTGGTGGAAGTCTAGCAATTTTTAGTATTTCAAAAACCTGGCAAAATCACACATATGCCCATGAAAAGACTGCACAGGCTAACAAAACTATATTGATGTGTGATATAAGGGGCCAAAGTTTGTAGATAATAGAGAATACTGTGTTTTATTTCTTCTCCTCCTGCTAATGGAAGTCTTACAGGATACACTTACAACTGAGGGCAAATATAGCCATGCACACAGAAGAGCTTGTGCCTCTTTGTCATGGAAGCATTTAATTACTGCTACCAGGCTTTCCTGTCTGGCCTTCCCTTGTCTTAGCAAATTTAGGAGCTCAAGCTGCCATAGGGCTATTACATGAACCTCACAGACTTGGTATGAGCAAGATATGAACTTTTTGAGATAAGCTATTGAGGTGATTTTGAGCCTATTTGTTATAATAGGAACTGAGTCTATTTTGATGGAAGTACTGTGATATTTTTTAATCTTCAAGACCTAGCATGACACTTGGTGCAAAAGAGATATGCTGAATGAATGAATGAATGAATAGAAAACAACTAACCAGGAAGCCATCTCATTCTATATTCTCAAAAATTAAACTTTGAAAATTAAACAGACTTTGAAGATTAAAAAATAAATTACATGTGAAATATATGCCCCCCAGCATTGATTATAGAGACACCTTTTTCCAGCACTAGCATGAGTAACTTTGCCACTAGAACTCAGTTAGAAACACAAATATTTTATAAGAACCATTGCTCATAAATCTAAGCTCTTTGATTATCTCTGTTATGAATGACTTCCTTTAAAATAACAAGGATGTAGGATACATTGATATTGGTCTTAGCGGCTCAGTGGGATTTTAGACTTAATAATGAATCCAGGAAATGATTTGCACTTCTCTTGATCAAACAAAAACTTCAATAATTAGTATTGAATCAGATGGGACCGATTTTCAGGATCCTTTTTGGTAGAACTTTGTGAGTGCATCACTATAGGCATCTGGTTGGAAACAATAGCATGGCATATGCTGTTATGTGTCTTTGACCCCAATTTTGCAGAAGGCTGCAGTTTGACGTCAATAGTGGAGGGAGGAGCTTTCTTCTCCAGTACATTGATTTTAAATTAAATTAACTCTGATTCTTAGGTCATCTCCTAGATTATAAAAGCTGAGTGCCTCATTAATGATGAAAACAGTAGGAGTAAATGTATTGGAGCAGGTTGAACAATATAAGTGCTTTAAAACACAACTAGTGCAAAACAAGGGTATTGCAAGCTATTCAATTAAGGATTGATTCCAGACATGCTGATGGGAGAAACTACTTGAGCAGATAAGTCTTAGAAAATAGTTGTGATGTTATGAGAACAGTACTTTTCTTGCCCTCTACACTTAGGGTCCTGCTGTGCTCACGTGAATCTCCTTTTCCAGTGGAATCATGATGAAATCATCATCTTCCAGAACCTTCTTCACTTTCAGAGAGAAAATTAGTTGCATGTTTTCTATTTTCCGCTTGAATCTTGATGATTCTTCTTCTATAGCATTCTCCTTTTTTAGAAGAATGTATTAGTTGTTTATTGCTGTGTAACAAATTACCCCCCGAAACTTAGTGGCCAACGCAACAACATTTCCTTTTCCATTGGGTTCAGGGGTCAGAAATCTTGGCACAACTCAACTGGGTCTTATGCTGCAAGATCTTGTCACAAGCTATTCAAGGTGCCTACTGGGGCTTCAATCATCCCAACGCTTGAAAAGGATGAATCCACTTGGAGAAAGGTATATTTCTAAACTCAATAATGTGGTTGTTGGTAGGATTCAATTCCTTGGATGTTGAACTCTGGAACCTCAGTTACTTGATGGCTGTTGGCTGGAAGCTGTCCTGTTTCTTGCCATATAAGCCTATTCATAGGGCAACTCAAAATATGACAACTTATCCCATCAGAGCAAGCAGGCAAAAGAGCTAGAGAAAGACAAGAAGATGGAAACCAGATTTTTGTAACCTAATTTTGGAAGTGCCATTCTGATACTTTTGCTGTCTTTTATTCATTAGAAGTGAGTCATTAGATCTAGCCTACACTCTCAGGGAGGGAGTTTCACTGGGCATGAATACCAGCAGGTGGGGATCATTGGGAGGCATATTAGAAGCTTGCCTAGCATGAAGAGCAAATATCTGGTAGTAAAAATTACTTCTCAGTCTTTTTTCCACTCTACCCCATTAGAAGAGAAGAATTTATGATTAAAGCAGTCTCCTGAAAATGAAAAAAAAATCTATAATATGTTTTAACTTTAAAATTAAATAATATTTGTGTTTTACTTCATCCTATGATATAATGAGAGCTAAGACATATACAGAGCTTATTATATTCCAGGCACTATTCTGAATATGTGATATGCACATTCACATATATTCATTTAATCTTCACCAAAACCCCTGCAAATCTACTGTTATTTCTCCATTTTAAATATTAGGAGCTGAGATATAGAAAGGTAAATAAAAGCCCAAGGTCACTCAGCTAGTTAATGGAAAAATCAGGATTCAACCAAAGCAATCAACTCCAGAATCCAGGCTGTTGTATAGTATATTTTATTGGCTTTCTAAGCTATTTTGTATTACTGCTGTTATGAGCTAAATTATACCCCCTCAAATTTGATGTTGAACTTCTAACTCCTAGTATCTCAGAATGTGACTGTATTTGGGGAAAGGGCCTTTCAACAGTTAATTAAGTTTAAATGAGGTCATTGGGGTAGGCCATAATTCAATATGACTGAAGATTGTATAAGAAGAGGGGATTAGAACCCAGAGACTTCTGCTCAAGATAGAGGCATAGGTAGGGAGGAAAGAAGGAGAAGAGTCTAGTTAAAGAATAGGCATAAATGACGCATGAATATGGACAACATGAATATGGGAATTGACTGTGGGAATTGGGGGGGGCAGGGAGAGCAATAGGGGAAAATTGCAACAACTGTAATAGAACGAAAGTAATAACTAAATACATACATACATACATACATGCATACATATATGCATAATGGGGCTATAGGTAAACACACTTCACCTCCTCACACAACCATAGAAAAAATTACAACAAGACTTCAAAACAAGCAACACCCAGAACCATCAGAGCCAGTGGTACAGAAGTCCAACAACTAAGGATTTAAAGAAGCCAGTTCATCCAGATGTGTAGGAGGGGCAGAGACACAAAGATGGGCAGAGAGGTGTGAAGACCCAGTGTGACACAGAGAGGTGGTAAAACAGGTGGTCCCACATTCATGTGTGGTGGGTAAAAATCAGGAGGGATACCTCAGGAGTGAAGGATCCCAGCCCCAGGCCAGACCGCACAGCCCAGTGTTACAGTGCCAAGACGATAAATCCCCAAAACTTTTGTCTGTAAAAAACCAGTGGGGGTTGGGGCTATGAGAGAAACTGGCAGATTTTCAGGAGACTCCCTTGAAGGGCCTGCACAAACACAGACCTTATGCAGAGCCACCCCCTCTGGGATTCAGCACCAAGGCAACAACTGGAAGGGCACCAGTTGCATAAGGGAGTAAGTAAAGTAACTGGAAACAGGGTCAGTGCTGGGCAAACCTCCAGAAGCCAGGCAGTGGCACAGTTCCCTCTTCTAGCCCTCCCCCCACACAGAGCCACAAAGTGGTGAAATGCTGATTATTTAAGGCTTCACTCCACACAATTTACAGATATATTTTCTGCAACAGGCCATGCTACTAAGGCAGGGAGTCCAAGTGCTCTACCCAGTGCACAAAAACAAACACGGGGAGGCTGCCAAATTGAGGAGACAAAGAAATATAGCCCAAATGAAAGAAGAGAACAAAAATCTCAGAAAAAGAACTAAATAAAACAGAGATAACCAACCTAACAAATGCAGAGTTCAAAACACTGGTTATACGGATGCTCTAAGAACTCACTGAGTATGGCAACAGCATTAAAAAGACCCAGGAAGACATGAAGTTTACATTAAGTGAACGAAAGAAAAATCTATAAGGAACAAATAATGGAGGGGACGACACTGAGACTCAAATCAACAATTTGGAACATAAAGAAGTAGTAAGCATTCAACCAGAACAGCAAGAAGAAAAAAGAATTTTAAAAAATGAGAATAGTATAAGGAGCCTCTGGGATAGTGACACCTACCAACATCTGAATCACAGGGGTGCCAGAAAGAGTAAAAAAGATCAAAACTATGAACATTAAAATGCCAACAAATTCACAACTATCAGTAAGTGAATCTAAAAAGCAAACTAAGCAAACAACCAGAATAGGATCAGAATCATAGCTATAGAGATCATTTGGAGGGCTATCGGCTAAGAGGGAAAAGCAGGAGAATTGAAAGAAATGGTGCAGGGATTAAGAAGTAAACTGGTAGATACAAAATACACAGGGGGATGTTAAGGACAGTATAGGAAATGGAGAAGCCAAAGTACTTATACGCATGACCCGTATACTTGAACTAAGGGGGGATCGCTGGAGGGAAGGGGGTTACTAGGCAGAGGGGGACAGGGGGGAAGTTGGGACAACTATAATAGCATAATCAATTAACTATATTAAAGTAAAAGAAGAGGAGATTAGAATCCAGACTAAATCAGAGGGGAGACCATGTGAAGACATTGGAAGAAGATTGCCAACTACAAGGCAAGAAGAGAAGTTCTAGAAGAAACCAATCCTGCTCATACCTTGATCTTGGACTTCTACCTTCTGGAACTCTCAGGAAATAAGTTTCTGTAGTTGAAGCCAATCAGTCTATAGTACTTTTTTTGGTGGCAGACCTAATTAACTAATGCACTGTTATCAGGAATATGCATATCTCAAGATAATGTGTCATATATTAGCTGTAGTTTCCAGGATCTGGCACACCGCAGTTTCACTGGCTCAGGTGTGCTGAAAAGTATGTGGGATTTGGCAGCAACTATCTTTAGTATGTAAAATTGGGCAAGCTCCATATCTTTTCTTGAAAATAAGGCTAGCAAGACCTACCTCACAGGGCTGTTGAGGGAATTAATGAGATAATGTGAAAGTGTCTGGCATGGTTGACATAATATTAAACCTTTAGTAAATGTCATTTATTGCTTAAATGGGAAGTCACATGCTAAAGCAATTACTGAAGACACAACAGAAGCATGGCACCTCTCTCTCTCTCTTTCTCCATGCTGTTCTGGAAAAAAGATTGTTAAAAATTGTGTTTTTCTTTACTGCAAGCATACCCAATATTGGTCCATTGCAGTATTTTTTTTCCATGCTGGCTCAGATCTTTACTACCATTCTTGTTGTAAATGAAAAAGTATGAAGAGAATTCCAAAATGACTTGGTTTCCAGTCTTCTGTGAACACTTTAGACTGAAGACAATAAGAAATAGGTAAGATTCCCGGTTACAAAGAACTCCATCAGAATGGACTGCAGTTCAACTGAAACAATGCCCACTGAGCACCGGAAATGCCAGGCAGTAGGCTGTTTGCCTACTGTCATTCAATGATTAACAATGAATGCAATGTCAGGCCCCATCAAAGCAAGAATAGCTACCTGAAAAAGAGAAGATACTAGTTCCTTTGCATTTCATATTGACCAGATCACATTTGGAACATTGTTTTCAATTATAGATAGCCTTTGTAAGTATAGAAATTAACAAAGGATATAGTGTTCAGGGGATGGTGAGAAGTGTAAATGAAACATTATTAAAAGAAACGGGGACGTTTAGTTTGATGATAAGAAAAACTAAGTGTCTTAAATTCTTAGACATCTATCATAAGGAAGGAGATTTCATTTTCTGTTGCTCTCAGTAACAGAATTATGACCCATAGTGAGGCAGAATTCAGTGCAAAAAAACTAAAAATGTTCACTATTGACTGAATTGTGTTCTCCCCTGTACTAAATTCATATGTTGAAGCCCTAACCTCAAATGTGACTATATTTAGTAATAGGAAGGTAATTGATGTTAAATAAAAGCATTAGGGTGATCCTATGGGATTGGTAGCTGTATAAAAATATGAGAGAAAAAAATCTCTTTCTCATCATGTGCACAAATGAAGGAAAGGCCTTGTAATGACAGAGCAAGAAGCCAGCTATCTGGAAGCCAGAAGATAGGTCTCATCTGGAACTTAATGGGCCAGAACCTTGATCTAGGAATTTCCATCCTCTGAAATTGTGAGAAAATATATTTCTGTTGTTTAAAGCACCCAATCAAGGAATTTTTGCTGTGGCAATTTGAACTGACTAAGGCAATGTCCAAGCATTAAAATCAAATAATGTAATGTGTAAGTACCAACCAAAGGTACACATGTGTTCGGGCACATTATGGAAGATATTCCATAGTGGGCTAGAGACTGGAGTAGCTGACTTCTACAGTTCCTTCCTCCTTTGAGATTCTATGATTTCAGAGGTCCTTAAAGCTCATGGACACAGAAACACAGGTTACTCTGCTTGAATTACTATCCTCTTCCCTTACGGAGACTAGACAATTTTGTTTCATCTCTTGTGTCAACTCTGACTGACATTGGCTGCCTGAAACACTGTTTTGAGAAGAATTTTTGAAGCAGCATGAAAAAAAATTTATACTGAAAAAGAGCTTATACTTACTGGGCACTTGTGCACCAAGCCCTATTCCAAGCACAGTCTTTGTGCTTAATTAAATTATATTAATTAAAGTAAATTAATTTACTTTAGATGTGCAGAATTCTAGGAGTCAGATCTAATAGCATCAACAGTTTTTGATAAGAATGTTAAGGCACAGACAAGTAACCACTCAAAGGCCACATGGTTAGTAATTGTCAACATCAGACTACAAATCCAGTAGTTTGTTTAGAGAGCCGTTGCCTAAGACTACTAGACTACACACCTGTCCAAGAATCCATTTGCAATATTTATGATGAGTGATGTGGGTTGAAGAGGTGTATGCTAATAAGTACTGACCTCAGGATTTGCTTTGAGGGACATCAGAGTAAGACAGCTGAGCATAAGATATTTTTATTTCAGTGCCTTAACCATTCAGACACATACCAGAAAAAATTTTAAAGACTTTTTAATAGTTGAGTACCAGCTAAGTACTCAGTACCCCAGATACTCCAAATTATAGGGAACCAGTGTTGTGGAATTTTATTATTTCTTCTAAAATTGCATTTAGGACTAGACCCAGTTTGTACTATGATGGATAGTAATGGTAGGAGACATTAGTTTTTTAATGGATGTTATCCATATCTGTAGGAACACTATCTCCCTCCCACCCAGGCATCTGTTTATACTGGGGACCAGGTCGGCTCAGTCTTTGCCCCAGATACCTTAAGCTTTCCACAGCCCTCTCCCTGTCTTTTCTGCTGTTGAAACTCTTGCATAGCCTACTGATAGCTGCAGAACTATTATTTCCTGTCGTCTTGTCACCCAGCTGTATATGCTGAAGGTAATGTCATTCTCTTTCTCTTCTGTGGTCTAGACCTGGCTGATCTGCTCAGGTAACCGTGATTGTTGAGTATTCTACCAACAGCGCCTGAATCTGACACACAACAGGCTTTTCCCTCATGGAAAACAGCCCTCTCTCCCATTAATGCCAAAGGATAATTGCCAATATCTCATGCCTGTCAGTGTCTGACAGATTTGTGAGAAACAAGCAAAGGAGAGGCACTGGATTATAAAAAATTTCCAAGCATTCATTGTGAATATGCCTGATCTTTACACTTTTTGTAGAAAATCCCATGTTTCCTTACACACATCTCAATGTATCTCATTGTAGAATTTATTTAAAATATTTTTCTATCGAATTAGCCTAAAGAACCCTGCATCCTCTCTTTTTCCAGAATTACCCTCTGTTCCCTTTATGGTAGGGAGGGCTAAGGAAAGATGATAAAATCTACAGTCCTTGATCTTACATTTTAAAATGCAAGATGCTAAAATCAAATAAAGTAGGTCAAGGCTTCTCTGTATTTAGCAGAGAGTAGTGCTTTTCCATATCAGCAAATATTAAAGATGATAGACAATCAAAAGCAGTGTATCTTTCTTTCGTATAAGAGAACGTTATTAAGAAGCTAACATTTTAGTTTTATTTTTGCCAAAGAAATGGAACAAGTCCAAGTCTTTTTGCTTATGATTTTATAGATGGCTATTTATACATTTAAGTAGTGGTACTTTATTTTTCATTTACTTGGACAATGAGTAATAGTTAAACACATTCCCTCAATTAATTATGAGTGAAGTCTCTTCAAATGTATCATGTGGCTAAGCTGAGAAAATCCTCAGGGTTTTGAAGCAATATTTAAAGCTGGCAGGTCTGATAGAACAAAATGGAGGAATTGCAAAGAGGAATAATACTTAAATTCAAGGCTAGAGGTACCGAGGGAAAACTTTCAATTCAGTTTATTTTGAGGTCGGAGAAAGTTATGAATATCCTCCATTATTCCAGGACATAATAGCACTCAGTTGGACAAACATAATAAAATGTGTAAGTAAAATAAATGATGCTGCTGTTCTTCCTGATAATAGCAACTCTGGCATCTAGGACGCATGCTATGTTCCTTTAATGAGAAAGAAGAATGCAAAAACCTGTAAAGAAGGCTAACACTATTAATATAATGAGTTGTTGTGTAAAAATTCGTCTCACTAATATCAAGGAATAACTTTAACAATTACTTGCAAAATACAGCAAACATGTTGCTGTTAGTTAGTGGAGAGAATTGTTGGTTGGAGGACTTTGTCATGGAGGGCCCGCAGCCTGAACCTTCAGATCTTTCATCTCCTGCCAAGTATGATACATGCCATTAACATATGCAGGAGAGAGTCATACTTACACCTCTTTGACATTGGAATCTCTGCTTGGTGAGGATGTCATAAACTCCAGAGCTAGTCCTGGAACTATCTAAGGTCCTGATTTCTTGGAGTCCATGTTCAGGAGAAGCCTCTTATCTCTGTTAATTAATCCCAGCCAACAGCCAGACCCAGTCCTTCAAAGTGAGGTACATTGGGTCTGGAGCAGTTGGGGGGCTGGCTGCTAGCCATGTCCTGGATGCATTTACAGCCCACATACCCCTGATTTTTGTTTTGCATGCTGATACTGCATCCATTAATCGGGTATTTAAAATGAACCCACATCTGTGAGTGTTTACAGTGGACTCACCCCCCACCCCCCAGTCACTTGCCTCTTCCAATCCCTAATTTAGACCTTAGATGTGTCTCCAAATTTCCCTGGCTCTGTTTCTAGGCTTATGTCTATCTGAATTCTTCCCTGGCACAAGAAGTCCCTCCCACGCTGACCAACCACTTACCACTCGGTCTCAACATTCTCCTAATCTTAATCAGAGGTTCCATATCTTTTGTTGGCCCCGTGCCAGCCTCTGGTACCACAGGAAGCGCAGCCCCACCTGGAATGCAGGTTGATCTCTTGTGGGCTGGAAGTACTCCTCTTGGTGCATTTGTTTTCCTTATCTTTTTCTCTGGGACAAAATGGAAATTAAATGTATAGGTTTTATTAAAGAAGGAGGAAGAGTGGGAAAGAGACAGGAAATAGGGAGGGGGAGGAGGAAGAAGAAGTAAATGAACCTGGCGACGGGTAGGAAAGGGTTGCTGTGAAGGTCACTAACATGTGATGTGGTTAAACACCCTGACTTCTTGTTAGGAAAAACCAAACCAAACCAAACAAAAGAGCATGGAGTAGAAGTTCATGGATTAGGCCAATAGAAAGGTTTCTTATCAGCTCAAACTCCCCCTGCTAACCCCCACTAGTGACTATTCACCCAGAAAGAACTTTAAAATATCTTTCTCACTGCATCAAGAAGTCTGATTTAACCAGCAGTAACATCAAGAACACACAGGCCAAGTGCACTAAACTCTGTGTGAGTGAGTGAGGGAGAGACACTGTCAGGGATGAATGTATTAAATTTCTTGGAACCTGAAACTTTCATAATTTAGGGAGCCTACTTTAAAAAAATACAAAATTATAAATGACAACTTAATTATTAGAAATATGTTTATTTAGAATAAAAGTCATGACAAATAATACATTTTTAAATTTGCCACAAACATTACAAAAATAACAATGGTTTTATTATCTAACTGCCTGACATTCTCTATAATACTTACTTTTTGATACATATTCTCTGATTGCTTCTTCATATGGCAATACTTTTGAAATATAATCTTTTCTAAATAAAACAAAAAAGACTTCAATTATTAATATTTATTTTTTATCTTAGTAACTTAGAAAATTTTATTTTACCTTTAGCACTAATTATTGTTAAGATCTCACAAATTTGCAAAATTCTGTCTAGTTTCATTTATATACACTATTGGTAATACTGATATATCTTTGGGCCCTATAAACATAGGAATTCTGACAAATTCTATTTCTTACTATTACCTTCAAAAAAATAAATGTAGCCCTGGCTGGTGTAGCTCAGTGGATTGAGCGCGGGCTGTGAACCAAAGGGCTGCCAGTTCGATTCCCAGTCAGGGCACAGGCCTGGGTTGTGGGCCAGGCCCCAAGCATACGGTGTGCAAGAGGCAACCACACATTGATGTTTCTCTCCCTCTCTTTCTCCCCTTTCCCCACTCTCTAAAAGTAAATAAATAAAATCTTAAAAAAAGTAAATGTATGGTGCATTTGTAATTGCATCTACCATATTATGAGTATATTCCCGATAGGAGAGACATTCTGTTCTGACTACATGTCAATGAAAACTAAATCCTTCACCTGTAGTGTTACATGTCTGCTGATTGGAAGAGTCTCCACAGACCTGCTTCACATGCCTCAAACCGTGTTTCCCCTCTGGAATACATGCTTCTCATGCCAGATGACATAGGACATGCTTATATTGTGATATGACATCTGGATCCACACTTTAGTGTCCTGAAGCTCAGTGAGGTAGCTTAATGAATGGCAGGAGTGTGCCTGTAAGCCATTATGTCACCAGGAGGGACAGCAATACCTTAACTATATATGGATAGGGCTGTGAGCCACATAAATATGAGGTCTGTCCATAAGGTATCCAGCCATATAATACGAAAAATAGAGACATTTATTAAAGAAGATACAAGGTACAAGAAACATTGTATATAAGACAATGACATGTCAGTATCCTTCAAAGTATGTACCTTGGGACCTCACACAGTTCTCCTAGTTGCCATCAGCTGTCTTGTCATATTTCCCTGAGTCTTATCAACAGGCTAAAATCTCTTCCCTTTCAAAAGTGATTTTAGTTTTGGTAAAAAGCAGAAGTAGCAGGGTGCCAAATCTGAGCTATAGGGGAGCTGAGTCACCTGGGTGATTTGATGTTTTGCCAAAAACTCTGCATGAGACATAATAAATGAGTGGGCATGTTGTGATGAAGCTGCCCATCACCACTTACCCATAGCTGTGGTCTTCTGCATCATACAAATAGTTCCTGTGGAGGAATATAAATTTTTTTAAATATCTTTTTTTAAGATTTTATTTATTTATCTTTAGAATGGAAGGAGAGAAGGAGAGAAGTATCAATGTATGGTTGCCTCCCATGAGTCCCCTGCTGGGAACCGGCCCGCAACCCAGGCATGTGCCCTGACTGGGAACCGAACCACGATCGTGTGGTTCGCAGGCCCACGCTCAATCCACTGAGCTACACCAGCCAGGGCAGGAATATAAAATTTGATGCAGATTTGTTAGTCTAGTTACTCAAACATTTTGAATGTGACAGCCACATAGTACACGTGCTCACTCAACAGCATCTACCACCCCCACTGACTAGTACAGTGAAATTGTCATTGTTCACACATGTGCATTCTACTCCAGTCTCCTTGGCTGCCAGGTAACATCGATGTCATGCAAACCATTCTCGTTATATTCTCATTATAATATATAACGGTTTATATATAAACCATTTCCAGTCCAATGACTGGACTTTTTCTGGACAGACCTCATATATCCCACTAACCACAAATTAATGTCTGAAAAATTCAATTTCCCATTAGTGGAACCCCCAAATACCTGTAGTTACATCAATGCTACTTGACTTCAAAGGAAGTATGATAGAGTGGAGATTATAGTAGAAATAAACAGTGGCCTTAATCAGGGGTGTCAAACTCATTTTCACGAGGGGCTATGTAAGCTTCATGGTTGCCTTTAAAGGACCAAATGTAATTTCAATTCCTTATCAGTTAAGGAATAGTTACATTTATACAGTCCTAAAATTATTTCAGCCCTTTGAAGGCAACTGTGAGGCTGATGTGGCCCCCACTGAAAATGAGTTTGACACCCCTGCCTTAAGTAATTGAGATTAAATTATCTTTAATTTAAAAATATCTTATTTTATTTTTTAGAGGGGAAGAGAAGGAGAAAGAGTGAGAGAGAAACATCAGTGTGTCTCATGTGTCCCCTACTAGGGAACTGGCCTGCAACCCAGGCATGTGTACTGACTGAGAATCGAACCGGCAACCCTTTGCTTCACAGGCCCATGCTCAATCCACTGAGCTATACCAACCAGGGTAGTTCTATCTTGATAAGCCTTATTTTCTGGGTACGCCACATGTTACAGAAAATGGAAATATTGTAAGGATTGAAACAATCACCTATATTATGAATATACTCTGCAATAACAAAACCTGGGTAGCATGTGCTGAAAGCTTGAACTTGGTGCTTTTCAGGTGATACACAGAATTTGGAGCAAATGAAGAAACTCATAGAAACAGACTCAAGTAACTGGTGGATGCCTTGACAAAGTTTAGACAATATTTAAAATTACAATGATAAAATCCATGACTATTTATTGCAAAATAAATTACTTTTCCATTATGACAGAAATGTATAGAAACATTATGCATCTCTGTAAGAGGAAGTCAAGATTTTGACTCTGAATGTATAGAAACAGAAGCATATGTTACCAGAACATATTTTAATACATGCCCTTCTGCTTCTCGAAAACATACCTCAAATTATTGAAAGAATCAGGTTTGCTGTATATATTTATCTATTTCTTGTATGTAGAGTTAAGAATTTGTTGAAGATATTAAGAATTAAGATTTGTTGAATAAAAAATAAGCCTGAAAAATAGCAAATTAAGTTTTACATAATTTATTTCAAGGGGGATCAACATGCAACTAGTCCTAGATTTAAAAAGGTATTATTTCTTCTTCAAGATTTCTAGAAAAGGAGATTGAGAGCCATCTCTCAACAGAATTTCATTGTTTATATTATTCTCATCAAATATAAATTTATCCATCTAACTTTCTAAGAAGAAATCTTGGTTCTTATTTTGTTCCTTCTATAAAAAATAAAGATCAGTTTATTTGCAATCTTTTGCACATTAGCCACTTACACAATTTTGCTAAACTCACTCTCCAAGTTCTGCATTTTCTTTTATGACCAGAAAAATTCTACTTGCTTTGATATTTACTCATATAACTCTTAATCCATTTTTGACTCATCTTTTAATTTTATCTGTCTTTAGTCCTGCAGCCCAGTTGAATTCTTCTTTTACAAAAATTTGTTATTGCAGTTAAAAATATGTTTGCCTGGGAGTAACAAAAACCCCAACAAATAGTTTAAACACAAAAAGGGTTTGTTTATTTGTTTTGTCCATGCAACAAAAGTGCAGGAGTAGGCGTTAACCAGCAGGTTGGTAGTTCAGTAATGTCAATAAGCATCCCTTTTTTTCCCTCTCCTATCTTCCCCCTCTGCTACCCTTAAGATAAGACTTTTCTCTCTCTTTCTCTCTTTCTCTCTCTCTCTCTCTCTCTTTCTTTCTTTCTTTCTTTCTTTCTTTCTTTCTTTCTTTCTTTCTTTCTTTCTTTCTTTCTTTCTTAGGAGTGGGGGAGAGCACCAACAGAAATACACTGGACTTTTTAAGGCTAAATCTAAGTCATGTTTGCTAATAGTCTATTGACCAAATCAACCACATGGCTAAGCCAAGCATCTATGGGGGAGGTAGAATGCTTAGGAGAAGGTGACTGAAAGATTACATGGAGTCGTCCTTGCTCTCTACCACAGTGCTACACTCTCCATTGCCCATGACTTACCTCAAAGTCCTTGGTATACCGTGTGTGTGTGTTTGACCTTCTTTGCCTATCATAACTGGAAAATCAAATTCTTTCAGTGACTGAAAGTGAATAAATAACTGCAGTCTTTTTTTCTTTCGTGGTTTACTACGTTAGTTTTCTTTGTGGGAAAAAAATCCAAAAAAGAATCCTATGAAATCCTTGGTTTTAATATACACTTTATCACTTTAGTAAAAATTTAACAGTACTTTATGTTAAAAACCTTCAACATTATTGGAAATGTGCTGTGCAAAGCTGTTTAAGGACCCTGACTGGCATGGCTCAGTGGGTTGGGCATGATCCTGCAAAGCGAAAGGTCACCGGTTTGATTCCTAGTTGCGGCACATGCCTGGGTTGCAGGCAAGGTCCCTGGTTAGGGCATGCAAGCAGTACTGATGGCTGTTTCTCTTGAACTTCAATATTTCTGTCTCTTTCTCCCTCTCTCTGAAAATATAAAAAATCTTTTTAAAAATTTATTTATTTTAATTGTTGTTCAAGTATAGTTTTCTGTCTTTTACTCCCATTTCCACCCCCCTTAATTTTTGTCCAAGTGTCCTTTATACTTGTTCCTGTAAACCCTTGCCCTTTTACCCTGAAATTCCCTCCCATCTCTCTGCTCGTCACTGTCAGCCTGTTCTCAATTTCAGTGTCTTTGGTTATATTTTGCTTGCTTGTTTGTTTTGTTGTTTAGGTTCCTGTTAAAGGGGAGATCATATGGTATTTGTCTTTCACCGCCTGGCTCATTTCACTCAGCATAATGCTTGCCAGTTCCATCCATGCTGTTGCAAAGGGTAGGAGCTCCTTCTTCCTTTCTGCAGCATAAAATTCCATTGTGTAAATGTACCATAGTTTTTGGATCCATTCACTTACTGATGGGCACCTAGGTTGCTTCCAACTCTTGGCTATTATAAATTGTGCTCCTATGATGAGCATTGGGGTGCATAGATTCTTTTGGATTGGTGTTTCAGGGTTCTTAGGATATAATCCTAGCAGTGGAATTGCTGGGTCAAAAGGTAGATTCATTTTTAGTTTTCTTAGAAAATTCCATACTGTTTTCCATAGTGGTTGTACCAGTCTGTAATCCCACCAACAGTGAACTAGGGTCCCCTTTTTTCCACAATCTCTCCAACACCTGTTTGTTGCTTTGTTTATGATGGCCATTCTGACCAGTATAAAGTGGTATCTCATTGTGGTTTTAATTTGCATTTCTATGATAGCTAGCAACATTGAGCATCTTTTCATGTGTCTCTGGATCCTCTGTATGTCCTTAGAGAAATGTCTGTTCAAATCCTTTGCTCACTTTTTAATTGGGTTAGTTGTCTTCTTAGAGTGGAGTCATGTAAGTTCTTTATATATTTTGGAGATTAAACCCTTGTCTGAGGTATCATTGGCAAATATGTTTTCCCATACGGTTGGTTCTCTATTTATTTTAATACTGTTTTCTGTAGCCGTGCAGAAGCTTTTTATTTTGATGCGATTCCATTTGTTTATTCTTTCCTTTATGTCTGTTGCTCTAGGGGACATATCAGTAAAAATGTTGCTGCATGAAATATCTGAGATTTTCCTACCAATGTTCTCCTCTAGGACCTTAATGGTGTCTCAGTGTATATTTAAGTCTTTTATCCACCTTGAATTTATTGTTGTGTATGGTGTAAGTTGGTGCTCGAGTTTCATTTTTTTTGCATGTAGCTGTCCAGTTCTCCCAACACCATTTGTTGAAGAGGCTATTTTTACTCCATTTTATGTTGTTGCCCCCTTTGTCAAATATTAATTGACTGTAGAGACTTGGGTTTATTTCTGGGCTCTCTATTCTGTTCCATTGGTCTATGTGCCTGTTTTTATGCCAGTACCAGGCTGTTTTGATTACAGCGGCCTTGTAGTACAGTTTGGTATCAGGTATTGTGATCCCTCCTACTTTGTTCTTCTTTCTCAAAATTGCAGCTGATATTCAGGGTCGTTTATGGTTCCATATAAATTTTTGAAGTGTTTGTTCTATGTTTGTGAAATATGCCATTGGTACTTCAATAAGTATTGCAATTGAATCTGTAAATTGCTTTGAGTAGTATGGACATTTTGATGATGCTAATTCTTCTAATCCATGAACACGGTATATGTTTCCACTTGTTTGTGTCTTCGTTGACTTCTTTCTTCAGTGTTGTGTAGTTTTCTGCATACAGGAGGATAAGACCTTTCTTAACATGCTTGCAACCCATAGTCACGAGATTACTACTGCACCTCCAAGGTCAGATGCAAAAAAAGACTAAACTTCTCTCATCATCAGATAGAGTCTATTTCCTGCCCATGGAACTTGGGTTGGACTTGTGATTTATCATGACCAACAGAATATGCAGAAATTGAAGATATTTCAGTTACAAGCTTAGGCCTCAAGAAGTCATGCATTCTTTCACTCTCTTATGGAAACCTGTTTTGATACCACTAAAACAATCTGCGAGAGGAGGAGAGACCATGTAGAGCAGAGACTACCTTTCTCATCTGGGACTGCTGTAGATCAGTGAGTCCAAAACTGACTGACATCTAACCATAGATACATGAGTGAGCCAGCCTACACTGTAAAGAATATTTAGCTGAACCCCTACCTAAACTGGTGACCTGAAAAATCAAGAGTTAAGTAGATGGTTGTTTTAAGTCACTGAGTTATAGGGTGTTTTCTTATGAAGTGAAAGCTAACTGATACACATGGGTTCTTCTGTGTTGCACAGTTTCTACCTTATATTTGCCAGTAGTTTTAATGACTTAGATAAGTTCTTTTCTACTATAACTGAATGCTCACATTTCATCTGTCATCAATAGAAACTGAATGGTGTCTTACAGCTTCTTTCCTTGACAAGTTTTAGACAAGGAAACAACAAGTCCAGATGGATTTCCCTTGTGCATATCCCACACATGGTCCTATATTTTTTGCTCAGATTAAGTCTAAGAAAGTAGGTTTTCTAGCATAGTCACTCATTGCCTTCAGATATTGCTATAAGTGAAAGATCCTAATATATAGCAGCCCCCAAACTTCAGAGAATAGTTATCAAACTCTCTGAATCAAGTCTTTCTTTTGGCTTGAGATGGAGGGGAAAACACCTCTCCTACAACTTAGTGAATGGATGGCACTCATGGTATGCCAACTGCCCCTCCAAATCCCTCTATAATCTCTAACGATCCAACCCTTGACCCTAAGAGTCTCTTAACTTATTTTTAATTACTTCTTTTGAAAATCTCACATCATTCATTCTCATTTCATATTGGAATGTGACACCTAATCCATTTTATCATTCTGTATGTGTAAATAAAGCAGTCACTCTATGTAGATTTTTAGATTTATCAACAAATGCTACAGTCATTTTGGCTGGAGGTAGGGAGGGGAGGAAGTTAAGTAACTGTTTCCCGGGACTCAGGACTTAAGAGAAAGTATGCCACGTCTTAACTCAAATTTTAAGTGCACTTGAACATTTTCATTATCATTTGGGATTCAAAACTACCTGAGGGAATATAAACAAAATGTAATGAATGCCAGTGATAAGGTGTCAGAAACATCAAGAGGCCTCCTGGTGGGGTGCTGCATGGAGCAGCTGCCCTACAATGTCTGTTCTTATTTAACATCTTCATTCATAAGCCAGACTAGGGAACAGACAGCACATTAATGAAATTCACAGATGGTACTCATTTGGGAGATATTATGAATACCAAGGATATCAGGGAAATGATACAAAAGGACCTAGAGAAGGAAAAACAATGAGGCTTGACTTTGAAAATGCAAAACAATGTGTCTGGATATATAAAAGACTAAAACTTCAACATTAAAATAGAAGGGAAAAAACTAGAAGTCAATGTTAAAAGTGACATGAAATTGGATAATGGTGTTAAATGTAAAGTGGGCCCTGTGAAATATAGCAGTAAAATCACCGGTGTATTTCTTAGTCATTTTTAATCTTTTGAAAGATGAATTAGAAATCATTACTATGTGCTCCCATATTCTTAATGTAGCATATTGTTTTTGTAAATTTTTTTTGTGATTTGTGTATTCTTCCCCATTAAACTCTAAGCTTCTTGAACACAGGGATTGTTGTAAACCTTCAGCCTGCCTCAGTGATTGGCACATAGTAGGCACTGGATAAATATGCAAACAAAAACTGACTACATCCAACAGCATCTCTTTTTATAGAATGTGATGGTAAAAAGCTACCAGATAACACTTTGATTCCAGGACTCTATAAGTAAATAGGAAGTGAGAGAGAGTTGTCAAGAAGTTGGTATAATAATGCCACTTCTCATTTGTATAGACATTTCATGAATACTCTTTGAAGAGAAAAAATAAAGATAACTCTCCAACTCAAAAGGAAGATAAAATCCTCACTATGGAGATAAAGCATTTGGTCATTGAAGATCTGTACCTGATTTGTCAAACATATTTATGTCTTTTTGAGCATATATCAGATACGATTTGTATCTCACTGCTTTGCCAAATTCAGTTATTAGGTTGAGTAGTTTTTGTTGGAGTCTATAGGGATTATTTTTGTACACTATCATGTCATCTGCAAACAGTGGCAGCTTTACTTCCTCCTTTCCCATTTGGATGCCTTTTATTTCTTTTTCTTGTCTGATTGCTGTGGCTAGGACTGCCAATGCTATGTTGAATAAAAGTGGTAAAAGTGGACATCATTGTCTCGTTCCTAATCTTAGTGGGAAAGCTTTTAGTTTTTGCCCATTGAATATCATATTGGCTGTAGGTTTTTCATATATGGACTTTATTATAGTGAGGTATGTTCCCTGAACTCCCACTTTTTATCATAAATGGGTGCTATACCTTATCGAATGCTTTTTCCACATCTATTGGTATGATCATGATTTTTGTCTTTCCTTTTGTTTGTGTGGTGTATTATGTTTATTACTTGGCAAATATTGTACCATCCTTGAATCCCTGGGATGAATCCCACTTTATCATGGTGTATGATCTTTTTAATGTATTGCTGAATGTGGATTTCCAGAATTTTGTTGAGAGTTTTAGCATCTATATTCATTATCAATATTGGCCTGTAGTTTTCTCTTTTTTTTCCCCCAATTTTTTTATTTAATTATTTTTCAAGTACAGTTTTCTGTCTATTACTTCTTTTTTGTTGTGTCTTGATCTGGTTTTAGGATTAGGTTGTTGCTGGCCTCATAAAAAAAGTTTGTGAGTCGTCCTTCTTCTTGGAATTTTTGGAATGGTCTGAGAAAGATAGGGGTTAGCTACTCCTTAAATGTTTTGTAAAAGTCTCATGTGAAACTGTCTGGTCCAGGGCTTTTGTGTGCCAGGAACTTTTTGTTTGTTTGTTTGTTTGCTTGTTTGTTTTGCTGCTTCAATTTCACCAGCTGTTATTGGTCTGTTTAGGCTTTCTGCTTATCCTTTATTCAGTTTTGGAAGATAACATTTTTCTAAAAATTTGTTTATTTCACCCAAGTTTTCCAATTTCTCAGGATATAATTGTTCATAGTCATTTCTTACAATCTTTTTTATTTCTTTGGTATCAGCTGTAATTTCTCCTCTTTCAATTCTGATCTTATTTATTTGGGTCCTCTCCCTTTTTTTTCTTGATGGTTAAAGGCTTGTCGATTTTGTTTATCTTTTCAAAGAACCAGCTCCTTATTGATCCTTTGAATTGTTCTTTTAGTCTCTATGTCATTTAATGCAAGGCATGTTAGCATAGTGTGAAATGTGAATGTTCACAGTAGCAGTTCTCTGGGTATGGTTTAGGGACCCCAAAACTCTTTTAGGAAGCTCCCAAGGTCAAATTATTTTCATAGTATACATATACACATAAGATGCTTTTGCTTCTTTTTCTCTTAGTATCTTTTTTAAAATTTTATTTATTTGTCTTTAGAGGGGAAGGGAAGGAGAGAAGGAGAGAAATATCAATGTATGGTTGCCTCTTGTGAGTCCCCTACTGGGAACTGGCCTGCAACCCAGGCATGTGCCCTGACTGGAAATCGAACCACGGTCCTGTGGTTCACAGGCCTGCGCTCAATCCACTGAGCTACACCAGCCAGGGCTTTCTCTTAGTATCTTTTGAGTGAACAGTGGAGTTTTCTAAAAGCTAAATAAAGATGATTTCACTGCCCTAATAACTAATGGAATCATTGCTGTATATTCTTGTGTTTTAAAATTTTTACAGCTCAAATTTCTAATGCAGTAAATATCAATAAATACGACACACACCTACAAAAGCTTTTTGAGATTCTTAATAATTTTTAAGAATGTAAAGCAGTCCTGATTCAAAAAAAAAGTGGAGAATTACTAGCCTTAAATTCAGACTTTGGAGTTAGACAGATCCAGGTTAACATCCCTATTACACTGATGCCTCAGTTACTTACCTTTTCTAAGTCTAAGTGCCCTGGACCTAAGAGTGACACTCACTTCACAGAGTTGTTGTGAGGATAAAGTAAGGAAATATGTGCAAAGAACAGAGATCAGTGCCAAGTGCATCATCAAGTCTTAATAAATGATTTATCATCATTGTAAAGGAATGATAACATACAGTGACTTCCAAGAGCATTTTTATGACCCTTTGGAAACCAGAGTTTTTTTGCAGTACTCGGTCCATCCTCCAAGGATAATGGAAGAGAGGGGGTGACAGGGCAGTGCCTTCACTCCGCCTCCTTGAAATCAATGAGAAATTGGTGATTCTGCTGCTTCTGACTTCTAGGGGATATGGGTTCATTAATTGCAAACCTGCCACTAGAAACGCCTGTGTCCAAATCAGAACATGAAACAGATTATGTCTCTCCTTTGGTGGTTAGAGAGGGGAAGTCATCGATGTCAAGCAGGAAACCCAAAGGGCTCTATACTTTCACCAGTGCCTTTCCAGAGAGAAATCCCTGCTACTTCAACAGTCTCGTGTGAAGGGTCTCAAGGACCGTGCTTTCCCCTTTCTTAGCAAAGCCTGGTTCTTAAGGACTACTGCATTCAAAATAGTAACACTAATAGAAATATTATAAATTATAAGGGTAATCAAGTTTGCATTTCTCTAATGTTTCACGATTAACATATTCATCTGTATAAATCTGTAATACCAGAGCTAGAAGGATCTTCATGATGATCCCAACAAATTCTCTAATATAGAGATGACACGGAGAAAATTAGACCCGGACAATTTACTTAACTTGCCCAAAATTATACTGCTAATGGAAGAACCATAATCTTATTAAAATTCATGACAACTTGATGATACATATAGAGTGGATATTACTTACTACACCCAATTTGCAGATGAGAGAACCGAGACTTTGATTTAACTATTTCCCCAGAGTTAACTATTGACTGAATGGTTCAAGTCCAGGTCATCTGAAGGACTTCACCACATTAATGTATGGAATTACTGTTTTAATTCCAAAGATGCTTACTTCCCAGTGAGGAATAATGAAGGATTCAGGAAGTGCTGGTAGCAGCACATCTATCCTTACCCTTCTGTCCTCCACCAAACACTTTAGTTCCTTCATGGACTTGTGCTGTCTCAAGGGTTTTCATTGTGCCCTTGAATAGAAACCTGCGAACATAGGTATCTTCTTTGGAGATACTGATACTACAGAAGAATTGGTCTTCTTCAGGCCAAGCCAATGGATCTGATGCAAGGAGCACCAAATCCTCTCTTGTCAGAAAATTTTCTTCTATTTTGCTGCTATAGTGGAGACCACCCACTTAAAATAGTAACATCATTTTTTTGCAGAGGGATGCATTAACTTTATTAAACATACTAAACTGGCTTTCAGATTCATGTAGATGAGTTTTGTATTAAGAATAGGAAGGAATAGGTAACTATGGTAAAAGCTATAGTGGTGGGCAACTAGAAGACACTGGGTCTAGGGGGAAGTCTTACTATAGTTCCCTATATTCTGATATTTTGAAGAGATATTCTCTTTTGATTTCTAAAGCTACCAAAGCTGGCTTGTGTGTGCCCATTTTCATAGCTCAGTCTCAGACCTCCTTGTCACTAGTCCTTCTGTCTTATTTCTTTCAGTTCATTAGACAACCAGGCAGCCCATTTGTATTACCCAGAAGTCACTGTACATCTATACCCCAGGAATCTCTCCTCCATACCCAGTGTGTGGCCAAGTGTAGTACAGTGCCTGCAGCTCTGCCCGCTGGGAGGGCTTCGGGCTCATTCCTGGCACGGTTGTCATGCTGCAGTAGTCCATCCCAGCAAGCACGACTATGCCCTGCTGACACATCTGCATACTATCTCAGCTCTGCAGCAGCAGGGGTGGTGGAGGTCTTGCAGGAGCCCAGTCCTTGTCCAAAGACTGCTGGTAGACCAGGTGTGGCAACCATAGCAATGGAGACAGTGGTGGCAGCTGGGGGCGGGTGCAGCTAAATGAATCTGAATGCATACCTAAATTGGGCCTTACATAAGTCGTATAAAGTGTCTCACAAAATTATCTGACCCCAGAACAAGTCTTATTAAATTTTGAGGCTCCAGAGAATACTTCAGTATGCACTGCTATAAGCATAATTCTGTTTTATACGTATTGAACAAGTTTGAATTGCACGGATAAGTTGGCGGCTATTTTCCTAGTATTGTAAAAGATATTTATTCTTATGTGCGGCTCCTAATTTTGGTATTTAGAGCATGAGAGACATGTTCATGGACACGGGGCTTGGTCCAATGCCTTTCTCTGCCTTATAAACTATATGACCTTGAGTAAGTTGCCTGACCTTCTGAACTTCAGTTTTCTCACCTCTAAACTATAAATGATAATAGCTATGTCATAAGATTTTTATGAACTTAAAAAATGGCAACTTGTCATCATGGGGACCAACCAGCTAAGCAGTTAAATACTCTATTAGTCAAGATAAACTAGGTTATGATACAACAAAAAATGAAATCTCGATATCCCATGGCTTCACACAAGAAAGGTTTGCTCATTGCACATGCCCATTTCAAGTTAGTGAGGGCCGCACTCAGGAACCCGGGCTGACAATCTCCCCCATGCTGAGACCTGTGAGAACCATATGAGACCTGTGGTGCTCTCAGTTACCCCAGGTGAGGGAGAGAGCTCTGGAGAGTCCTGCACCAGCAATTACAACTTCAACTCAGAAATGACATGTGTCAGTCACTTCAGCTCACATCCTGGTAGCTAGAGCTATTATGAACTCACCCGGCTGCATAGTGCCTGGATATAGAGGAAGCCCAGTGCGTGCTTATTGAATGAATAAATGAAGGAATCAACTGATAAAGTAATAATAGATACCATTGTTTCTACATGCCAATAACTGTGACTTACACACATTTTTGTTGTTTAACAACTAAATGGACATGACTAGATATAAGGTTGGCTGTGGATAGTGATATAAATAAACTTTTATAACATACAATTTTAAAAAGTTTAAATTATTCTTTCCCTCCCTTTGCAGGATCCCTTTGAAAGGATAACTCAGAAGCCCAAATCCTACAGTCAGTTTGCCTCATTTAAAAACTATTCAAAGGAATTTGACAATGACATTAGGTGTGTCCATCGCAGCTTCGTATATCATTTAATGTGAGCTAGCTTTCAAGTCTGAATCTAAAAGTCCAGGTGCATCTTAACTCTAAACACTTTGAAGTGTACCCATCCCTGTTTAATGTGATAATGTAATCTGTATGTTCAGAACCCATTTGAGGGTCAGCAAAGGGAAAATGGCACGCGTAAGAGAAGATGAACTGCTCTCAGGGGTGAAATCTACCTCATACTGCATTTATCTTGGGCAGGCACTGTTATTTAAACTAAAAATAATCACATCCAGTTCTGTGACATTAACCTACTTAGTTACTCCTGCACGAAACCAGGAAGGAAAATGAGGGCAAAGGTTAGCACTGAGTCTGAGGATTATTTTATTTCTGTGCTAACACTATTTCATCCTGCCTGGAGGAGAATGGTGCCTGTGTGTTAGATGCTCATGTTAATTTCTCGGGTTATAGTTAATATACTACTTGAGCTGGTGTTATATAGAAAGTACTAGAATGCTGGACACTCTACTTACTCCAAGATAACTAAGTTACCATGTAATGCTCAGAAGAAATTTTACCATTACTGTGAGCTCTGTGGCATTATTCAGAAATCACCACTTAGTCATTTTATTTTCCCCTTCCACCACATTTTAAACAGGTACGAAGGGTAAACATATTAATAGGTTTAATGTATTCCCCTCAAAACTCCCCAAAGTGTGAGTAATAACATCCATCCTGGAAAAAAAAAACAAAAGGGAAGACAACTCATTTCAAAAAATAAAGAGGAGGGGAGTAAGCATTTCAATTGAAGGGGAAAAACGAGGAAGCTGAAAAAAACAGAACTTACACAAAGAGCAAAGGGAAAAGGTTAAAAGCCTTTCTTGATTGCTATGTTGGCTCTGGAGAATACCTCGATGATTAGAAGAGACATTTGTCATATTCGCACCAAATATGAGGAAAGCAGCCTCAGGATATTCCTTCTTTTCATTCCTCAAAAACAAGCAATTACTTCTTATCAATTGGGGAAATCATTAGGAAAGGTTGGGGTGCCCAGTAAAAAACAAAAACCCCAAACCAACCACCCTGAGGAAGCCGTGTCTCACACTTCAAACATTTCTTATGGCTCGGTTTGTTCTCATGAAACAACCCTGTCAGGTAGTCTAAAAATCTTTTAAATTGCTTCTTTGCTTAGTTTCCTACCTCAAACAAGATGCAGTTGCCTGTTATAAAACCACAGTCAGCAAAAACTAAACAAAATGAATGTCATTTGCACAATAGTCCATTTGTCCATTCAAGCTGACTGCAATGGACTGAATAAAGCCAAGGAATCTCAGAGATGTTTTGTGAGGCGAACAGTTCCAGTCTCTGTGTACCCTGTCACAGTGGCACACACTTTACGGCTGTGATTCCAGTGTTGAGTTAGGGACACATTTCTTAGCTTCTCTGACGGACTCGGTGCCCCTTTGTGTATTCTCATGGTACTATGTACTTCTCCTTTGTACCACTACCTACCACAGGAATTTTACACTTACTCAGGTGATTCCTGAATTTTAGTGATGTTTGTGTTTCCTACTCACTTGGCTTCTTAGGGACAGAGAACATGCCTCTTCTTGGTTTACCACTGTGCCCTGCCTCCTAGTACAGGTCCTGGTAAATGCAGAAGTGCAAGGGATCTGTGTCGGGTGGATGGATAACGAAGGTAGATAAAACTGTTCATTAGTCCAGGTTAAAGTCTGCAACCCTGACTCCCTGTGTCTCCCTCTTTGACTCTCTTTCTTCTGTTCACCACACCTTATGCGATGTGCTCGTTACCCGAAGATGGCGTCTTCAGTAACTTTTTCTAACATACGTAAACTTTATTTTTAGAACAGTTTTAGATTTAAAGGAAAAATGCAAATATAGTCCAGAGCACGCCCACAAACCGGAACCCAGTTTTATCTATTATTAACATCTTATATTAGTATTTGTTACAACTACTAATAGTGATACTTTAGTGGTAACTAAATTTCAGACTTTATTCAGATTTCCTTTATTTTTACCTACTGTCCTCGTTCTGTTCTAGGATCCCATCCAGAATGCCACATCATATTTAATCATCTCTCTAGGCTTTTCTTGGCTGTGACAGTTTCTCAGACTGTTTGTTTTCAATGACCTCAACAGTTTGGGGAATATTGGTCAGTTATATTATAGAATATTCCTCTACTAGGATGGTCCCAAAGTTTTTCTCATGAGTAGTCTATGGCGAAGGGCTTGAGGGAAGAAGACCACAAAGGAGAAGTGCCCTTTTCATCATATCATGTCAAGGGTACACGTTATTAACATGACCCATCACTGAGGTTGTTGACCTTGATCATCTGGCTGAGGTCATGGTTGCCAGGTTACTCCACTATGTACATCTATATTTAAGGTTTTGAGAGTTATGCTCCCTGTTCTTGAAGGTAAAATATATAAAAAATATAAAATATATGGAATTCTTGACATGAGAAATTTGCATATTTTTAAATTTATTTAGTTATGTATTCAGTTCTTGATTCATATAAGTATGACTCATGGATATTTATGGTATATGTAAGGTTATAATCAAATACTCCTTAATTTTGTTGCTCAGGTTGTTCTAGTCTTGGTCACTGGGAGTTCTTTCAGGTGGTTCCTGTGTCCCTTTGATATATCCCCATCATTGCTGGGTTATTTTTTTATTGTTGTTTTCTTTTTTTTTTTTAGCTCTGACTTTCTGGCATTACAAGATGCTCCAAATTTATCCCATATAGTTCCTTTTTTAAAAAGATTTTTATTTATTTATTTTTATTGAGAGGGGGAAGGGAGGGAGAAAGAGCAGGAGAGAAACATCAGTGTGTGGTTGCCTCTTGTGCATCCCCAACTGGAGACCTGGCTTGCAACCCAGGCGTGTGCCCTCACTGGGAACTGCACCATGGCCCTTTGGTTCAGAGGCCAGCACTCAGTCCACTGAGCCATGCCATCCAGGACTCATTCTGTATAGTTCCTGTCCTATTCCCAGAATAAGCCAGTTCAACCATTTTCTTGAGGGGCTTTTGTTCTTTTTAACAAAGAATGACATTAAAAAACAAAATCTGTCCACTGAATGTGCTTATTGCGGCTGAGGTATTGTTGCTCCTAGGCTCTTTAGGCTAAGAGAACATGAAAATACATGTGTGTACAGATTTACAGATATATACATATCTGTAGATAGTTCTATATGTAGCTGTCACATATATATATACACATAAACATGTGTAACTGTCATATGTATGCAACTATCATATATATGACGCTATATGTGAGTTTATGCAGATGTTCCCAAACCTAGTTTGTAGCATCATGGGTCACCCTAGCCTCTCCCCTATGCACATCTATAAACTTCTACCCCACCTGGTGGTCAGTGGCAAACTCAGCTTCTATCATCCACCATCTATTTACTTAATTGTGCAGTTCCAGCCTGCACATAGAGCAATATCAGAATTGTTAACTGGCAGCCTTGTGAGATACGACTTCATCAGCCAGACTCTAATGCATATCTACAATTTCTTTCATCCTTAGTTTTATATTCCACTCATTTCTAAAGTTACCTGGGTTGTCAGATTTCCCCCTACTCCCTCCCTGCTCCTTTCCCTCTAACTCATTGTTTAGAGTTAGAGATGTTGTCACATTCTGCTTCTCATCCTGTGATTATCAGACCTTGTAAATGATTTTTAAGTAATTTGTAGAATTTAAGGTTCATTCTTTGTGCTGTAAAATTTAATGGGTTTTGATCAATGTATAATACCATGTATTCATAATTACAGTGTCTTAGACAATTGTTTCACCATCCTAAAAATTCCCCTGTGTTTCACCTATTCAACCCTTCTTCCTTTTCCCCTGAATCTCTAGCAATCAGTGATTACTTTTTTAGCACTAGTAATTTTTTTGCCTTCACCACAATGCCGTATGATTGTAATCACATGGTATGTAGCTTTTTAAAACTGGCTCCTTTTACTTAGCAATATGCATTTAAAATTCATCCATGCCCTTTCTGTGAATTGGTAGCTAATTTTCTGTTGTTGTTGCTTGGTAACATTTCATCATATGGATGTACCACAATTTATTTATTCACCTACTTATTGAAAGCCATTCTGGTTGCTCCAGTCTTGAGTGATTATGAATAAAATTGCCTATAAACATTCACTTGCAAATTTTATGTTGATATAATTTTAAAATCAGTTGGATAAATACCTGAGAGTGCAACTGCTGGATAGTATTTCCAGTCACTTTTAGAAGCCACCAACTAAATTTCACTGAGGGATTCGCTGAAAATGTATTTTTAAACAAACATTTACTGAATACTGGTTATGTTCCAAGTTTTGCACTGGGGACTTTTATATCTCTTATTCATTCATGTATTCTGCAAATATTTATTGACTATGTAGTACGTACTATGGTCATTTTCTTTAGGCATTGGGATATAGCCATGACCAACAAAATCAACAAACATTCCTTTAAGAAGCTTTTATTCTAGTTAGTGAAAAACCAGATTGTGCATAAATAAATACACATGTAACAAGAGAAGATGAGAATTTTTATTTAAAACTATGGCAGAGTAAAATAGATTGAAAGCATGAAGAGACGTTATTTTGTGTCAGGTGGATTAGAAAAGACTTCACAGACAAGGGGACATTTTCCCAGATACAATACTTAACTGACCTGAGAAGGTGGGTCAGGACCAGTTAAATGCATGTGCAAAGGCTCCGAGGCTGAAATACACTGAGCCTGTTCACATTTCAGAAAGATCACAGAAGGCAGTGTGAGGCAATAAAAGAAGAGAGGACTGTGAGGCAGTGAGACGAGAGAAAAAAGTTAGGCAGTCAGATTATGTAGGGCTGTTAGGCTACGGTGAGGACACTGCATCTTATTCTTTAAGACGTCACTAGAAGGTTTGAGCAGAAGGCAGATCTGACCTGCAATGGCTCCCCTTTCCTCACTCAGAGTGAAAGCCAAGCACTCGTCAGCAAAGTCGCACTAGAGCAGCTCATTGGAAAATGGTGAGTACAGTAGGACGCGAACACGGTCACTCTAAAGGTACAGTTAGACACATTTTACTTGGAGAAGGGAACATGAGGCATCGGTATTCAAGTGCAATGACTGTTGAGAGCGCCTTTCGTTTTTTCAGTGTGCCGTCACTTGTACATCCTCACTTTCATCCTCTGTGTTGCTCGAAGTGCTGTGTTCAGTTTGGGGAAACCACTGTGTGCGTAATGATGTTAAAATGTTAGCTCATGGCTAACATTTAATGAGCACTTACGATATGTCAATCATTTTTCTGACACTATGTATATACACATGGTTTAACCTATTTTGTCTTTTCCTTAAAAAGCCCTACAAGTTGTGCCATTTTCCAGATGAGGAAACTGAGGTATAAGAAGATAAAGAATTCACCCACTCTGTCTGGCAGCAGGGCCCTAATTCTTAACAGACACTCGACTGGTTCAGGTCACATAGATGAGAGATGTGAGACTTGTAGATGAGAGACTTGACTCTCAGTTTTCTTTCCAGAAGAGTAACCGTTACTTGGTTCACTCACTTGAATTCCAGGCACTCCTTGGGCCATCTCTCCCCATTGATGTTTATGCTCTTTGGGCTGACTGGAGTCTACCGCTAATTCCAGGAGTATGTATGAAACCCAGTTCTGGCCAGGTATCTTGTTTAGAGTGATTGGTTCAAGGACGGGCATGCCACCCAAACTGCTGAATGAGACTTTGTTCTGGAAACTTTTTCTTTTTGGAAGAGAGGCTCTTTGTTTCCACTGTGGAACCATTACCGTGGACATGCAGGCAGCCATATGGCCACCAGTTGGGGGACCGGGAGAATCTGCTGAGATGGAGCCAGTGGTCAAGGGGATGAAGCACAGCCAAGAGCTATTGAACTTGTTTGGGTCCAGCTGAATCCACCTCTGCCCCAAACCAGCTTCTCCTGAATTTTTTCATTATTTGGGTCAATAAATTCTCCTTTTTGGAGAGTATAAAATTCTCTCTCTCTCTCTGGTATAAAAATCTCCTTTTGGGGTGCATAGGTTCTTTTGAATGGTGTTTCAGGGTTCTTAGGATATAATTCCAACAGTGGAATTGCCAGGTCAAAAGGCAGTTCCATTTTTAGTTTTCTGAGGAAATGCCATACTGTTTTCCACAGTGGCTGCACCAATCTGCATTCCCACCAGCAGTGTACTAGGGTTCCCTTTTCTCTACATCCAAATCTTGTTGTTTGTTGACTTGTTTATGATGGACATTTTGACCTGTGTAAAGTGGTATCTCATTGTGGTTTTAATTTGCATTTCTCTGATGGCTAGTGATGCTGGAACCTAATCAACAAAACAAACAAGCAAGCAAAATATAACCCAGAGACATTGAAATTAAGAACAAACTGACAGTAACCAGAGGGGAGGTGTGAGGGGATAATGGGGGGAGGGAGAAGGGTTTTCAGGAAAAACTATAAAGGACACATGGACAAAACCAAGGCAGGGGGCGGAATCAGGGGAGGGAGGTGGAATCAGGGAGGGAGGTGGGGCTGGCTGAGGTGGAGGGGGAGAAGACAGACAACTGTACTTGAACAACAGTAAAATTAAAAAAATACATGGCATGACAAATGTGACATATGTGCACAGTAAAACTGCAGTTCACTAGAGTGTTCTAAAACTGTGTTCTTGTTAACTGAATTATATTGATAACTGAGAATTTTAAAACATTCTCCTTTTGTATTCTGTACAATTCTCCAGTACATTTTGGATTTCTGTTATTTGTGTCTAAGTAATTCTGTATCCTCTGATTGATGTAATAATTACATATAGAAATCATAGTGTCAGCTATAAATAGGGTTTCATTTTTCAAATCTTCTGTTCAGACCACGGAACATTGCTGGTACCTATGGTTGAGGGAACGTTGGGGAGAGAAAGGGGCCTAACCTGAAGTCAGAGGACCTGGATCCAAATTCCAGCCCCAGCAGTTAGTAGTTACTGAGTCTCTAAGCAAGTCCTTTACTTCCTAAGCCTCCTTTGGTCCCAGTGCAAAATGGAAAGTATGCGAAATACCTCGAGTGTTGTAAGAAATATGTGAGATGACATACATGATAGCATCTATCAGAGTTCCTCTCACATAGGAGATGCTGAGTAAACATTAGCTGTGTGCCAGCACACTGTTTCAAGGACAGCATTTTGACTGACAGTTACCTGAATTGGAAGATTAACAGCTTCAACATCCATCAGTTGTGCAAATACCATGCTAGCCATCATAGCAGGAGATTAGCATGATGTGAGCATAAATACATTCATTTTATCTGTAAGGGGAAAAGGCTCAGACAGATAAAAATAATTAACCTAAAGACACAGCTTGTCCAGGATTTGAACCACCATCTGATGACAATGGAAACCTATAGTTTTTCGAGTCCTTTGCCCATTTTTTAATTGAGTTGGGAGTTTTTTGGTGTTGATTTTGTAAGTTCTTTATAAATTTTGGACATTTACCCTTATTAGATGTATCAGCAAACATGTTCTCCTATTCTGTGTATTGTGCTTTCATTTTGTTGATGATTTCTTTTGCTGTGAAAAAGCTTTGTAGTTTGACATTAATCCCATTTGTTTATTTTTTCTTTTGCTTTCCTTGCCTGGGGAGATATAGCCAATAAAATATTGTTATGAGCAATGTCTGAGATTTTACTGCCTATGTTTTCTTCTATAATTTTTATGGTTTCAGGTCTAAAATTTAAGTCTTTGGTCTATTTTGAATTTTTTCTTATGTGCGGTGTAGGAAGGTGGTCTAGTTTCAGTTTTCTACACATATCTGTCCTATTTTCCTAACACCATTTATTGAGTAGACTATCTTTAGCCCATCGTATGTACTTGCTTCCTCTGTTGAATATTAACTGACTATAAAAGTGTGGGTTTATTTCTGGGCTCTCTATTCTGTTCCATTGATCTATTTGTCTGTTTTTATTTCAGTACCATGCTGTTTTGATTACTATGTCTTTATAGTATAGTTTAATATTAGGTAGCATGATTCCTCCTACTTTGTTCTTCAGAATAGACACTTCACCAGAGGATATACTGATGGCCAACAGACATATGAAAAGATGCTCAATGTCATTAATCATCAGAGAAATGCAGATTAAAACCAGGATGAGATACCATCTCACACCAGTGAGAAGGGCTTTCATCAATAAATCAACAAAAAAACAAGTGCTGGCAAGGATTTGGAGAAAGAGGAACCCTTGTGCACTGTTGGCAAAAATGCAGATTGGTGCAGCCACTATGGAAAGCAGTAGAGATACCTCAAAAAGCTAAAAATGGATTTTTCTTTTTACCCAGCAATCCCACTTCTGGGCATATATCCAAAGGAACCCCAAACACTAATTCAAAAGAACATAAGCACCCCTATGTTCATCGCAGCATTATTTACAGTAACCAAGATACAGAAGCAGCCCAAGTGTCCATAAGTAGATGAGTGGATAAAACAACTGTGGGGCATTTACATGATAGAATAGCACTCAACCATAAAAAAGAAGAAAGTTTTACCCTTTGCAACAATATGGAGAAACCTGGAGAAAATTCTGCTAAGTGAAATAAGCCAGCCAGAAAAAGACAAATACCATAGGATTTCACTCATATGTGGAACCTAATGAACAAACTGAATGAACAAGAAAAATGGGGACAGACTCACAGATGGAGAACAGATAACAGCTAGTGGGGAGGGAGGGGAGAGGGTGGAGGGATTGAGCAGAAAGGAACAAGGACTCATGGACGTGGACGACACTGTGGTGATTGCTGGGGGGAGGGGGATATAAGGGGACTAAATGGTAATGGAAAAAAACAATAAAGATCAAATTTAAAAAATTTTAAAAACCTGTACTTTTTCTTTTGCTATGAGATATTTTCCCCCCAAATGAACTGGCTCAAATGAATCAGAAATCACAATGTTCAGCTAAAGCTATTTCTTAACTAAAGCAAACATCCAGGGAGGTCAAATTTACCCCTTTTCAACTGAAAATTAGGGAAAGCTGGGAGGGCACCTTTCTTGTTCTTTTTTTTTTTCACTTTGGAGAAGATGCCAGCTAGACAATCTACACTATTGTAGTCCAACCATGAATTTAGTAAAAGTGAAGTTAAATGCTTCCGCATACTTCACAGTTCCCATTTTCCTTCCAAAAAAAAAAAAAGAAAGAAAGAAAAGATGGGAAAGAAATGCACATCTCTTCATCAAACTCTCTCTTCTTATTCCCAATCAATCTTCATCTTTAAAAAGATCCTCTGAATAATTAAAGTGGTCATCATGGAAAGAGGCATTATGGTACAAGGGGACAATTGGTTTTATTTGCCATGGTTCTCAGGCCTAGGAGATTTGCATGCTTAAATGAGGCAAATGGTAATATATGGCTAAAGAGTTCATTCATTGTTGTTTGTTCATCAATAATAGATACTTTCACTTAGGAAGATTTAGTGACCCATGCATTATTTGCCCAGGGTGGTTCTGTAGTCTAAAACACACCCAGAAGACAACCGCATTCCCCTCTCCCCTCAAACACCCCCTGACACTGAAGAGTGTCTTGTTTCAGCTGCTATGCTGTATAACTGACAGGGTGATTTCATGCAATTTCTCGTCCATTTCACTGATTGCAACCGTTCAGTACGATCTCAGAGAAAGATGATTACAACTTGCTGGTTCTTAATGCTTAATTTATTTACACGCATGCCTGCTACAGGGTTATTTTATTCTCTCAAACGATGGCATAAAATCATTGAAAAATGATGAGCAATAAACATGGCAGTCCCCAGTGGAGATTAACATCCACAGTCCCTCCTAACACGGGTGACCTGTGTTCCACTGCTCTTAAAACCCAGCCATAATGAAGGCAGCGCGGACATAAAATTCCTTTATTGCTACTTTGTTCTGATGGTACTTGCACAATAACAGGTTTTTTAGTTAAAATAAAACCCATACCCAATTGACATTTTTGTATTGGTAACTGAAGCAAAACCACACATATTTCTCCCTTTTTCCTTTTTATTCCTCTTCTTTTCCTTTTTAAAGAATGTCATATTAGTTGGAAGAAAGGGTGAATTTTTGGAACCATGACTGCATTCTAATTGTCTCTTCTGTTGTTGCCTGGGCGAGGCTATTCACATTAAGCTGAACAAATGCCACATTTGCATTTCCGATAAGTGCTCGCATTTTTCGCATTTCTTTGGCAATTCTCATTTCAGTAAGAGCACCTGAAAAGTTACGTAAATTAGTCTACCAGGATTGCTCATGGTCTCATCAAAAACGGGAGAGGAAAAAAAGGGGATTTTTCTCCAGATTGTAAAAAGTCTTGAATCAGCAGAAAGGGCTTTGGCCCTTTTATTGGGGGATTAGACTAAGAATGAGACAATAAAGTTAAAATGGGCAGACGGGATTTTTTTCTTCTCTTTTCTCTACCAGAATAGCAGAAATGAGTTGGTGCCAGCAGTCAGGGAGTATTAGCCCACATGCCAGACAGACTGCAAAATGCATTAATGAGTATGACTCTCTCCACTACTTCTCATCTAAACAGCATCCAACAGACTTTCATTCCTCCACTGAAGAAAAAATGCAGCATCTATTTTTTTTTCAGCCAAAACAAAACCCACGATCATGCTGCCTCTGAAAGATCACATTATTGTGTTGTTATAAATAAGGACGAGACATTTCCCATCAAGGAGGTTGCTGAAAGACTGCCATGGAAGTACTGTTTGTCCTGTAATTGTTAGACCTCCTAGTGATGCGGTTCCCAAAAGATGACAGAGGAACAAGCTAAAGGCACCCAGGCATTCTGTCCCCAACCTCATGATCTCCTTCCAGAACATGATCATCACCGGGAGATGTTCGAAGTTAGTTCTGTTAAGCGCTCAAAGTAAGATGGCTTTTGAAGAGTAAACAGAAAAGCAGGAAAGAGCTCTAATTTCATGAGAATTACACATTTCATTTCTTTCCCTATGTTTTAGATGTTAAAGGATTCAAACTCAGCATGAAGCAGCCCTAGTTTCAATGAAATACAAGGGATACATCCGACTTCCCACCCTCTGCTGGTCTGAGAGAAGAGCAGCCTTTCCTTGCTCATGATTATGAACATCTCAGTTACCTTCAAAGGTCTGACAGCTTTCCACAGCTTTGTCCAAAGGTCTGACCCAAAAGAAGGGCATGGGTGTCTTTGAGACAATATGAGATGATAGGACTATAGGTGTTCAGTCTAAGACAGAAGGTTTCAACAAAGAAAGAAAGAAAGAAAGAAAGAAAGAAAGAGAAAGAAAAGTCTAGGTATTAAAAAAATCACATAGAATTCTGAAAGGGAAAATAGTGAAGAACAAAGAACAGAGAGAAGTTGGTTATCAGAGCCATGCTTTGCATTCCCTCTGTCTCACTTGCCTGGCATTTCTCCACTACCCACCCTTAGCCTTTCATTCCTCTGTTATTAGGGTAAGGGATGCTTCAAAATCATCATTCTCATCTGGCTGATGAAGTGGTCCATTCCTGCTCAAGTCTAGGTACAGATGTGTGAGCCTGCTTATAAATGTGTGCATGTTACTTAGAGAGTGGCTATAAATCAGAATTACCCAGTGTTTGGAGTTGGGTGTTGGCCCCTCTAAAAGATAAGTCCATATCCTAAATACTAGAACACTATTTGGACAAAAGACTTTGCAAGCATAATTAAGTTAAGGGCTTGAGATAGGTCGTGCTGGGTTGTGCAAATGAGCCCCAAATCCAATGATAAGAATCCTTCCTAGTAAGAACCGCCTAGAGGAGAACAGGCATGCAGAGGAGAAGGTAATGTGAAGACAGAGGCAGAGGCTGGAGTGAAAAGACCACAAGCCAAGATACCAAGAAATGTTAACCCTCACCAGGAGTGGTAAGGAAGGATTCTCCCCTAGAATCTCCCACAATTTAATTTCAGACTTCTGGCTTCCAGAACTCTGAGAGAATACATTCCTGTTCCTCTAAGCCACCCAGTTTGCGGTAATTTGTTGTGGCAGTCCCAGGGAACTAATAGACTTGGGGAGATTGTAAAGATTCTCAGCCCAGGCTGCACTCCCGAACAATTAAGCACCAGTTGGTGTTAAAGCTCTCCCAGGTGGCTGCAATGCACACAAAGCCTGAGAAGCACTGCCTCTGGGTTCATGCCACCGTCCCTGCTGACCAGCTAAAATCACTTCCATGCAGACCCCAAGGCAACCCTGATTTGGGAAAACCTTGCCTTTTTGAGGCTGTCAGTTTGATTTTTCTGATAGAAGCTATTTCTAGGTTTACAGGCTCACCCAAAGTGGCCCACTTATCTTAATCCTATGGTAGAGATAAAGACTGTAAAAGTTATCATTTATTGAGTACCTGCTAGGTGCAGCTACTGTAGAAAGTAAACCAGACACACTTGATCCCTGCCCTGTGAGACATACAGTCTGGCGGGTGGGGGGGGCGGGTACAAATATGTAAATAGGCAATTATGTAAATAGTTTGGTGAGCCGCTGGGGGTGACAGTGCAGGTGCTTTGGCTGCTCATGGGAAGAAAGCATGTGACCCAGAGTTGGACATAAGGGAAGACTCTTGGAGGACATGGCCCCTAAACCAAGCCAGAAAGATAAAATCCCAGCAAAAATGATACATGAGGGCAGGTGGAAAGTGTTGATGCAGGTGTGGAGCAAGAGTCAGCCAATTCCAGCCAATGGGTCAAATCTGCACCCCCACCAATTGTCCCCAACTTCCCATATGCTGGTTTTACTGACACACAGCCATGGGCAATTATCTACGTACCATTTGTGGCTGGTTTGGCATCACAATGGCAAAGGTGAATAGGTGGTAAAAAAAGACCATTTGGTTCACAAAGCTGGAAAAAAATATTTGTCATCCAGCTGTCTGCAGAAAATGTGTTGTTCCCTTCTCTAGAGTCGAGCAAAAGAGCTCACCATACTGAGAGAGATGCGAGAGGGCTGGGGGTTCGAGTGTGAAGGGAGAGAGCTATGGGGATACAGTGCCCAGAATCTGCAGAGCCTGCAAGCCAGAACATAAGATTTGACCTTTCTGCAAAATTTAACAGTGAGCCACTGAGGAGTTCTAGGAGAACAGGCACCTTGTTAGAGTTGTGTCTTGGAAAGAAAACTCTGGCTACAGTGTGCACCATAGAGCTAATCAGATCAAGAGCTAGGAGTTGAGCTCAGACCCCCCTGGGGCTGGAGTCTGAGCTGATTCCGACTCCTGCAGGTGATGTGCAGAAGGCCTCCTAGTGAAGCAAGATAAGCTCAAGGTCTCACTGAAAACGGTCCTTTCTCTCTGGTCTGACCTCCAGGCCTGGCATAAGGGAACTGCGAAATGTGTTAGGGGCTCACTGGAAGAAAAATAAAGGCCTGAAGAGCATCAGAGAGGCAGACGGAGGCTGAAAGGACTCATTTTTATTTGTTCCAGTCCTCAGGGCTCATTTTCTTCCCAGGGAGAAGCAGGGCAGAGTTGTGGCCACAGCAGAGAAGGTGGGGAGTTGGAGAGGCAAGCACTCTGGGGATTGGCGGTGTCCAGAGTGAGCCCTGAATGAGAGTCCACCTAATTGTGAAATTTCTTCCAGGGCGATTCCAAAGAACTGGAACTCAGTGACCTTCCCTAACATTACTATAATATAATTGGCCCTTGAACGACACAGGTTTGAGCTGTGCAGTTCTGCTTGCTTATATACGAATTGTTTTTCATTTGATCTCCAGAGTTTAAACCCACGTTAAAGGTCACCTGGAGCTAATGCAGATGTGGAGAACTGCCTTAAATTATATGCAGATCTTCTATTGCTGGACCAGTTGTTGTCCCGAACCCTGGGTTTCTCAAGTTAACTCTAGTGTGTTGTGAATGTTGCTCAGAAAGTCAGTGAAGCTCCTTCAACACTTCTCTCTCACCTCTCTCCCTTATCTCTCCTTCTTTCCCCCCTCCCGTCCCCATTCCCTCCCTTCCCTGTCCTTTCTTTCCTTTCCCTTCTTTTCTTCATCCTTTTTAAGGGTTGGGATGGGTACACATTTCTGCATGTATTTAAATTGTATTTCAACTGGTGAGAGATTGGTCAGTAAATGGGGTCATAATAAATAAAACACTCCAGATTTTCTTGGAGTTGACGTGTCGATTTCATCATTTTTTTTTAAATTATCAGGGACTTCCGTGAGTCTTTTTAATGAGTTTTATAAAAACAAAATCCATGTGGACTGAAATTTCTGAAATTTACTTTTAGATTAAAATTAAAGATAAACATTTACTGAGAGTTAATGTCTTGTAAAAAATGTTTTCAAGAAATTCTATCATAGCCCTGGCTGGTGTGGCTCAGTGGATTGACTGCTGACCTGCAAACCAAAAGGTCGTTGGTTAAATTCCCAGTCAGGGTACATGCCTGGGTTGCAGACCAGGTCACCAGTTGGGGGCGTGAGAGAGAGTGATATGTCTCTCATACATTAATGTTTCTCTCCCTCTCTTTCTCCCTCCCTCCCCCACTCTAAAGATAAATAAATAAAATCTTTTTCAAAATTCTATCATAGTCTTTCATAATGATGAAAACTGGCATGTTTTTTGAAATTCAAACTTTCACGCATTAATCTTTCCCTCAAGCCCCACTGATGGAAAGAACTGACTTAGGAATAAAATTTAAGCAATTAAATTGGTTAACCTTTTCACTGTTGGAAAGTCCGCTTATCAAATACTATGGCAGGCACCATGTATGATAGTTGAGGTGTCCAAATGGACATCGACTAATGGTCCTATCTGTCGCTGGCCCATCACTCCGATGGAGAAGAACAAGAGTCATTCTTTCACAGCTCCGCAAACACACCCCACTTAGGTTAAGCTCACTGTTATCAACTGCATTTAAAAAAAATGTAGCTCATTTTATCTTATAAGCCTAAAATGAAAACACAGTACATTTTTTAAAAAATAGAACAATTCTATTTGTGTAAGGAACTCAGGGTGTTGAGAAGGTATAAAAACACACAGTTAGTAAAGGAGAGATTAATACATATGGAAAAAACCTGGGGATATACATAAATAAGAGAGGAAACAAGATGATTTGGAAATCCCCTCCTGGGTGACAAAGGGCAAAAGTGATGGCCTTGCTTCCCTGTTCATAGTCCTGTATTGGTTGCCCAGCCAATATATAGGAGAAAGTCACTTTTTCTGACATGATCATCTGAAATGGTCTACACTGAAATGTTAACAATAGAAAAGGATGTACATGTTGTTTGAGATAAGCCATGGAAAGGCAATGCCTCATCTTTCCACAGTCTTGTTGCTAAATCTCTGCACTCTACAATCACAGGAGTTGCAAAAATCTTAAGTGTCAGAACCACGCTCCTTGGCATAACTCAGAATATAATGCTTTGCAGATTGATCTGAAGTGGGAGTTAAGGAAATGGGACTATTTGGGACTTTGGTAGATGGAAACACCATTTTCCCAGTGTTGGTTCTCATGAGGAAAATTTTTGGGTGATTGCTCCACTTCTACATTAGGAAAGAATAACAATTGAGCATTGCTCCTCCTAGTTCATGTTTGTCTTCTGGAGTGGAGCTACCTGCGGGGAACATACTTTTAATGTGGGTTCTCTGCTCCTCTTACAGAGCAAGGGATGGGGTGACCTACTGGCCCCAGCACTGGTATGCCCAGGTAGGTAGGTCTAATTCTGAAATTGAGTAGTCATTTAAGTTCATGTGGCTTCCAGAACTGGTTATTCACTCCAACGTTGCCTCTGTCAGTATATTCATTCTGTATCTCTTTTATTTTATAAACTTGTTCAAAACTTGAACAGAAAGGAAAACCCAAGAGATAACAGGACTTCTGCATTACCTCAATTGGTATTGGCAAAGATGCCACCAGAAACTTAACGGCCTTTGAGAAGTTTTAGCCTCACCAGGATGTCGACTAGTTGTGGCCAGTTATCTCAAAGTCACAATCCATGAACTTAAACACAATCGGCGGAAATGATCCCACGAGAGCTTCATTTTGGCACTCTGCCTTAACCATGTATGGGAGATAAAGCTCTGTTCTCTATACTGACTTTATTGTCAGAGAAGGTCTACTGAGATCTTCACAGCTTCTAGCCACGTTTGGAAATTTGATGGTGGCGGCTTCAGTCCCTGTGAACTCTGTTCAGTACTTTGGTCTCCATGAAATCGTATGAGCGGACATTTGGTTTTGTGCAGCTGTATCTACCCCCACTGATTCTCCTGATGGAATTCCTTAGGCCTAAGAGAACTTTCTCCCAAGAAGAAGAAATAATTACATACTTTTAAAGTACTTATTACATTCAAAATCAGTTTGAAGTTCTGTGGGGAAAATGTCTTTTGAGGTATGAACCAGCTGCACAACTTTGAGGTTCGTTTCCTGTTTTACCCATGAAGGTAGTTCAAGGCAGCATAAAAGGGGAACAGAGTTTGATCCAACTATCCTTCCCAAATTTACCAATTAGCTAAATTACGTTATCTCCATTGGGGAAAAGTGAGCAAAGGAAGTCTTTGAAAAAAATTCTGCCCTTAGCCATGTAGATGAGGAGGGGAGACGGGGTGCTCATAAAACATTTCCCATTGCTTCCTGGTAAAATTCAATTTTCTTCTTCAAAGGTAACAAATAGAAGGGAGTTACCACAGGTAAAGCATTTGGAAAAAAAAGTCATCTTGTGTTAAGCAGCCGCTGGGAAGTGTCTCCCAAAATGCAGTGTAAATAATTGATATACTTCTGGACAAATGGCCTTCCACTTTATATTTTCCCTATTCAACAAAGTAAAAATAAAACTGAAACCAAAAAAGCAGCCCATAGAGATTAATTACATGTGCGAACTCACTTTTCTTGAAAAGAATAAAGTAAGGTAAACCCAATTTGCATCCCAGCTTAGGCTGAGATGCTGGCCTGTGGACTGGGAAATGTGTTTTCCAAAGGGTGAAAAGTGAGGATCTGGTAACCCTTATTTTTGTAGCTACCTGAACTATGAAAAGTTTGAGAAGGAAATGAAGTGGGAAAGGTTTAACTGACTCCTGGGTCTACGTCTGGCTGGTCTCCAGAGTGGCTGTTAATCAGCTGGCGAGCAGGACTTGTAAGTGGGAATGGGAACCTAGGGGGAGCTGGGACACATGTGACGTTGGCAACTTGTGAAATGATGCTCTACAATAGTGCAATTTTGGGCTGCTCTGGATTCAGTCAGCTCCAGTCAAGTTCCGGACTTTCTATTAGTCTCAGGCAAAATACCTAAGATTGTTGTGACTCAGTTTCTTCATATGTAAAACAGTGATAGAAATATAGGGCCTACCGCACTGAGTTGTTTTTCAGATGAAATGAATCACTTGTATCCAAAGCACTTGGAACAGTGCCTCTTAACTTAATAAACACCATACACTAGGGTATGGTCGGATCTACCCAAGCCACAGTTGAGTAAACATGGTAGGTACAGCGTGCGAGTGAGTACTGGAGACATGCTGGGCCTGTATTAGAATTCTGGTTGTGCCATGAACTATCAAGAACTATTACTAACTACATGTCACTTCCCCGAGCCTCAAGTTTCTTTTTTGTAAACAGTAGAAAATAAAGCCTATCATCATAGCATCGTCATAAAGATCAGATGAACAAAAACGATTAAAAAAATCCTATCCTAAAATGTCTTCAGTAAATCCTAATATTCCTTTTTGCCTTCTTCCCTGTCCCCTTCCCATATTCCTCATGATTTCTTAGTAAAATCTACTCTAAGAAAACCCAAAGTATCACTGCACCTATCAAGATGCTGTACTTCATTTAGAATCAATGCCGTAAGGGAACTAATGAAGGAGATTAGGACGTGAGGGGAAGGGAGGCAAAAGGACTTCCTGGGCTTCTGAAGTCCTATCTGGAAGGCTAACCAAAGAAGCACCTTATTCAGCCACAGATGTTTATTTGCTCCAGAACAATGCTAGTGGCCAAGAGAGTCACCACAATAAAAATAACGTATTATCTGGCTGCAGAGATTTACAGTATCGGAGAGGAGAGAAGAAAAGCTCCCTAGTATCTCTAATGCATAATGACTATGATTCATAGACTCACAGATGTGCAAACAAAATGTTACAGAGACTCAAAATAGTGAGTGAGCCTATCTGGTTTGCCCACATGGAAAAACTGCAAGATAGAGGTAATATCTGATCTGGTGTTTGAGGCTGGGCAGAGTTTTGAATTGGTGACAATATAGAACAAAGGCAGAGCAAACCAAGGATCATGGTACGGGCTGAATTGTCTCCCTCAAAGTTCATATGTTGAATCTTTAATGCCTGGTACCTCACAATGTGACAATATTTGAAATAAGGTCTTTAAAGGTCATGTGGGTGGGCCCTATTCCACTATGACTAATGTCCTTGTAAGAAAAGGAGCCAAGCCTACATTCCCACTTGATCCTTGTGTGCAATTATTTTTACATAACAGGCTTTGATAGTAATACTTTGTTGTGGAATTTTTCATCTGCGTTCATATAGAATGTTATTCTGTAGTTTTTCTTCTTTGTAATGCTCTAGTATTGTTGTTCTGTCTTCCTTAAGTGTTTGGTAGAGTTCATCAGTGAAAGCACTGAGGTGTGGGGTTTTCTTTTGAGAAAAGTTTTAAAGGTGAAATCAATTTTTCAGATTGATACAGAATTATTAAAGTTTTCTATTTCTTCTTAAGTCTGTTTTCTAATTTGTGTCTTTTCAAAGAATGTATCCATTTATCTAAGACATCTACTTTATTGGCATAAATTTGTCTAAAGTGCTCCCTGATAAGTTTTTTATTCTTTTGATATCTGCAGTTTCTGTGGTGGTGTCTCACCTCTGTCGTTTTCCTTTATCACAGACCACAGTCTTGTGCAGCCTGAGGTCCAAAGTTGGAAAGCAATTGTTCACATATTTTGTCCAGTTTCCTAGTTACTTATGGTGGGAGGAGGAGTGTGGGTCTTGTTACTCTCCATTGGTCAGAAACAGACTTTCCAATTTATTTTTTCAATGCTGTGCAAAGCAATCAAATAAAAAAGTTAGGGCATCAATCTATAAAGAATTATAGATTCTATCTGATTTTAATAGCAATAGGTAGTCATTAATTATGAATCTCTTAGCATGAGGCACAGGGCTAGAAGCTGTGTAGGTCTTTTCTTATTTTGTTCTTTTTATAGCCTTAAAGGGATGTATTATTATTTCCACTCAGCAAGTGAAGAAATAGTGATTGAAGGAGCATAAGCACTAGAGCTAAGATTTGAACCCTGGGCTTCCTGACTGCTGGTGTTATGTTCCTCTCCTTCAACTGAGCAGCATGGAAGAAGACTAGAATGGCAGCCCATGAGGTAACGTCTGAGTGGAAAGAAGATTTTAGGGTTAAAGGAGGAACTAGAGATGAAAAAGTATGACTTAGCAAAGTCACTATATATGGGCAGCCAGTCCCCATGACTCACAGAGTGTTCAGTTGTAGGCCTGTCCCAATCTAAAATGAAATTGAGATTCCTTACTTTGCAAAGTTCAGTTGAGATCATTTGCCCTAATTTTCGCAGGTCTCTGCACCATTCCCAACTTGCAGAAAGTTGGCAATTTTTCTTCCTGTGCTCAGAGTCTTTGGTTTGTGAGGACTGTATCTGGCTTCTTATTAATTTTCTCTGACTTCTTGTCACTTGGCTGCACACCGGCAGGTTTTCTCTTTGGGATTTTTTTCCATTTCTTTCTGCTGTTATTATGAAATAGACCTTTGGTCTCTGGGGTTCTTTTCATACAGTTTTAAGCATATTTTTTATGATTCCTATTATTAAAAATTTTTCCTCGATCATCAACTTCTACCTAAGCATGAACCAATTTCTTCCCTTGTACTTTTGGCTGTGCTCCTAGAGAATGGAACTCAACCTGCCTTTTCTGCAAACACGTACAATTGCAGCACCTCTCTCACCTGGGCCCCTGAGCTAGTAGTCGCAGCTCGCAAATAACATTCCGTGATCTACTTAAGAACCTCTGACTACTCCAATCAAATAACTGCTCATCAGCCCTGATTTTATTCTATTTAGCCTCTGATTTGGGGATTCATGGGTCATTAAAAGCCTTTACCAGCTTCAGGCACCCTCATTCTCTTTTCTCTTTGGAGGCGGACCATACACCGAGGCTGGACTTCATACAACTAGACATTACATTGTATTCTGCTGTGCTCTGGGTTGTGCTACATTCAGTTTGGAAATCCAAATCTTTCTTGTATCTTAATCTATTACCAGTCCCAGAGCTTTAATCTCACTTCCTACTAGCACAAAAGTGAACTTAACTTCATAGTAGCAGACAGTTTGCATCATTCAGGCAAACTTTAATGCCAAGGTGTTAAGGACTCTGAGGGCTTGTCCACCTTAAAGGGGGAAGCATGGCTCTAGATTAACAATGGCTACTGTGTATGCGAGAGCAGAGTGTTGGCACAAATGTTTGCCAATCCTGGAACCTTTCCCTTCTCTTATGACAATGGCCATACTGACTTGCCAGTAACTGATTTAAGAAAAATAAAATAGAAATAAATCTTATAATACATATAACCTTAATGAGTGCTTGTTCTATACCGGAAACTATGCTAAATTCTTCATATAATTCATATTACTTAATCTTCCTAGAGACTCATATATGTGTGTGTGTGTGCGTATATATATATATATATATATATATATATATATATATTCAACTTAAAAGAAACAAAAAATCATACTCAAAAATCTTTTGTAGATTTACCAAAGCAATATAGCTAGTCAGTGGGAGAACCTAGTTATGAATCAAATTTGAGACCTGGACACTGATGGAAAAAGTGAGACAAAAAATTTCATGTGTCTGTTTATGTGGCAAGGGTAAACCCATTTTATTTTCCTCCTTGACACATAGGAAGACTACATTTCCCAGCTTCTCTTGGAAATAGGCAAGACCAAGTGATTGGGTTCAGGTCAGGGGAATATCAGTGGAAGTAACCTATGCAACTTTCGGGTTCCAGGCCCATGAAAACCTCCCATGCAGTCCTACACACTCTCTCTTCCATTTCTGCTTTAGTCAGACATGGAGTGAAAGGCTGTAAGACTGTAGGAGTCATGGATTCAGTAGAAGGAAGGACCTCACTCAGGTCCCTGAATGCCTTGGTGATGCAGAGCCCACTGCGGACCACATTGATCTGTGTGATATGAATGAGAAACAAACTTTTCTAAGGCCAATCCACTCATATTTGGAGTAGTTTGTTAGAGGAGTTAACCTGCCCTGAGTAGTTTATAACTCAGGTCTCTTAATGTCCTCTCTCTTTTTTCCCACTGCCCAGAATGAGTGAAAATGTAGTCCCCAAACCATTGGCTTTTCCAGTTCTGATCACTTGATTTTCCATCAGTTCTATATTTCACCACAGATGTGCGTGTCTCTGTTTTCTGTATCTTGCTTCCTTAATGAGATTTTACTCTTCTTGCATTTTCTTTTAACTTGACCCTTAAGAAGGTCAACCACCATGGCTGCAGCAGGGCTTGTGTCATTGTCCTCCAAAACAACAATTTTCAACTGGTGCACTGCAAGAGTTTTTAAAACACGCAACACCTGACTTTTTAGTCAGGGGCACTGACCTCTTTTCCCTCAGATTGTCAAATAAAACAGTAATAACAGCCAACACAATAATAGCCATCTGTGTGAATAAATTGAAATTATACATATTTTATGTCAGATCAGCAAAAAATATATTTTTAGTGTGCTGCAGAATTTTAGTAGATAATTAGGTTATGTGTGCCATAAGTTGGTTGCAAATTTTTGCTGTAATGGATGCCTGCCATTCCACATTGACTCGATTCTCCCTGTCCTCTAAATATGTTAACTAAATTATTTTCCATCAAGCGTACTTTATTCTTATGCTAGTTTTTGGTGCTCACACCTACACCTCATGCCATTCTAACTCTAGACCAAAGAAAAGAAACTCAATATGTTTCTTTAAAAATTGGAACTCAGGTTCTTCTTTTGTGGAGTGTCTTTTTCATGGTATACGTTGTTCCTTGTCTGATTATTTATTTGATGTGAATCTTATGTTTTCTACTTGCTGCTGTCCTTTGAAAGGAAAAGCATTGCTTCAAGAAGTGTTGTGCTATGCTTTGTGGAACACAAAAACGCTTGTGCTTGTTAACATTCTGTTGTTATTATGGTGTCTATCTGACACTCTCACATATATTTAATACATGATAATAACGTTTGAGGAATCATTTCATTAAAATTACAGTAGAGGATCATGATCACAGTGGCAGGAAAAAATGCTATAGGCTTGTCAACCCAGCTCATTATATACCAACTGCCCTGTCCCTTTGTAAGTACATACGGGTGGGCTGGGAGCCTGCTGCCATACCACCTTGCTGTTAGGCTGTGTGTTCAGATGGGGCTCAATTTGCAGCCTTAAGCACATCCCTGGGGCACATTTCCACACCCCCACTGAGTCATCTCTGCTTAAAAACCCCAGGTGATGGAACGGTGCCCAAGAAAACCGCCATACGCTGTTAGAGATTGGTACAGCGGAAAGAAATGGAGCCAATAGTAATAACAACAATAATACGTGTGTCTGTATGTGCATGTGTATCTGCGGCTGTAGATATATTTTATTGCATTTCAGTTTCCAGTGTGAGACTCAATTCTGTAGAATGCCATTTGTGGAACGCCACTCTAACTGCTTCCTGGAGAAAATCGAGAAGCAAAAATCAAAGGGACTTCGGAGGGAGCGAGGAAAACGCTGTTGGAGCTGAAGCAGGTTTTCTTTTGAGATTTGTGAGATGAAACTAATGACATGTGGACATTCTAGAAAAGGGATTTCTCATCCAGGTGAACATTTTCCAAAGTGTATTTTCTGGAATTCTAGTCCTTGGGAGGTTAATGGTTGCAAACATAAAAAAACAAAGTATTTGGTGTTCAAATGAGCTTTTATAAATGCGTGTTAACCTAGTTCAATTGGTTTCTGTGAGATGTCCCAGGTCTTTTAATAGCGTGACAAAGACAGACTCTAAGAGGGGGCAAGAGCAGAAGCAACGCAAGGCTGGTTTTTAGGGACAACTGGTCCAGGCCTTTTTATTCCGTGTCTTGAAACATGGATATTCGGCACACAAACTTGAGGATAACATGAACAAACACACACAACTACAGGGATGAATTTATCAAAATGAACATTCTATCTGAGCAATGGGGGACAGTTCTTTGCAAAATGTTTTGGCCTCATAATTTGGAGGCCCAGAAATTCTAGGGTGTTTTAGAAGACATTTGATTGCATGCTTGCAATATACATGCACAGGCTTATGCCTTTCTTTGATGCTGTTTTAAAGATAAATCACTGTTCATTAAGCATATTGGATTTATGGGGGAGAAATGATAAATTCTTGAGGACATTGACTTGAATTATTTTAAATTGACTTTCCACGTTCATGAAGACAGCAGACAGGACAGGAAGCCCCGCCTAGTCACTTTCCCTTTTAAATCAGGGAAAAAGAGGTTACTTCTCACTGTCACTCCTTTATGAGACTCAGACTTCTAGCTTCTTCCTTCTATACTTGTACCCACTCCCTGCTCTGGAACCCCCCCCCAAAATTATCCGCTTGTTTAATTCATCTCCTTTCACTGTCTTCTTCCCTCATCTCTATCTTCTATGCTTAGCCAACTCTCAGCTTTATAAACTAAACCATCCTGACTCACTGCCTTTTCTCTACCACCTAATTTCTCAAAGAATAATTTGCTCTCCCCTTTCTTTACTTCATTTTGCCTCACTCCTTAACCTTTTGTAATATGGTTTTTATTAAAAAAGATCTCCCCAAATAGGAAACATTTGCAAACCATATATCCAATTAAGGTTTAATATGCAGAACATATAAACAACTCCTGAAACTCAAGAATAAAAAGACAAGCAACACAATTTAAAAATGGACATAGATCTTTCTCCAAAGGAGATTACAACTGGCCAATAAGCACGTGGAAAGATGTTCTACATTGTTAGTCATCAGGGAGACGTAACTCAATACCACACTGAGATTCCACTTCACACCTACTAGGATGTCTCTAATTTAAAAAGAAAAAAAAACTAAACTAAATACATGTTGGCAAGGGGGTGGGAAAATTGGAGCCCTTGTACATTGCTGGTGAGAATGTACAAGGCACAGCTGCTGTAAAAAATAGTTTAGTGGCTCCTCAAAAAACTCAATATAGAAAAATTATGTCATTCAGCAATTCCACTCCTGGGTATAAATTAGAATTGAAAACGGTGAATTACACAGCTATTTGTACAGGAGTGTTCAATGCAATATTCATAATAGCCCTAAGAGAAAATAACCCAAGTATTTATCAACAGAATAATGAGTGACAAAGTGTGGTATATACATACAATGGAATAATAGTCACCCATAAAAAGTAAGGAAATTCTTGACACATGCTGCAACATGGATGAACCTTGAAAATATTATGCTAAGTAAAATAATCCAGAATATAAGGACATATTATACAGTTACACAAAAGATCTAGAATAGGCAATGTCATACACATAGGAAGTAGAAGTTATCAGGGGCTGGGGGTGAGGGTGGATGGGGAGTTATTGTTTAATGGTTACAAGTTTCTATTCAGGGTGACAAAAGAACACGCAGGAAATAATGTGGGTCATGGTAACACAACATTGGTACACAACAAAAGAAAACCCAGGAAATAATGTTGGTCATGGTTACACAACATTGACCAATTTAAAATTGGTCAAACTGGGACAATTTTATGTTATATATATACAAGTATATGGTATTTTTAGCACATACAAAAGTGGGCTTTTCCTAAAATGAAAAGCCTCTTTTTTTGTCTCTTGAGGCAAAAGAAGGCCTCGTTGACTCATGGAAATCTTTCTCAGGATCTTCGCCAGTTGCACAAATGCCACTTCTCATTGGGGCCTTTCCTGAGTATTTTATTAAAATTTCCTACTCTTCCCCACCTCAGAATTTCCTCTGCCCACTCCCTGCTTTATTTTTTCCAGAAAATATTTTTTATTTTATAATATATTTTATTGGTTATGCTATTACAGTTGTCCCAATTTTCCCCCTTTTACAGTTGTCCCAATTTCCCACTGCCCAGCACCCCCATTCCTCCCAGCAATCCCCCCTTAGTTCATGTCCGTGGATCATACATGTGAGTTCTTTGACTACTCCATTTCTTATACCATCCTTAACAACCCCCTGTCTATTTTGTACCTACCAATTTGTACTTCTTAGTCCTCGCGCCTTCTCTCCCATTCTTCCCCTTCCCTCTCCCAGCTGATAACCTTAGAAATGATCTCTATATCTATCATTCTGTTCCTGTTCTGGCTGTTGCTTAGTTTCTTTTTTAGATTCAGTTGTTGATAGTTGTGAATTTGTTGCCATTTTAACGTTCATAGTTTTGATCTTGTTTTTCTTATATAGTTCCCTTTAACATTTCATGTAATGATGGCTTGGCGATGATGGACTCTTAGTTTTACCTTGTCTGGGAAGTACTTTATCCGCCCTTGAGTACTAAATGATAGCTTTGCTGAATAGAGGAATCTAGGTTGTAGGTCCTTGTTTTTCATCACTTTGAATACTTCTTGCCAGTTCCTTCTATCCTGCAAAGTGCATTTTGAGAAATCAGCTGACAGTCTTATGGGAACTCCTTTGTAGGGAACTATCTACTTTTCTCTTGTTGCTTTTAAGATTCTCTCTTTATCTTTAAGCATTGGCTTTTAATTATGATGTGTCTTGATTTGGGTCCAACTTTTTGGGGACTCTCTGTGCTTCCTGGACTTGTATGTCTATTTCCTTCACTAAATTGAGATTTTTTAAAATTATTTTTCAAATAAGTTTCCAATTTCTTGCTCTTCCTCTTCTTCTGGCAGTCCAATGATTCAAATGTTGGTATGTTTGGAGATGTCCCAGAGGCTCCTCATTTTATCCTCATTTTTTTGAGTTCTTTTTTTTCCTTGCTGTTCTTTTTGAATATATTTTTCTTTCTTATATTCCTAATTATTAATTTGATTCTTGGCTCCATCCTCTCCATTGTTGGTTCCCTGTAGATTTTTCTTTATTTTACTTAATGTAACCTTCATTTCTGCCTGGGTATTTTTTATGCTGTTGCAGTAACCAGCTATTTCTTTCAGAATCCTGGTAACTAGTGTTTTCAACTCTGCATCTGATAGGTTGCTTATCTCCATTTCATTTAGTTTTTTCCCAGGGACTTGTTCCGTCCTTTCATTTGGGCTATATTGCTTTGTCTGTTCCATTTGGCAGCCTCCCTGTGTTTGTTTCTGTGTCTTAGGTAGAGCTACTTTGACTCCCTGTCATAATAGCATGGCCTATTTTAGAAAGGGCATCTGTAAATTGTGTAGGGTGGAGCCTTAGGCCATCACCAGGGCAGGGCAACCTTTTTTTACTACTTTGTGGCTCTTTGGGCAGGGAGGGTGCAGAGATGGGACAGTGTCTCCTTGTGGCCTGTGGAGATTGCCTGGGAGGAAGCTGTCTCCCAGCACTTACTCTGTTGCCAGTCACTTCACTTTCTTTCCTACTTCCTGTAAGCCATTTGTGCCCTTCCAGTTGTTGCCCTTGTGGTGAATCCCAGAAAGGGTTGGCCTGTGTAAGTCCTGAGAACTCTGTGGGCTCTTCAACAGAAATCTTCTGAGAAACCTGCAGTTTCTTCTGCTGCCCCACCCCTACTAGTTTTTATAGTCAGAAGTTATGGGGACTTATCTCCCTAGCACGGGAACCCTGGGCTAGATGGTCTGATCTTGGGCTGGGATCACTCACTCCCAAGATATCCCTCCTGATTTTTATCCACCACACATGAAGGTGGAACCACCCTTTCTCCCACCTTCCCGTGCCTCCCTGCATCTCTGTGCCACTCTGTGTTTTCATGTCTCTCCACGTCTCTGCCCCTCCTACCTGTCTGAATGCATATGGATTCCCTAAATTCTTGGTTGTCAGACTTCCACACAGCTTGATTTTCTGACAAATCTGGGTGATATTTGTTTTGCAGTCCAGTAATTTTGGCTGTTTTTGTGCATAGAAGCAAAGAATATTTACCTACACCTCCATCTTTTCCATCCTTTATATTTCTTTGTTATTTTTGTTACCCAGCTGGCATATTATATATTTTAAATAGTTACATGTGTTTTTTTGTTGGATGTAAGATCCCTCAGTTGGATGTAAGATCTATCAGAGAGGGATTTTCACCTATTTTTCCTCCTCTGCTTCATCCTTAGGTCCTAGAACTGTGGCTAGCTTTGCATAGGCTTTCAATAAGTAGGTGTGGAATGATGGATCAGTAAATATATCCCCATAAGTGACAACTCAGACAGCCCTTGAGTGGGACAAGTATTCGTTATCCTGTCTTTCTTAGCTCTCTTTTCGTTGACATAGGATTCATTTCCCTGTCTTGTAAGGAAGCCAAGCCATAGACTGACGAGAACAGGGAACCATATGAATTATAATAAAATATATTAGAAGATGGGGAGAGTAGCTGACAGGGCTCAGAACCATTTCCCCAAATGTGGCCCCTTTGGTGTATTGAATCTTTCAAGCTGAAGAAATATGAGAAAAACAAAGGCAGGACCTAGAAAGACTATCTGAACTTTCGAAGCAGGTCACAAACTCTCATGTAAGAGGTCCCTATACCTCCACCCCCAGCTACCCCAGGAAAGGAGCATCTTCTTCTCAGAAGTTAGAGGGGCACTGCCAGAAATCTAATCAGAATGAACTGGCCTTGCTAAGTCTCCCCAGTTTATTACCCTCAGCTCATATCATTTTGTCTTATAACATTTCTCTATGACTGTTCACTCCTCACCAAACTTAGCATAAAAGTGATCAGTGTTAACCACTCCACAGGGTGCTTAATTCCTATGAAGGCTCCTTGTTATGTAAAACTTAAATTAGACACATTTGTATGCTTTTCTCTTGTTAACCTGCCCTTTGTAATAGAGCCCTGGATGAAAATTTATGAGGGATAGAAAGAAAAGACATTCTTTTCTCCCCTACACAGCTGAAATATTTTTTTTAAGTGAAAAACCACCACAGTTGTATGTCTTAAATATTTGCTATTTCTTCTGCTAACTTAACCAGAAGTAGCCAGGGTTCTTCTTGTCCTCAATGAGAATACTCCCATTTTCCAGAGGTTAAGCAAAGACAAACATATATTTTTTTTTAATTAAAAAAAAAAGATAGCTCTGGAGATAAATGGGAGGAGGAAGCAAAGACTAAAATCCTCAGAACCTAAGTAAGTGAATGGAGGTTCTCATGGCTAGAGAAAGCCCAGGTGACGGGACGTTGAGACATATGTAGCCTCATCACTGGGTTCGGCTGCCAGTTTCTGCCCTTGATGCTTTGGATCCAGAAAAGATCCCCCTGCTTGAGCCTCCTGCCTGCCTGCCTGGCCTCCTGCTTCCCTTCCCACTCTGGCCTCTCGTTTGTTCCATCTTTACCAGGGCTGTGAACTTGTCTTGCCCCTTCGATTCTAAGCTCCTGGAAAATGCAGGCCATGGATGATGCTTCTTTTGGGCCCTTGGTCCCTGCCTCAGAGCAGAGGCCTGATATGTAATTCCAATCAAAACTGGAGTCCCAAACAATGACCTTAGTCATGTGGCTGGCACAGATCCACAGGTGTTCAAGAGGTCTAGGAATACTTCAATCCTCCTGGCCTGCTGAAATCATTGCTATATTTCAAGCCCAACTCAACTATCTTCTCTGCTTTGAAGCATTTCCTGAATGCCCCCCCACTGTCCTCTATGGGAACATCGTACATCTCTTTATGGAGCTAATGATCACACAGTTGCTTCCTCTCTATTCTGTGAACTCCACTGGACAAAAACAACATTTGTGTTTTACCCCAGGGCCTGTTCCTAGCACTGTGCCTGGTGTACAGGAGACAGTCAATAAGTAGTATGTGTTGTTAAACTTCTCTGATCACCTCTAATTACCTGCCTGCTTTCCCATCCATCTCTCCCTTTCTCCCTCCCTTCTGTATTCTTTCCATCCAGTTCTCCTTCCTTTTTCTCCTTCTCCTAGAACTTACAACCAGAACTTTTAATGGGCCCTTGAAGAAGCTGAGTCATGAAAGTACATACCAGGTTTCAGTTACCTTTCCAAGAATCCTCTGCTGAAACTCAGGACAGGCTGCCCCCAAAATGTGCCAAAATGACATACTGATTATTTTGAATTAAAGATACTTGAGAAATAGCTGGAGCAAGAAGAACACTCTAATCCTTCTCTCTTTGTCCCCCAAATAAAGCAGGAAGTCAGTGTCCCCTGTAAAAGGTACCCTTCTTGTACCAGGAGGTAGAGAGACACTTTGATCACCAGCAGTAAGGAATTCAAAGCCAAAAAGCCTGTATAAACAGACTTTGTTACCTCTGTATTAATTTCCTACCTCAAGATGAAACTATGCTTTGATTCCTTACTAATTAAGCACACAAACCTTAATTTCTTTGTCCTGTCAATTCCTCATGGATGTATTGTTTCTTTGTCTAAAAAGTATAAAAGCTGCCTGCTTTGGTCATTTTTTAGGTTCCATTTCTGTGACACTTCTATGCAAATTGAATCTTTTTTTTCTTCTGTTAATCTGTTTTATGTCAATTTAATTAGACTAGCCAAAAGAACAAGTGTATGGCAGCAGGATATCCCTCTCAAACACCTTATATTCTCCTAAACACGCTACTGCTTAGTCCATTTTTATTCCTTATCCAAATCAATAAATTTTAGAACATGGGTTGCCTAAAACCCAATGCAAAATTTGCATGTGTCTAAGTGTGTGTATGTATCTGTGTGGAGATAGGATTCAAGGCATCTGCAAGCCCCACCTCCCCCCAACTACCTAAGGAAATTAAGGACCACAAGTCTAGACACTCTGCTCTATTGAAATACAGAAAGATGAATTTATTTTGGTAAAATTAAAACAAAGACATGAGAAAAGACACAAGTCACTTAAAATGCTCCCACTGTGTTCAAAGCCCTCATCCACCTACAGTCAGAGCATCAGGGGACGCTTTTAAAATCAAAAGTGGAACCAAGAGTGACCAGAGCTCTCCTTCATCGTATGAGGATATCAAATCCACACTTTCAAAAACTGCACAGAACTCTGATAAACTGTGTCGTACATTCCAGGAAATGTGCAATACTCTGAACAAGATGACAGATTCAGGGTTTATCCAGAAACAAATAGTTTATTTTGTTGTTGTTGCTGACCTGTGGAAGTTCAGGTTTCTTGGGTTATGCAGTCTTGGAAAGCACTTCCCATGGCAAAAAGAAGAGCCCCGTTGCTACTTAGATGGATGAAAGCAATTTGTGGGTGTGTGCCTTGTGATATGTGGGTGCCAAGTCCAAAAGCTCATTTTAAGCAGTTATAAATAATCATCTTGGATGGCTGGTATTCAGTAGTTTGTGCAGTCACTGGCATGTCACTCCATGTGGACTTCCTCATGCCCTGCCCCCCAGCCAACTCTCACTCTGGGTGGGCTGGTCATTAGCCATTCACAGTTTTAATTAAAAAGAACCCAAGACATAAGATCATAGGCTCTCTTTCAGAGGACAGCTCTACTTCAGTGGTTAGCAGTGGAGAGAAACTTTTCATGCCAAATGAAGGTGCCCTTCTCTCATTAAAAGTGTACAGTTGAAGAAGGTTGTGTAGAAATGCGCACGATTTCTTTCAAGCAACACCAGAGAAACCATTTCTCACCCAGCAAAATCACAGGGATGGCATTCCAACCGCAAGAGAGTTGATGATGTGAGAGGTCCTGCAGCTGAACAGTAGCGGGGACTGGGATTGAGACCCCATTTTTATTAACCCATTAAATGGCCTTTGGTAATCATTTAACTTCTGACAGTAACAGCCACCATTTACTGAGTAAGAGATTGTCGATGTTATCACATTTTATCCTCAAAATAGGCTTATGAAAAAATGTTATTGACTCCATTCTGTATAGGAGGAAACTGAGAGGATGTAAAGTTAGATCATTTGTCAAAAATCTTACAGCTAAGATGTAGGAAGCAGGGTTTCTTTGTAATCTTAATGTGCATATCCTAACCTAGTACCTCCTACTGCTTTTTTCCAATAATCAAGAAACACTGTAATGAAAAGATATTTTTGTGTACATTTGGTAGGTACTCTGCCAATTTAAACCTTTCTCAGAAATAAAAATAAGGGAGGTATTATTATCTTTGTATTGACAAGGGTTCTCCATAGAAACAGAACTAATGGGAGAGACATGGAATTGGCCCACAGGATTATGGAGGCTACAAAGTTCCAAGATTTATAGTTAGCAAGCTGAAGACATAGAGAACCAATGAATCATGTGAGTTCTAGTCCAAGTGCAAGTCTGAAGGCAGGAGGAATCCAACATCCCAGCTTGAAGACAGTCAGAGAGGGAGCAAATTTTTCTTTAGTTGGCCTTTTTGTTCTATTCAGGCCTCCAACAGACCACATGAGGCCCATCTACCAATTCAAAAGTTAATCTCATCCAGAAACATCCTCACAGACACACCCAGAATGATATTTAACCAAATATCTGGGCACCCCACAGTCCAGTCGAGTGGACACATAAAATTAACCACCACAATCTCCCAAGTATTTGTTAACTGAAGAGAAAGCTGAGGGTGTAAGAAAGCTGTTGGTGTCAACTGTCTGATGAGAGCGGAGGTCACCTCCGAGCGCTGGTTGCTAAAACCTAGTTTCCTGTTGGCTCCTCTATCCTCCTGCCCATGCCCATTTGAGTAGGTTGTATCCTTTTTGATAATGGCAAGGAATGGGGAGAGTAATTTTAAAAGGCAGGTGTGATCATTTTTAGTAACCCAATTAACTTTCCAAACACACCTAAAGGTGTGGATTATAAATTTTGTCATCTACCTATCTTGAGCTTTCCTTCCCTGAAGGGCTGGCTCCAAAGCAGAGCTGGTACGGGACTGAAGAATCAGCAACAAACACCCACTCCAATGACACCAGAAAGCGGTGGAAAATGTCAGCACTAACCAGGAGAGCCTCCAGCTCACGTGTTTTTACAGCCCTAGTTCACCTTCTCATGACCTCATCCTTTGTCTACTGCGAGCACACTCCAGTTCTGCAAAGTCCATTCCAATACTTCAAGATGGAGTTAGTTGAGCCATGCACTACTCTGTACCTAATGATTGTTTACTTCATTTGCATTACTTCATTATATTGTTAACACGAGGAGAGTGCTTACACCTCAGGCAACTAGGAGTGATGCTGGCATTGCTCAGTCTTAGTTAATATGTTTCAAATCAGTTGGAGCTCTGGGCACCCAGCACTGTTCTTGGCTCCCACTGGGGTCATAAGAGCTTAAACACTCTGTGTGCTTTCTGTATTTGTGAGGTTCTACCAATATTTCTCATTAATCTAATGTTAATTCCTTCTACTTTTACTTATATGTCTCCCCTTATCCAAAGTAATAGCTTTCCCTCTATGTATTCAGGTTTGGAAGGCAGCCCTTCAGCCTAGTCACTTGGAAAATCACAATCATAATACCTGCCCTGCCTACTCGGTGGGGTCATGAAACCTGAATGTAGTACCTTAAATTGCTCTGTTATTTTTTATTAACTTAATTTTATCTAAATAGTATATTCAATGTATATAAAGGTCAAATGACAACTGTGCTTCATATAAAGAGAAATAACACCCTACACTTGATTCTCACTATTCTTCAGAAACCACTTTCAATTTCCCTTCAGTGTTTCTTTTGTTATTTACCTTCACTAAAAAAAAAAACAAAGCAGCATGCTTTCCTGGAGACTGGCCAGCTAAGGTCTCTGTGGTTTCCATGGCTCAGTCTGTAGTCTGGCATACAATGCTTCTATTTTCTGTATGGTTCTTCATATCTGCTCCCCAGCTATGTCTCCTGTCGCCAACTATAGAATCTCTTTATTTCAGCCTTTCCAGAGAGTCAATTTCTTGTCTTATCCTGGGTGGGGAGAACTACTTAGTCTAGCAAAAGGTTCTAAGGGCTCAAAAAAGGGGGTTGTAAACTATGGCCTGTGGGCCAAATCTGACTTGCCACTTGCTCATATAAATAAAGTTTTATTGGAACAGTCATGCCAGTTCATGTAAGTATGACCCATAGCTGCTTTTGCTCTATACTGTATAGTTAAATAATTAGGGCAGAGCCTGTATGAGGCACAAAGCCTACAATATTTACTATCTGGCCTTTTACAAAAAAGTTTTCCAACCCTTAAACTATATTTATACAGATTTTCCATCAATACACCTATTTCAAACTCATCCTGTTCTATCAAGTTGAGAATCATCTGGTGCCTTCTATTCCTGATACTTTCCAGGAGTCTGTGGTACAGTGTTAGTCAGCTTCCTATCAACATTTTACCACTACTCACAGCTGAGCTTCAGGTTTTTCCTCTTCGATATGCCAGTTACCACTTCCTCATTTGAGTTCTATCTTCCAGAAAAATTGTTAATGTCTCAACAATTCTTTTAACTTACATTCTCATTGTCCTTAAAGGTTTATGCTTCTTTTCTTATCTTGCCATCATTTTCATGTGGTTGGAGACTTTACCAGTTGGTCCTTTTCAGAAAATAATGAACGACTCAAGGTATTTCAAGCAAGAAAGAATTTAATTTATGGACTAAGATGTTTAGAATACTGTGGTAATGGGCTGGAGCCTCAAAGATCACGTAGTCTCTGCTTGTTCTCAGGTTCATCATTAATTTTCAGAGAGGCAGGAAGTACAGGAAGGCACCTTCAATGACTCTGGGTTAGGGGCAACCCTGCAATCCTAGAGGAAGCTGCAAAACTTCAGATCCACTGAAGCTACATCTCAGCACATTCTTGCTACAGAACCAATTAAGGCATGTCTGCCTCTCTTCTACTTTGGAAACACTTTGGCAAAGGATTCTGGGACACGTGTTCCCAGGGGAGAAGAATGGTGCTGCCTGGCGAACAGTCTAGCACAAGGAGCTTATAGAGATAAGCAAGTGATTTCCATTTTCCATATTTAACTTTCCACCCCCACTTTTTCCTCCCCACCATCAAAGTTTCTGTAAAACCACTGCTGCCTACTGAGTGGACACGGTACTCTGTGTCCACAGAGGTGGGTAGGAGACCTTGTGATATGACAGAGGGGAATTATTCAGCCTTGGAGCCTGCTGGTCAAATGGAGCAAAAAAAAATATATACCTCCTTTATGAATGCTATAAAGAGAAATATGATAGTGCATATTAAGTGTTTAATAAAATTCTGCATAAAATAAAAGTAGAACTATACAGATAAATTAATTTTGGCTTATGTTTCAGACTCTAAAGAATAGCAATATATGTCTCCAGGGGACACATCTACCTGTCAATCTCACTTCAGATTTCTTTTCATCTGTCTTTTTTTTTTTACTTAAAAACCCCAACAATTTCAAACCCTAAATGCAGCAAAATGTCACCAGTGTGCTACATTGATTTCATTCTCCATCAGCCTATGGCAGCTGTGACAGATGTTCCGACAGATAATGAGAACCCCGGACAGCTCTCAGACTGGAGGGAAAGTGGGTCACAGTCTACTTTCTATTACCAAGTCTTGTTTTTATGCACAGGCCTCAAGGTTACAAAATGGCAGTTTTATTTTTATAATTTCAACTGCAGTTTCTTACTGGCAATATTGATCTCAAATCTTAAGTATTTTCTACACCCACAGATAAAACCTGTTAAGTATCTATAGTGAAATAATATAAATTTGTACTTATTACTAAGTTGGAGATGGTCTCATTCTTCTCTTTGTCAATGCTGGCTTTCTGCCTTGATTATGACTGCTTGGGAATTGCAGTGTATTAAAATATGTAGCATGATTATAAGCCAGTGGAGATCACATTTTTGTTGTGTTTTCACTCTTCTTTTGATGGGTGCAGCCAGAAAACCATGTTGGAATTACACAAGGTGGATTCTCTTGGGAGAATGAGGAGAGAGGGCTTTTCAATCACTGAAAGTAAGTGACAGGCATGAGGTCAACAATTCATGACCAAAAAGGTGGTGTATTCAAAGCTTGTGTGCTTTGAGAGTATGAAAGGAAATGTCCCCAAACCCTGGGAAGACCCTTGGGCAGTGAGAAAAGAGAATGGTAATTCTGGGTTACAAGCGGGCAGACCCTTGAACCGGCCAGGCTGGTGCCCTGGCACAGGGCTTCTCCAAGTGCTGGTGGTAGACCCTTGGGGATGGGCAGTCCATGAAAGCAAAACTATTGTCATAACATTGTAAGACACTAGTCACTTTTTTTTACTCTGTTGACTTTTACCCACATTGTGCAAAAGCCGGGAGATGTCAGATTGCTGGCTCCTGAGCAGGAAGCAGGAGGCAGTGGCACCAAACTACTGGTGGTTATGGTAACTGTCCCAGCCACACAATTACACTTTTTTGGAAGCCAGGTTCATTTAAGAATGCCTTCAGTGAAGCAGTAGAAATTAATCCTTTAATAAAACATTGACCTCTGAGTAGAGGTCTTTTTAATATTCTGTGTGACAAAAAGGGAAAGACCCACAAAGCATTTCTGTGAGATAGCAAAGAATGATGATTATCTGAGGGAAAGCACTCATGTTGTTATGTGAGTTTCCCACTGAACCAGTTGCTTTTGTTTTAAAGCATCATTTTTTTTTCTGACAAGAATGACTGAGAGAAAAACTAGAGGTACTCTCTTGAGTATTTGATGGATATTTTCTCAAAAACAAAATGAACCTAGGGTGACTCACCCAGGTTTGCCAGGGGCTTTCCTTCTTTTAGTGCTGCAAGTCTTTTCTAGGAGCCTCTCAATCTTGGGCAAAGTGGATAGTTGGTCATCCTAAGGAAACCTGTCATTTCAAGGAAAACACTGAGAGTATTTGTTCTTACTGATAAATTTGAACTTTCAAGCCAATATTAGAATTTTGGAAAACTTCTGTTGGGCATCATGAGCTTAATAGCTTCTCCAAACATAAAGATTTTTCTAAGAAGATGAAGGCAATATTAATAAATGTGATATTCTGTCTTGTACAATGAAATGTATCAACATTTGGAAGCTTTGCCTATCTCAGTGAACCGATATTTTCCAATTGGTCAATGCATGCTGTTACAAATTGTGTGTGGATAAAAGATCCATTAAAAGTATAAAATGAATCAGTGGATTTTAATAAACTAGAATATCAAGACTTCAGTAATATGGTGTCAGGCTCCATACAGCAACTAAACATTCCAAAGTACCACTTTTTGAATTTCGGTTTTGTACCAAAGAAGAACGTCCACAATTACCTGAAAACAAAACAAAACAAATAAATGCTCTTTCCTTTTCTGTGTGTCTGTGTGAGGCAGGATTCTCTTTAATCCAAACAACAGATCACAACAGAGTGATTGCAGAAGCAGGTGGGAGATTCTGACTCTCTCCTACTAAGCCAACCAAAAAATACCAATCATACCCTTCTAATTTTTACTTTACTTTGGAAAATATACTCATTTTTCACAAAAGTATATTATTTGTGTTAACATGAAGTAGGTTTACTACCTGTACTGTGAAACAAATTAAATATTTACGTGTTTTTCAGCTTTCATTTCAAATATAATAAATATCAATAGATAAAATCCACACAAACAAGAGCTCTTTGGGACCTCAATAGTTTTTAAGAATGTAAAGGAATCCTGAGACCTAAAAGTTTAAGGACTGCCCTGCAAAGTGGTGTGCTAACTAACTAAACCAAGACCTAATGTAAGAGGGCATTGTCCCTTTGGGAGCAGCAATAGAGAGAACCCCACCCTGACCATTGTCTCCAAAGACCTGGCTGTCTCTCTTTCTAGAGACCCACACTCCGACACTCCTTGGTTGCTGTTTGAATTGCCTTTCTTAGCCAGCTTCTGTGCCTTACACACAACGGAGCAAGGCCATCAACCCAACCACCAGCACCTGAGATACCAACAAGCTAGAGGGAACCTCTCCGTATCAAGATATACATATGCTTGGGAGACCCCTGAATGTGCTGTAAGAACTAGCACTAATGGTAGAAGTGTGTGGTCATCGGTGCTTTGGGAAGTCTCAGTCATATTGCTAATGGGAATGTGTAAAGGACACCAAATTAGTTTAGGGAAAGAGTCACCTTTCTTTTAAAACTGATGTACACATGCTGCTCTTTCTTTGTTGTCAAGTTACTTACAGAATGACATTTCTTAAGGCTGTAGGTGTATTACTTTAAACATTGTAAAAGGGGAAACGTACATGGCAACCTCATTTTTGTCTTTTAAAATATTAATAGTCAACGTATTTTCTTCCTTCTTATCTTCTACATTATCTGCCTTGCCAGTTTTCAACCTTGGATCAGTACAAACTTTCGCCTTCTCTGCACTACTGTGTAATTGCTGAGCGTAGCTGCTGATAACCTCATAATCATGCCAGTTGGCATGGTCACCAAGGGATGGTTTTTGAGACCATCTGCATTCACAAGTTCTTCAGCAAGTTTACTTTGTTCATGGTCAGGACCCTTTCTCATTCTCATTTAGTGGTTTCAAATCACTACCCTTCTACTCTCTGCCAAGTTTCTTCAAAGATAAGTTCTACAACAGTGCTTCAGGGAGACACTGTATTCAGCAGAAACTGAGTTAATTATGTTGGTGAAAAAGGATCCTGAGGCCAAATGCTTTTGAGGAACACTGGATCAAACAAAAGGAGATAAATAATCTTTTCTGCAGGACTTCTAAGTAGGACTTCACTAGGCTAACATACTTTAAGACTCTGAAAAAAGTCAAGATATTTCCCAAACATCTGACCACATAATCCATTTTATAACAGACTATCTAGAAAGACACATATAGGGGGAAAATCATCTCTTCTGGCCATCCCTACTTTTATTTCTTCCTAGTCATTTGCTTTCTAAAATCAGTAATGACTTCTGAATCACCTCCAGTTAAGTATCTGTAATCATAATATTCAATACAGCCTAATTGTAAAACACATAGATGATGGAATCAGACCTTCTAGGTTGGAATTTGACCTGGGTCAAATTACTTAACTTCTTTTTGTGTTAATATTCTCATTTTAAATAGAAACAATAATTTTACATATTTATACTGTAAAGATTAAATGAAACATATATAGAGTTTTTAGAACGTAGTGAATACCATAAAAATGTTAGCTATTATAATTCACAATTTGGTATAGCTAGTTTTTGGAGAGAAGAAAGTAGTCTTATTCATGATTGTGACCTTCATCCCTTGCACAGTTCCTGGTACAAATGAAGAACAAAATAAATGCTTGATGAATTATAATATCTACTGTTTTTACAGAGCTTTAAAAGTTATAGCATAATTTTATATATATATATATATATTAACTGATAAGATTCTTACAGAATCTTACCAGAGAGCCAAAGTAAGAGTTAACATTTCTTTTTCCCTGAGAATGAAAAAAAAAACAACAACAAAATGAAATTAGACAATTTCTCCAAGGGTACATAAGTTAATAAGTGGTAGAATTAGAACTAGGACTCTGATTTTGGACCATTATTTAACATTCCATCTAGAATTATCTGAAAAAAATTATGGAAAGTACTGGTATATACCAATTTTTGACAAAACAATGTTCTGCTTAAAAGAAAATTGTTTCAATGGGAAAAATAATGACTTTAATTTCTTAAATGTGCATTGTTTACATGAGATAGAAAAACCATCTGAATCAAAATTAAACAATAAGAACAAACAATTTCGAGATGGTATTCTGTTCTGAGGAGAGAATGACAATTTGAGTTTTATTTGGCACGCAAAGCAGAAAGGCATAAAAGATGAACTAGTCTCATTCTCTGAGAATAAATGAAATGTCCCAAATCAAACTACTCTGTTGAATTCTACAAAGAAATTTAGAAACAAATTAACTGTATGAAATATCAATAAATACACTTTGGGTGAGGGGGCTGAATTCCAGGGCTGAAGGAGGTGGAAACTTAGGAGAAATTGCTGCATGTTAGTATGGGTAGGATGCTCTAACACAAGAGCCATTTTGCATGTGAAGCTGTGTCCCATCCGTATCATACCTGCCAGCCCCTATCTGTCCATTGAGAAGGCTGATGAACATTACCCCCATGCAGTTCAACTGGTTCCATGCTGTGGCCATATGAGTCCTTTCTCCTCCTTACCAGCTCCTTATGGGTTCATTTTGAGACTTCAGCAGCTGTCCATCATCACCCATCTTCTCTTGGCCTATCTGAACTCCAAACAAGGAGTTCTACAAAGGCCATCCTGCCCAGCCCTGATGCTTGATTCTGATTTTGGATACTTCATCTTGCCTGTAGCTACTTGTCATCTTGGATTTGCTGAACTTGGCCTTGGTTCATTTTTTTGGTTTGTCTTACTATAGCAGAAAAAGACTTTGTTTTATAACAAGGACGGGTAAACTGTGGCCTATAGGTCAAATCTGGCTGTTTCTGTTTTTTAAACTGTCTTACTGGAATACAAACATGCTCATTCATTTTTGTGTTGTCTCTGTTTTCACATCTAAGATATATAATATATGGAACTTTACAGAAAAATTTTGATGACCACTGTACTATATACCAACAGAAGGCTCAGATGTCCTTTGCTTATATTGCTACTCTCTTTCTTGACCTTCCAGCCAGATACAATACTACTCATAGCTCTTCTGGCCTGCCTTTGACTGAGATGACAACTCCTCAGTTGGCTATCACTGATTACTATGGAGCAGGGGTCAACTAGCAACATCTATGTTGACTTTTCTTTCAGGGCTATGATTCTGAAAGGAGAAGCTTCTTGGCTATCATTTTATCTGTGTTCCTCCGACTGAAATTTTAATGCAAACTTTAGTTTATCTCTCACTTTCCTATCTACCCATTTCCATTCATATCAATCTGTCCTCTCCTTATGGAACAGGCCCTTCTGAGGCGCCCATCTTAGAATTTTCTTCTTGGGAAATTCTCTGGATTTCTAAATTCTTTCTTAGTCCTCTTCTTGTTTTTGAAAACTCTTGATTTTAAAGAAAAGTATTACATTATATATCAAATATTAGTCAGTGTGAATGATTGAAGGCCAGTGTAACACATCAGTTTTTCTAAGATAGTTGTGTTTTAAGAAAGTTTATTGTCTGTGCAAAGTAATGGTCCATTTCAAGGAGGATGGTCTTAGTTCAAGTGGGAGTCTTCTTAGCATCCTTCAGATTTCATTAGTGAGCAATGATGTGCTGCTCTGTGTGTGATGACCTACCTATCTCCAAGGCTTCCACCAACATCCTCAGTTTGGCCATCAAAGCTGTTAACACATGGCCTCTACTCTTCCCCAGACTTTATCTTCTGCCAGAAGATTGCACTAAGTCACATATACTTTCCACTTAACAATCCTCTTGTTGGAGGAATGAGCAACTCATTTCATTCTACTAACTGATGCGCATACAAAAGATGTAAGAGCTTTATGGGTAAGAATCCTCTACTAGTCAGCTTGGATTTTCACAGGCAAGTACAGCACCCAGGAATGAAAGTAAGTTAGCTCACCAATTCAACATACTTGTCTATACCCTTGAGCATGTTCGAGCACATCTGTATATTCATCCTCAGCTCCCCCTGCTTCACCATGACCATTCAATGCTGTTTTCACAATCCCAAATAGGCAGTGGAAGAACTATGTCTATTTGCACTTATAAGGTGAATTATTTTGGAAGTGGTTTTCAATCATTTTGAACACCTTGGTGTTTTCTGTATGAATAGGATATACATATCCTCAAAAGAGGCACTTTGTCTCCTTTCATCACACTTCAATAAAATGTTTTAAACACAGTTTACATTCTTCTAGTTTAAGATCTATCTTAAAATGACAAGTTTGACTGAGATGTTTCTAAGAGTTCTCTTCTATCAGAAAGTGACTCATTCCATGCCTTTTTTGATGACGCCACTCCCTCTCTGTGTAGCATTAGTCTTTGTATCTTGTAGGGCTCGTCTCAGAACTCTGACGACTGTTTCCTAATGACTCTAGTTGCTTCCAGCTTTAATGTATTCTCCAAATGGCCACCAGAGCTATCTTCCTAAACTTGAAACAGGCTGGAGTGTCCACTCCTTTCATATACACTAAACCACTACTTACCCATTCTTTAAGAATCCTCTCATATCTCTATGAAAACTTCCTAGATTTCCTCATTAAAATAAATTTTCTTGTTCTCTAAAGCCCCACAGCATTGTACATCTTTATGATAGCAGATTTGAAATGCTGAAGCAATACACACACAAACAGACACAGGGAACGATAGCTAAATAGGAAAGATATCAGTCATTAATTGGGCCAAAACCTTTATGCCCCTAATTCAGAACTATGGTAATACTTAGTTGGAGCTTATAACTTAGCCCTCTCTGTGCCTAAGAGAGGGCTAAGTTACAAGCGTCTCTCACGAAGTCTCAATAGAACGTCCAAGCAGGTCTTGAGGAGAAAGAGTATCAGCAAGACAATGGGGATTTCTTGTGGTGGATATTGGCTCAAAACATCTCCTGCCTAACCTCTGGCCACATAGAGCAATGAGAAAGAGGAAAAGGCTCTGAGGTATATGCATGGCAATGTAACACAAAGCATGCCACCATCTAGTAAATAGGATCTTGTCAACATCCTGTGACCCTACCAATAGGATCGGTATTAAAGAAGGAGCAAGCTCATAGCCTTGGAAAGAGGCAGAAACTTAACTCTTGTTCTTCTATCCCCCATCTTTTTATTCTGTGAACCTACAGGGATGTATAGCCAAAAGTCATTTGCCCCAGAGAGGTCTGAATACAACTTTGGAGAAGAACAACAATGTAATATCAGGAAAGCTGGGTTCCCATAATATTTAACTCTATTTTTTTCATGCTCCAGGAACCATAATTAAGGGCATTTTCCTTGCTCTCACAGTTGGTAAATGTAGGAGGAACAGAATGTTAATTAAGTTAGTACCAAGATCACACTATGTCCTGGGCAACATTTAACTACTATTCTATTTCCCACTTCAGGCTGTACTTACCACCTACCAGTGTTGGCCTTTAACTAGGTTTTCTGGAGGTTACACAGTGATCATGATGTTGGACACTTTTCATCACATCATCGGATAGCATGGCTCAACTCATGCCATGTCAGCATGTCAGCAATGTAACAATATCTCAAATTCGAAAACCTTTCAATTCAACTTCCTTCAGAAAAATGAAATCCCATCGGTGAAAAATACCTCTCCTGGTTGTTCCACTTATCAGAATCTAATAAAAAAAACCAGCTTCCGCAAACATTCCTTTCTCATAGTCATTTACTGAGAAGTAGCCAAAGAGTACTTCACTCAGATGATTGTTCCATCTTCATATTAGAGCTGTTAATGGATGTGTCTGTCTCCCTGATTTTACCAGGTATTCTCAGAGGACAGGAATTGTTTCGTTTATTTTTGTATTCCTCAAAGACCCAGCATGGAGCCTTCCATTTGGTAAGCACAAGATGTGTATCTTATCAAGGAGATCATGCAGAAAGTGTTTAATTGTTGAGTTACTATTGCTGAGTTGAACTCCGTGGATCCAGCCTAATGTTTTTATCACTATGAAACTGCAATTAAATTTTTGAAAAATTTGAGATTGTGATGTTTTATCATCTGTGGTATCTCGTCTCTATCACCATGACCCATAAACCCCTATTATCACTGGCCCTGACAGTCATCAAAAAGCTCCAGAAAATTCAAGGATTAAATCCAGCATTGCAATGATCAGAACCAAACGCTAGCCTAGTGGAGCACCTGGGAGTGCCTAGAAAAAAAGAAAAAGAGGTCCCCGGTCATAGACAAGATTGTTATTGCTTGTTGTTTTATCCTTCGAAGAGAGAAGTAATGAAGTTTGAGCCACTCTGGAAGTGAAACCTGATTTGGTAGAACTTTCAGTTCTCTACTACGTTCACTATCAATAATGGTGTAAAAAATTACCCCCAAACTTAGTGACTTAAAACAACATTTATTATCCCAGAGCGTCTGTGAGTCAGGAATCCAGGTGCAGCTTCACTGGGTCCTCTGGCTCAGGATCTCTCACAGAAGGTAATCAGAGTGCCAGCCTAAGTTGTAGTCCTCTCAAGGCTCTACTGGGAAAAGAGCTGCTTCCAAGCTCACCCACATGGTTGTTGGCAGGATTTGCTACCTCACTGTTTATTGGAACGAGTGCCTTAGTCCCTCCCCGGATGTTAGCTGGAGGCTACCCATTTTCTTGACACTTGAGCCTCTCCAAAGGGAATCTCCCAATATGGTAGCTGGCTGCATCAGAGCAAACAAGCAGGCAGTACCGGAGGGGGAGCAAGTGGGACAGAAGTCACCGTCTCTTTGTAAACCAGTGTTGGAAGTAACAGCCCATTCTTTCTGCCACATTCTATTCATTAGAATTGAGTCACTGTACTCACGGGGAGGAGATTACACAAGGGCATGAAACCCAGAAGGCGGAGATGATTAGGGGCCATTTCAGAAGCTGCCTACCATTTCCGTGTTCAAGTATAAATAGATGCCTACAGCATTAGGCCTTCTTCCAGTCTCCTATACCTTTCTTGTTCTTCTCATATTATTTAGGACCAACATCAAATACCTGGCATTCTTAACATTCATTGAAGCTGGAGCTTCTTCTGCTTCCACAGGCTACAATTGGGCTGACACTTCATTGCATCAGTCAAACCATCGTGCCAAGGAGCTGTCGTGTGTGATTCCCCTTTAGATTTTGGAGAACTTGAAATGTTCTAGCCTTCAGCTGAAAACACATTCATCGTTCCCACTGGAGAACAGAGTTACAATCACAGCTAAAATGCAGGTTTCAACATTAGTATCATTTTCATTAAGTTTTTCCTTCATGAACAAGAGTAGATAAAATGATCTTTTATTATACATATCCTTTTGAATTTTTTTATTGAATGTATTGGGTTGCTTTTTCATTATGACAAACTTAAAATCTATGTATGTGGAAATATGTCTCCACTGAAACAAAGATTTTATTTCACAGTGTTTTTGTGAAAAAATGTAATATTCTGATGGAAGCATCGTGTTTGCTTCCTGTCTTTAGCACAATGAAATGAAGATTAATTTTATGGCATCCTACGCCAAAAATAATCCTAATATTCCTTCCATGCAGTGCTTCTCACAGAACCACACAATAAATGCCCCTACTACATGCTATCTCATGGCCAACTTTAAGGAGCAGTCTGAGCTCATCTTAATTCAGCTTCTGATTCCTAGGCCCCCTCTAATAGTCTTCCTATGACACATTAGCCCTTCTGCAATATCCCAAAAAGCTGAGGAGAAAGAGAAGTCAGCTCTGGGGTATAAAAAAGAACTTCCATAATGTCTTGACTCACCTAATGAAAGATTATTTTGAGAGAGTAAATAATTATTGCAATAAGCCAGTTCACTTCTCCACAGATTAGTCCCTTTATTGTCCCAACCTAATTAGAGTAATTTGTGTGTAAGGAGATATTGATTTTACATAATGGTTTTCTCTTGTATTACACACATGATAACATTCTCCTTACTTAGCCCAGAAAACAATCTTGTTGACTGATATGCAGAAACTCTTGCTCTGAAACCTACCCCTGACATCAACATCTCAAAAGGAGAAGAGTTCACGTGGCTGTTCATGGCGTTATCAAACATATAAGTAAACCAAGGAATAGCAGAGGAAAGAAGGGCTGCCTTTGTCTGACCTTGTTAGAACTGCTATGCAGCAGGGCTCTGCTGCTCAATTAAAATGTTTTGTTGGTTTTTCTCTTAGTTGGGGCCTTCTGTGCTCTCTGAATGATAACTCTGGCCCATCCCAGCAACAGGTAACATTGAAAAGTTGTGTTTTTTTTTTATTTCCATAGGCTTAAGCCAAACTCCTCAAAACGAGCTATTCCAAGAGCTGGCCTAATGCTACGGTTGGCAGCTCACGCGTATATTCCTCCTTGGCGGGCTCAGCCGCTGCTCTTACCTACTTGAACAGCTTTTTAAAATCCCCCTTCTCACAAAAGACAGCTGATCTCAAGGGCCTGGCAAAATAGAAAATTCTCACACTGTGATGGAAAACACTGTCAAGACTTGAAATTCTATAGTGAAGCATCAGACACTGGTGTGTCATCACGGAAAAAGTCAGGGAGTCGGGCTGTGTGGTAGCAACAATAATCACAAAATTAAAATAGACCAGTAAGATGGAATTCAAAAGGATGGAGAAGCTACCAAGACCAATTCCCTCTTCAGAGAGTGCTCAGCCAATGTCCTAGTTATTTATGAGCTAGGGCAGATTTTTCTTCTCCACCGGGCCTCAAATGGATGCGCGCACTTGCCGGCTGATACCCTTGATATTTTTGCTGGGGATCAGACAGTAAATTGACTTGCTTATTGAGAGGATTAGTAGTAAATGCAAAGTGTTGCCATTCTTGTATTGGTTATTCCTGGTGTTCAGTTTTCTGGGTTTGGTGGGTGCCGCATTTCATCAAAACTATAACTCTAAGAAAGCACAACCCTCGAAAGAGTTTTATCATATTCTTTTAGGTTTTCATAACTTGTATTCCTCTTGAGAGACTGAAAGTTTGCATCTATTCACCTATGTGTTTGTGTAGTTCTTACCACTAAAGTGCCTTGAAACTCCATGGATAAAGAGAAGGTATGCTGTATCAGGTGAATAGAATGAGTTATTCCTGCTGACGGCCTCCAAGTGAGTAATATGCTTTTCTTTGTGTTGAATGTTCTTTAAACGCGATAGTAAAATGTATAAAAAATCAGGTTTCAAAAAGCATATTAATGTATATGACAACACACCACGTAGCAAAGAAAGTTTGGAGCTTTCAAATGTTCTGGGACTGCATCTTCTGACAGAAATTGAGATTTCATTAGCATTTATGACTAGTCTTCCAGGGATGTTTGCTAAAGGGATGAAAGCAGGGGAAAAAGTGAAACTGCAGCCTGCCTCCAGGCCTTCACAAAGGTGCTAATTAGTGATAGTTTTCCTCTATGGGCAATGGCCCAGGATGCAAGACTTGTGACCACAGACCTATTTTCATTATGCCTAAGAAAACAACCAACAGAAGAGAGAAAAATACTGATCCATAAAACCAGAATTTTTTTGGGGGGGGGGCGGAGAGAGTGGTAAAAGGACAGTGGGGAGCACGCTTAAGTTAGTGAGTTTGTCCCTTTATGATAGCATGCAAGATAAATCCCCAAGCAAAATACCACACTTAAAGCTACACTTCTAGGCATAATTGACCCCCATGAATCCCCAGACAATGTAATTTATTAACTTATTCCAGGACTGAATATGGGGACAATGGAACCAAGTGAGTTCTACCTCCTGCCTCCATGGAAATGTAACAGAATTCATGGGATGTTCAAACCTGGGACCATCACCATTAGAATGGTTGCCTTTAGGATTTTGAGATGACCAGTGTTGACATCCACACAGGAGTCTTCTGATCTCCAATGGCCAAAAAAACACCCCCAAAACAAAACCCTAAAGCATGTGGGTTCACAAGAATAAGTGGTTCTGGAGTCAACATGGAAGCTTCCATGGGGTTAGGGTTGGTGAAGTCATTACAGAAAGATATGGTGCATCACCAAGGAACAGTATTCTGTTTTATAGGAAACGCCTTCCAGTGAAATGTTCATGACCCCGGGTGAGAAGTGTTCAGAGCAGCGATATAATGACACACCATGCTAACTTCATTCTTTCTGCTATTCTTTGGCACTGTCTTAACCAAAAAAGCAGTTTTGTGGTTCTATGGACTCTCCAAAATTTTTGTCTATTTACTAAGGGTCCCTTTCCTCATTCCTGGTGCCAGAGTGTAGTTAAGTAATATCATCCAGGGTGGAGCTTCTAAAAATAAAATACAGCTTTATGCTACAGCTCAAGAGGCAGACACTGAGTGGCCTAAAAAACACTCATTCAATCAACAAATATTTGGTAATGCCTATACAGTAAAAGCCCTGACATTTGTTTTGTTTTCATTTTTGTAATGTGACTGCCTGACTTACTCTTTTATTGCCAAGGCATCAAAGATAGCTATCTTGAATAAACACATTGCCAGTCACAGAACTAGACAAAAAACTAGGCCACTTCCCCACACTGAGGCTTCTTGTTTTAGAGATCTTGGTTGATTTCAATAACTGACCATTTGGGCCACTTGTTTGTTTTCTTTTCCCACACTTTAAAATTTAGCCCTTACATTTTAAGTTCACCAATAGGGAGCCCTACAAACCCTGGGCCCCCACCCTCTGTTCCAGTAGAAACGGAACCCCAGCTCCAGGCCTATGAGCTCTCCCTCTGTGAGGTTTTCCATAACCTCACTTCTGTGGCCCTAGAAGGGGCTCTGTAATTTTCAGGATGTGTAAGCAATAAATCTGTATCTTTCCCAAGTATCCTGATGGTTCTTGCTAAAGGGCATCTTGCAATTATCATAAAGAACCACAAGGATGGCCCAGGTACAACACCAGTTGTTGATAGGCCAAGACCAGTACAAAATAGCTTGCTATAAATATTACGTCCAGAGCTCAGCACATAAGATACAATGATGAGAAGATGCACATGTCTCTTAGCTCCAGCAGACTTCAACAGAGTCTAGCTATGCAGATGTTGACTGAGTGAGCAGTTACAAGTGCTCTGCTTACCCTTACATGGAGGCCAAAAGGCAGGGCACACAGAGTTAGTCTGGGGGCTGGGGAAGTCTCCCACCCTCCAAAGGAAGGCCCATGTATAATATGAACTTGAAGGGAGACCATGAGTGTAGGCAAGAGGGTTCCAGGCAAACGGTCTAGCACATGGCCCTCTTGTGAGAATTTTATTCTTCTATCATGCTTCCTTGGAACTAAGACAGGAGGTTTATGAGCAAGGGGTAGGGGACTTGGGGGAGATAGATGAGTCTTTTTCAAGGGAGCTGGGATGCACATTGCAAATGAAATTCTTGTCAACGCTCTTCCCCCTCTTTGTACTTTAATTAACATGTGTCGAATGACTTTCTCTCTTCTCAGATCTGGGCCCATGTTGAACATTTTGGTGTATTTCCTAAGGGGTGGTAGAAAGGCTTCGGACAAAAGTAGTTCTTTTCAGGGTTTTTTTTTACCCAACCTCGTCCATTAGCCATGGCCTCTTGCCATGTTGAGTCTCACAAATGGACACAAACCAATCAATCACCCTTATAAAAATGTCAGAATTCATCCTTCCCTACTGTGAAATGAATACACTGACCTTAACACAAATGTAGAAATAAATAAATAAATACATCTATCCCCACCATGGACCCCTGGCTGCCACAGGGACTTCCAGACATTTCAGTTTGACAAGGCTGACATTGCTGAGAATTTCTTGCTTTCTATTTTTGTGTTTTTAAGCTGGAAGCAGATAAATATGCACCTAAATTTACTAATAGGCACTTAGGTGCATAGAGGCTCTGCCGGTTAAGAAGTGTAGAAGGGCAGATCCATTGTCTGTTCAGAGGAGGAAATGAGAGGGAGGTGGATGAAAACATAGTGAAGGGGAAAGGAATACCCATTTTATGTTGTCTTTATAAACACACAAAAATGAGTTTTCTCAATCTGGAGACTCAATTGAATACTTAACTGCTTCATTCAGTGTCAACCTCTAGTTTATGCAGTGGAGTCCTGGATAAGAGCAGAAGCCCCCAAATTGGCAGATGTCAGCCGGAGTCCTGACTCCATCATTTGCCAGCTCTGTGACCTTGAGCAGGCCACTTAGTCTCTTTAACCCTCAATTTCCTTATCTGTAAAACACGGACAATTGTTTTTTTTCTTAGACAATATAAACTTTTTCTAATGAATGATTAAAGCTAAATCTACACAAAATACTGTACTTAAGAGTGGAGTGTTTTAATAACCTAAGAGAGGGCTCCTTCCTTTCTATGGGCAGTTACCTCTCACCTCTCTTTTGGTGTGTGTTCCTGAGGGGGCAAGGGAGCGTGGAAGAGAAAGCCATCTTGTGCAAGTCTCTTTGATTGCATGTGAAATGTAGAATGGAAATGAGCCTGTCTGCTTTTAATTTTTTCTCTGCATGGGCTATGATGTTGTAAAGAGGACTGATACTGGACAAGAAAAAAAAAAAAAAACAGGGAACTCCAACTTTGTCAGATGTTTCACAAGCCACAAGATAGACCCAAAGTTAAATGACTCTGCCTTCCGCTACTGTAATTTGATGATGGAAATGCTTTTAAATGTTCTCTTTTTACTCAAATACAAAGACAATTCTTATTTCCTAGAGTACTAGAGTGAACATCTCTTGTTTTCACCAGCCTGAGCATTCATTTCTACATTTTTGGTTAAAGAACTTGGAGCATGCTTTCTACCCCAAGTTCAGGTCTGCATCTGGACTTTCAAAACACTACAGCCTTTGACCATGGGAGCTGTTTCAAGGTCATGCATATTACATAGGCTGGGGCAATGAAACTTCAATTAAGATATATCAGGGAATTGTTGGGAAAAATAATAGTTGAGTCCTGGAGTACTAGGCTGATGGGAATTAGGCTTGAAGCTGCTAGAAGCCTTGGAGAAAGCCTGCCCAAGCATGAACCTAGCGGACAATAAGGGGAGGGAACTGGAGAAAGCCATATTTAAGTCCCTGGATCCTGCTGGAGCTCCAGACCTTTTAGTTCTACAGATCAATATAGTCTCCTTTTTATATTGGGTTGTTAGAATTGGATTTTTGAATATTTTAATTAAAATACATCTAAAACACATGAGTTTTGAGGATTAAATTATAATGTGCATAAGTACCTGCTATATACTAAGAGTTCAATAAATGGGCCCATGAATCTTGTTGCATGCACATGCAAACACTTGTGTGTGTGTGGTGTATTTGTATATGCTTCTCCTCTTAGCACTTGAAAGTTGCCTAAAGAGACAAGAAACAGAAAAATAGCCAAAGGCTTCAAACCATGACACTGCCTACAGCTTCTAAATCCAGTAACGCCAGTAACCCCAGTAATTCTGGGACGCTTCAATCCTGTGCTTAGGGAGCAGAGCACTCTTTTGAACTTCTCACTCACTTCCCGGTAAAATTAGACCACATGACTTGCAACAGCTTTTAAAAGACAGAGAAATAAAGAAGGGAGGGAGGGAGGAAGGGAGGAGAGAAGGGAAGAAGGCAGTAGTACCAGGCATTGAGAAGTTTTCAACAGGGGTATGATTGTCTGGGGGATCCTGTTCTCATGATTCTATAATTCTTCCACACTCTAAATCCGTCTTCTCCCAAGGAGCCCACACTTACTCTGTATACATCACATTCCATCTGCCGTGCATCTGCTCTATAGAAGCTTATATTGAGAAAAAAATCTAAAACCCATTCAGGAGCAAATTACTGATAATGATTTAAAGACTTACCCATTTCATAGAGGTTTGCATTTTCAAAAATCAAAACAAAAACAAAAATGAGACTTCAGGTGGTAAGAGGAAAGGAAGCATTAATTGTGGAGTACCTACTATGTGCTGGGCAATTTATACCTTGTGCAATCCTCATAACTACATCATGAGATAGGGAAGATTATACACACTTTACAGATGAAGAAACATGATCAGAGACGTTCAAAAACTTGCCCAAAGCCACCCATCAGGATCTGCACTTGAACCCAGATTTAACTGACCCGAAGCCCATGTTTTTGTTCAAAATTCTTCCTGATGACCCTGGAATCATGATCATCACTGGCTGAGCATGACAATCACTGTGGCCGTAGAGGGAGGTGACAATCACTGTGGCCGTAGAGGGAGGAGACAAGACTCAGAGATGAGTAACCCAGTTTCAGGATGACTTGGAGGCAGGATCAAGGGTGGTAGAGTGACAAAGTGGATTTTCTTGGAGAAGATGAATTTTTAAATCAAATCACAGGGACCACCACAGCCTGTTTTTTTTTTTTAAGCTTCAGTTAAACTGATTTTCTAAACTGCATACCACCACCTAATCAGTTTGGTCCCTTTCTTTCTCTTTCCCTTTAATTATATTTTAGCTTCAAGCCTTGTGTGGTTGGCTATGTAGGGGGTGGGAGGATGGGAAGGACTCTCTGTACTCTGTAGCTTCTTTTCTGCCATACTCTGCTTTCTCACATTGTAGTCTTAATTTGATCAGCAGTTATGAAAAGAGAACATTAATCCTGGGGAAAGGGACATTGTTCGGGGCCAGACAGTTTTGGTATTGCTTCTAAAGTGAAATGTTTTGTGCTCAGATATGAGCTTCGCCCCTTGGGACACTAACTCCTTGATGCGAGAACAGAGAGATAAAGTTGCTAAGAATTGGACAAATGATACCTGGTACTGGGAAGGCCTGTCAGAGACCTTAGCAAATTCTATACCCCAGCAGAGCTCCTGGGTGAGAGGGACCTAGAAGATGCTTCTGTATAAGTGCATGGTCATGGGGGCATTGGTGGTGAAGGGGCAAGTGAGGACAGTATGAAAAAAATGAGGACAGGGGTGCCTGAACCGCCCCCCATCCATTGTGACCAGCCTATCTCCTATGCCTACAAGTATAATCCCGAGTAATTTATCAGTTAGGTTATGGCTATCATTTACATAGCACTTACTAGATCCCAAGTACCTTTCTAAGTGTTTTATATATCTTGTTTTTATCCCTACAGTAAACATAGAGGTAGGTATTATTACAACAGAGGACAATTTTTGTGCAGACCTTGCCATGCTCTTAATCACCACACTATACCATCTCCTGAGTATCTATTATGTACCAGGCCCTAGGCTAAGCCCCAAGGATATAGACATGAATTTTTTTTTAAAAAAAAGGTCACAAAACTCTCAGTCTAGTGGAGGAAATAGATGAATGAACAAACTGTATGACTTCAGTACTTAGCACAGTGCCTGGCCCAGGAGAGACGTGCAATAGATGTTCACTGAATAATGGATGGTCGAATGGACAGATAGGTGGCTGGATGGCAGGATGGGTGGCTGGATGAAGTATAATGTAGTGTGAGAGCTACATGAATAGAGGTTAGCATGGGGTACTGTGGGAGTACAAAGAAAAAGAAACCAAACCCACATAAAATAAGTGATGCTTCAGCTGGGGTTGGAGGTGGGGTAGAAGTTCACCAGATAGTGAATACCATTATATAAAAATGCTGCTATATTGCAATGTTATTGTCACCCTGCTTTAGTAAAACAGCTCTGAGCTTTCTCCTGTCATCTGAGAGCCAGAGACTCTAGAGCAAAGATCAAGTCCTAACCTACCAAGTCTCCATTCACTGTTTCCCAGGGTACTGCCAAGGCATTTTCTGACATTGTTTTTCTTTCTTCTCTTCAATATGCGTGGGCTAGTTCCCAGGAGTGACCTGTTTCACCTCTGAACCACGTATCCACATTTCTTAGACTAAGAATCATTCATCTTTTATTTATTTATTTTTTAAGATTTTATTTATTTATTTACCTTTAGAGGGGAAGGGGAGAGGGAGAGAAACATCAATGTATGGTTGCCTTTTGTGCGTCCCCTGCTGGGAGTTGGCCTGCAGGGAACTGGCCTGCAACCCAGGCATGTGCCCTGACTGGGAATCGAACCGCGATCCTCTGGTTCGCAGGCCTGTGCTCAATCCACTGAGCTACACCAGCCAGGGCCAGAATCATTCATCTTTTAAAAGAAGAATATTAAGTTTCAAGTTCCCACAAATAATTATGAGAATAATCACAATAATTAACAAATAAACAGCAAAAAATCTTGTTTACATTATATAGTACTTTAAAATGTGCACTGGCCTTTCAATGTACATTATTTAATAATAGGTCCTAACAGCCCTGTGAGAGACCAGGCAAATAATCCTTCCGTCATTTGACAGAGATGGGATTAATGCTCAAAGGAGATAAGTACCTGTCGATCAGCTGGCAACTGAGTATCTTTATCTCATTGAGACCAGTGGTAGCCTAGTAAGGATGTGTTTAGGTTCTTATGTTTACCTAAGGAAACTGAAGTTCAGGGAAGATAAATGACTTATTCCAAGTAGTAAATGGGAAAGCTGGGACTGAACACCAATCTCATCCTCAGTGTCGGATTCTTTCTGTCTCATCATCTTACTTCCGCATTTCTCAAGTGATAGGAAGAAATAGGGTAGTCACCAAGAATCCCTACTCCTCAGCAGGTTTCCACATTGGCTATTACATACATTAAGCACATTTGCTGTCTTCGATCCACAGGCCACCACAACCCGGCCACCTCTGGCTATTGACCACAATTACCCCTGCCCAGGGCCAGCTCTTGACAAAACTGTGAAGTATTCAAAATTTCACAATTTGTCTTATCTCTTTAGTTACCTTTCAGAACTATTCATTCTCATCTTCTTTTTTTAAATATTCCCTTACCCCATTTAATGTTCTCTTTTCCTGCCCTGGGTATTCTAAGTGCTTTAGTTTATAGGAATCAGGTGTGTTTGTGGGGGTGTATATATTGGAAGAGACATATTAATGCTTCTAAGAATCATACCATATAAACTACCAATTTCTTATTTCAGCTTAACAATAACCCACAACCTTCAGACCAACTCCACTTTCTTATTTCATTATAACAACCATCCACAGTCAATCCGGTCTTACCCTGAGTGCAGAAGTACCTTGAATGGTGAGAAGCCATAAGTATGTGAACAGCAATTGGACTCCTTGGCTACATGCACCATGCAGAAATACCACTTCCCAGGGGCTGGGGCAAATAAAAGCAGTGTGAGAACCCACTCTGGCCTCAGGGCCTCCCTGGAAGCTGGAGTGTCTTCCTCCCCCACCAATGAAAATGGTGTCATCTGCTCTCAAAGGCAAAGAATAACAATGTTTCTGCCAATCTAGGGGAAGAAGAATGAGAAGCATGACCAAGGGAGCTATAGGAGGTTGGCAGACCTGGTCTCCATAAAGATCCAGTGGGCAAAGGGAAGTCATTGGGGGTCTAGAGCGGGGGAAATAGCATGATAGGATTTGTGCTTTTGAAGGGTGTTTGGCTATAGTATAAAGTTAGAGTAAAGACAACCAATGGAGGATGGAAAACCAGTTAAGAGCCAATTGCTGCTATTGCTCTGATAAAGGATTGTGGACAATAGGAAGCAGAGCAACAGCAAAGGAGACTGAAAGCATAGGAGCCTTAGAGATGGTAGGGAAACAGTCCTCAGCCCTAATCCTAGGGGCAAGACTGAATTAGGGCACTTAGCCTTGGAGAAATGAAGGTAGAAACCAGATGAGAATGCAGGCTCCATGATCCACTTGACTGACTTCATCAATTGCCCAGTGTTTGCGAGCAAGTCGATGAATGACATGGAGTGAAGTAGATGGGAGGTCTCCGAAATTCAAACCAGGTTTTTTTGTTTGTTTGTTTTTTTCTCTTCTGGCCTGACAATGTTAACACCAGTGGTCTCACAGAACAACCAAGGGCATTTTCATTGCCATGTCTGGTCAGAGGTTCTGATTTATGTCCTGTCAGGAAGATCTATTTCCCCAGTAATAGTCATGCTTCCACTGGTGATTTCCTTCCCTTTGGGACCTGAGATTGCAGCTAGCTCTGCAGCCTCCTGAGGCGTATTACCTAAGAGTTCCTTTGGAAATTGCTCCTGCAAATATTCTCAATCAAAACCCAATAAAGTGTCTGAGAGCTTGTACTACCCCGAAGGTTGGAAATTGCACACTAAAATCATATTCCAGCATATTACACAAAAGGCCAACACCAGCCCCATTCCAATAATACTTGGGAATTATAGCTGGGCCTTAATCAACTAAAGACAGACTTGGTTGTTGAATGGAGAATATTTATCTACCATCTCGAGGTATTTGGAAACATCGGCACGTGTGAGATGCACTAAAGCTGAGTTGAAAGTGAGTGAGTGGTTTGTGAGAAACGATGACTGGGAGCATGTTTTCCTTTAGTAAGACTTTCTAAAAATCCCATGATGTACTGCCTACAAAATAATTTCACAAAAGCAGATGTTTATAAAAGCTACCCCTCCAAGAGCAGTATTTTTTATCTTTGCAAGAAAGTAAATCTCTGGTGGTACAGTAACTAGATAATAGCGTATACTGCTATAACAAAGATTATCAAACAGTTGCTCAAGTCAGTAAAAGTTTTATTTCTCTCTTGAGGTGTAAATCCAAGCTGGTGGATGATCCTGGTATCATTCAGAGAAGGAGTTTCTTCTGTTTTGTTGCTCTCCCATTCCCTGGGATGTTGTTGACCGGCATGGTTGATACACTGTTGTTGTGTTTCAGCTCATGGGAAGGGGAGAAAAGGAAGTGGAGGAAAGCAGGTTATTTCCTGAGGATGAGACTTAGACATTGTTGCATCATGTCTAGTCACATCTCTATTGTCCAAAATATTGTCCAAAATTTAGTTATATGTCCAGACCTAGTTGCTAGGAAGAGGGGGAACATGGTTACTAACTGGGTAGCTGCATTCCTCCCTAAAACTAAGGGGTATTGGAGAACAGAGTGACTAATGCTCCTAAACTTTATCTGTTGAGCCTTTCCCCCTGCACTCTGGTGGGAGTGACCTTTCTAAGATTCTGGGCATGTTTATACTATTTTTTGTGTCTGCATCAGTGTGTGCAGCTCTCTCTTCCAGGAATACATTTGCTTTCACTCTCAGCCAGCTTAACTCTTGCTCTTCCTCTAAAATTGACCTCAGATATTTCTTCCTGCAGGAGAACATTCTCCATGTGCAGTTACTTCACTCAGTGAGTGCAAAGTGTTTCTTTAAGAAACATCACACTTAACACTACAGTATAATGTATTGTAATTTCTGCATCTTACTCTAGACCAGGAGTTTCTCAAGCAAGGATGCACTCTCCAATGAAGCCCTATGGCAAACCATTTTAATTAGAATATCTGGGGCCAGGGCCCAGGCATTAGAATTTTAAAATATTTTTTTTCTAGTTGCTCTAATGTTGCACTTAGGACTGGGAACCACAGAACTAACTTATGGGCAGAAATTATCTTCAAATCATTCACACTTGAAGTACAATTTGCATTCTATTGACATACAATAAATGTTTAGTGAATGAACAAATGAATGGGTGAAGAATGGCTTCCTGAAAATCAGTTGAACTTGACCCCAACCAGGATTAACAATTCTTATTATTTTCTGGAACACAGAATATTAGCATTAGAAGGGACCTCCAATATGATAGAGATTCATCACATTTGACAGAAGAGGAAACTACATTCCAAAAAGGTCTCCTGGCAAGTATATCGCAGAGACAGACCTCCGGGCCTCTGGATGCCAAGTTTGCTAATTGTCACATTCTAAGACACCTTGGGTTTATGTATCTACCCACAATTTTAAAGACAGAAGTATTTCTCTTCCTTCATCTCTCAAAGCAAGATTGAGCTGTAGCTATCAGACCCTATTGAATCAGAACAGAAATGTCTACCATTCTCCAGGTTTGTGACTATTTTAGGTCAGTAATTCATTGTTTAGAACCTGCTCATTATACCATTTTACTATATAATGAAGACAAATGCCCCCAGTTTAGCCACAGATTTGGTTAATGACAAGATGTATAATAATACATGATAATAGGGCCAGGCCATTGCATTCTAATTAAATATTGTTGTCAGACTCTTTTCCCCATTAATCTTCTTTTATTCTCCACACTTTATGGCTATTTTGCCTTCCACCTTGAGTAAATGTACACATGTAATTTTAAGGACAGAAATAGTCTCCAGGTTTTTATGGGAATTGGGGTTTCTCCTCTCTGTTTTTGTTTATGTGCAGATGTGCCATTGAGCTTCAGAGCAAAGGCATCACATGTAACCCAGACAAGTCCTCTAATTAGTATGCCAGCTCACGCAAAGCTATCTGATTGCAGTCAGTAACTGGCAGGGACAGAAAGCATTTCCAAGGGAAATAATATCTCGCTATGAATCTGGGAATATCTGTGTAAGAACTGAGCGATAAACATTAGCCTGAATTTTAGGGCCTTGCACTATGCAAAATTTTCAAAAGACACGAACTCTAACAGTCAAGCCCAACCTGTGGGATAGTGACACTACCGCACAAGTATTATGGGAGTCAATGTCAAATTTTCAATAGCTCACGGACCCCATCAGTGTTTTAGAGCATCCGAATTTCCAGGTCATCATGTTCTCTCATAAGCAAAAGTATTTACCTGTTTAAGAATTGTCGAAAGCCGAGATTTCCACGGACTATCTGGTCACTGGCCATAACCCCTTTTAGGTTGAGCTTTGATGGGATCGTATTTAGGTTCTAATGGCCCTTAAAAGCTGCAAGGTGCAAATGTGAAACGATGAAATCCAGACTGCAATGGCCATTTTCAGAATGATCCTTGCAAAGCTGCACAGAGACTTGGCGGTTGATGAGGCATCGCCATCAAAATGTGCTCCCGGAAATGCATTCTCCATGATACCTGTTCCATTGAATGGTGATCATTCTCACCCTCCACCTCCCTTCTCGCAACTCAAGATGATTACTCTGACAGCAAACTGTGTCTCACCCATCATTTTCTGTCAATTTTCTTGCCTCTGGAAAGGATTCTGTTTGGGTTCTTAGATTAATTCTCTAGGTATCACTTTCGCTTCCTAGTCTTGCTATTTCTGCTCAAAATAGACATCCTTGGAGAGTTAGCCGGGCAAACAAAACAGGCTATGATTTAAACACAACACACCAATTACAAGTTTTAGTGAGGAGTAGTAAAGGATCCAAGGAAACTTTTTCACTGAATCGCACACAGGATAGGAAGCCTTGCATGAATTTAGCAATGCAGTGAGCCACCCATATCTGTGGAACCATCCAAGAATTGAAAATATTTGGAAAACAAAACCCCAGAAAGATCCCCAAAGCAAAACTTGAATTTGCCACCTGCCAAGCACTACACTAAATTCACATAAATGAACTGATGTGCAGGCACATCTTGCCATAGCCTATACGCAAATGTAGGTTACATGCAAATCATGGCAGCATTTTCTTATAAGGGATTTGAGCACCCATGGATTTTGGTTATTTGCAACAGTCTAGGAACCAGTCTTCCATGGATACTGAGGGGCAAGTGTACTTACGCACCTGATGGCTAAGCAGTAGAATTGCTGCTCAGCCTCCCGTGTGATAATCTAGATTGATTTCCCATAAATATCTGCAGCATCGGATGTGCATGCCTGATGGACATTTATGCCTAAGAGTAAAAAGAAAATAATAATCACACAACAGCCACTCAACCATTAGCAAGTGATTTTCATTTACCAGCTAGTAGTTGCCCTTTTCTGATGCTGCTAAAGGAGCCCCAGAATGGCATTCAAAAATATTTCTCAGGGATAAATTTCTGGGGTTGGTGGATTTCACACACTGTTCTCTGAAGGCATTTCTCTGTGGTTTTTCTTTCTAACACTGAACACTTTGAACACCTACAGAGATGATGAAAGCTCAGTGCCCAAGACTTCATCCCTCCTCAGCTGAGCCGGGAAACATCTTGATGTATGCAAAAGATATTGAGTGATGCAGACCCCTGTGACTTTTAAAACTTTTAAATTATTGTTCAAGTACAGTTTCCTGCCTTTTACCCCCATCCCAGCCCATCCCCTCCAGGGGTGGCCTCCCTCCCATTTCTGCCCCACCCCTTGTTATTGTCCATGTGTCCTTTATACTTGTTCTTGCAAACCCTATGACTTTTAAAGGGACAATGGAGAGGGCCAAAGGCAATGAGATGGAAATCAACCTCATTTGAAAAGGAAGAAGAGTTTCAATCACAAAACCCTCACCTCTTAATCAATGGGGATCCTAGAAGGATGCCTACCTTCCATTCCTTGTCAGCCCAAGGCAATACATTATTTGGAAAAATCAAACTCTGAGAAACTCAAAAACTGTTTTTGTTGTTAGTGGTATTAGAGCATAAAGCCTGAATTTAGATACATTAGTTAAATTTATTAATACATTAAGTCTTTCTAGGGCAAATGCTGGGATGTTAGAGGGGTAAAAAGCAAAATAGAAATATACTGTCAAGGAAAGGACTCCATATAGATAGATGCTGCATGGAAATGGTGAGGCTTCACATGCCAAAATGGAAGCTGGAGGTGTATTGGGCATTCAGGTCCACTTTCAAATCTCGTCCCAGTGGCCATGGTGTTACTGAAATCTGGGTGTGTGAGTACCAGAAGAATGAGGACTCTGTTCCACAGTCCTGATAATGTTACAATCAATGGTGGAACATTTCCCTGAAGGCCAGAAAGTAAACAAGGTGAAATTTTATCTCAGCAATATGTTTGACTCCCGAGTCTTCCTGGAATGAGAAACTCTGAAAAAAATTATGAGTTTCTACCCCTAGACCCTCCACCCTGACATCATTCCCTGAAAAATTGTTTTGGTAAAAGGCTGTGTTCTTTATTCTTCTACTCTACTTTTAGATATTCACTGCAGAGCACATAAAAAGGCCTGGAAAAGCCCTGCATGAAGAAACCTACATAAACCACATAACTTATCTGACCACAGATCTTTTCTTCTTTCTGCAGAACACCTATAGATACGCTGTTAACCTTGCATCCTACTGAAAAGCATCTTTGGGAATGTTAGACTACCTCAAAGATCTTTCTCCTATCCTTATGCCTCTACCTGCTTATTAAATTATCAGTTCTTCCCTACTCTTTTCCATTTTATTATTCTCTGCCCCATTTCTCTTGCTTTCTTGGATTCTCGCCACTGAATACTCTAAACTTCACCTTGTGGACTTAGTGTTATTATTTATGTGGTCTTTTTTATTACTACTTTGTCATCTTTCAAACTTAGATTTCTATTTTCATTCCCCTTGACCTTTTCCTAATCAGAGAGTTTCTTCCCAGTAAGGCAACTTGGTCTTCAGTTACTTAATTACTGTAAGGGAGAAAAACTTTTACCTTCTTCCCCTTCAGGTCTTTGGCTGGTGCAACAATTAAATTGACAGAAGACAGATGAACAGGGCAAAACAAATGAGTTTTGTACATATGGTAGCCCATAGAAATATGGAACTCAAAGAAGTGACCAAAGCAGGTAGTTTTTAGACAAAAGTTTTTTTTTAAATGTGAAGAATTGACAAAGCTGAGAGCTTTGTTTTGGGCTTGAGGTGGAAAATTAATGAAGAAGTCACAAGTTTTGCTTATATAGTCTTGTCAACTCCAAATGACCTCTTTCTGGTAATAAGGATGCCTTTTACTCTCTTGGTATATGGTGCGTACCTTGCACATGGGAGATTTCTTTCCTGCTTTCAGAAGAACAAAGATGGGAGGGTGGGGGTCAGAGTGTCCTTCTTGCATTGGCTGTTTCATAAGTAACTTTAATTCAAAGTAATCAACATACCAAAGAGACATATTTTGGGGTGGCATATTCTGCTCCTCTTCATTACATATTATAACCTCTGCCAACTACATGTCATTCTTTCTCTTAGGACATTCATGTGTTTAGAAATATTGCTCTATTTGTTTATAATTATTTTTAATATTTCTTTTTTACTACAATTATTTTGCTTTTTCACCCCAGTTTCTATTCTCCATTCAAAAAATTACAGAGACTATTTTGGTCTCCTACTCCAGTATATACATGTAAATAAATTATGATAATATTTTATTTTACTTACGATAATCGATTTAGCTGATTTCATATCAAGAATTCCTACCCATATTTCTCTAATCCTTTAGAAGGAATCTAAAATGATCTTGCAATGATTTCTTGTATTCATGAAATCAAATGATTTCTTGTATTCATGTAGAGTATTTGGTGCCTTATAAATTTAAGCTTTTTATTGTTCTGCGCACGTGCTCTCAATTAAAGGGAAACTCTGAGGATATTTTGATTTCTTTTTGAAGTCCACATTACAGAACGGTATAGGCCTTGCCATCCCCAGTTCCTGAAGTGCTCATTTATCATACAATCTGTTTTAAAGGGTCTTTCTTTACAATAGTGTTTTCCTTCCAAGTATACTTGGTATCTGTTTTTTATACATTAGTCAGTATATAGCTTTGAGGGAGACCAGAGAGGCTTTTTATTTTTTTGGTAGATTACCTTTAAGACATAAAAAATAATTTAATAGCTACCATTTATGGAGCGTTTATTATTTATTGCCAAGCTCTATGTGGTTTACAAATCTTATCTAATTCCTTGCAGTGTGGACATTTTTATCCCCATTTTATAGTCAAGAGAGCTGAGCTTCATGGAGATAAAGCAATTTGCCTAAGGTTATATAGCTTCTGAGCTATAAACCCAGCTTTATCTGAGTCCAAAGCCTCTTACCTATTAAGCCATACTATTATATCTTTAACTGAAAACCACCAGTTTTCTCCACTAATGTGTCAAAACAGCAACTTCAAGACTCTATTAATGATGGAACAGTCACATACTTGGTGAACAGAGACTTAGAGACTACATACAAGCACCAGCGTGAGGCAGGCACTGGTCAGAACAGCAGTGTATAACCTGTAGTGGGGCAAGTTAGGTTAGGGCCTTAAAGCACAGTACTCAGCAAACATGGGGATGCATTACATGGCAGTGCAAGCTGGTGGTCAGACAGCACACACACACAGGCACAGGAGGAGGCTAGGGTCCTTGGATTACATAACTGAAAGTCGAGTAGCAGACTTGTCATCAAGCATGAGTGAATTTTTCAATAGTGTGTACATTGTGTTGTTGAGAATACCTCTCTCTTCCTTTCTTGACAAAACTGTTCCTAATTTGGCTTCATTCTCAGGCAGGCTATTCTCCTGGAGTGGCAAGGTGGCCACCAGCAGCTATAGGCTTACACTGATCTGCTTAGCATCCTGAGTGGAAAAGAACTTTTCCCTCATCGCCTCAACAAAAGTCTTCCAATTCACTGGGGCAGTGTGAGTGATGCGATCTTCTACAAGCCAAGCAATTAGTCTGGCCCAAGAATGGCATATACTGATTGTTCTTACCTGGACCCTGGATTCACTCGGAGGGTTGAAGACAAGAAAGCAGTGTGACCCCATCAGAATCACATGAACTGAGAGTAGGGAGCCAATGATTCTGAAAGAAGGTAATGTGTATTCTGGGCACTCGTGAACAACAAATGTCCACTGCTCTTTTATAAGAAGTAAGACAGAGACCTACGACAGCCTAGAAACATGAGTGCCAACATTACCTCAATACCTGAGTTGCTGAACTAGCTTTCTTAGCCCCTGAGTGATAAAGGACAAGATTAGTCTTTTAACTCTACCAGAGAGCCATTTAGCTCTACTAGAGAAGAACAAAGAATTCCAAGGGCAAAGAGCCAGGCATTCATTCATTTACACATTCGTTCATCCTGCAAACATGTGTCCATTCATTCTGCCATTGAAGTTGATCTACTATGTGACAAGCTTAGGAGGTTGATGAGTTCCAATACTTTCCACTAATAATTCTGTCCAGAAGAAGCGAGAGAGAAGGCTCAATCAATAGCATCAATACCTGTAATACAAGGAGTTAAGTACAATATTCCATTTTCTCCCATGGTAGCATCCTCTGGTAGCAATGCCCTCAGTCTGAAAAGCATTTTCTAAGGAGAAAGCAAGCATAGCTTATGTGTTAGGAAAATGTCATAATCAATCATGCGCCTGCTTTACTTATTAGGACTCTATTTGTTGTCTCTGGGATTCTAACAAGAGTCTCCCTTCTTCTTTAGGATTCTAAATGCAACCATGGTTAATTCTCCTGCAAGGGAAAGATAAACAGGGCACAAATAACCCTAAAATCCCTTCCTCTTGATTTTGCAATGAATAGAAAAATGGAATTCGGTCTAGATTCAAATATTGGCTTTCTTACTTACTTAATATGAAGCCAAGGATAATTCATTTAAGATTTCTGGGCCTCTGTTGATATATCTGTAAAATGGGGGTCTCATTGGCACAGAGGACTGTTGTGAGAACCAAATGAAATACTGCATGTAAAGATCTTAGAAAAGCACACATTTGACTGAGTATAAATCAACTGGTAATAATTGCTTTTGTATTTTATATATGTTATCATTCTTTTTTCTATTATTGAATTAAACTGAAGATCAGAGAAAGCGAGGGGCTTGCCAAAGTTTCCCCAGCTTGGTAATGGCAGGACCAGGGCTCAGACCCAGCCTTCCTGACTGTTATATGAGGACTCTAACCCTGCCGTTGCTGGGTGTCTCCATCAGACAGTCCACTTACACTTGGCTCAGACTAGTCCCGAAGTTCTTTATATTCCCTTGGCACATACATGCTTGGAGGGTGAGTATTGCATTGACTAGAATCATCATACCTGGCATTTGTAGAATATATTCTTTAAGCCATTTTATATTCTTTAAGCCATTTTACATGTGAGATTGAACATTTTATATGGATATTCCATTCATGGATAATCGAAGCTGGAGTTTTGTGCTAGTTATTAGACTTGACTTCACCTTGCTTTCTGGAACACCCACAAATTGGTTTATTTGGTATAAGATGCATTCAATGCCACCAGTTTTCAAGGAACCCAAACCAGCCCAAATTGGGAGGTTGGTTGACATGTCTTAGGAGAAAGTAGGCTTCTCCCAGATTTGCTTTATAGAGGTGGTAGGAGGAATGGGAAAAGGGAGAAGAAGAGATGGGTATAGAATTTGAGCCATTGCCAGTGTCCCGACAGGCACTTCCAGCCAGAAGGGACACATCCTCAGAATCCTGAGAGCTCAGAGCTAAGTGGATACGTGGGCCATCTCAGAAGGATGGATGGTTGCCACAGAACCCAATGTCCACACTTCCTTTATGTGAGACGATACATGCAAGGCTCTCAGAATGGAATGGTACCTACCACTTAACAAATGACAGGTTTGCGGATAAAAGCAAGAGCTTTTAAATCAGACACCTTTGAGTTCAATTGTCTGCTTTGCCACTTACTAACTGGTAACCTTGAGCAAGTCATTTAAATTCTCTTGTCCTCAATTTCCTCAGGTCTTAAATGAGTATTTTACATAAAATTATGATCAAGATAAAATATTAATTTAGGGTATACCTATGGGAAGTCTATAAAATGGTAGCTACTGTTAGATTAATTTATTACGATTATTATTAACAGTAGTCATTACTACTCAAGCAATTCTGATGGCTGAGTTGGTGTTCCAGATGCTGTTTCTTGCTGCTGCCAATCAGGATGGGCTCTAAACTCCGGAGGACCCAACAGGCTTGGAGTTCAGTGCAGTTGCCAGCAGAATGGTCCATGACCGTTAGTATAGAAAACTGGCAACTGCCAACACTGGAGGAGGCTGCTACCAGAGCCCCACGATAATTGGAAGCTCCCCAAGATTAGGCATGGTATCATGCCTGAGATGTCCTTTGCACAGTAGGTTCGTGAGCAAGGAGTAGATCTTGAAACACCTGGCTGTTGGGAACTGCCACCAATGTCACTGGAGACCCACCTAGAGCTGGGCCTCTTGGGAATCTCTTTCATAGGAAGAGATTACAGAAAATCTCACAATCATAAGGACCAAGACTGACCAAATTCCAGATCTGAGTACTGTAGGAAATATTATAGCTTAGGAACTCTGGTCTGCTCCACCCTGCCAGAGACACTCTTGGTCCCTGGAGGCACTGTGGTGTGCACATGTGTCTCTGTGTCTGAGATGTGGTTTGGTAGGGTGCTGATAGAGGGAGTTAGGATGTTAGGGTTTCAGTGCCCCACTGGAAGATCTGTCTGAGATGAATACCCAAATTTGGACAGGACCCTGAGATTGCTGAAAAGACCTTAAATTATAACCCAGCTGCAGGTTCTTGGTGTGACAAGCAGTCTGAGAAGGGGGGGTGAGGGATGGTAACAAAGAAAATGAGAGCCCTTGCATTTCATTTGATGGGAAATAACACTAGCATTCTGCAGAAAGATTTCAGAGAAAACTTAGCTGTAAACTGAATTAACCCACTTCAAGGTCAGCCAAACTTATTGACTCCCTCAGCTGTGTAGAATAACCTTTGCTGAGTCTGGAATAATAAGCCTGCCACAAAATTTATAGTTCATAAAGAGCATTTCTCTTCTCAGAGCTTTACCTTCTGTGGTTGCTGGGGGTTGAGGGAATAGATTTCTGAGTTGGCTTCTTCTATGGCCTTGGGCAAGTTCATTATCTCCATGAGTTTTGATCTTCAATTGGAGAAATATATGTGTGTATATATACACACATGCACATATATAACTATTTCAAAATATTTATTGTGAACATATAATGAGAAAAAAGGCAAATAAATCACATTGTATGATGCTTGGCAATTATAATGGTAACAATAATGATATGCGTTAAATGCATAATACGTCCTGCATACTGAACTTTCTGCTTAAACCTCATAACCACCCTCAGTTTAGGTATTATCATTTATTATTACAATCATGTTCATTATTTTTTAATATTTTATTTATTTATTTTTAGGAAGAGTCCAGGGGAGGGAGAAAAAGAGAGAGAGAGAAACATCAATGTGCAGTTACCTCTTGTGCACCCCCCAGCTAGGGACCTGGCCTGCAACCCAGGCATGTGTTCTGACTGGAAAGTGAACCCATGACCCTTTGGTTCACAGGCCATCACTCAATCCACTAAGCCATACCAACCGGGGCCCACGCTCATTATGCTAATTTGACAGATGAAGACACTGAGAGACTTTGAGAGGTAAAAGCATTTGCTCATGGCATCACTGCAAGTAAGTGGCAGGGCCATGCTTCAAACTCAGGCATCCTGATGTCTGAAAACATGCACTTAACCACGTGGCTAATTTTCCTTGACATAGAAACTAATTCTTCCATTCAGTATTTCCTGTGTACCTATTATGTGCAAGACACTGAAACAGTCCAATCATGAATCTAGTAACATTTTTATTATGACTAGATGTTCAAATGACAGGTTATCAATTCAGAATGAAGCGCTGTCATTGTCAAGAAGATGCTTTTAAAAATCGGCCTAGCTACTGTCTCTGCTGTTTTTAGGGCTGAAAATGAGAAAGTGACATCATAAAAGAGGAAGCAAATGAAACCCGATGGAATAAATAGCATGGGAAACACAATGAGAAGCAGTTTGTATCACAAGCTCTGTGTTTTCTCTTTAATGTCATGGATTTGTATCATATCCTTGAAGAGATTTTGGAGAATAGAAATCCAGTGCAATTCCCCTCTGGGCCTAGTACACTGTCAGGCCTTCATTGCGCCTGCAGATATTTGCGGTATCAAATTGAACTGTAAGTGTATTTGGCATCAGCCAAGCTGCAACTCCACTGGGGTCAGAGGCTTTCAAGGAGCCAGAAAGCGGACTTGGCCCAGATCACCATTTCCAGATTTGGTACTGTGCTTTGGTGTTAACAAAATCCACATGTAGCCCTGAGTCTTCTGCAGTTAAGTAGCTATTTCCTTAGCTGAAATGGGGTCTGACTGTTGTCTTTAAGGCACAGGTGCTATATACCAAGGTTATACCCAAGGGCCATTTGACATAGAGACCCAGGAAACTCCTCAGTCAGAGCCCAGGTTTAGTCAAGAAGCCTGCATCCTATAAGAACCCAGGTTCAAGGACGAACTTCTCCTGTTGTGAGACTTCAGGCATGAGAACTGTATTTCAAGCAGGCACCCTTCTTATCCAAACTGGAGATGAACAGCAGGGTCACTGTGAAGGCTGCAAAACTGTGAAGTCAGCCTCATCCTTCCTGCCATTCAAAACTAGAATCTGAATGTTTCTGTCTATAAGAATATTTTTCAATAACACTAGATCACGATTCCTCTTGAGCTCCTTTCTTTTTCCACTATTTTAAGAAGGGACATACTTGCAAATATAGGAATTTTTTTCCACTCTCTTAATGTGTGTGTGAAATCCATGGCTTTCCAAACAACCAAACTTGACCTTGGCAAAAAGAGAGAGGCTTGCCTGCACTTTCAAAGGTGCCAAGCTTCTCCTCTCTCACTCTGGATCCATTGCTGACATGCTCTGCAGGACATGGGCTAAAACGTAGCTGCCGTATTGAAATCTGATCATTCAAAACCAAACTTCTGAGTGTCAATCTTACAGACAAGCTGGGCTACACAAACAGAAATTCATTATGACCAGGAGGGGAGAAAAGTTATTAGTTCCCAATTAGCAGCAAACAGCAGGGCACTTATTGACTATCTATGTAGTGTTGAGCCACTGTCTGGCAATAACAACTCATAAAACATTTCAGGACATTCTAGATTAGCCAAAGAAAGTTGAGGAAACAAGTCTTGACGGAGCTCAGTATTACCACCCAGCTACCCAATGAGTCTCCTCAGCAGTTATCTTCCTTTCTTTTGACTCCCTAACTCGGTACATAGGTTCCTGTGGGCCAAAATGGGGGGTCGAAGACCTGGCCATGCTTTCTCCACGACATTGATTTGGTAACCGCCCTGCACAAGGGAGACTGAAGAGACAACATGCAAGTCCAGGTTTAATGCAACCCAGGGGCTGTGAACCTGGGACCAATTATTTTATTACCCATGAGCTAAAAGGAATGATACTTACAGATACAGTGGGTAAGAGAAATAAATGAGCTACCTGTGAGGGTCTGGCTTACAATCAGCCCTCAGTAGGTTCTATGACCACATGGAGGGGGTCATCATCGTGCGTTGGTGGTGCATACTAGAGCATCTCAGGGGACAAAGCAATGAGAATTCAGGACTTTTTGGTGACTCCTAGGAGCCAAGGCCTTCCAGTATTCCAAAGAAGGAAGGAATCCGATCAGGAGGTTTTAACAAAGCACCATAAAAGAGGTAACATTTGAAATGGACTTTGAGAGTTAGGTAGAATTTTACTAGGCACAGATGAGGGGAGGGGCATTCCAGGTGGTGGACACAGTGTGAAGAAAGGTAACGAGGAGGGGGCACATTGTAACTTAGGAATAAATAGATTAATTCAGTTAGCTCAGAGAAAATGTTTTAGAATGAAAGAAAATACACCTAAGGTTGAGAGGTTAGGCCACACCACACTGTGGAGGGCCTTAAATGCTGGGTTGATCAGCTTGAGCAGTATTCCAGAAGTCAATGATGAGCCGCTCAAAGTCTTTTAACATAAGACTGATACCATCACAGACATTTGAGTAAATGATATAATAACAGGTCTCCAGCTTCATTAATTTTCTAACCAGGCATACAGCAAGGATTTCTTAGTTTGAAGTAGAAGCTGGGCGATAGCGTCAATAAGGTGAGAATGCCAAGGACCACCAGAACACATGAAATGAGGATTTTATCAATTGCTGTTTATCATATAATAAACCATACTAAAATTCAATGGCTCAGAACGTTAACTGTTCATTTAGCTCTGTGGTCAGTAATTTGGGCTGGGCTTTGTTGAGTGTGGCCTCAGCTGTGAGGTCAGCTGGGGTCTAGGTTATTGGAGGCCAGGGCACCGTGGCTGTCCTCCAAGTGGCTTCTCATCCGCCAGCAAGCTAGACTGGGCTTGCTCACCTGGGGGAAGCAGGCTTCCAGGAGAGTGAGCAGAAGCCTGCGCAGCCTCTTGAAACCCAGGCTGGGAGCGGGCGCATCACGACTTCCGCCACACGCTGCTTATCCAAGCAAATCATAGGGCCAGCTCACATTTAAAAGGTCGGTAAAGAGACTTTCCTTGGCAAAAAGAGCTGCAAAGTCACATTGCCAAGTGGCCTGGATAAAGGGAGAGAACTAATTTGTGTCCATTTTTGCAACTGACAACAAGGCTACTAGGATTTGATCAGTATAACGACACCCTGTATGCTTACACCACTTCCTGATTACACACTCAAGCAAGTAACAGTGAATCCCAACAACAGACCTTTCCATAACAGCAGGATGGTGCTGCATCGGAAAAAGCCCCATACATATGAGACATTCAGAATCCTAATGTGAGTCTAGTGCACTAAGGTCTAAAGAGGAGTAAAGAGCTCATGGCCCACTGACCAAATGTAACCAAATGTGTTTGTAACTTCTTACTCAGGACAAAAAAGCAAAATTTAATGGGCTATGAAGGAAGAATTGATCCATGAAGCAATTTGATAGCAATTGCCAACAGCTTACCGAGAATTAAAGTAATAACAGAAAACTGTCTGCAGCGGTTCAGGAGAATAACCTCCAACACGGAAAGTGAGATCATTCTGTAAGGAATCAAAAGAAACAGCCAGCCCGGTGGTGCCGAGACTGAAAATTTTTCAAGGAAGTTTCAGAGACTCTCGATTCCCATCTTTTTTTTTTCTTGTGACTTCTTTTAGTTCTGTAATGTCGGAGGAAAAGCAGACACATCACCACGGAACTCAGCGTTCAATGAAAAGGCAGTCAGCACTCGCCATAATTTGGCTCAATCGGTTTTTCTCAATGACGTGAGAACCCCTCTGAGGTTTGGAAGTGAAGCCTGCCCTTAGTGTCTCCATCCCTTTTCCTCACAACCATGTGCACATTGAGAATGGTATTGTCAGACTACCCATAAAGGCTAAGTGTCAAGCACTGAGTTCCATTTTGGGGAGGGGGTGAGAGACAGCATTCAATGAGTTGGTGGTCTCCATCCAGTTCCAAACATACTGGTACCCATGGCCCCACTGTGCCATGACAATGGGATCTTTGTTGGCAGCCTTGGCACGAGCACTGAGGATTAACTGGGCACAGTGCCTCCGTGTCTCTCAGCTATGGCTGTGCTCAGTTCAGAACGTATCTAAGGTACAGGGGACAGACAGTCTGAAAAGGCTTCATTTGTCACTGCCCATGGTTCACCACTGCTGGGGACAATCTGTTGTTTGAAAGTTGTACACTGGTTACGCATGGTTCTTCTCCCTGATGATAAGGACAGCTAATTTTATTATTTTTCTTGCCAAGCGGTATTTGCAGTCCAGGGCATATATGAGAACATATTTTATTGGGTGACCCACAGCCAAGAAGTTACTTTCTTTATGCCTTGGCTTTCACTGTAAAGTGTGTAAGATGAAAAGAGAAAAACAGGTTCTTGGAGAATGATAGCAAAAGCATAAATGGTTGCAGAGTAAAATGTAGTAAATCTAGGAATGCTCTTGGCTGGTCATGATCTTAAGATAACAAACTCAGTAAATGTAGACATGAAAAAGACTTTAAAATATAGAGTGGACATCTGTGTGTATGTGTGTCTGTGTGTGTGTGTTGGGGGGGGAGCTTATTTTGTTTTGTTGCTTTTGTTGGTTTGTTTTGCCTGCCCAGCACATCTTCCTTCTCTCCTGCAAACATTACAGTGTAGTTGCAGGAATCACCCAGGACCAGCACCTCATCGTTCTCAGGCTTTCATTTAGGTGGAGCTGACCCAATACCTCCTGCTCCAGGGTTGAGCATATGACAAATTAGACTATTCTAACTACTCAGTCTCAATAATTGGTCCATGAGTTAGCTTTAGCTCAAAACAAGACTGAGTGAATTTTAGAATTTTGCTTATACTGTTGCGAGAGCTGTATTATCATTTCACTGAGGCTGCTGAGAAAGTAGCATGTAGGTTTGGAGCCACTGTGTGGGCAATATAGCCAACAGAAAGGAAAGCAGGGGAAGGAAATAGGGGGAAATTGACTCTAGATGCCTTGAATCCAGCCATGCCTAAAGCTAGGGCTATTTTTTGACTTTTTAATTGTGTAAACCAATAAATCCCCTCCCATTACTTAACTAACTAGATGGCATCCTTATCACTTGAAACTGAAAGTGCAGTTCCCAAGGTTCTCTGTGTTGTTATCATCCTTGGGACAAGGAAAGTTAGAAGCCAGTAAGGATGATGTTTTCTTGTAAGTTTCCAAGGATAGAGGCCAGCCACACATTGGTGGATCATTCCTATATTCCCTGTCATGGGAAAAGCTGTGCTCTTAATGTTTGGACAAATTTCCCCCTGATATAAATTCAGTTGATTTCCTCTCAGAAAGCCATAAAGAAATCCCATTTCCTCCTCCCCAAGTCATCATAGAGGGAAGATAAGTTATCGCTCTAACCTTTCCATTGAGGACTAACTTCTTTTCTCTAGTCTTTGTCTTACTTCTATAGTCTTAGTATATTCGTAGGTATTGTTTTTATTAGTTTTTTTTTTTTAATTTGAAGTAAGGAAACACTAATGTGATCAGGTAACTTCCCCATTTAAATCCTTGTACAGACTCCCAACTGACCTTTATATAAAGTCCAAACTTCTTTCTGTGGATACAAGTACCTCATTAACTAGCATCTAAACTACTTGCCCCAGTCCCCTGGTACTCTCTTGCACTTGGCCTCTGAACATTCTGTTTCATTAACAGAAAGTGTGTTCCTTAGCCCAGGTTTGCCTTGAAGGTAGGGTGAGTCCCAGACAAATTCCCCAGGATTTCTGTCTACATAAACAATATGAGTCAGCACCTTCGTGGAAGCTCATGCGATCTTGGGAGAAAATATCACATTGGTCAGCGGGGAAGATTTGCCTGCCAGGCCTATCCCCTGGAATCAGATGCCTTATCTGGGACCCAGGACGACCTGACAGGCTTATGTCCAAAAACTGCTGGTGGCATCTGAGAGACTCCAGCTGCTGGTTTGAAGTGTTTCTAGTGACTGGAACTAAGAAAGTACAGGTAACAAAGGGGAGCTTAGCACTTTAAAGCATGCTAATGGGTGGGGTAGCATTTTTCCCCAATATATTATCAATGCCTAGCACAGAGCCTGGGATGGATAGAACATGCATAATAAATATTTATGAACAAAACTTGGTACTCTTTTAAAGTATAGCTCTGAAAAGATTACTAGAAGAAGAATCATTCTGATTTCTTCTGCCTTACACTGAATGTGACCCAGAATAACAGCAGGTTTTCACAATACCATGACATTGCTGGTTCCTAGCAAGTTTGTGACCAGTTTCCATCCATGCTAAACTTACAGTTAACCAAGCAGTTCAAGCTTTTCTCTTGAACTTTTGTCTTTCAAGCAGAAGAAAACAACCACACAGATTTGAAAATACTAGGGCACTAACTGGTTTTTTCTTTCATTTTTAATTCCATGTGAAAAGAGCATAGCTTTGCCTCGACTGCCCTGTTGTGTTCCAGTTACGTTGCTGGACGGTTCTAGGTTCTTATTTTGTGATGATTCCAACCCAGTGGGTCCAGGATGAATCACTTCATTTCTCAAGACATCAGAATGTCTTACAAATATTTCTTCCAGAAAAAAAGCTTAAAGATGTTGCATGCATGTGGTATATGATCACATGAATGTACTTTCTCCCTTGAACTTCATTACAAGCAACGATAGCACAAAAAAAGCAAAAACATCATATTTAAATCAGAAAAGAACATGATTCCAAAGAAGAAAACCTTAAAGCATACCTGATATATCTCATGAACTACAAAAAATATATATAAGAAAGGAAAGTAAGACCCAAAATATATGCCCTCAGACCTCTGGAAGCAAAAAGAGCTTTCTAAAAATAATAGTTTTCTAAAGGTCCACTGAATAATGAAAGAAAAAATAAAAGGATGTCAAAATTTGAAAGAGAAGAGAATAAGGTTTTGAAAAATTCAGATGTATAACATTAATGAGTTTAATGTGTACATATATCCGTAAGCCAGTACAACAGTGAAGACCATGAACATACCCGTCATCCCCAACGTTTCCTTGTGCTCCTGTGTAATTCTTTTCTTCAATCCCTCCCCCATACCTAATTTCCAGGCATACACTGATTTGCTTTACATCAGTATATCTTAGTTTGCAATTTCTGGAAGTGTAGAATATAAGTGGAATTACAGAGTACATACTCATTTTTGGTCTGGTTTCTTTCAGCATAATTAAGAGTTATCCAATTTGAGAATCATCCAATTTGTTGTGTGCATCCGTAGCTTATTTATTATTATTCCATGGTTTGCATATATTATAATTAGGTTACCATTCACCTATAAATGGACATTTGGGTTGTTTCCAAATCCTACTGCTACTAAAACACCTATTATAAATATCTGATTGTGAATTTTTGTATAGATATACAAGGTCTGTTTAGAAAAATTCCAGCCATTGGTAATATAACTAGCATGGTCTGCGCAACATCGATGTAACCTGGCAGGGAGAGTGGGCTAGAATGCACATACTGAACAGTGATGACTTTACTATACTAGTAGGTGGGGGTGGTAGATGCCTTTGAGTGAAGATGTGCGCTGTGTGGCCATCACATTCAAAATGACTGAGCAATTAGAGCAACAAATCTGCATCAAACTTTACAATAAATGTGAACATTCCTCTGCAGAAACTATTCGAATAATTCAGAAGACCACAGCTATGGGCAACAAGTGATTGTCAGCTTCATTACAATAACGAACCTGCTCATGCATCACATCTCATGCAGAGTTTTTGGTGAAATATCAAATCACCCAGGTGACTCAGCCCCCTACAGCCCAGATTTGGTGCCCTGTGACTTCTGGCTTTTCCAAAACTAAAATCACCTTTGAAAGGGAAGATATTTCAGACCACCAATGATATTCAGCAAAATACAAGAGGGCAGCTGATGGTGATTGGGTGAACTGTGTGAGGTCCCAAGGTGCCCACTTTGAAGGGGACTGAGGCTTCATTGTCCTATGTACAATGTTTCTTGTATCTTCTATCTTCTTCAATAAATGTCTCTGGTTTTTTTATTGCATAGCTAGATACACTCTGGACGGACCCTGTATGCTTACATTCCTCTTCACTAAGAACATAGGAGTTATATAGCTGGGTCATATGGTAGGCATATGTTTAACTTTTTCAGAAGCTGCCAAATTGTTCTTCAAAGTGATTATACTATTTTAGATTCCCATCAGTCATGTCTAAGAATTCCAGTTGGTCCACGTCCTTGCCCACAGTTGGTAGGGTTAGTCTTTTTAACTTTAACCATACTAATGAGTGTGCAGTGGTATCACACTGTGGTTTTAATTTGTATTTCCCTAATGATTATTTATGTTGAACATATTTTCATGTGCATATTTGCCATTCATATATCTTCCTAGGTGAATTGTCTGTTCAAATCTTTGGCCTCTTCTTAAGTTGGGTTGCTTTGTTTCTTATTATTGAATTTGAGTATTCTTTATACATGCTCAATGCATATACAAAGATGCAAGCTTTCTATCAGGTATGTAGCTTGCAAATATTATTTCCCAATCAGTGGCTTGCCTTTTCATTCTCTTATGAGTATCTTATGAAAATAAGTTCTTAATTTTGAAGATATCCTATCAATTTTCCTTTTTTGGAGATCATGCTTTTGGTGTCATACCTAAGAAAACGTTGTCTAACACGAATATCAAAACATTAAAAGATAAGTTGAGGCTGTATCCCAGCAAACAGAGCAGAAAAAGTAGGAAAAGGGAAGAGAACATATAATAGATACAACGTATTAATCCAAAAGGTTCACCATCTGACTACCAGAAGTTCCAGAGAAAGGGGGAAATATTCACAGAGAAGGGAATTAGTAAAGAAATAGTATATTGACTTCATTTATATAAAAGGAAAGCCAGACAACACGAATCTTNATCATGCTTTTGGTGTCATACCTAAGAAAACGTTGTCTAACATGAATATCAAAACATTAAAAGATAAGTTGAGGCTGTATCCCAGCAAATAGAGCAGAAAAAGGAGGAAAAGGGAAGAGAACATATAATAGATGCAACGTATTAATCCAAAGCGTTCACCATCTGACTACCAGAAGTTCCAGAGAAAGGGGGAAATATTCACAGAGAAGGGAATTAGTAAAGAAATAGTATATTGACTTCATTTATATAAAAGGAAAGCCAGACAACACGAATCTTCCTGTTAGACATCAGGATAGTTGTTATGCTGGCAGCATGATGAGATAAGAGCAGGAGGAAGGTTCTGGGGGGGCTGGATCATGCCATTCCTTGTTTTTAGTGTTGGTTAAAAGAATACTTTTAGCTTGTGAAAAAAAATAGTAAGTGTACTCTTATGACTTGTTCCTTTTCCTTTAAGTAGATTGTACATGAGGTCTGTCCAGAAGGTATCCAGCCATCAACAATGAAAAATAGAGACATTTATTGAAGATACAAGATACAAGAAACATTGTACACAGGACAGTGACACCTCAGTCCCCTTCAAAGTAGGCACCTTGGGACCCCACAGAGTACTCTCAGTTGTTAACAGCTGCCCCAGTGTATTTTTCTGAATCCCATCAACCATCTGAAACCTCTTCCCTTTCAAAGGTGATTTTAGTTTGGGGGAAAGCCAGGTTGCAGGGCACCAAATCTGGGCTGTGGGAGGCTGAGTCACCTGGGTGACTTGATGTTTCACCAAAAACTCTGCATGAGCAGTGATGCATGAGTGGGTGCATTGTGGTAATGAAGCTGCCAATCACCAGTGCCCATAACTGCAGCCTTCTGGTCACCCAAATAGTTTCCATGGAGGACTTTTCAAGCTTAACACAAAATCTGAGGCAGATTTGTGGCTCTACCCTCTCAGTCATTTTGAATGTGATGGCTACACAGTACACATTCTCACTCAACAGCGCCTACCCTCCGCTGACTAGACAGTGAAGTCATCATTGTTCACACATGTACATTCCAGTCAAGTCTCCTTGGCTTCCAGGCTACTTCGATGTCATGCAAACTATTCTCAATATATTGACAATGGCTGGACTTTTTCTGGACAGACCTCATATACATAAAAATTTTTAAATAGAACAAAATGAAGAAACATGAACAAAATATGCAGCATTGAAAGGAGATAAAACTTAAACAGATTTTTTCAGGGGCGCAAAGAAAAAACTACAACAAGAAATGCTGTATAATTTCTAAAATTTCCTAACACCAATGATAAAGAGATCATCTCAAAAGTTAGCAAATGGGGGGGAAAGAGAAGCTACAAATATTTAAGAAAAAGAACATCAAACAACTCACCATCAGTAATAAATATCCTGAAGCTGTTTATTAACTTAGCATTTGCAACCTCAGAGAATGCTTTATGAACAACTCACATATTTCTGAACAATATTCTCTCCATAACGTTTTTCTCTTTTGGAGGATTCTTCTGTCTTCATATATGACAAGAGCTTACTATTTATCCAGATTCTCATTATAGACCCTTGTCCATATAATGGGCTATTATCAACCCGATTCTAAAAGGTAAGTTCTGCCCAGAGACAGCATTTTCTTTTGAATGACACCTTTTAAAACCAAGAGAGCAATTATTTTGAAACAATTAAAGAGTTAGGTTATCTTCTTAATGACAATGTTATCAGTGACAGAATTAGCTGACTGCTATTTCTTTGCCTTAAATTAGGTACCAGACTATTCCAGCCAGAACCCCTGGGACTCTATTCCTATTCACTGGTTGGGGTTGGGGAAACTGGTGTAGAGTCTCTTACTGTGTAAACTCTGGGTATTTTATGGCTATAACCTTGGGTAATATTCTTTAATCAAAGAGACAGAAGTTAGGCAGACGTGGGTGTGCTCCTCTCCTTTCCCCTTTTGGACCCCATGGTCCAGCCTCTGGCAAGATATAGAGTTGCCACTTTTCGGGGATCTGTTTATGGAGTGACCAGTTTACCTCAGAGCCTCTATGGCCAACATGGAGAGACGTAAATGACACTCCTGCCCTAGCCTATCAGATGCTGCAATTAAGTAATGTTAACTGTCACAACCACAGAAAGGGCTAGGGTAGTTCAGAAGCATAAACCTTTGGAAGTACACGGGACTACCCAGTGCTGTCATTTCATATGGGAAGAAATTGGGTCCAGGGATTAACAGTTGGTTCAAGGTCACACAGGTACTTTATTATTGCCGTATGGCATTGTGATTTCTTTACCCTCCCCCTGTCTACTGCACTCGGCTGCTAGAGTGATCCTTGGCCAACCTAGTTCTGTTCCATCACTCCCCTGCTAGGAAAGCTCTTATAGCTCCCTATTGTTTCCAGTGGCCAGGCTGTGAGGGGCAAGCATCTGGCCTAGGCCCAGTGCTCTATCAGGATCCAGGGGTCTGGTGTCTGGTATGAGAAATAAATGGCCAGCTCTGGGAGCCGCAATAGAGGTCACATGACAAAGAGGCAAAAAAGGTGGGTTCGACTTCCAACTGCATCACTGTAACAAACTCTCACTTTTGAATAAAGCCCCTCCAGTAACATGAACCTTAATTTCCTCACCTGCAAAACGACTGAGTTAGATTAGGCATCAGTGGTCCCCTCCAACTTCAAGATTCCATGACCACATACATAGCTTTCTTCAAAGCTTCGAAGTTGAGCGTTAACGTGTACACACAACTTTTTCCTCTGAGCATCTTCTGGTCTCCCCTTGCTTCCAGATTCAAAATGAAGAGGTTATATTTTTTCCAGCCAGAACCTATGATTGTCCACTTGCAAAGGGAGAGCAGTAGAACTAAAGGAAAAATCGAAACCCAGTATTACCTTCTTCTAGATGAACTTATTTCTGGCCACTCTCATCTCCTCTAGCTTGTATTGACTTTTCAGTTTGGTTTGTCCCATCTCTTCCTCCTCCTTCTACAATTTTCCTCCTCTTCTACAATTTGCTCCGTCTGGCTTCCATCTTTCCACTTCTCTTTCCAGCTGTTCCCTCTCCCCTTTCCACCTTCTTACTTCTTTCCCTCTTTCTTCTCTCAGTTTCCCTCTTCTGTTGATAAGCATTGCCTGCCCCCCCCCACTGAGGACAGGCATTATTTTGCAGTCTGGGAAAGCCATCAGTCTATCAGGAGTTTTCTTCCAAGTTTAATCCAATCAAGATTGCTGGGATTCAGAACAGGGATTCCTAAGGGACTCAAAAAAGGCATTTTTTTTCTCCAGGCAAGAGAAATAAAGATTGCTGGCAGGAAATGGCCACAGCCTTTTTCCCTCTAAGTTAACAGAATCCTTAACCAAACCTTTTTAGTCATCTAGAGGGAATGACCGACCAGTGTAACTTTGCAGTGAAGTGCAAATACTCTGACTGAAATACTCTGCAAACTTGTAAGAAATCCCATTTCTTTGGTTCCATGTAAGTTGGTATCTAACAAAGAAAAGAAAGAACCAGTCTGTCTATGTTAAGAAAAGTTATCAACCGAAGCTTACAGCTGGTCTGAACTCTGTGTAGATGGCAGTCACCGGGAGGCTGAGGCTTTAGGTCCCCCGGACTCCTGCTCCTGCCTCCCTTTGATCCTTAGCAAGTAGCTTTTCTCTCTAGTGAGAGATGGAAAAGGAAAGAGTGGGGAGGCATTGAATGCAAAGGCAGAAAGGGGAAAAATGCAGACAGAGTGGGAGCTAACGGGAGGTGGGAAAAAGTGAAAGCTTTCAAAGGGAGACACTATTCTACTGGCTTTACAAAAGGCATTTTTCAACCTAAGTTGCTGAAAACGCAGACTCAGTTGCATGTCAGTCAACGTAATTCCCAAGGCTCTGCTTTCTTTGAAGGCAATTTCCTTTTCTTTGGTCCCTGCATCTGCAGTGCCACTGCTTTTGGTTCAGGGCATGTCATCCACTTGTGACCTTTCCTTCCTGACACCATGCTTACAGGCAAGTGTTCATGCCAGTTAACCTTCGCTGTTTTCCCCATGTGACCTTATGAGTTTCCACTAGGAAAAAAACAAAATCGCCAATTTGTTTTTTCATTACCCAGAGGATAAACACAAAGTGGGGAAGCCTTTTATCTTGCCACACCGGCAAACCTCCTCATTACTCAGCATCGAACAAACATTTGTTAAGAGTTAATAAATCCAGTGTGTGGCTTTGGCTTTCTTTGTGCAGGGAATGGCTTACCATCCATGACAATCTCTCATTAAAGAAAAAGAAATAGAACATGCTCATATTTTATTCATGGTCTCAGAATCTCAAGAAAAAAGAATCCAAAAATTTATAGACACAGAGAAAACCAAAACAAAAAAGGCCCCTACTTCCTAATTGCAAACGACACTTTCTGACTCCCTCCTCTTAGAAGGAGATGCTGATCCACATACACAGTGGTCCCACCATCGTTGCTATTTCAGCCTGCTGGTCTGATTGCTCAGATTGAGCCCAGTGACCTTTCCCCATGTCCCCCACAGTTAAAAGGAAGCAAGGTGTGTTAAAGCATAGCTATGAATAAGTCCAATAGGTAATGCTTTTCATAGTTGCTAATCACAAATATCCTCTCAAGACTGTTTACACTTTTTTTCCAGCCTTTCTCTGCAGAGGTGTCCAGGCAGAATCCACACCAAAGGCATCAGCATAGCCAATGCAGCAAGTTTTAATTTATCAATGATTCCTATTCCTGCTAGCCAAGAAACGCTCTGGTGATTTATTGGACTTGAGCAGAACCCTCATCCATTATAGTTTGTCTTAACTTAATCAACGGTATCTTCTCCCTTCCGAACATCTCACCTACAAACTCTGCGGTCACCATGATAAATGTGCCTACTTGACTTCTTTTCCTGATTACTGTGAATGAAGCATCACAAGCAACTTGATACATTCTGTTAATGCTGTGGCGTCAGTGCTGAGACAGCTGGAGTTATGCTGTGTAGAATTAGCTATGAGGAGCTGGAAGGCGATTCTTCTGGGGTTTTGACTGAGTAGTGTAATTGATGACTGGGAGTAGAAGACAATTCACAGGGGTTTCTCGGTTGTTAAAGAGCAAGGAAGCAAAGAAGTTTCCTTGTTCGTTAAGGGAGACCTTCCTATCCCTTTACCAACAACAGTATACATTCCCCTCATCCAACACACACACACACACACACACACACACACACACACACACACAGAGTTTCCATACGACAGCCACATCTTGGGCAGAAAGCATGGCTATCTTAGAACCATCTTTAATCCATGCCTTCCCTGAATTTAGTGATGATACCAAGATGACAAGGATGTATCGGAACCAGTAAGAACCCAAGGAAATAAAAGAGGTGTTTTAAATATTTGTGTAAAGTACAGATAAAGGAAAACAATCATGACATATTCAGGTATTTTTCTGTATAACAGAAGTTTTGTTTGTTTGTTTTTTAAGTGACTTAGGTAAGTGTTTAAGACATTGCAGTGTTATCTACAATCACCAAGATATGGGAACAAGCCCTGATTGGTGTAGCTCAGTGGATTGAGTGCAGGCCTGAGAACCAAAGCATTGCCAGTTTGGTTTCCAGTCAGGGCACATGCTTGGGTTGCAGGCCATATCCCCAGTATGGGTTGGTCTAGAGGCAACCACACACTGATGTTTCACTCCCTCTCTTTCTCCCTCCCTTCTTTATCTCTCTAAAATACATAAGTAAAATCTAAAAAAAAAAAGATGGGAATAGCCCAGTGTCCATTGGTAAATGAGTGAATAAAACAACTATGGGATATTTACACTAAGGAATATTACTTTGCCATAAAAAGAAGAAAATTTTACCCTATGTGACAGTGTGGATAGACATGGAGAACATTATGGTAAGTGAAATAAGCCAGTCAGAGGAAGACAAGTACCATATGATTTCACCCATATGTGGAATCTAATGAACAAACTGAACTAATAGGAAAAATGGGACAGACTCATAGATGGAGAGCAGGATGACAGCTAGCGTCGGGGGAGGTTAGGGCGTGGAGGGACTGAGCAAAAGGAAAAAGGACTCATGGACATGTACAGCAGTGTGGTGATTGCTGGGGGCGGGGTATAAAGGGACTAAATGATAATGGAAAAAATATAATAAAGATAAACAAATTCTCAGATTAAAAAATTAATCTCTAGACTGTTGGCAATGCTCGCTTGATAGACAATAATTTGAAATGATGATCATGAACTTAAAATGTTATTCTTTCACTAATTCGCTTACATTCTCTTCTTTGTAGTTTCTGAGGTCCTCCAAAGAAGTGACCATTAAATGCATCATTGCAACCCAACATTTAGGCAGTGCTTCATCTGCATAGGATATTCATAAAATGCAAAGGTTCAGCCGAATGATTCACATTTCAGATGGGACCCCAATTATTGTTTGTAGCCTAGTGCATCTAACATAATCCCAAGGATAAATAGAAAATGATAAAGCCTCCAGTTCACTTCTTCAGTTTTAAATGATAACCTTATTAACGAGGAACCTTCTTCTGGATCTCACTGGCCAACACCTATAGAATTTGGGAAAACCCAGAAAACCAATACATAATTCTCTCCTATTGTTTGTAGCAAATACATTTTATTCTGTTGAATCCGTCAGAGTAGAGCGTCTCTGCGGTACAGTATTAAGGAGAAAACCTGAAGAGGGAGTAGGGGTTATGGAATTACAAGTTGAGTTTAGATAGGGGATCAGCAAACGCAGCCCAGGCAACTCTGCCTCACGTGCCTGTTCTTGTACAGCTCATGAGCTAAAAATTGTTGTGATATTTTTCAAAGAATTTTAAAAACAGTAAAGAAGATTGTATGTTGTCAACAAGCCTAAGATAGTTACAAAACATTTACCAAAAAAAGTTTGCTGACTCCTGACTTAGACACTATTAGACAGCCAACATGTGAAATTGTTTGAGTAAAAGAAGTACAATCAAGGATGATTTTTGTACATTAATCAGACAACAATGTGGAGAAAATGTTTACTAATAGGCATAGTAGAAAATAATAAGTTAGTGAAAAGTGAGAAAATGAATGCATCAGCTTCCCTAGCAACATATAAATTCCTTAAAGGTGAGGAATACATTTGTAGATTCTTGATTTTTCTGAGATACCCATAATTTCATGTAATTTTTATCATTTCCTGAATAGGTACATACTTCAATTTTATTTTTGTGGGAGAATTTAGAAGGGTACAGATTTTTAGCTTGTCAGATTAAAGATAAAGGTAAGCTATATTTTTGTCTTATTTCACATCACTTATTCTATTTGTCTTTTACATTCTGAAATTTAACTAGGATCTATGTAGGAGATTTCAGTGTTTCTTTAATGTATGGGTTTATGTGTTCTTTAGAAAAAAATTTAGCCATTACTTTTTGAAATTACTTTCTCATCTCTCCTCACTCCTTAAAACCGTTATGAGAAGTATTGTTGGAATGTATCATGCTAGTTTTTATAAATACTCTTTAACATTTCTACTACTTCATCTCTGTTTTGTATTCTGGATGGTTTCTACCAATTAATCATCCAGTTCATTGGTTATCTTTTTAGCTACCTTTAGTCTATGCTTCAATTTGTTCATTTAATTTGTCATTATAGAAATTTTATTTGGTTCTTTTTAAAATCTTCCTCTTATTATATTTCATAAGACCCTATTTTTCTATAATTGATTCTGTCCCTTTTTTTACCTCTTCAAATATTTTAAGCGTATTTATTTTGTTATCTCGGATTGTACTTTTCTATTTGTAGTGGAATCTTGGAGTTCCCTTTGGGGAAGGTTAACAGGTTTACTGAGAAAAATGATGAAAGGAGAACATGGTATACAGCCTGGCACCAACTTGGCATTCATGAAGTAAATAATGATTAAAACAAAGGGATACAAGACTAGGGAAAAATGGGATACAATTTTAGAAGAGCATTTTCTTAAGTTTAAAAGCAGCAAATATTTTTGGAGTTTATAATGTAGGTAAGGAGGAGCCATGGGAGGTTAAACAGGGATGTGATCTTATTAAAAGAATGTTTCAGCGGTCAGTAAATATCAGAATTTTAGTAAATTTTGGCTTTTTGTCTACACTTTAATTACCCGGGGAAATGCAGAAGATGTAAGATCAATTAGTCTCCTCAAGAGCTTATAGCTAAGGGAAAGCACCTATAGAAGCAAGATGGCAAATAAAATTAGAAAAGGCAAGATGATTTAATGGAAGGCCTAAAATATTGGAGAAAAACAGTGTTGGAAGACTGATAATACCCAACTTTAAGACTTGCTCTAGACTTCCAGTGAAGATGGAGGCATAGGTGAAAACACTGTGCCTCCTTGAACAACCAAGTTTAAAGACAACAAAGTTTTAGTAACAAAAACACAACCAAAACACAGAAAGTTGAATTGTACAGAAGTCCTACAACAACGAACAGTTCAGCCAGACTGGTAAGAGAGGCAGAGCCAGCGGCTGGTGGAACATGGTTGCGCTGAAAAAATTGGCCAGACTGACCCAGGTGTGCAGGCAGAGGTTGACAGATCCCAGGCGCGGAGTGGCAACGGGCAGACACAGTCAGGGCACAAGGCAGCAGGCTGACCACGGTCACACATTCCTGCGTAGATAAACCAGGTGAAGGAGTGAGCAGTAAGACGGACCATGCAGCCCCCAGCGGCTTGCAGGAACCAGCAGAGGGGACCGCCATTGCCCCTCTCTGACCCTGCGCCCACATACAGCATCATAACCCAGTGACTGGGTCACCCTGCCCTGGTGAACACCTAAGGCTCCGCCCCTCATACATAACAGGCGCAAACAGACCGAAACAGTTTGGCTCAAGAACAACTCAAAGCCCCAGAGCCAATAATTCTAAGTGACCAAGAAATAGCCAAACTATCAAACGGGTTCAAAATACTGGTGACCAGGATGCTCACAGAACTGGTTGATTTTAGTCACAAATTAGAGGAATAAATGAAGGATAAACTAAATGAAATGAAAGGAAATGCAGAGGAAACCAATAGGGATAGAAAGGAAACTGGGACTCAACTCAAGGGAGTGGACCAGAAGGAGGGTAGAAATGACCAAACCGAAAAGAATGAAGAAACAAGAATTTTAAAAAATGAGGAGTGGCTTAGGAACTTCCAGAACATCTTTAAACGTTCCAACATCCGAATTATAGGGGTACCAGAAAGGGAAGAGGAAGAGCAACAAGTGGAAACCTTATTTGAACAAATAATAAAAGAGAACTTCCCCAATCTAGCAAAGGAAATAGACTTCCAGGAAGTCCAGGAAGCTCAGAGAGTCCCAAAGAAGTTGAATCCAAGAAGGAACACACCACAGTACATCATAATTACATTAGCCAAGATTAAAATGAAGGAGAGAATCCTAGAAGCAGCAAGAGATAAGGGAACAGTCACCTACAAAGGAGTGCCCATCAGACTGTCAGCTGATTTCTCAAAAGAGACCTTACAGGCAAGAAGGGGCTGGAAAGAAGTATTCCAAGTCATGAAATCCAAAAACCTATAACCAAGAGTACTCTCTCCAGCAAAGCTTTCATTTAGAATGGAAGGGCAGATAAAGTGCTTCTCAGATAAGATAAGCTTCAAGGAGTTTATCATCACCCAAACCCTTACTATATGAAACGTTAAAGGGACTTATCTAAGAAAAAGAAGATTAAAAAATATGAACAGTGAAAGGACAGCAAAGTCACAGTTATTAACAACAACACCTAAAACAAAAGCAAACTAAGAGGACATGTAGACCAGGAGCTGAACCATAAAAATGGACATCACATTGCAGGGTTAGCAACAGGGGAGTGGAAGGAGGAGAAGAGGGAATAAGGTACAGAGAATAAGTAGCATAGACAGTAGGTAGAAAATAGAGGGAGGGCAAGAATAGTATGGGAAATATAGAACCTAAAGAACTTGTGACATGTGGACATAAACTAAAGGTGTGGGGGGGCGAATAATGGGGGAGAGGGTGTGCAGGGTGGAGGGGAATGAAGAGGGGGAAATAGGAAAACTGTAATGACATAATCAATACAATATATTTAAAAAAAAGACTTGCTCTAAAGCCGCAGTAATCAAGACAGTGTAGTACTAGTGAAAGAATAGACAAATAGATCAATAAAGCAGCACAGAGTAGCCAGAAGTAGACTTTGATAAACATGGCCAGGTGATTTTTGACAAAGGAGCAAAGGCAACACAACCAAGTAGATATAGAGTCTTCAATCAGTGCAGATGGAACAACTGGATATTCACATGCAAAAATAGTGAATCTAGACACAGATCCTGCAGGCTTCACAAAAATTGACTCAAAATGATCAGACATGCACCTACATATAAAATACAAAACTATAAAACTCCTAAAAAATAATATATTAGAAAAGCTAGATACTCTAGTATGGGCATTCTGTTTCAGACATGCCACCAAAAACATGATCAATTAAAAAATAATTGACTAGATAAACTTCATTAAAATTAAAAAATTCTTCTCTGCAAGAGATAATGTCAAAAGAATGAGAATACTAGTCAGAGCCTGGGATAAAATATTTACAAAAGGCACATTTGATAAAGGACTATTATCTATAATGGACTAAAACTTTTCAAACTCAACAATAAGAAAACAGCTTGATTTTAAAAATGAGTCAAAGAACTTAACAGAACCCCAGCCAATGAATACATACAAACAGCAAATAAGCATATGAACAAATGTTCCACATCTTATGCCATCAAGGAAATCCAAGTTAACACAATAATGAGGTACCACTACATACCTATTAGTATGGCCAAAATATGGAATATTGACAACGCTAAATACTGGAGAGGATATAGAGCAACAGGACTCCTCATACATTGTTTGGTGGCTTGTTGGGAACCTCCCTGCCTGGTTTCAGGAGCTGTAAACCCCCCATAGCTAAGGCTGAGTGAGTGACCGTCAGACCATAATCCACTAAGGGAACAAAGCTTATCTCCATGGTAGGAGTGACACTTCTGCTCCTTTTCCCCCAATGGCCCCCAATGCTTGCTCAGTTAGCCAATGACGGGTAAGATTCCCCAAATGGGGAACGACCTATGACAGGCATGATCACGTGGAAGCCCCAGGTAAGGACTTGGGGGGCTACAGCAAAAGGGGGTGATGGACACTGTCCCCTCGGCTTTGACAAAGCCTGAGTGCTCATTCTGTCTGTGAGAAGTCTCCTAATCTCTTGGCTGCCTTAGTTCTTCTGCCCGACTTAAGTCTGAAACAATGACAGAGGGTGGTGCAGCCCTGTGCTGGAAAGGGCAGGCTCCCCGGTTGATCAGGCCTAAGAAAGAATACATAAAATCCTGTGAAACCTGCTTTGCTAAGAATGCTCTAAGAATGATAAAGGCCCTCGCAGGAAATGAGTTTGTTTCCCAAAATTCTGTAGCCCTTTAGCTAACAGACCCTGACTCAGAATAAGCCCTCGTAGTTCTTTGTATGCTATCTATTGTTTGATCCTTACTGCCTGACAATAATTAATGAACTTTACCTGTATTCCTGTGCAAATTAAAACCCATTAAAACCTGTCAAGGCAAGGGTTGGCACGCTCTCCCCTTGAGTGAATGGCTAGGCCACTCGGAGGTGCTCTCCCCTTGAGAAAGCGGCAGTGCTGTCCCTTTTCCTCCACAGGACTCAGTAGCCTGTGTGAATTTGTCTCATATCTCATCCATAACGCCGCAGACACTGCGGGCCAGTGTCTGCATCAGTGGCTTCTTACAAAAGTAAACATACTCTTACCATACGATCCAGCAACCACAGTTCTTGGTGTTTATTCAAAGGAGTCAAAAGGTTCACACAAAAACCTGCACATGTCTTTTTTAACAATATATTTTATTGATTTCGCTATTGCAGTTGTCTCATTTCCCCCCTTTATTCCCCTCTGCCCTGCACACCACCTCTCACCTGCATTCCCACCCTTTCGGTTCATGTCCATGGGTAGTACATATGAGTCTTTGGCTTCTAGAATTTCTATACTAGTCTTAACCTTCCCCTATCTATTTTGTACCTACCATTTATGCTTCTTATTCCCTGTACCTTTCCTGTCTTTCTCCCCCTCCCTTCCCCACTGATAACCCTCTTATGTTCTCCATTTCTGTGATTCTGTTCCTGTTTTAGTTGTTTGCTTAGTTTGTTTTTGTTTTTTAGGTTTGGTTGTTGATAGTTGTTAGTTTGTTGTCATTTTGCTGTTCATGGTTTTGATCTTCTTTTTCTTAGATAAGTCCCTTTACCATTTCATATAATAAGAGCTTGGTGATGATGAATTCCTTTAATTTGATTTTATCTGGGAAGCACTTTATCTGCCCTTCTAAATGATTCTAAATGATTGATTTGCTGAATACAGTAATCTTGGACATAGGTCCTTGCCTTCTATGACTTTGAATACTTCTTTCCAGCCCCTTCTGGCCTCTAAGGTTTCTTTGAGGAATCAGCTGATAGCCTAATGCACAGGTGGCAAACACAAGTCCCGCAGGCTGAATCCAGCCCTCAGTCTTGTTTTATCTGGCCTGGCACCTTGTTTCTACCCACTGGCAGCACTGAGCTCTCTCTTAGCTGTTAAGGAGTAGTTACATTTATACAGTCCTAACATTACATTTGGGCTTTTGAAGGCAACCTGGAGGCTGATGTGGCCCCTGGTGAAAATGAGTTTGACACCCCTGGTCTAATGGGAACTCCTCTGTAGGTAACTCTCTTCCTTTCTGTTGCTGCTTTCAAGATTCTCTCCTTCATTTTAATCTTGGCTAATGTAATTATGATGTGCCTTGGTGTGTGCTTCCTTGGGTCCAACCTCTTTGGGACTCTCTGAGCTTCCTGGACTTCCTGGAAGTCTATTTCCCTTGCCAGACTGGGGAAGTTCTCCTTCATGATGTTGTCAAACTAGTTTTCAATTTCTTGCTCTTCCTCTTCTGCTCTTCCTCTTCTCCTTCTATCACCTCTATGATTTGGATGTTGAAACGTTTAAAGTTGTCCTGGAGGTTCCTAAGCTTCTCCTCATTTTGTTTTTTGAATTCTTGTTTCTTCATTCTGTTCTGGTTGACTGTTTCATTCTTCCTTCTGGTCCAAACCATTGATTTGAGTCCCTGTTTCTTTCCTGTCACTGTTGGTTCCCTGTACATTTTCCTTTATTTCACTTTTCATAGCCTTCACTTTTTCCTCTATTTTGTGACCATACTCAATTCTGTGAGCATCCTGATTGCCAGTGCTTTGAACTGTGCATTTGATTGGTTGGCTATATCTTCATCGCTTAGTTTGTTTGTTTTTTTCTGGAGCTTCGATCTGTTCTTTCATTTGGGCCATTTTTTTTTTCTGTCTTGGCACACCTTTTACATAATTGTGATGGAGCCTTAGGTATTCACCAGGGTGGGGCCACCCGTGTTTTTGTGTACATTGTAGGACCTTGTGGATTTCTCCAACAAACTCTCCTGTGAGGCTGGGAGTTTCTCCACCGCCACAACCCTCACAGGTTTTTTCATTCAGAGGTTTTGAAGCTTTATTTCCCTGCATTGGAACCCTGGGTTGTGCAGTCTGTATCGCTCCCCAATTGTTCCTCCAAGTTGGTCTGCACACATACGCGGGATCACCTTGTCTGCCAGCTGCCACCTCGCCTGGTCCACCAGCCACCGCCTTGCCTGCCCGAGTCCGGCAGCTGCAGCCTTGCCATGAGTCCGCTCCACACAGCTGCCCATCTCCACCCCTCTTACCAGTCTGGATGAATGTTTCTTCTTCAACTCTTTGGTTGTCAGACTTCCATAGTTAGATTTTCTGTGAGTTCTGGTTGTTTCTTGTTTTTAAATTTGTTGTCCTTCTTTTGGTTGTGTGAGGAGGCATACTATGTCTACCTGCACCTCCATCTTGGCTGGAAGTCTGCACATGTTAATAGTGGCATCATGTATAATTATCAAAACTTGGCAGCAACCCTGATGCCTTATTGTAGGTGCATGGATAAGTAATCTGTGGTAATCCACACAATAAAATATTATACACCACTAAAAACAAAAAGCTATAAGGCCATAAAAAGAGTTGAAAAAACATAAATATCTATTGCTAAGTAAAAGAAGCCAATCTGAAAAGGCGACATGCTATGATTTCAACTTTTATGACATCCTGGACAAGGTAAAACTATGGAGTAAAAGGACCAGTAGGAGATAAATAGGTAGAGAACACAAGAGTTTAGGGCACTAAAAAACTCTATGATATTGTAATGATAAATATATTCATTATACATTTGTTTAAACCCATAGAATGCACAACACTGAGAGTGAACCCTAAAGTAAACTATAAACACATTAAAGGAAATGATAATGTGTTGATGTAGTTATTCTTTGGTAAAATCATAAAATGTACCACTCTGGTGAGTTATGTTGGTAATAGGGGAGGCATTTGCAAGTTCTGGGGGCTGGTGATATATGGGAAATCTCTGCACCTTCCTCTCAATTGTTTCGTAGGCCTACAGTTGCTCTAAAAAGAAAAAAAGCTCTTAAAAATATCAACTGGGAAGGTATAGTAATTCAGGTGTGAAATGAAGAGACCATGTACTAAGTTATGGTATTAGGAATAGCAAGACATATATAAAAGAATGATCTACAGGGCTCCTGAAAGAGTGGGTGTAGATGTTTAGGAAAGTACACATAAGAAGATAAATCCAGGGAGACAGCTGTGACAATTGTGAACCCATTAACATTACTGCAGAAATAATGATGTTAAAAATGTTATGATTTTCATACACAGAATAATGACAGAGAGGAGAAAAGCTGCTTGGCACATGGTATGCATTCAACACGTGTTTACGTTATTTTATTATCAGTACTAAGTGTTTGTACTGCAGGGGGAAGAAGTGTGATTAAATGGGAAGGATGTGGGCTTTGCAGTAAAAAAATGGATAGGATATTGTGTACATGGCTATTTCTTTCTGTCTTGGGTTCCCCTCCTTCTTGCCCCACTAGAAAGCTTTGTGGTCAAATACGAACAAGTGATACAAAGGACTTTGTAAATACAAAGCATTATTATTCAAACGTGAGATACTTTTCCTGGCCACAGTATCGTGAGCAGTTAAATATCATAGTCTTTCAGGCATGCTTTTTGGAGTAGGAAGGTAAGTTTCAGGCCCCATTTAGCCTCTATGAATTCAGTGGCATTGGGCAATTTCTTTTTCTTTTTCCTGAATCTACATTTCTAAATTTATAAAACGTATAATTACTGCATCTATTGGGTTGTTGGATTGGTGATATTGAAATAATGCATGTAAAGCACATGACCAGGCATGTCATTGGTACTCAATGCTAACTGCTATTAAAAACATCCTGAGATTTAAAAACATGGATGTTTTATGTGGCTGCAATTACCTTCTCACAGTTGTGTAGTACTTGTGGTACGTGAAGGCAAAATTCTGTCGGAATTCTAAGAACCAAAACATCTGAAGGCTTTCATAGCTAAAGCTGAAGGGTAATTTGATCAAGGCTAAAGAAAATAAACATAAATTTGTTTCCTGGCCCATCAGACACAGAGGAAGTTATAAAACCAAGCGTGTTACTGTTTCCTTAAGTTTTCTAGTTGAAAGCAAAAGTTATATGGGAAGTGCTATATTTTATTTTCTCTTCTATAATTTTGCACTGAGTGCATATCACTTTCCTTAAAAGATTTATTTTTAGAATGTGCAGCTTCGAGGAGTCAGCTTCTACTTAGTCTGTGTCCAAGAGTCAGTACGTGCACTGAATTTTCCCAACCTCTGTAGGCTGGGAAATGTAAGCATAGAATACTCAGATGAATTGCTGTGGACAGCAGTGCAATCAGGTAGAGATCTCAGTTCTATGGTTTAAGGACAAGGAACGTATTAATTTCTAATAGTCCATATTAACCTGGCAATTGCACATGCCTAGCAGGTGTTACCCAGGAAGCTGTTTTCTTAGAATTAATGACATGCCATTATTTAGCCATTTTTCCAAGTCCCTAGAGTGTCTGTAATTAAGAAGTTTAACTGTTCTTAAAATGATATAAAGTGTCATCAGTCCCATGCTAAATCATTTCAGATTACTGAGTTCTTTGCCAGTAAAATTAACCAGGTAATTTTCTCAACCTGACTAATGTAAGTTTTCACACATGAGCACTCTTACTAGATAAAGACTGTGTGTTTCTTTGTTTTGGGGGGTTTTTGCAGCAAAGAAAAAATACAAACTACAAAACTGCCTTTCAAGCTGCACCAAATTGTGATATAAAGTTTGCTGTTATTTTCTGTGCGTCAGTTTCCTTATTGAGTAGGTTGGACTAGATCAGCAACCTACCATCTCACTAGTAAAGTGGATTTTTGCCTCCTTTGTATAATCAGAGAAAACATTCCTTCAACTAAAATAATAATTGAGCACTCAGGACAGTTGTGGCTGAAGGAGGAAATCAGAAGAGCCCAACCTTTGGCCGCCTCAACCTAGACCCACCCCTCTTCCATATTTCCAGAACTCCCTGGACTACATTACCTTTAGATCTTTTCTAGTTCCTTTATTTTACTTCTTTGTAAGTTTTCTATTTCATGTGTCTAATCCACTGTCAATATTGTCATTATTTACCTCCACCTCCGAAAACAAGATTCAGAAAAGTGGAGTACTTCTGATTAATATGGAAAGGAGTAGATTTCTTTTAACTATATGGTCCACAGTCCATTGTCTTAAATAAAACGAAGGCGAATAAACTAATTAGAATTAGCACATCCTTTTTATGCCAGCAATTTCCAGTCTGGTTAGAAGGGCAGGCAGGTGTTCAACACAAAATAATTGTTTGCCTTCATTATGTTCTCTTCAATGCATTGTTCTGTTGTGTTTAGTTTTTCTAACTGTGGTTGTTCTAATAAGGTCAACTAATTAGGTTTATAGGAGTAACCTGATAACTGGTCTAGCATTATACAGAGTTATGCCAGCTTCTATTGGGTCAGTGCTTTGACTAATCTAGGCTAAATGAAAGGGAATTATAGAACTGGTTTGAGTCCAGGACCCTGAAATATATACTGTGATAGCTCACCCTTTCTGAATGTGGTGAATTGAAGCCTTTCATTGGTTTTGAAAATTCTTATGTCTTGAGATTGTTTATACACATTCTCTCCCATCTACTTCTGGTGCTTTAATAGCATGTATGTTTCATATGCTTTATAGGTGCTTTTCAATATTTCCTGTTCTTCTTTCTCTGTACTTCAATCCAGACTTTTTCCATGACTCATGTTCCAGTTCACTGATCTTCTCATCAGTTGTTTTTAATCTATGATTAAACTCATCTACTGAATTTTTATATTTCCTTCTCTAAAATTTCCATTTCTATCTATTTTTATAGTACCAGTGTTCTGCTGAAATTTACCACCTTTTCATTACATTTAAAAATATATATATTAATCACAGTTAATATGTTTGGGTCATCTATGATTCTTTCTTAATAATTTTTCTTTCCTTTTGGTCATTTGCTATTATATTCTGACATACCTGATGATTTTTGATTGAAAGTATATATATATATATATATATATATATATATATATAAATTATAAAGATAATTTGAGGTTCTGCATGATCTTCTCTTCCTCTAGAGCTATACTATCCAGTGTAATAGCAACTAGGCATGTGTGGTTATTTAAAATCAAATTAAATAAAATTAAAATTGAGTTAAACATTATTTTCTTGGTCATGGTAGTAACATTTCAAGTGTTCAAGAGCCACATGTGGACAGTGTCTCCTTTATTACAAAGCAAAGATATAAGACATTTCCATAATCACAGAAAGTTCTCCTGAACACCTCTGCTCCAGAGGATTAATTTTTCGCTTCTGGAAGACGGTTACTTCAGTCTGCAACTTGGGTGGGTAGAAGCAGGCCTTTCTTTTCTTTACTCTATGGGAAGGTTGGAAGACCTTCAGGGTTTCCAAATGAAATGCTGAGTTATTCTCCAGCCCTCCTACTTTTTTCAAGATTTTATTTATTTATCTTTAGAGGGGAAGGGAAGGAAAAAGGGAGAGAAATATCAATGTATGGTTGCCTCTCATGCATCCCCTGCTGGGAACTGGCCTGCAACCCAGGCATGTGCCCTGACTAGAGATGGAACTGTGATCCTTTGGTTCGCAGGCCCACGCTCAATCCACTGAGCTACACCAACCAGGGCCTTCCTACTTCTAAATGTTTTTCTCTATGACTCCTCTAGACTGTCCACACGTCTGCTCAGCTTCCTAACTATTGGGCTATCACTTTCTGCTTGGTCTCCCAGCCTGTTTCTTGTATCACTTATGAATAGGTAAATTTCTTAAGTGGAAAAAATCAGCATCAAATACGGGGCTTCCCTCCGTGTACCTCCTATCTGTGGCTTGGCTTCAAGTACTTCAGTCTTAGTATATGTCAGATATCTTCAAAGAGATTTTTTTAAATCCACATTTTCTAGCTATTTTAGCAAGAAGTTAGTTTGATACAAGCTCAATTATCAGAGCCAGAAGCAGAATCTTTCCATTCCCTCTCTTACCTCCCTGCTGTCAGGCTTTCATTCTCCTGTTGAAATATTGAAATATTAAAATATTGAAATCTCCCTGTCCAGGTCATTAATGACCTTTTTGTTAACAAATTCGATGGTCAATTCTCAGTTCTCATCTCTTATGAACTCACAGCAGCATTTTCACTCCAAACATACAGACTGCACTAAAATGTCTACTTGACTTTTCCCATTAAAAATTTAATAGGCATCTCCAATGTAATGCATCTGGTTATAAACTCTTGATTTCCCATTTTGCTCTCCTCTCAGTCTTCCCTCATCTATGTAAATGACAACTTCATACAGAATTCTAATTGCACCGGCAAAGTACTTTGCAGTCATATCTGACTTCTCCTGATATTTTTTCATTTCTTTTTAAACTTTTTTTATTTTAATTTTTTAAATTTTTTAAAAATGTATGTATTTTTATTGTAGTTCAAGTACAGTTTTCTCCATTTCCCCCACTACTCCCTTCCACTCCAGTCATCCCCACCTCCCACCCTTGATCCTATCTCCCTTTGGCTTTGTCCATGTGTCCTTTATTTGTTGATTTTAGAGAGAGGAAGGCTGAGAGAGAGAGACTGACAGACAGATAGAGGCATAGATAGAAGGAGATGGCAAGAGAGAAAGAGAGAGAAAGAAAGGAAGAGAAAGAAACAATGACTTGTTGTTCCACTTATTTATGCCTTCATTGGTTGATTCCTGTATGTGTCTTGACGCGGATGGAACCCACAGCCTTGGCATATGGGAACGATGCTCTAACCAACTGAGCTACCTGGCCAAGACCTCCAATGTTTTTTCATTTCACTCAGAATACCATCCAACCTCTGTACTATTGCCTAGTGGCCATAAGTGATCTGTTCTCATTCTCCATTATTCTCTTTCCTCACTTTTCTCCTGTTATGCTGGCCTCCTTGCTGTTTCTTGAACACCCAAAGAAGCTTCCCTCATTGGGGCCTTACCCCTGCTGTTCCTCACTTTGGTTATGCTTCACCCTGGTATATATACAAGATCTCTGCTGAAACATCACTCCTCACAAAGGCTTTACCCGATTCTCCCATAAAAAAGTGAGTACCCCTTCCATCATTCTCTATCCCTTTACCTTGTACTGTTTTTATTCTTTGCTCTAACCACTCAGCAAATCATATATTTATTGGTTTGGTTTTGTCTTCTTTGCTAGAATGTAGGCCCTGCATGAATATGGATGTTATTTGTTTTATTACTGCTTTGTCCTCAGGGCCAGTCACAAAACTGTACAATTAAGTCATCTCTATTGGTTAGAAAATGGGAGAAACACAAGTGTTAAGCCAGGTGGCCCAGGACATGCAACAGGTATGTGGCAGAGCTGAGCCTGGCTGGGCAGCTGGCTGCTGAGTCCCTGCTTTTATCTGCTACATTGTACCTCTCTCTAAAAAAGCAAGTCGTTGTTAATGACCTGGGCCATGTGGACCCACAAAACTTCTTTGCTTCCAGGATTTGGGTCTAACACAAAAAGAGAAAACACAACAGTGCTACTTGGCATGACCCAAATCTTCCCAGAATCCAGTTTATTTTCTAAAACGATGAGGGAGGAGGTGAAAATCTTCTTATACCAGTGGGAGAAAGACCGAGGCCTCTTTCTGATAACTAGTATTTCCAGTGTTAAACCAAAATAAGCAAAAGCTCCAACAGAAAAGGAGGAAGAAGGAAAGAAGAGAGAGATGAAAGAAAGGAGACAAAGAGGAAGGAAGTGGGCAGAGAGCGGGGGGAGAGAGCGCATGCAGCCTCATTTTACTTCTTTAACTTCGTACCAATCCACCACAACTTAGCCCTAGAAAGGACTAAATGGTCTTTTTATTGATTATGATTCAATCTAAGGAGAGGAAGGAGGAGTCAAAGGAGTATAAACTCTCCATAGAATGCCCCCTTAACAGTTACTTTTTGTACAATAGAGGGAAGAAACCAAAGGAAGATGGAACGAGCTGGAGGACAGAGGAGCCACGTCCTGGGAGAAGACCGTCAACAAGACAGGATGGAGGGATCGATCCGAGGCTAATCGGACCTGCCTGCTGATGGTTCAGCTATGAGTGGGTCTAACACAAGCCCAGAAACTTAGGCTGAAAGTTTAGTAAAAGCTAACAGTCTACTAAGGTTGTGTGTTAAAAATTAGAGTTTAAATAAGCTCTTTAGAAATTATGCAAAGCTACTTAGAAAGGAAGTTGTCTGATTTGTATGTCCATGTGCTTTCATTTCTAAATGTTTGCTCTAAAAGAGGCCTGAGGAGTTTACTATCTTCTGAGGTCACCTATTCTATGTATGGATGATTATCTAAGTGTTAGATCATATATTTACACCTGAAGTTGAACTCTGCCTCTCTATAACTTTCCTAATGCATGCTACTTTTGTTTTGCAGACCTGCACTGGTAAATTGAGTCCATATTCTCAAATACCAGTTTTTTAGGTATTTAAAGACAGTTATGGTACTCCCCTACCGATCTCCTCTGTTGTGTCATCTACTCTTTTTTTGGTTCCATCTCTCACTTTACACAAACTCCAAGCATACATTCTAATCATCCCAGCTAGACATTCAGGAAGTCACCTATCTTAGACCTCAGACTCCACGTGACTAAAACTAAACAGAATCACCCCCCATACTGCCTAGGCAAACAAAGCCTTCCCCTCGAGTTGGCCATCTCCAACAAGTCATCTTTGACTATTACTGTTTCTTCGATCTCCAATGAGATCAGTCACCATGTGTTTGTGAATTTTAATCCATTTGTTTCTTTCTTCCCATTTTTCCTGACTTGGCTGAAGTCCACACCGTAATTACCTCTCCCCTGGACTTCTAATTGGTCTTCTCACCTCCAACTGCCCTTTCTTCCAGTTCATCTAACATCTCCCAGCTAAATTAATATTCTTACTCAAAATCACCAGTGCTTTCTCATGGCCATTAAATAAAACTTGAATTCGTTGATCTAGTAATTGATTCAGTTCCCCCTGTGGTCTGTAACTCTGTGGAATTTGTTGTGTACCAGATCTCCAAATCAACAACAACAAAGACAACATTAATAACAACTAAAATATATTTGCTACTCCTGAATTTCTTCTGTGACTTACATAGATCATACCTTCCAGAACCATGTTGCACAGCATCACAGCCACCGGCCACATGTGGCTACTGAGCACTTGAAATAGGCTAAAGATTTTCGTTAGTTGTCAACTACACACTGAATTTTGAAGACTTAGTATGTAAAAAGAGTGTATTATACTCATTAATTTTACATTGATTGCATGTTAGAATTAAAATAATATATATTAGGTTAAATGAAATGCATCATTAAAATTAGTTCTACTTGTATCATTTTAATTTTTATAATGTGGATTTTGGGAAACTTCACATTACATGTCTAGCTTGCATTTGTGGCTCACATCATATGTCTATTGAATAGCTCTGTATGACATATATTTGTATATTGACAAAAGGAGGGAGAAAATTGTACAGAAATAAAGGAATTATGGGATTTGGTATGGTTCACTTACTTTTCAAAACAGTCTTTACTATTTAAAATGTTTATAATAAAAATTCATTGCTTAAGTAAGGTTAAAAAATATTATATTTCTTTCTCAATACTACCCTTTTTATAGAGCTTTTTTTTCCAGGAATTTCATCCATAAATAGTTTCTTCCTTATTAGACTTCTTATGTCCGCCTGAAACCTGCTGCACACGAAACCATCTGGGTGTACTTAAAAATACCAGATGCCCAGGCCAATTGAATCAAAATATCTGAGGGTAGGATCTGGCATCAACATTTTATAAAGGCCATATTGGGAATCACTGACTAGAGGTGGGGTGCTTAGGGGATGCTCCCATTTAGTGCAATAATTTATCTCCCTGTTACTTTGTCTGCCATGCTAGACTTAAGGATCTTTGCATCCTCCAGGCTACAGGACTTTACACATCATAGATATTCAATAGTGTTATAACATTAATGCTGAGACTTGAAAAGGATTTTCCTAAGTGGAATTGTAGATAAACTTAGTAAGTTCTGTGTCAATTTCTGAGTTAGGCACTCAGTACCTCATTTATTCCTCACCACCATCCTATGATGTGTATACTCTTATGCTCATTTCACTGATGAGAAAACAGGTGCTAAGCAAAATGAGATAAAGTAACTGTGCTATCCCACTAATCAGTGATAGAGTCAGGTTTTCAACACAGATTTAACTGATTGGAAAGTACGAATGGTTCATTGCTACTATCCAGAAAAAAATACCAGACATTATTATTCTCCATAATGGGTATTACTGCAGTGCATCCTGGCCAGAAGGGCGAGGGACTGATAAAACAAGACAGGAGAAAAATGTGTCCCTGGGACTGCAGTTGAGCAATGGCAGTGAGACGGAAGTTTAGCTTGGAGTTGAGCACATGGAGGTATGATCAAGGAAAAGTGGGGGTCACCACTGGTACACTAGTCATCTGTGTGCTATAGCGATTCAGACCGACTCTCCGAGCCAGACTCCTCCAACCTCACCACGAACGCAAATCTCCAGGGCTCACATAATGACACAGATGCTCCTTCACTAGGTCTAGGTTGGGTTGGAACCTCAGATTCTGTATGTCTAACAAGCTCCCAGGTGTTGCTAATGTTATTGATTCTCAGATCACATGAGTAGAAAGGGTTAGTCTACCAGGGGTGTCAAACTCATTTTCACGGGGGACCACATCAACCTCGAGGTTGCCTTCAAAGGGCCAAATGTAATTTTAGGACTGTGTAAATGTAACTACTTCTTAACTAGGAGCAAGGAGCTTGGTGCTGTCGTCAGGTAGAAACAAGGTGTCGGGCCAAGGCGGAAGCCTGGATTTGGCCCCTGGGTTTGTGTTTGCCACCTCTGGTCTAGACAACCTGTCTGCAAAGGACTTACACTCTGAGAGTTACTTGCATTAAAGTGAAAATCTGTTCGTAGTAGCCAATTAAATCATATGCTGAATTCAACCCATTATTCATGGAGGGTCTCTTACATGCTGGGCACTAGGCAAGGTCCTGAGCATGCACTGAATTAGTGCCTGACATGGTAGACGCTATGAATGTTGAGTGTGTTGAGTACATGAATGTCTGAGTAACGATTCGTAAGACACAGTTCCTGCTCAAAAGGTGCTCATAGTCTGGGGAGGAAAAAAGTTAAGCAAGGAGACAATTGCAGCACAGTCTGATAGCTTGTAAGAGAGATAAATCCAGGAAGGAGGATGGTATGAGAACATAAAGGGCCACTTAACCAAAGAGTCTCTATAGAGAAACAAAGGTCACAATCTCAAACCTCTTGCACAGAGTGAAAAGTTTCCAGCTAAAGAAGTGTTATGGATCCCTTCTAATTAAAGTGTTCAGGGCCCAAGAGTATGCCCAGCTATTTTTAATTAGCACTGCCAATAGGAAGCATGTTATCTAACATGATACCATCCACCCAGGACACCAAGGAAGCCTAAGCATGGCCATCAACTCAGCTTCTCCTCCCCTGCCTGCCTTCAATGTTTGCAAATTCCTCCCTGATATACCTCCTGCATAACTTTCTGATCTGTCCCCTGTGGTCTCCATCTCCATGGCTACCACAGTAGTTTGGGTCCCAATAAATTCTCTCCTGGATTACTGCTTCAGCCTCCTAATGGGTCTCCCTACCTCCATCTTATCTTTTCCTTCCCAAACTACAACAAGAGAGATCACCCTGAGCAGCAAAGCTGATGATAATCTTCCTTGTCTCTGAATCTTAAGTGGCTATCTACTACATACAGAGATAAAAGAGAGCTCCTGGTTGGACACACCCTTCAGGTCTCTACTGGAATTCTCTTTTTAGCCACCCCTTTTATAGCCTGGGCTTGGACATACTAAATTGATTGCATATTGTGAAGCTTATCCTGGTGGATGATTCATTCTGAATCCTGCATTCCCCCTCCGCCCCCCTGCCCTGGATTTCCTCCTTGTTCTTCAAATTAGCTCAGATTTTACTTCCTTAACAAGCCTTCCTTGCTTGCTAAGTCCAGGCAGAGGATGATGAAATCTTCCAATATAGCAGTTATTTTACTACATCATAATAATTTCCCCCAATTGAGTCTGAGTATATTGGGCTAAAGAGAAATCAAAGTCGTTTCAGTGTCTATTTCTAATGCCTCGTTCAGGTCCTATCACTTAAAAGAAACTTGGTGACTGTTTGCAGGGGTAGAGTTTCTAGGCAATCAGCCCATAAAAAACGACCTCTCCATTTGAGGAGACAGGAGAATCTGATTAGAGAGGCTAGGATAAGGAACTTCCCGTCAGTCAGAAGTTGGATGAAGGTTGTAAACAAAGGACTGTGGGTGTCCCAGCGGATGAGGAACAATGTTTATATAATCGTCACTAACTGAATAGACTATGGAAAATGAACCTGGAACCAAAAAGTCCTCCTCTGGCCAGTCTAATCAATGTAAACACTGTCCAAAACGTCATTTAACTGGCCACATGGAAATACCCAGTCTCCCAAAGGATGCATGCACAAGCAACCAAAACTGAAGACATTTTCTATTATCACTGAGCATTTTTTTAATCCTTTGTTCTACTGACAAGAATATAAAAGTATGTAATCTTCTGTACAAATGACAAGAATATGAAAGTCAGAATGTGATATGAAGTTCCTATCTCATTATGCATTGCATTTTAATTAGAGAGAATGTTATCTAAGTTAATAATGTGGATTTTTGTGTGTGTAGAAACTGCTACTATTATCAGTAAAAATATATCACTAAAGTAAAATTGTAGAAAAGGAAATATCACACCTTTGTTTCTAAAGAATTTGCATTAAGCACAAAGAGAGCAAATAATGAGGAATGAAAGGAATCTACTATTCAACAATTTCTGTGATCTGCCAAAATGTCAAATAATGCATTTAATCAATCAGAAAATTAAAGAATGTGTCAAACCTCAAGGTAGTTTAAGATTACAGCTGTGCAAAGTACTTCAACTATAGCATGAACTATGTCACAATAGCAATTACTTAATGACTCATTTTTCCCTATAACTTTGTTGATGTAGAAATACAATTTAGGTTTCAAATTAATTGCAGCTGCACTCCTGTTTGAATCTTGCATACTTGATGTGAGAATGTTTACACAAATCCTTTCAACTTCTGCTTTAATGAATGTCATTTTTATAGGGAAACTGCATCTTGTAGAATGGTGCTCTGGCTCTATTTTAGCAAAAAATTCAATTATAATCTTCAAATCTTTCTTGGGATGCAGTAAGGCCAAGCTTTGGAGAGGATTTGAGGGGTTTGAAAGGAACACGAAATATTCTGATAACATAATCCAGAATAGGAAAATCATTCATTCGGTCATTCAATTAAGGTTGAGTGGCATCTGTGGGTATAATAAGCCCTCTGGTAAGTGCTGGAGAAAAATAGGGGCAAGACCAGAAACAGTCCTTTCTTTCAAGGAGACTAAGTTATATTTTGGAACAAGAACATCAATTAATCACATAATGAGTTGTTAGTTACAAACTGAGTCAAACTTCGTGGAAAAAAAGAAACCCGCTTTGGTGGGAATATGTGGAAGCTGAACCTGATCTAAATTGGGCAGCTGGTGTACAGGAGAAGGAAAGTCTGAAGGCCGAACAGACGTCCATCCTTAGAAAGGGGGAGGTGGAGTGGTGGTCTTGGGGAGCCTTCCAGATGGAGGCAGCCATGAGTGTGAACAGGTGGGAAAGAACCAACGTGTTTGAAGGACTGCAGGACACTCAATTGGATGGAAGACACAGAGCAATGGGGACAGAGAGCTGGGAAAAGTAGACAGGATCCAGATCCTTTAGGACCTTGAAGGGCATGGTGCTGACTTTGGCTTTTGTTCTAACAGCACTAGAAAACTCTTACAAGGTTTTCAGAAAGTAAGAAAGTTGACATGTCAGACTTGAATTAAAAAGCTATATCTGGGCCCTGGCTGGTGTAGCTCAACGGATTGAGCACAGGCCTGCGAACCAGAGGATCGCGGTTCAATCCCCAGTCAGGGCACATGCCTGGGTTGCAGGCAGGTTCCCTGGAGGCCAACTCCCGGCGGGGGATGCATGAAAGGCAACCATATATTGATGTTTCTCTCCCTCTCTCCTTCCCCTCTAAAAATAAATAAATAAATAAAATCTTTAAAAAAAAAGCTCTATCTGGCTGAACTGCGAGACCGGAGGCCCAAAGAGGTACAGGGAAAAACTGGAAATGCCAAGCTCTAGGCTGTTGCAGTTGTTCTGGCACATTGACCTTGGGTAGTGGCAGTGGAGACAGAATCGGATGGGTTCAATACATACACACATTAGATTATAAAGGAGGTAAAAACTGCACCAAGGATCATTCTTGGATTTCTACTTTATGCAATGGACATGATTTGCTGAGGTAGGAAATCTTGGAGAAGGCCTATATCTAGGACAGAACATAACGAATTTGTTTTGAACGTGTTGAAAGTGAAACATCCTAGTGGAGATGTGTAGGGGTATGTGGATTTGGAACCCAGAAAAGAGATTGGAGAAAAAGTTACTGAAGCCATGGTCCTCAAAAGGCTTACGCAGGGTGAGAAGAGAAAAATACCCAGGCCCAATCTTGAGTAACTTATATTAAATATTTGTCAGAGATGGAAAAGCCAGTAAAAAAATGGAGTCATAACCAGGGAGATAAAAAGGAAAAACAGGAAATTGTCGTGTCATAGATGTCAACAGAAGAGAGTACATATATTTTAAAGGCGCTGATAAACAAAAAAATGAATTGCTATGGAGAAGTCAGTAATGAGAACTGAAATAGCCCCTTAGATTCAGGTACATGGAGGTTAGTGGTGACCTTAACCAGAACTGTTTATGGAATGAGTCATGGGTTATAAGCAAATTGAACTGAATTGAGAGTAAGTAGAAGCTAAGAACAAGATGCTGGTTAGAGTTATAATAATATCCGCTTACCCTCGTATACAGCATTTACTGTGTTCCAGGCACTACTTTAAGTCACAACTGATTTAACCCTTACCACAGCCTCATAGGAAACACCCTGTCATTTTATTCTCCCTCCATAGAGAGGTTAAATAATTTGTCAAAGGTCACACATGACAATTCTCCGAAAAAATTCTGTACGTGAAGGAGAGGAGAGATTGATTTAGGAAAGTTGCTGGAGGGATTGACGTGTTCTTAATTTTTAGAGAGAAGCCCTTGGTCTTTTTATGCAGTAATAGGAAATGTATTTTTATCACCAAAAATGTGGAGCTATGGGTCCTGTTTCATTTCTAACAGGAAGAGTGCAATTGCTTCTCCCAATCATGGTTCAGGAGAGGCTGAGCCCTGCCCACCTAGCCAAGATGCATCCCAATGGAAAATGCTCTATGTGAAAGGTTATAGTTTTTTGCCTATGACGTCCTTTAAATCTCATTTTTACATCTGTGTGAGAGTTGAAGGAATGACTTTGAATTTTGACTTAAGGCGTGGCAATCAGAGAGAATGGGAGAGTATCAGCTCTCCAGTTTTAGGACATGCAGGGAGTTGTAGCAGCCCACCTCTGAAACCAGAATTAAATGTCACTTCTCCAGGAGGCCTTCTCTGATCTCCCAAAGGAACCTTCTCATGGCCCCACATCCAGCCTGGAGCAGAGCTGGGCCCTCAGACCGGAATACTACTGCCATGTTCACCAGCCGACGTTAGGCAATGCGCTGTGTTCTGTTATCAAAGCTTCTGTGGATTGCAAAGGGTGGCTGAGTCCCTCTGAAGTATCTACTCCCTCATTCATCTTCATCAGGAGATGTCACCTGCCCTAGTAGAATTAGGATGCAGACCGTCCTCAACTGTACTGTCTACCCATAGAAGTGAAGAAGGTTTAGCATGCCTCCCATCGGGGCCTGGAGACCCTTAACACTTTGCTTCCCTCAGGGGAGGCAGGAAGCTCACTGCTCAGATACTTAGAAGACTTTTTGCTCTGATAGGGCCGTCTCTGCATTTTCTAGGATCTTTCTGGCCTTTAGCAAGAACGGTGGGGAGAGGTTAACAACAATGCACAGAAAAAAGCAACTGGGGTGGGAGAGAGAGAGCAGTGACTGGGGGTCACTAGTTCTCCCTTTCCTGAGCAGGTTCAACCACTAGAGGTAACAAAAAAGGGGTGTGTGTGGAGGGGTGGTGTTGGGAATTCACTCAGACCTCAGAATTCTGTGGATAAGTAAGAGTGAAGGGATCCTCCGGTATCACTACATATAAAACTCGGAAGGTGAATTGGGAGCTGAGAGATATTATCTTAATAACCAACATATCTAACATGAGTCATGCCCTGGGGTTGAGGACTGACTTGAGGGATATGATGAGAATACTGTGAAAAGTGGCTTGGTGAGTCACAATCTCTCAGACCCTGTTTGAATCTGAAAAAAAAAATATGTGGACAATAACTTCCTGGTGAGATTGTTGAGCAGATGCATCACGATGTTTGTAAAAGCCAAGGCCTAAAACAGGTTGTTGCTGGCTTATAGCTTTGGGGGTTCCTATGTACCATGGTGAGGAGCTGGGGGAAGACAGTGCAGAAATAGAGTAAAAGAAGATGAGGCCATGAATATTTTAAGAGAAGGTTATTTTCTAGACTTTGGATGGTTTAGCTGCTGACAGAGGTGCAGGCCCAGCTGGCTTTAAAGGTTTGGATTTGACAAAACTGAGGAAAATGTTTACTAAAATTATTTTCTATAGTCTATGTAAAAAAAGGCCATCACCAAGAAATACAAATTTAAAGTAGAAAAAAAATGCAATATTCTGTGTATCATTTGTGCAAAGCCTGGTTTCTTTCAGGTAGGCCTCACAATTTTCTGCCCTTGCATTTAAAATAAATTTGTGGCCCTGAATCAAACAGGCACATCCACATGTACATATCTACCCCATACAACTATGGTGAGCAACTACTAAATTCAACCATTCTGGTTCCCTTTGGAGGTTTCCTGTCAATTGGAGTTACTGGTTTATTTAACCTGGGCTCTTACACTGTCTTTAGGGACATTAATGCCTATCAGTAAATGAGTGTGTTTTTCATACTTTGGAATTGTTCAGAATTCCAGACTTTCTGCATTTAGATTAGATACCCAGTATAAGACCTGTATTCATATACTAATGGTTTTTACAAGGATGCTGTGTCCTATTTATGCTCTCAATGGATTCACCCCTCAAGATCTGGAAATCAACAGAGCTCTCTATTGATTGTTCTTTCTTTTTTAATCATTGTTGGACTTCAGCTATGGCATTCTAGGAACAATTCAATTCATAAATAAGGAAATAATGCCTTCTATGTAAAGAAATTTTAGTGCCCTGGCTAGTGTGGCTCAGTGAATTGAGCACCAGCCTGGGAACCAAAGGGTTGCCAGTTTGATTCCTGGTTGCGGCACATGCCTGGGTTTCGAGCCAGTTCTGGCCCTTAGTGGGGGTCACGTCAGAGGCAACCACGCATTGATGTTTCTCTCCCTCTCTCTTTCTCTTCTTACCCTCTCTAAAAAGAAATAAATAAGATATTTTTTAAAAGTTATCTTAGAAAGGAATATATATATGAGAAAAAATATAAGACTCCTTCTGAGGATTTCAAAGGAAAGGCAAAATGTAATTTCAAGTTTTTCATTAATGTCCGTTTCTCTTCAGAGACATGGAAGATTATGTGTTTGCCCACGAAGGTAGATATTGTCAAAGGGATGTATAGCTTTTTATAAATGCATGTGTTGGTTTGAATAGCCATCCCCACAAAGTCTTCAAATGGCAATTTGTGTTAGCTCCAGAGACACATAAGACCTTCTTCTTTGGTTAAAAGACCAGCTAGCTAGCTAATTGTCTTATTTGTATTTTAAAAAAGCAACAACTGCCCCCAGTTTCTCAGTTGTCTTGCAATTTTGTAAAGTTCAGAGAGAAGATAAATATGAAGGAGCCAGATTGTGCAAGAGAGGCTGAGATAAACAACAGATTCTAGAACAAGTTACCGCAGCAAATGGAACAGGTAGTTCAGCTGAAAAGTTACATCCTTCCCACCATAAATATATCTAATCTTTCAGCATCAGGAGATGTGTGCACATTTTGATGTTAATTTTAATGAGGAACAGGTAGACACTGAGAGTTGAATTAGCATGGGGTACTCTGATACCTATTGGATGACTCATGGTTTTTATATATTTCCAGGTACCACCAGTCTGAGAGTCAGCAGTCCTGAGTCCTCAAGCCTACACTTGCTGGAAAACAGTAGTATGACCTCCGAATTTCAATTCCTTATATGCAGACCAGGTGAACTATAAAATGTGATTTCTGACTTTCTCCCATTTCCAAAATAATTTTTATGTTAGAAATGTAGAATCAAATTTGACAAAGTGAATAAAGATATCACTACTTGATACCCTCAGGATGAATAAAGCAAAAGAACAAAGAATGACAACAACAACTATAAAGGACACATGGACAAAACCAAGCACGGGTGTGGAATCGGGAGGGAGGTAGAGATGGCTGGGGTGGGGCGGGGGGAGAGATGAGGGGAAAAGGCAGGCAACTGTACTTGAACAACAATAAAATTTTTTAAAAAAGAACCAAGAGTGAAAGAGAATTTGGTTAACTTGGTAGAAACAGGGTAATACTGATTTTAAAGAAAGATCAAGCAAGAAATTTCTGATATTTACTTCCTGATACAAGTGTGGATTGGTACTGATACAACATGCCTGAATAGCAATTTGGTAATTTATATGAGAGGCCATAAAAATGCCCATTAACTTCTGATTCAGTAATTCCACACCTAAGAATTTAGAATTCCACATCCTCAGAATTTATCCTGAGGATCACTTTGGATAAAAGTTGTCAAAGATGCTCATCACAGTATTTTTGTAAGAGGGGGGAAAAGAAACAGCAAAACTCTTTGTGTTAGAGGAAGATGATGCTTAAAGTATGGTTAATTCAAATAGTGAGAAATAGAGTGATTCTTTGATGTCATCATAAATCACTCCAGGATCTTGACACATAGGTGCTAGGAAGTGGCAGAGAAGTATTACTTTACTCAGAAAATATTTGAGTGTTTTCTATGTGCAGACAATTCCAGGCTCTGAGGATTGAAGCTGTAAATAAGAGACAGATCCATCCCCTGGCCTCCTGAAGCTTATGTTCTACTGAGGAAAGGCAATTGACCAATCAGTTTTTTAAAAGGAGGTAAATGTGGACTATATCAGAGTATGAGAAGTGTTATGTATGGAGAAAAATTAATCACAGTAAGGTGGTGGGAATCTGGAGAAGGGGACTTATTTTGTAGAGGACAGCCACAGCAGTTCTCACTGATAAGGANGAAGGAGCCCAGATTGTGCAAGAGAGGCTGAGATAAACAACAGATTCTAGAACAAGTTACCGCAGCAAATGGAACAGGTAGTTCAGCTTAAAAGTTACATCCTTCCCACCATAAATATATCTAATCTCTCAGCATCAGGAGATGTGTGCACATTTTGATGTTAATTTTAATGAGGAACAGGTAGACACTGAGAGTTGAATTAGCATGGGGTACTCTGATACCTATTGGATGACTCATGGTTTTTATATATTTCCAGGTACCAGTCCGAGAGTCAGCAGTCCTGAGTCCTCAGGCCTACACTTACTGGAAAACAGTAGTATGACCTCCGAATTTCAATTCCTTATATGCAGAACAGGTGAACTATAAAATGTGATTTCTGACTTTCTCTCATTTCCAAAATAATTTTTATGTTAGAAATGTAGAATCAAATTTGACAAAGCGAATAAAGATATCACTACTTGATACCCTCAGGATGAATAAAGCAAAAGAACAAAGAATGACAAGAACAACTATAAAGGACACATGGACAAAACCAAGCACAGGTGTGGAATCGGGAGGGAGGTAGAGATGGCTGGAGTGGCGGGGGGGGGGAGAGATGAGGGGAAAAGGCAGACAACTGTACTTGAACAACAATAAAATTTTTAAATAAAGAACCAAGAGTGAAAGAGAATCTGGTTAACTTGGTATAAACAGGGTAATACTGATTTCAAAGAAAGGTCAAGCAAAAAATTTCTGATATTTACTTCCTGATACAAGTGTGGATACAACATGCCTGGATAGCAATTTGGTAATTTATATGAGAGGCCATAAAAATGCCCATTAACTTCTGATTTAGTAATTCCACACCTAAGAATTTAGAATTCCACATCCTCAGAATTTATCCTGAGGATCACTTGGGATAAAAGTTGTCAAAGATGCTCATCACAGTATTTTCGTAAGAGGGGGAAAAAGAAACAGCAAAATTCTATGTGTTAGAGGAAGATGATGCTTAAAGTATGGTTAATTCAAATAGTGAGAAATAGAGTGATTCTTTGATGTCATCATAAATCACTCCAGGATCTTGACACATAGGTGCCAGGAAGTGGCAGAGAGGTATTACTTTACTCAGAAAATATGTGAGTGTTTTCTATATGCAGACAATTCCAGGCTCTGAGGATTGAAGTTGTAAATAAGAGACAGATCCATCCTCTGGCCTCCTGAAGCTTATGTTCTACTGAGGAAAGGCAATTGACCAACCAGTTTTTTAAAAGCAGGTAAATGTGGACTATATCAGAGTATGAGAAGTGTTATGTATGGAGAAAAATTAATCACAGTAAGGTGGTGGGAATCTGGAGAAGGGGACTTATTTTGTAGAGGACAGCCACAGCAGTTCTCACTGATAAGGAGTCTTTCAGTAGAGACCTGAGGCAATGAGAGGGTGAGACATGTACAGGGTGGGACAAAAGTAGATTTGCAGTTGTTCGTATAGAAAATAATGCAATAATTAATAAATAATAATACAAGAATGAACTCCATGTTTTACAAATTCACAACTGTAAACCTACTTTGGCCCCACCCTGTAGATATCCAGATTCTAGGTAGAGGGCTCTGAAATTTCAGAGCAATTTTAGGGGCTCTGAAATAGAAGAACATTTGGTATATTCACGGAACACGGCAGTCAGTGAGTCCAGCCTGGGTGAACTAGGGCAGGAGATGAGTTTGAACAGATGGAGTGAATGCAGGCTCTGTGGGGCCCTGTGGGTCACTCTAAGGACTCTGAACTTAATTAAACCAGAAATTAACTCATCAATCTTTATTGAGCCCTCCTTGTGAAACCTAATATTGGAAGACGAATAGGCAGTTTATATTATTTCTTGCTAAAACAAACTCCCAGAATACTTTTCTATCTCTTGGCTAGAAAGGTTTTTTTTTCCTTAGTATTTAATTAAATACACAAAAGAGTAAAAAGCTAATCGAATGAATGAACAAACCATGAGGGCTAATATCATTACTTCGAACAAACTAATATATTTTATATTGTCTTGATAAGAGCTAACCGTGAAAAGAAGTGTAAGGGGGCCTGGCGTTCATGACCTCCATCTCTGGATTGTCACGCATCTCGGAGCCTCTGTTATGGAAGGTCAAGGGAAGAGCCATCTAGTAGAATTATGAGAGATTTTTCTCAAACCGCATGCTACTAACCCTCTGACCATCATCAGCATTTCAGATTCAAGGGTAGTCTAAACTACAAGAACAGGGTCTGGGGCAGATCTGATGCCAAGAATTAGTTTAGAGATGGAAAACCTGAAGCTCATGACCAAGAGGGTCAGGCTGTTTGGCGCTCACTGAGGTTCTGGGCTCTGCTGTCATGTGGAGACCCCACTCTGATCTGGAGCTGCTGGGTGAACCTCCCCCCCAGTCATGCTTTATATGTAGATGGGAGTGACTTTAATGACAAAGGTGCCCAAGTGACAGTGTAGGCCAGCCTGAGCCCATTGCCACCACCTGGGCAAAGTCAACTCAGAGTACATGCCTACTTGTTGAGGTCCCAATAGTGACTAAAATATTAGGCTTTGCTATTTGAGCCATGGATTCAGAGTGCCTGGGACCATCCGATAAATGAGAGAAAAATTCTGAACTTTTCATTTCACTTTTTTTAAGAGTTATTCTGTAGTGTCATTTTGGGTTTGAATGTGTAGGATGATGTGTGAGTTTTCTTAATATGCTCAAGCCCAGACCCCATCATGGTATCCTCCACTGATTAAGGTAATGTTGTGGGTGGCACCTCCACTGAAGTGAAGGTTCTGATAAGGACATGGGAGAGAAACAAAGTGGGAAGGAAGGTTTTGCCATATATTCCCACTCCTACTCTCCTTTGAAGCTGTTTCCTGCTTTTGCCACGACCACTGGTGAGACAGAGATTTTACTCATCCATGTGCTGAAATCACTGTTTGTCGCAACAATTTGTTCCCCTGGCCAACACATTTATATGCACTTTACATAGGGGTGTGAGAGTCACTGCCCACAACACTGAAAAGAACAGTGTCTAGTGAGACATTCAAATATCCAGAGCTGTTGGGAGAGGCTGAACCCTTCTTGAAAGCAACTACTTTTGCACAAGTTGCCTCACAGCTCCAGCAAGGATTGGGGTTTAAATATAACCATGCAAGGATAAAGGAGGGGGGAAACTGGGCGAATACGTGAACATCCTTGAAATGACGGGCATGCTGGCAGCTCAGACTCATCCTATCTCATATGGGTAATAGCTAATTGCAGCCCACTGAGACTCAGCAGTAATTAATTAACCTAAGTAAGTGTGTCCATTAAAATCTACTATCTGCTTCTAATGGTACTTGAGAAGATATTTAGAAGTAAATATGTTCTCCTGGGTAGAATACTTTGTAAGAAAAATTTGTGAGAACCGCTCACTCACTTGAGCTTTATATAAATTCCTGGATCAATGAATTTTAACTCCTTGGCCCTTTTGTATGGAAATTTGGCAGATGTTCTAAATTCTGACTCAGATCTTTCCCTGATTCTAGGGACATTTCCTTGCTCTGGGTTCTTACAACAATTTGTATAAGCCACTCATCACATTTTATCTTGAGTGGCTTAAAACAGAACTAACTCTCCTCACTCTTACAGTAGACCTTTACCTGTGCATGTGTGTTTGCCCTGCTACCCTAACCACACATTTCTTACGGTGATACATCCTTGTACTTCTTTATTTCCTTCCTCCATCTTTCCCTTACATTTATTCACAAATACTTGAATGCCTACTAAGTATCAGAGACATTACTAGGACCTGGATATATAGGGAGGGGTAAACATGGGGTTTAAAAACAAATATAATTACAATAAAATATCTCTGGATACAAATATGAGGGGGGACCAAAAAATTCCAGAATTTATTTATAAAAAATTGTATATTTATTCTTACACGTTTAAACTTTAATCACCTTCAAAGTCCTCTCCATTTGATGCAAAACACCTATCGAGGCATTTTCTCCACTGCTCAAAAACAGTTTTTGAACTCATTAATTTGATACCTTTTAGTGCTTGTGCTATTTTTTTGTTGCACCTCTTCCACATGAGCAAAATTTTTCCCTTTGAGGACTTTTTTCTCCCAGGGAAACAAAAAAGAGTCACATGGGTGAGACTGGGTGAATAGGGAGGGTGGGGCATAGAGGGTCATGCTGTTTTTGGTCAAAAACTGCTGAGGACTCAGTGCAGTGCAGACAGGTGTGCTTGTAAATCACCCATCATGAAATGAGCAAACACATTGAACGAGTCTTCAAAAAAAAATTCACTGAAGCTGAATGCAACCTCTCACAACAACGTCAGCTGGTACACTGGTACAGATGGGTTTCTGAACACTCACCTACCGGGAGAAGCCTGCACTGCAAGAAGCCCACCCTCCAGAAGGTAATTTCATTTTTTAGAGGGTACCCCCTTGTATGGTATCACTAATGTTCACTGTATTCTATTTTTTATAGCAACAGATTTCGTAAGTTTTTTAAGTTTTAGCATTTGTACTTCCTAATCCTTTTCCTTATTCACAGCTATTCTACAGACTTTAGTGATAAAGTCAAATTATATTCTCTATGTGTTTATAAGTCAAACTGACAGCAAAGTTACAACTAAACTGACAAATTTCAGCACTCATATTGACATGTAAATGTAGGGAGACTATAGTTCTCTTAGCACTGCCAGTGGGCAGTGTTTAAGGAGAAGGCATCATTTATCTTCCTGGGGCAGCCCACACATTTTCAGAACGCAGACTATAATCCCATTATGTGGAGGAAATGAAGAGGCAAAAGATAACAGAAATAATTTTTATTAGAATTCTCACTGAAAAACAATTTAGAAAACCAGTGGAAATGAGCATAGATCAAAAGTGAATATTAAAAGAGTTCAAGGAAAACCACACATACAGAAAACAGTAAAGGTATTCACCGGCAAATCGTCAACATGAAAACAGTTCAAGTTAAAAAAATTAAATTATTAATCCAACTGAGATATTTAAGACACATATAGAAAGAACTTGCAACTAGACATTCTTTTCTTTCTGAAAGATGCCGTTGTGAGACTAACCTCAGAAGGCAGGGGAGGGCAGGAGAGAGGGAAAGAAGGGAATGGAGAGGAAAAAGAGAGAGCAAGGGAGAGAACCAGTATTTCATGAGTTTTCTTTAAAAAAAAAAAACACGCTAAATAATTTGTTAGGCACTGTTTGCATTATTTCATTTATTCCTTAAAACAACTTTGCAAAGTGTATCACTCCTACCCAATTTAAAGATAAGGAGGCCAGCGGAGTTTAAATGACTTGCCCAGGTCAGGAGGTTGGGAGTGGCAGAGAGATTAGAACCCACCTCCACTCTAAAGCCTTCCTCCTTTCCTCGGAGGGCAGGTGTTTCCAGACCACACTATTCCTGTAGGTGGAAAACAACGCTCAGTGGATTTATGGGCCCCAGGAGGTACTGATTTAGCACATCCAGTGTATACCTTTCCTGAGCTTGGGAGTAGAGCAATCTGGACCACATTTCCAAGAGGGCAAGTCTCATTAGACAACTCCTTCTCTGTTTCAGAAGAAAGACCACAACAGGAGAAAGTAGGCAGAGGAGGACTTAATGCTGCCCACCAGATCGGTAGGCTATTAAGTTTTTCTAGAGCATGTTCGTTAATAGAAAACAGAGAAACAATGTATGATAAAGAGAAATGTGCAAACCCAAATGTGCATGTAAATCAATGATTACAAAGATGAATCAACTCTTGTAACCTAGATTCCTTAGCTGTCAAAACCTAGGGATAAAGAAACTCAAAGAAACACCAAGCATGTAGCAAAGCTATACACTAAATCAGTTCTCCATCACGTGCACAGCTCCACAGGCTAATGTTTTCTATACTGATGGCCCCTTCTTAGTTGATGATTTTTCACAATGTATTTCATGGCTTCCATCCCTACATGAGACTTTATTACTATCACATAGGAATAAAAAGCCATAAAGCACTAGAGTGAATTTATCTTGGTTGGATGCAAAACTTATTTTCTTCACATGACTTCACAACCATTTCAAAGCTAACCAATCATTTCATGCTACATTACGGAACATTTTAAACTACACATAAGTGACAGGAAGCACACTTACGTTTTGACATCACAAATTAACAAGATTTCATCCTTCAACAACATTCTTAGCTACAAGGACCAGGAAACAAGACCAGGAGACACTCAGCAACACTCAACCATCGAATTGACCAAAAACAAAGGACACTGGGGAGAATTCCTGGAGAAAAGCTCATCACTTTGACATTGAACTTGGAAACACACGAGGAAAGACAGAAGACAGACAAATCACTGAAACCAGGGGATTTATTTCAAGCCTCTTGTTTCAACTTCTTCCCCAGGAAGCTTTCTTACATGCCCACAGCCAGATTTTTCATTTTGGAGCAGGTGGGGAGAGGGGAACTTAGCACTTGCACTAAGCCAGCATTAAGACTTCTACACCTAAATAACAAAAAAGAAAGAAAAAAGACAGAGAGAAAACTCTACAGCATCCTAAGAGACCACAAGCACTAACTACTCACCTACAGACCTTCACAGAGGCTGACACCATCCCCCACCCCCATATATGGAAGAAAATATCTAACTTTGCCAGAAACGACACTGTGCACTAAACCCCTCAATGATCTAAATAACTCGGGTCCAGAGCTCAAGAACATTCTTTATGCCGAGTTAAAGTGACCTTGCTTGTGGGGTTATCCATACACTTGTAAGTGGCCATACCAAAACCCACTTCTTCAGGACCTCTGAAAACTCAACGCCGCAGATTCCCATGGATTTCTGGCCTTTCAGAAATAAACTTGGAGTGCCTAATTACCAACTGTTGAAACAGGGTCCCAGACTATTGAGCTCCACTCTTTGCTTTTTTAAAAAACATTGTATTATGAAAATTCAAATAAAAGACACAAGGGCTTGAGTTTCTCATTAGGAGTAAGGTCTAAGCAAACAATTTCCGTCTAGAAGTTACTATAATGAAACCTTGGTTTATGTGAACCACAGGGAGGAGACTGGAAACAGTTAAATGAAAGGAAGTGCATACATAAATTCAATTATCATGCATGAAACATGCAAATGATTTAAGCACTACATCTGAAACTCTAGTTTATATTCATTAATCTCAGGTTGCACTTTTGAAGGAGAAAGACATGTTAATTGGGTCCAGATTAATGCACTCCCAAACCTCTCCAATTTGTTTTTAGGTGAGGGTTAAATGATATGTATTAAAATAAACACAGCTGCTCATCTGCCCCTATATTCCACCTCCCCCACTCCACCTCCATTCCCAGCTGGCTCACCTCCCCCACCACACCTCTCCATCCTCTAGGGAAAGAACTAAAGAGCCCTAACATTTTCCTTTGGCAAATACAGTGGGAAAATAACCTTGTCCCTTACTTAGCCTTTTTAATACTTTCCCTTTCCCCAGAAGGACCAAGCTCCAGAAAGAGAATAGGTTGCAAGTCAAACCCCGACAATGCCTAACTGTGGTGTCCAGGATGTGTGCACGTGGGCCCACTGGCCAGCATTTCCATGCAAAGGCATTCTTTCTACAAGCTTGGGCCTGAGTCCTTTGGCCAGTAAGTACTGAAGGGCAGTTTCAAAACGTCCTGGCACCTGCTTGCTCGGAGCCAAAGTCGCTGCAGGTTGGCATGGCAACCCTGTGACTCCGTTACTTGGGAAACCAGAGAATGGAGAGAAAACTTGGGGTTTCGGTTGCTGTTCTTCTGTGGCACACTCTGCTAGCAGAAACTAGCCTAGAGCAGAGGGCACCCAAAAGGTCTTTCCAAAGATCACCTTGCTTTCCTCTCCCTCCTCCCTGACAAATGATACTTAAAATAAGCTTTCTTTTCTTCCTCATGTATTGGCATCATTAGTGTGGGACACGAGCAAATAACATGTTCTTGGAAGAATTTTATCTCTCGAATAATGAAACTTTAAAGAGAGTAAAAAACCTTCAACATTCTTTTCTTGGTTTCTTGGACCTGACTTCTAGAACAATAAAACAAAGGCTGGGACACAGAGGCAGGACGGAAGGGGTTCTCTCTGTAAGAACAGCCATCAAGGAGTTAAACCGGGCACCCCCCCACCCCAAACAAAAAAAGAGGCCTTCAAACTAATTTCACACTGCAGGTGATGTTTAATTTGAATTATATTCTTCCCAAAGGGAAAAGGTTAGTCTCATCACTGGGCTTATATCCTCCACCCCTTTCGCCTCTCGCACGAATTGAAAATTCAGATTGACCATTCATCATGACACGACACATTCTTTTTTTCCTGGTCCAAAAAAATCAAATGAAAGCCTGGGACCACATCTGAGAACCCATTGGCAGGCCAATCCTCCCGACCGACGTGCACAACAGAGAGAAGACAAGAACGAGGACACATACATACACAGAGACGGGAATCACTGGACAGGCACTCACAGTGAAGCACACAAATGCGTACAGCTTTTAACAGTCATTGGCTCAGACAGCCTCTTCTTCGCCTCAACTGATGTTTGCATCTTTGCAAATGTAAAATTAGTCATGGTACATAACAACAAGGACGAGACTGACATTAAATCTGTCAACACCCTGACAGATGCTCTGAGCACTCTTTAGTTAGGAAACACACTTAGGATAGTCATCATTCCTAAAAGAAAAAAAGTGATTATATGCTAGCCAAACCCTACGTACAAGCTAAAGATATTCACCTCATGAAGCCATTCCTCAACTAGCCCCTTGGCACTTGCTGGAATTATTCGTAGCACGAGCTCCACTTTCTCATTTTCTGCTGACTCCATGTGAGTAATTTCTTTCTCATGATTAAAAGTGAGCTTGGCAGATCCTTCAAAGCGTGGCTTTAGGTGTGGTGGGGTTCCGAGAGCACCCTTTGTCTACAGCAGGTTGCCAGTAATTCACTGGTGGACCGGCAGGCCAGAGGAATATTCACACACCTACAATGATTTTTAAAAAATGCAACCTTTATAGATATCTTTATATAAACGTATTTTTACATTGAAACATGCAGCTGACAGATGAAATGAACTGTTTACCTTGGAAAAGAATAGGCAGGCTTTTCTCTTCCAAATAATCACTCCGGCCTTTCTGAATGTCATCCAAAAGCGATTCTGCCTCCTTCGACTTATCCAGCATCTGAGGCTGTGAGATAACCCTGGTAGCACTGGCCTCCTTCCCTGGCCCCTTCATTATTAGCCTCCTGGTGGGTGAGATAGAATACAGTGAATGTAATAACCGCACTTCACACAACAGGCTCGCTCTCTCTTTTAAATTGAAAATCCCCTTATTACAAAACAAGGGGTGTTCTTTTTCTTCTACCTTTAAGTAGGACTGCCACATTCATTGCTTTTTACAAAAACGCAGCTGCTTTTTAAGCTACAGATAAATAGAATCTGCTAGGCGGTAATTCGACTCAGTCTGAATGCATTATTTTCTAAGACATTTTGGCGAAAGGCTTTTTTATTATAAACTGGAATGAACAAGGAAAGTCCTTTTCTCTTCTAATTATGAATGTGTTTTGTTCCCTACTATTAAGCTACAATGTCAGATTGATCTTCTTCTTTTCCTTCTTTTTCTGCAGCCAGTTCAATAAATCATCATTTTTTTCTCATGGAAAATTAGAGGGCCGATGATTAAGTCTTCATGAACTCCAGTAACAAAAATAAAAATAGCACAAGGAAGAAGCAAATACAAATGCTGTAGCCACAAACACAGACAGTGAGGTGACCTCCGGTGTCCAAAGCAATGAATCCTGTTTTGACACAAAAAGTTAAGATGGGGGAGAATTTACTTGTTAATCTCCTTTTAATAAAATGAAAGTTTTCCAGGCATTTTCACAAAGTTGATCTTATTCTGTTTACTCAGCTGAACAAGAAAAAAAGCACAATAAAACCATAACAGTTCAAAAAAGAGTGCCCGAACCCCTTGCGCCTGTTCACTTTGTCCGTTATGGGTGAGAGCTGGCAATCTTACCAGTGGCCCCTCACGTCTGCAAGCAATGCCGTGAAGAAGCACAACAGAAGAGGAAACACCGTGAGGAAGAGTATTCGGTCTGAATTTCTGCTCACATCACTTGAATGCCAAAGACAAACACTAAGCAAAATGGTGAGTTCCTAATAACACCAAAAGGCAGTGTAGAGACTCCACTAGTCTAGGCATTGGTTTAATTTTGATCCCATTGTTGATACTTCTGACTATACCATTACAATAGAACCCGGTGGCGATGCACCATGTCCATATGGATGTATTGCCTTGTCAAGGGGAGGAAATCCCACAGGGGGTCAGCAGGGTTCCAATTAAGGGAAAATAAATGCTGCCGCAACCCTGACAATAGGTGGAGATTGTCAGTATATCACGGCAGCACAGGCAGTTGCCCACCCCTAAATCTACGGATTGAAAGCCCAGGCTGTCATTCCCTTCCCTCAGCTGCAGTGGAAAGCAAAGCGTTGAAGATGAACTTGTGTGGCAGAGAGTTTCAAAGTGATTCTTTTCATTTGTTTATATTACTTTATTTCCAATTAGGCAGACCAGTGGGAATCAAAGGGGCCTTGTGCAAACATAAAGAACTCCATACTGAGATTAAATGCATATACATTCAAGGGAGAGAGAGTTTGGCATGTTTCCACCTAAAGCCTTTCCTGCAGATCTGTTTGAAGTGTTTAAAAGGAGAATATTTATTACAAGTGAGATGCTTCCAGATTTTCTGAACACCCGCTCTAGGAAGAGATACCTCCACAGTGAATGGTGGTGACAGAGCTTTGGAGATTCTACCACTGCTTAGATTTGAATCCATTTTCTGTCCTCTGATATGCCTGGGACCAAACGAGGCCCCATCAGGTTGCTGGGCTCGGCATCAGAGACTAAGTGATGCTGTAGCAACAACACAAGAAGCCCAGTTCACCTTCAATAAACAACAAGCCCTTCACGGAGAAACACATTGAAGTGAATTAAGCATCACTAGAAGAGCGAAAATGGAATCCTTACGCATCGATCTCTCCATTGAGCTAAGGCCTCAATAACAAGCCTGCTTTGGCAATGAGGAATGTTTGTTTCTGTAATATTGATATGGGAGGCAAACAGAAGAAAAATATTTTAGGTGTGTATTCAAAGGAATTTAATTTCCTAGATGTCCCGATTTACTGAGAACAGACTGACAGCTGTCAGAGCAGAGGGGGCTTGTGGGGCTGGGTGAAAAAGGTGAAGGGTTAAGGGAAAAAAAAACTCTCCTAGAGATAGACAACACTATGATGATTACCAGAGCAAAAGGGGGTGGGGGAGGTAGAAGAGAGTACGGGGGGATAAATGGTGATGGAAGGAGACTCGATCTGGGGTGGTAAATACACAATACAATCTACAGATGCTGTGTTACAGAACTGTACACCTGAAACCTATATAATTTTAGCAACCAATGTCACCCTAATAAAGTGCATTAAAATAAAAAAAGAGATAGGTTTTATTGGCCTCGGCTTTCCTCAGTCCATCTTTCACCCTGGTAAATCATTAACAGACAAAAGCCACCGTAGAATCTTCCGCCACCTGTACTGTTATTTTACAGTAATAAAAGTTACCTTGTATACAGTGGTGGGCGAAAGTAGGTTTATAGTTGTGAGTAGGCAACACACATTGTTTGTTCTTGTATTATTGTTTACTCATTATTTTCCCTACTAACCACTGTAAACCTACATTTACTCACCTCTGTAGTGGTAAGGTAAGCTACCAACCAAAACTCTTGGCCCTTATTAAATTTTGAAAGTAATTAAATAAGTCACTCTATGGAAAGCATCTCTGAGGTGACAGAGAAGAGTGTCCTCCCACTAAACACACAGCGGGACAGTGCTTCGACAACTTGGCCTCAATTCATTCTCTCCTTCAAAGAAGGAGAAGCAGTGTAAGAAGAAAAGAGGAGGTGATGGAGGAGGAGGTGTCGAAGACCCACCGAGTACAACAAACAAGTCATTTTCTTCCTTTCCATGTGAAAATAATTCTCTCCACATCGTATCCCTGCCACTTACAAGCAAACTCAGTTTTAACCACTCTAAAAGCCTCACTCTGAAGGAGACTGCGCCTGTCTTAACAGGATTCCATGACGATTAAGTCAGGCTACTGTGAGTTTTCTACGATACCCTGGTACACAGCAATTGTACCCAAGAAGGAACCTTCATGTGGACATACGCATACCTGCCCTAACAACCTATCAGGTGTACTGTTGCTCCATTTGAGGAAAACCAGGCAGGTGAGAAAAAGCATTATTCTGCATTGCAAATATTGGGGAGATCTGATGATGCACCAATGCCTAGTCCGTACTGGAAAAAAGAAAGAATGTCAGCTAACCATACCCAGGTTCTCAGAAGACCTCATTGGTGCTGTGGCTCTATGTTTAAGAGGAACTGAATTTTCAATCCTGAAAAATAGCAACTTCAAGAAACACTCATATCCATAAACATACTTTCTGTGCCTCCTTTGAACTCCCATTGTTTTGTTTTTAAAAACAAAAAAGATAAACTGTGTTATCAATATATTTTTCAGCATAAGTACACAGCCATCCTCAATATCCATAAAGAATTGGTTCCAGAACCCCTCCCCCAACACACACACACACACACACACACACACGAATACCAAAACCCACGATGTTCAAGACCCTTATATTAAACAGCATAATATTTGCATGTAACTTAGGCACATCCTCCTATTTGCCTTTATTACTTACATTACCTGATAAAATGCAAATACTACTGTATAAGTAGTTGTTATAGTGTATTGTTTAGGGAATAATGACAAGGAAAAAAAAAGTCTGCATGTCTTCAGTACAGATGCAACCATCGTAAGCCTAAATACATAATACAGGTCAGCAACGACATAACCTTTTCTTCCAAATATTTTTGATAATGTGGTTTGTCAAATTCATGGAGGAGGAACTGTGGGTATGGAGGACCAATGGTGCGGCTTTTTTAAGGAAAAAAACACACTGCTGTAAAATTTTAAAAGTCTGCTTTTCATGTTTTTCCTTCTAAACTTATTTTCTGAATTGGGTTGTTTGAAACTATCTCACTTTTACAAAGCCAAATATCTAGGATGATCAAGCTTGCCAAGGATTGTCCGGGCACATACAAACTCTCAGAAGGGCAACTTCAAAAAAGATTTCCTCCTCCCGGTAGCTGTTTGCCCGGGAAGGGAGAGGCCCTGGAAAGAGGTTCCAAGCTCCACTGACCACAGGAACTTCCAGCCAAGAATCTAATCACTGCTGCGGGACACAGCACAAAGGCAATGAATGGGAGCCACAGAACAGTGTGTTGAATGTGGTGTGTCCTACAAATGAGGAAACACACATATCTTCCCCGAATCACATTCAGCGTGGGGATGCTCGAAATATGAAAAGCAAGAAAAGCTTTTTAGCTCCTCGCCAAGGCTTCCCGACGTCCAGCACGTTGTGAGGTCAAGAAATGTGTCCTCGGCTTCTGTTTTCTGTTCCCCTTCAGAGAGCATGGTGAAGAATGGAGCCTGTTAGCACGCCACACTTGGCTGACTCCCATCCTCACTGGGGGAGTGGGTCCATTGCATTTGAGACTCACAGAAGGAAAAACCCAAATCAATTTAACACGAAATAAATTCACCTATTTTTGCTTCTTTAACATTCTCCAAAGTGCCCATGGTATAGTTAAGTTGAAAGAGTTTTATATAATGAAGACTATTGAGGCATAAATCACATAGGTAAAAACTAGGATGTAAGAAGGAGGTGCAATCTAAAAGCTAATTAAATTCAATAAGGGCGCTCCAAAGAGAATATGCCCACTGACCTTCCTATGCTAATATTTTGTTTTAGACGGGACAATGGTAAGGGGTTGTAGATTCCACAGTACAATCCTTTAGTGAATCCTAAGGAGAAAGGAAAGAGATTAGATGTATGGATTTCTGTGCTGAATGGATGCCAGAGCCAAGATGCAAAGAATAGATAAGCTTGAGATTTGGAGGAACTAAATTTGAAGCCAGCCAGTAAAACGGATTGAACCTTATTACCTCTAGTCACTGAGAAATTCCCGAGACAGTTGGATGCAATTTGAAAAGGTCAGAAAAATATTTCCTGCACAGCATTACTGCTTCATGGTTTAAGGGTGCACATTTGTGAGATGCCAGCTCTAATCATTTTTATTGACTTTGCTTTCCAGAGACAGACAGACAGTCTGGGAGGCAAGACCAGTAGATAAGAGAAAGGCAATCTTATAAACGAAAATCTCTCTTATTTTTGTTCTCTTTTTCACTTGTGACCGTGAAAAATCCCAAGTCTGGCCCATTGGAGGGGAAGCTACAGCAACTTCACTGAAGAATGACAGAACAGAAACAAAACACAGGGAAGCTCTAATGCTAACACTGCTGTTTCCTCTTAATTGCTATTAATTTAGCCTTAACTATATGCTAGACCTTGTGAAAGGTAAATGATGCTACACCTTAACCTGAGTGTGACTATTTAAAGTGAAACACCGTCAAATACATCTGGGTATAGGTATTCATTTATAGGTATCGTCAGCATTTCCTCCAAGGGATGGCTTCATAACAGAGAGAAAACCCACAGGAAAGGATAAAAATTAAATAAAACATAATGATATACTCAAGATAGTGTCTTAGTGAAAGCTCTATTATGATTAGAACCATTCCAAATACAACATTTTTTTTTTCTTTTCACTGTGACTTGTACATAGTAAGAACCTTTGTTACATTTGTGGATCTTTTTTTTTGGCATGCAATTAAGAGTCAAAGCCGACTTTTCTATACAGAATGGCATGACCCATTCTAACCCTGCAAAGGTTTAATTAACACCTGGCTTTTCTGTCTTTGAGGAGCCAGGAGTTTTGGAGGCAAACACAAGCCTATTTATTCTTCTCTTGTTTAACAGCAAGGCTGAAACTTTTTAATGGCCTTGAGATCCAACTGTAGGCTCTTATGAGATGTTCTGACTTCATCAAGATGGCCTGGCCGTTTACTAGGGCTTTTCAACCAGCAAGATGGCTTTTTTCTATAGCAAACCTAATTTCTAAGCAATCCCACACTTCATGAAATACAGGACTTTCAAATTGCACCCTGTAATTAACAAGGCCACCACGAGGCAACATAATAGCTAATTACAAAATAGCTTTGATAATATTGGGTATCCAAAAGACAAGTGAAAAAGCCAGCTCATTAGATAGACATCTGAATTCTTGAAAGTGAGGGTAAAAATAGCTAGCTTGTAGGTGACTTTTGTCTGTCTTAAATATTTGGTATTGATTAGATACAAGTAAAACCTGGTGGGTTTTAACATTTTTCATTGTGTATAGCAGCTTATATTTAAAAGAACAGAAAAAGGTGTTTAATATCTTTGTGATGGTACAGAAGCTTCAGTGAACCACACTGAAAACCCATGCTTTTTGGCATTTTTATTTCATGGCCCTGTGTTACTAGCAGAAAGAGTACCCGATGTGTTACTTTTTGATTTCTAAGTTCTCTGCAGGAAAAAACAATTTGAGCCTTTCAATTTGAACCATTAATGTTGTTAATAACGATGATAACCCTAGAAGTACTATTATGAGTAAAAATAATGATAACGGAACCAGTGGCCATTAGTTGAGCATTTACTAGGTGTGGGCACCATGCAGATGTAGCACATCATTTAATCCTCACAGCCAAGTTAAATGAAGCAAATGGAATTTTGTGGTTCCCATAATGACAAGGAGGCCAAGAAACTCATCTAGGTCAGAAAACTGTTAGGTAGTTACGTGAGACACAAATCCCAGCTTCTCTGAATCTAGTCCCTATTATTTTAAAGCCATGTGCCTTTAACAAAGTTCATGGTCAGTGCAAGGCCCGGGAGTGCTACTCCTCTCAAAGTACGCAGCATTTCTGGAGTCGTGTTGAAGGAAATTTCACTACTCACACAGCCCGAGTCCTGCGCACCCAGTGTTTGCTGGTCATCCACAAAACCCAGCCACCTCTGGAGCTGTGGGCTAACAGCGCTTTCTAGATAGTATTTCCTGTCCTCGTGGAATTTAGTTCATGAAGACAATAATATATTCATAGCAGCCTCGTTAATCAGATTGCATGGTTCACCTACACCTAATAAATTTGGATCTAATTGTACGCAAATTGCTTTTCTATTTGAATTATCTTTAAATTATGTTCAGAGAAGAGCAAGAAGAGAAAGTTTCTTCTTAGCTGGGACTGCCTTAAGATTGGCTGCTCAACATTCAGTGAATCCTCCAAACACAACTTTAAAAGGGAAAATATGTAGCTATTTTGTTATTGTCACAGGCAAGTAAGTCGAATGGAAAGAAAACAATGTTGGGTCACAACCCATACACTGTTACAGATCTTTTATTTCCAGAGCATATACCAAACATAGCCAGGTTTCAGCAAAATGTTATTTTCCGCTTAGGTGACAATCCTGTGTTCTAACTAATTTACCCAATGTACCCCTGGCGAAGATGCTCCCTCTCTGAAGAGAGGCGATGCCGGACAGTGTTGAAACGCTGCTGGTCACCAGCTCCAGCACACGTTGTCCAGGAACCTGTCTGCACGGGGGGTAGTTTACTTGCCAGGCCCCCTTTCAGAAGACCGTTCTTCCAGCCCCGAATGCGAACTCTCCTAATGTCGAAGCTCCCTTGGAGCTCAAGAGGCATTAAAATGCAATAAGAGGGGAAATAGCAGCAGCTGGGCTGTACTCCTTGCGGAGTGAAGCACTGTTGAGGTCTAAAAGTGGGAGCACTTCAAAAATAGGAACGGAATTAGGTGCAGCCACTAAAAGGTGGAGAGAGGAATCGGTAAGGAGGAGGGCAGAACCCACAATGCACTTAAGTCTGGAATGTGAACCCCCCACGGCTTCTGATTCCTTGATTTTCTTAAGCAGGACAAAGAACAATACGGGGGAGTGAGAAATAGGGGCCTTTTCTCTGCACCCCTGAAATGTGTGGGAACAAAAGGAGTCCAATGTTTAACCAAGTGGGAAATGTAAAAAAACTTTCCAAGTGGTCTAAGTTCTGCTATCTTGTGTCAAGGAATCCATTTTCCGTTATCTCCAGTCTTGGTTATCTTCAAAAGAAGATGGCTGAAAAAAGTATTTTTAAGGCAGGTTCATTGCCTAAGTTCTACATTTTTTTCTTTTTTAAATTGCAATCTGCTCTCAAAACAAATTACCACCTCATAAAAATTTTTCTCTGTAATAAAAAAGCTGGAAGAAGACATCAAGCAAACTCATTAATGAAGTTCTTTTTCTTTTTTTCTTTACCTGATTTTTTTCGGTAAGCAGAGACTCAGCTTTAGGCATTAATATTATTAGAATTAAGTTTCTAGAAATGATGCTAAGAAACAATGACATACAATTAAAACAGTATTTATAGCAATAGAAGCAATTAACACACCTCAGAAGCTGCGGGGAATGAACATAGCCTTCCCTTTCTCCTCTCTGGATCCAACATTGAAATTGAGCAATTTCTAAAAACCTATTATTAGATTATTATTTTAATTATTCTTCCAACATTTCAGGGTCACAATGTTAAATGCTTTGTGTACCTGCTTAAGAGGATTTGGGGTAGCACAAGAACCCAAACGCTACCCTCATCCATTTTCCTTGAATTATAGGAATCTCCAGAGCATATTCTTTCTTACATGGGAAGAGAGTGTGGCTTAAATTTTTCTGTATAATTTTCAAAATCAAATTTAAAAGTTTTCATGAGAGATGATCCTCCCTGGTGGGTGATATGATGCATAACCTAAGGGGAAACATGAAAATAATTAGCATAACCATATTAGCATATAGATGCCTTTGAAATAATAAACAGCAGAAAACCAAAATGCTTTTATCCCCAAAAGAAAGTTATGAGAAAATATAAAATTAACGTTCACTTCTCCCTGGCCTGAAAGCCAAGCAGAATATTCTCCTTTAGTGAGGGGTGGAATGACCCGGGGGATGGAAAGATGACCCCCAAACCAACTCTCTGTTGCTCCGTACCTCAAGATCAACATTCTCTGTTCGCCCTTTACCCCCCGCCATCCTGTTCTCTTTTAAACAGAAAAAGTCCAAAGACAAGCAAGTGTTTTCCTTTTAACTTCTCTAAAAGCCAACACCAAATAAATGGATCTAATATCCTCTTTTTCTTTTTCTTTTCCTTCCTTTAGCTAACTTTCTGTCTTTCCCTGGGTAGCAAGAGAAGTGCTGGGCTTGGTCATTCAGTTACCAAGAGGATGGAGGAATCTCAGTTGAAAAGTGGGCTTAGTGTTTGGTAACAATGGACCCTGAACAGCACTGATTCTTTTCATATTTCACATTGGTGCCGCCTCTCATGGGAGCGAGCTGGCACGTGGTGGTGTGATCGGAAGAATAAGGTCTTTGGAGTCGAGCCTCATTTAAAAATCTGCTCTGGGTCACCCTGGCAAAGTTCACGACACACAGTTCCATTTTTCTCTTCTACAAAACAGTGACAGTGTGGTCTACTTTTCCGGGTTGTCATGACAATTAGAGGTTATAGATATAAACCACCTGCAATATGGTGGGTGCTCAGTAAAGGTGATTCTGGGATTTGGTAAGCCTACTTTGTACCCTACTTATGTGGTGAATGCATGCCCAGAGACATTTATTAACAACAGATACCACGAAATACGATGTTTTCGTCTGGCTCCATGGTGGTATGAGATTATGAAGGTGGTAATATAAATTGTACTGGAAATAATAAAGTAAAAAATATATAAAGTTCCTTATGGAAATATTTTGTCTCATGACACCAAGGGCAGGGGTTTAATTTTAAATCTGGGGCCACAGACAGAAACCCATGAATATTTTATGCGGTTCTAAGGAAGTAAGGATTTGCCAAACACACCTTAAATTAGCTGACACAGTGAATTCCCTGAACGAGCCCAATGTTAAAATGCCAAAACACAGTCAGTGTCTCGATACCTAGACACCATCTAGATTATTTTAGATCTTTTAATATTTAGTTATTTTTACTGGCTGTCAATACAGCATTTAAAACACTAAGATTGAGTTCTTTGGCAATGATACCACCTGGTTTTCTCAAGTTGTTTTCAACTTCGAACTTTTGTTGGGTGCTAATTAGTTCCTTAGCAAACATTGTGTGTTTTGGTTTATGACCTCATACTCTTTCTGTGGAGCACAGGCCTCAAACCTGTCCTTTAGCATATAATACCTACTTTTATGTCAACAATTACATGGCTGGCAAATAATACCCATCAATTTCTGGAATGTTTATATTGCCTCATCAGTACCTAGCATACTGCTGACAGAGTTATGAGATTGGATTAGAGTGGGGACTAAGAAAGAAAAACCCTGAAACGTACGTTCTCTGAACAAATATGCTACTTAACTGAGTTTGCAATGAGCATGTTACTGAGAAAGTTTTGGCTGCTTTGCATTAATACAAAATATTCATCTAATGTTTCCCCTTTTCTGTTAAAACTTAAATCAGTAACTGTAGGTCTTGAGACAGACATCATTCGCACATCCTTCCTGCTCAATGTCCTTTGATCCTTATCTGTTTTCTCTGCTAGGACTAATAGGGCTCTAGTTCATTACACATTTGAACTAGAGGCCAGTTTTGTTCTGTTTTGTTTTTTTTTTTAAGTTTAGAAAGATACACACCAGTAAATAAGAATCAAAGCTGGGTTTCTTTGGCTTGTGGGATTTGAAAGTATTTTGATTGCCTGCATGCCTTCTGAGAGCGGTTCCTTCTGGTTATGCCAGGAAAGGGCTAGTCTCACAAATCAAATAAATGCAGGGTCTGGCACCAAAAAAAGCCTCCTTTTTATTACAAAATCATAATCATGTAATTCTGTAGCATAACAATATCACACCCAAGCACACCTTATGACATTTCAGGTGACATGTTCAAATTAAAACTATAAATGAACCACACCCATGTTATTATCCTACCAACCACACTCGAGCAGGCGCTACTTTTCCCGGGCCCTGTACACATGTGCAGAAAAGCTACGCGTATACAAAGCTCTACTGGTGACATGATAGATAAGGTGACACATGTTCTCTTCTGCAATCCAAAAAGGATTCAAGGCTCTAATAATTCGTTCCCATAAGGATAGCCTGACTTCTTACAGGTTCTCCTTCTAATGCTAATGATGGTCAGATGTTTTCAGAGTTTAAAATTATTTCAGATGAATAGCCAGGCATCCCAGGCAGCCTGTCTTCCTGCGATCTCTAAAATATTTTTTCTGTTTTATTGATGTTTGCAATCATTCTTCCCAAAGTTTCTGCTTTCAGATCTTGAAGTCTGTTAGAGCTTGATAAAAATAAACAATTTAGGTCAACCTCCATTGCTTATTTTTAAAATTTGAGTAGAATTTTTTTTTAAATAAGGCTAATAACAGTACTACTTCATTGAGGCTTTTTTTAAAAAGAAAAAACATGTTATTTATTTTTAGAGAGAGGGGAAGGGATGGAGTAAGAGAAGGAGAGAAACACCAATGTGTGGTTGCCTCTTGCACACCCTCCACTGGGGACCTTGCCCACAACCCAGGCACATGCCCTGACTGGGAATCAAACCAGTGACCCCTTGGTTTGCAGGCTGCCACTCAATCCACTGAGCCTCACCAGCCAGGGCAGGTGATAGAATTTTTGTTCATTTGTTTTATATATGGTCAAAATACACTTTTCTTTACTTCTACTGCCACAAAATAGTCAAAGTCACAAAAATTTACTTTTACACTAACATTACCTTGATTAAAAACAGACATGAGACAGTAAATCTTCTTAACACACACACACATACATTTTTCATGTATTCTCAACGATTAAGAAAACAAGCTAGCAAAAACAGTCATGTTCACCTACCTAAGATATAAGCTCTTCAAGGATGAAGATGAAGATGAGATTCCAATCTGGGATCTATAATGTGATGTAGACTGAAGTTTTACCATCCCAAAATCTGCCTTTTGAGATATCGACTTTAAACTGGTTATTAAGAAACAAAAGAAGCAAAAAGAATCTTAAAACCTTCCCTCCTTACCTGCCTGAAGACTTCAGTTAGAAAAACCTCCTTAAAGGAAGGGAGCATCACCTTTGCCTCAACATATAAACTGAATGTGGCAGACAGGAAGAAATCCAGGCAAGGCTATTGCACTCCCCTCTGTGTCCCATTGTTTCTGGGGGGCCCAGCAAGAATTCCTTCACCACCTGTTTGCACTTTCTCATCTACCTGTGAATCGCCTGTTTTCCTTTTGAAATCCCACCCTTACCTCCCTCTCCTTTACCCAGAATGGCATATAAATCTCAACTGCCCAATGTGTCTTCTGGTCTCACCTCTTATGGCACCCAGCGTGTACATTCGTAGTAAATTTTGTGTGTTTTCTCCTGTTATCTTTCTCCTGCTGATAAGATTATTAGCTCAGCCAGAAACACTTAGCAAGGTGGCAAGAAAGTTATTTTTTGACCCTCCAAAAATGGAAAAGTAACAACAGCTAATTGATAATAATGACGGAGGCACATCTCTTTAGTTTTACATATATCATCCTCTTCCACCTCCCACTTCCCCTTGTGCCTGCAATGAGTAAGCACTCAGCATCTCACCCACAGATCAATCTTTCCTGTTATCTGGAATGTTTTGTCACCTGGTGACGTTGTTTAAATAAGAAACTGGCATATTCCCATTTCTCATCCTATCCAATGACACAAATAATTTGTAAAACCCACCCATCTCTTCTTCAGCTCTAAAACTGTCAAGACATGTGAGCACTTCTGTGAAATCATAGTAACGTTGCAGTACTAGAACCATTAATGAGCAGAAGGCGGCTCATCCTGACAATTTTTTTTCCTCATCTCATTCTATGATCTGAGTAACCAAGATGTCCTTCATTAGGTAAATGAAGGAATAAACTATGGTACATCTAGATGGTGGAATATTATTCAGTGTTAAAAAGAAATGAGCTATCAAGCCATGAAAGACACAGGGGAATCTCAAAGAGACCCTCCTAAGTGAAAGAAGCTAATCTGAAAAGGCTCCACACTGTTCAATTCCAACTATATGACATTCTGGAAAAGGCAAAACTATGGACACAGGAAAAAAGACGCAGTGCTTGCTGGCGGTGGCTGGCAGGGAGGGATGAATAGGCAGAGCACAAGAATTTTTAGGGCAGTAAACGGTTCTGTGTGCCATTCGAATGGTGGATATATGTCGTACATGTGTCCAAACCCACAGGATGTACAACAGCAAGAGTGAAACCTCCAGTGAATCATTGACTATGGGTGATCATGATGTGGCCGTCTAGGTGCATCCTTTGTAACAAATGTGCCATTATGGTGAGTGATGCTGATAATGGGGATGGCTATGTACGTGTGAGGGCAGGGGGGTGTATGGGAAAATCTCTACCTTCCTCTCAATTTTGTTAGAAATCTAAAGCTGCTGTAAAAAAGGTCATAACCCACCCTACTTCTGGCCTTGGAATATTAAAATCCTGATGCAAAAGCAATTACTCCCAGCCTCGCACCCTGGTTTACCTCCTTGCCTTTCTGTCTGCTTGAAGAGTTGGATGTCAGTGTCTGTGAACCCTTTCCAAAGTCAGTAACTAGAGGGTAGAGGGGAAGAGACATAGGGGAGAATGTCTACTACTTTCGTTAAGGTCAAGTTCAATAACTCATTATTTCAAAAAAGCTTCTCCAAAATTTGGGCTCTGAAGGTGGGGCATGCCTGCGGGTGTTATTAAAAATTCTCTGCTGAGTAATTGCACAAATCTCCCATTTATCATTGTGATGTACCATCTGAGAATAGGACTCTTAATCCCAGATCTCTCCCACACAGGCAACATGATTCGTGTCCTCTCTACTTCCAATGTCAACTCTGAAGTGCTGTGGGAAGGAGAAAACATAAGGGAAGTGCCTTAAAAGCTACAACATAGTCTGTAAATATAGAATGTTTTTTGGAGATACTCTTATCATGGTGATGACAACGATGATGGTAATAACTGTTCGATGAAGACCAGTTGATTTCATAGTATACAAAAAGGAAGTTATGAGGAAGCAGACTAGAGACGATATGATTACAAAGTCCAAGAAAATAATATAAACATATCATTTTGTTTAACTGACCCTAAATGGGAATAATCATGGTCTTATCCAAAAGGTCTTGTAAAAATTTGATTTCTCTAACTTTCTCCCAATGTATAAAAATATATTTATAGGCAATTGATGCCTAATAATAGATGCTCTTTATTGAGCATTTTTTTTACCATGTGCTAGTATTGCTAAGCATTTTGCATGAATTATCTCATTCAGTTAGTAGGGGCAGGAAGTGCCATACTAGCATATTAGGTACTATCAAGATTGTATAGCATATAAATACATATTATATAAAAGGAATCAATAAAATTATGTGAACTCCCAATAAAGCAATTTCATTTTTTCCACCCTCTCACTCTCCCTCACTCTCCAGCTATTTCATTTTTGAATGGAATTCCATGGAACTGATAAATTAAGGAGAAGAAAAGATGTAGGAAGATAGATGTGGGCTCCTGAACTGACTGAAGGAGGCGTCACCGGAATGAACTGGTAAAATGATACTGTTGTCCGGTTGGACAATAGGAAAGGTTCCAGGAAGATGGGTAATGAACATAATTCTTCGTCCTAGTGAAGACACAGTTCTTCTGGCTACGGCACACTGTTCCTCAGCACACAAACGAACCCCTGGAAACCGCGCCATTCTCCTGAAGATTTATGTGCCAGTGGTAACACTCTCCACACACTCTGCTCCCTGACTACCTCTCTATCTGGAGGTGATTTTCAACAATTTGCAGGTGATTTACGATTCTGTTTTGGCTTCTCTATTTCTTCTGGGACACACCTGGGACAAAGCCTGCACCGCAATGGGAGGTCTGTGCTCAGGTACAGAAACCAATCTTTAGTATCAGCTTAACCAAACCCAATCAGGCAGGCATATTTGTTGCTAAAAAGTTGTATAATATGTTTTGACTTCAAATCTAAATTTGAACCTTCTGTGGCCACTTCTGTGTGTCAGTAAGAGTGAAACTGGAGGAACCATGGGTAAGGCAAGGTGGAGTCCCCAGTACCAATGTTTCCATCCAGCTTGACAGTATTCTGTGGGCTTATTAACACATTTTTAGCTAGCATTTATCATCTAGTCTGTCTTCTTTTCCATTTTGCACAGAAGATCAAGTAGGCAGGCAATTCAATGAAGAGAGTAACAGAAAATAGTAAAAGTGATTGCCTCTTTAGATTCCTACTTCTCAGAGTTAAATAGGAGCAATCGCCATTGCACTACCGGGTTGAACTGAATAGCATATTTAATGAGCCAGTCAGAGAAAGACAAGTGTCATATAATTTCACTCATATGTGGAATCTGGTGAACAAAATAAACTAACAAAATAGAAACGGATTCATAGATAGAGAATGGATTCGTAGCGAACAGAACTGACAGCTGTCTCAGAGCGGATGTGCGATGCAAGGCTGGGTGAAGAAGGTGAAGAGATTAAGCAAGAAAAAAACCACCTCATAAACACAGACGAGAGTGTGGTGAACATGGTGGGGAGTAGGGGGAGGTAGGAGAGGGTAAATGAGGGCTATTGGGGGACAGAAGGAGACTTGACTTAGGGCAGTGAATGCAAAGTACAATATACAGATGATGTATTATAGAATCATACACCTGAGACCCACATAATTTTGTTAATAAACTCACCCCAACAAATTCAATAAAAAAGAATATACCTCCAAACTCATAGATGATTTTTGTTCATTGAAAGGGCGGACAACTTCCTGAAATAACTGATTTTCCAATCTCGGAAGCCACATTTTAAAACAACCCGTGAGATATAGAAGAGCAAGCAGATGACTCTGAATTTTGGTTCTGTCATGTCCCAGTGTCTGTGCTTCCCCTCCCCCATCCACAAAACAGGGAGAATAACACCCCCACACCGGAGGTTTTTGAGAGTCCTTAGGACAGTGCCTGGAACATAGACAACATTATGCTCTGGAAAGACTAGGCATGATGCTCATCATCATTATTATTCACATGTCCATTATTTGAAAGACAAAACAAGACCGTGCTATGCTGGCTGTAGCACCAAGGGGAGTTAAACGCCATTGTGTTATCCATTCAGAGCTAATTTTTACAAGAAAATTTAAAATTGATTTTAGAAAGAGAGAGAGGAAAGGAGAGAGAGATTGAACCCCCAACCTTGGCCTATCTAGACAATGCTCTAACCAACTGAGCTACCTGGCCAGGGCCTCATCATAGCCAATTTATTCACTATGACATATAGCATGCTTACTACGTGCCAACCACTACACAGTATTAAACAAGGCAGAAAAATCATCTGTCCTTATAGAGTTTATATTCTAGGGGGATGATGGACACTGAACCAATTAATAATTGGCTGCAGTGATGAGTATGGTGGAGCAAACTAAAGGAAGGTTGAAAATGGCAGTGACCTTTCCTCGGCCCCCACGGTCAGCTGCGCTCAGCAGAATGGCTCACTGCAGGCCTGTGCTTTTCCTCTAAAAGGAATTCTCCAGCTGACATTCGAGGTAATGGCTTCACTGAAATCCCAACCATTTGGATGCAACAAAAATAATCCAGCATATGAGCGCATCCAGTTAGACATATGTACACTGGTTTTCTGAAATGTAATGTGTATGTAATTTCCCGAATGGCTGGTTGTCACATCCATCTGGTCTTATTTCCATAGCACTTGAGTGCACCACGAGGATATAAACCCTAAAAGCTAGAAAACAGAATTTAAATACCCAAACACACACGAGGTGTGTTTTCCAAAGCCGCAGACAAGCGAGCACTGTGGTAACTTCATTAAGCTCTCAGCCACAGCTGAGAGTAGCTGAGACTAAGCAAAAAGGCCACAGAACATCAAAGACATTCCACCGGCAGACCTCATTAAGTGGGCTTACTACCAGCTTGACAAGCTAACGACGAAAATCTAGTTTGGAATTTCTGGACATAAGAACCCCGAACAAGTCCAAATACACCCAAACTCTACCAGGCGTGCTATCCGAAAAGGCAACAACCCGGTGTTTATTAGGTCCACCGTCCAGGGATGGATGGTGTCCTATTCAACCATGCTGAACAGGAAATCATGTTCAACGTGTTTGCTGAGTTTGGGCCCTGGTCCTATTTAAATTGTATAGATGTTGTAGGTTCCCAAATTAGCAGTGGTCTCCAGGGAGATGCTCATCTGGCCCTATATCCTGAACACATGGCTGGAATGTAGACACCACACTGCTTGGAAAGTATTTTTGCTACTGTTTTCCCTTTCTCTAAGAGGCTTTTCCCATTTCAAACTTCTGTCAGCACCCATGGGGTCTGGACCATGTTAGACTGTACTTACTCACATCCCACAGTAGCCACTCTAGGTATGTGTGTCTCCATTCCAACCATGTTTACGTCCCTGCCGTGGAGGACCACTGATTTTCATGAAATAATTAGCACTTGTGTGTGCCCCACACAGCGGGGGAATGCCTTATAAATATTGTAAATCCCCAAGCCAATCTTACTATGATCAACCCTACTTTTCAGATAAGCATGCTGAAGATCCGAATAATTTGCCCCACCTTTAATTAGTGGACCACCAGTGAGCTACACCCAGATCATCTGCTTGCAAAGGCCCCATTTGAATTCCACTACCCAGGGCAGGGAGGAAGGAATGTTTGTGGAATGAATAAACATATTACTTAATATCTTTAAAATTAAACAAGGAAGAATTTGCCACTTACACTACAGTGTTGCTGCCAGAAAAGGTATATAATGAAATGTTTTTTATTAAGGATAGCTATTTAAAATACTTTCAGGTGCTGGGTCTTGCACTTTCTATATTCCTACAGCACTTTTTGTAGTATCTTGCAAACACAAGGTAACTGTAAGAGATCTGTTGAATCACTGAACTATTTCCCCAATATAATAAATCATAAATAGATGCAAAAAGGGTCATTTTCCCTCTCCTGTGACTAGCTCCTTGTATGAAAGAATAGACTTTTCTGGAATCTGGCTTCAGGTGCTAATTTCTTAAGAAATCCCCAGATTTCTGCCCCTGTTTAGACCTCAGGGCCTTTGTCCAGACCTGAAAGGGACCCAAGTTCCTAGTTCCAGCTTTTCTGAATGTGGCCCACCCCATTTCCACACAAGCCTTAGTAATTCCAGTAAAAACGAAACTATTGAGAAGAATGCAATGAGTCAGAGTATCTTAATGTTTGTTGAGGACAAACAAATTCTGCTCTCGCTGTGAAAACCTGGAGAACGTCCTGGATTTCATAATACATTCATTACTGGGCCCTATAGGTAAATATCATATTCACTCGGCACATTACTGTGGACCAGCACTGCATGGAAAAACAGCATTATCAGCTTCTTTTTTCTAAACAATCTAGAAAAAGATTCCAAGTGTACTCTCCTGCCTTGATTTCTTCCCTGTCCATTAGGTAAGCCACTTAACATCTCTGCAAACCCCATTTGCAAAGAAAATGCAATGTCACTTGTCCTATCTTGTTACTGTGAAGATCACATATGATACTGTGTGAAGCATCACTTTTGGGCTATGAAGTGTTATATAGCTGTAAGAAATTATTAGAAAAGAAAAAGGCCAGGAGTTTATGTACCACATACCTCGAAAAACCAGGTGTTTAACTTTGTTCTTATGTAAATGATATGTTTACATGCATGCACACATATTTAACTGGGACAAAATGAGCTTGTATATATACTGGTAGTAAATTCCAGGGACTTTATTATATAAAACTTTGAGTTAATAAATGCCACATTAAAATGAATTATCTAACTGCCCATGTTGGCTTTTGATGCAGAGCCACTGTGTTTTACACAGTAATTATATGTTATCTATTCGATATTGTGTCAACTTGATGGTAAGCGCTGGGTTAAGGTGTTCATCTGCATTATGTAGTTTGCTCATTCCAACATACTCTACATAGATATTCTTAATTCCCTTTTGCAAATGGGTAAACTAAGGCCCAAAAGAGTTAAGAAAATGTCCCAAGGTCCCACTGCTGGCAAATTATCAGAGGCGAAATATGCATTTAAGTCTGCCTGTCTACAAAGCTTTGCTCACCAATTCAAATCATATTCATTTGAAATCTGCACTAATTCAACAGTAGCATATGTTACATGGTTTTGCCAGCAAGTTCAAGTAAGTCCTATCCCTTGTGAAATATTAGGGTTCTTTTGACCAGAACATAAACTGATTAAAATGTGCAACTTTTTCAAAATAACCAGGAGGTTTGCATTTTAAAAAAAATGTCTTCAGAGGATTTACAGCCCCTGCATCAGTGACAGCACAGTATCCCATAATCTAGGCTACTGAGAGTTACAGATGGGATTCATGGCCATGATCATTAACCAGGGATTGTCTTAGGAGCTCCTACTGTGTGCATGCTGCTTCTCATGGAGGAACTCTGTGAAGGCAGAGGGGAAGGTTTGACATGAAAAAATACAATAAAAAATAAACTACTAAAAAAATGAAAGATACCCTTTGGGGAGCCTATGATCTATCCTTTCGAAAGAAATCAGCATACAGGAAGCAAAGAGTCAAATTAATCTTAGAATACATTAGCAGTACTTAGAAGTAATAAAACTAAATCAAAATTTTTTCCGAAGGATTAAGTCCCTCAGCCTTTAACTTAGTCTGACCTGCTTCTCCCACATGCCAATTAGAGTTCAAAGAAAAGATTCATACACTTCATTTACAGATCTGTTGAACCTTGGGCACAGCGATAAATCCTTTATAAAGCAGAAAGATAGCTATATTTATTCTTAAAATTAACTAATTTGCACACTGAAGTTAAGTGATTTGCCTAAAGACACTTCATTGGAAGTTCTGATAAAAATCCTTAACTCCATTTCTCATTTTGCATCACTGGCCTCTTTTCCCATTTTAAAGTTTGCTGTGCAGAAAATGCTCATGTGTCAAGAAAGATGATTTTTAAAACTCTGACAGAAAACAAGTTAACATCCACACATGAGGGCAAAGAAAATTCACTAAAATATTTAGAGAATTTCATGGTAAGAGAAGTGTCCCAAGCATGACTCTGAATAGAACAGATAGATGGCTGAACTTTACGGCGGAGATTTTTCCTTCTTGTATCCATGGTCTGAACACAGACTTACATTTACTTACTCAGCAGTTGTTTCAGTGAACACAGCAGCACAGAAAGTAAACACACCTAGTAATCAGACTGGTTGGCCAACTCTAGTGTTTACATTCAACTCTTTGCTCAGGTGATTTTATGAATGCTCGTGTTGACACACACACATTTTGTGTCTATAATAGTGAATTCACATAGACTGTCCACAGAACAGTCAGCAAGCTACCTATAGCCACTGGAAAATAATCCCTTCCAAATTTTCAAGAATAAAGAAATTACAAGAACAAAGGAATTTTACATTAAGCATCTTTGAAAGAACTAAGGCTAAAAAGATAATGGAGACAAGACAATTCAGGTGACTTTTCAGAGCATATTATTAAGTAATCATCACTATAACACACACTAATTTTATCTTAAAAATACTGGGATGAACTTCATTGATTAGACAGCAAATAGCAACGATGTGCTATAATTGGTACTGATACAGAAAATAGAACATAAATGGCCCAAGGAGGACTTAATGTCTCATTTATCCACTCGGATTTAAGCTATTTCAAGCACTTCATGTTTTCCTGGGCCAGTTAAGAGTACTTGAACATTTTTGCAGCTAAGATGTCAAAAGTCATTTTCACAATTTTTTTTTAATTTTTAGTATTACATTCTATTGTAGTTTTGCTGGATTTAAACCTATCTTAGGGAACCCAAATTACACAAAACTTTGGGGACAGAAATTAGCATGATTGATATAATTCGATTTTCGGTAATTATAATCCTCACTTAAACCTAAATTAAATATGCTAAACTATAATTATGTTCAAATTTACATCATGAAAATTATCCCCATTTTGCTCGTGGCATCTTAAAATATCTAATAAGGGATCTTAAACTCTTAAGTTTGAGTCAAGAGGCCTTATTTTCACAGCCTTTGGGAGGAAGAGACTCCTTACGCATTAAGCATAGTTTTCCCTTCCTCTCGGGAAAGGAAAAATGGGTCCATTATTTCCTCACTGTATCTTGGGAAAGATTCGTACTATAATCTTTGGATACCTCTAAGTCACACTGCCATTAATGAGTGCTGAGTGCCAGAGCAGATGGTAAAAGATTAATGCTTTCTTTGGAGAGAAACCTTAAGCAAAGCAGGTCACACTTTAGGACAAAGCTAATGGGAACCACAGACACAGGGGAGACCTGTAAAGCTTTTAAAACTGGTACTTTAAAATAAGCATTACTTTGCTATGTACTTTTAAATGATTAAAGATCAAACAAACCGAAGGTAATGAGAACTCACCTTTCAGCCCTGTGAGTTGCTCATTGATTCCCAAGAATCCTATGACCAAACTTTATTATTATTATTAATTTGGGATACAAGAAGAAAACATCCATAAAATACTACTGAGTGTAAACTGTCTGTTTAACCTTCCTGCCATTAGACTTCATTAAGTTAGCTCAGTTGGTGTAATTAAACTTGCAAGGCAGTTTATCTTTCTCTTCGAACAATAGCTAGATATAATCTGGGATATATATTGGTCAAGAAGTAGACCAGTCTGAATGTGCAGGGTTGGTGCATTATGAAAGAGCGTGATGAGTTTCTTACAAAAAACATATGACTCTATCTCCAGATGAGTAAAATAGTCACATTAATACTGGAATAAGGCAGAAGAACCCCTGGCTGACATCCCATCTGTTCTTATGAATTAAATTTAGAAATTATATGTAATATAGACATTTCTGTCTGAATATCATAAAACCCTGACACATCCAGGCTTTCATTAGAAAGCTCCACAATGTGACTTGAATAACAATCCGTCTTAGCTAATTAGTATTTTCAGTTCAGCATATTCACTTCCAGACATATTGCTGTTTGCACATGGTAATTTAGGTAAACAGATACCATCCACAGCTGCATCAATTAACACTGCTAATCAAAACTGAATTCAGGTAATTAGGCACATTTATGCAAAAAAATGTGTAATTTTGGAGAAAAGCTAGATTTTTCAGTAATATGTCAATAAGTAAAAATCTCCTTTTGCTTATGAAGACGAAGAATGAGGGGAGAGAAATTACCATTAATATATACATCATGCAGACAGAGTGAAAATTCCTAAATTAAATCTCAAACTTTAATTGGCCTGTATTTTCAGAAATTGGATCGTATTTTTCATAAATGTTTTCCTCAATGTTTCCACATAGTAAAGTTGATTCACATCTGCCTAATGGTTTAATCAGCATCATCAAGCAGGACTCAAATGGTTAATGAATTCTCAAGTATCTATATCATCAGAAGAGATGTTGGTCAAACTTGCTCTTCCATCTGGCCTAGCGTCTCTTACGGAAGATGCTCGCAGCATGTCTTGTTGTGTTGCACACTTTACTTTCTTTGCTGCAAAGTGCTCATCTGCAGACTCAAAATAGTAATTTCTTATTTTCCTGCAATACTCTTAAACTTCTCTGATTCTACACCATGCCCTTTTATTATTTTTTAAATTTATTTCAGAATGAACACTGTGAATTATTTTTCCTGTTTTTTTTCCAAACATACACCAGTGTGATTATTTTCATTAAATATTTAGTCAAGCCCTGGCCAGTGTGGCTCTGCTGGTTGGAGTGTCGTCCTGCAAAGTCAAAGCTTGCTTGTTTAATTCCTGGTCAGGGCACATGCTTGGGCTGCAGGTTCAGTCCTTGGTCAGGGAAAGTACCAAAGTCAACCAATAATTGTTTCTCTCTCATGTAGATGTTTCTCCCCGTCTCTTTCTACCTCCCTTCCCTTCTATCTAACTAAAAATAAATAAATATTCTAATCAATTCTAATCAAGTCATGAAAACTAGTTTAAGTGTTGGTAAATTATAAGTGATTAACTAGTGACTAATAATTATGGATGAGATGAGACTGATAGGCCCAGAGTTAAAGCTAAGTAAAAGAAAAAATTGAACCATTTTAAAAAGCACTCTGAAGTATATATGGAAATACATTTATACCTCTAGCTATACCCGTATCTATATCTGTACCTACCTACTTATCAATATGTGTATAGAACTCATTTTTTTTAGCTTTTTGGACTTTGAAACTTAGATTTATTATTTCTTAGGGTCAATACCAGGCCTCTATAATGAAGAATAGAATCTAGTGTCCACTGGGAATACAAGAAAGAAAACTGTACTTGAACAAAAGTTAAATAAAAAAAACAAAAAAAAGAATCTAGTGTCCATAGGTTAATTTTAATGATAATAATCCCTTTAAATATAGTTTAGCAAACACTTTCTTAGTACTCATCATATATGAGGCACTCTTCTAGGCCCTGTGAGTAAATACAGAGATGGATTTGGGCCTATAACACTTCTCTGGACCAAGCTCAGAGAGTTTTCAGGCCAAAAGAATCAACTTTCAGAAGATGAACTTGGTATCCAAGTGAAAATTTGTCAATCCCAAACTTTTGGAACCCCTTAAGCTAATTTTGCAGTTTACTAAAATTGGTTTACCAATTTGCAGTTTAACCAATTTACCAATTGGTTTACCAATTTGCAGTTACTAATTTTGCAGTTTACCAATTGGCTATTGGTTGATTGTTTTGTTCTTATAAAAATCAAGAAATGAGAACCAAATTATTTTATCAGGTAGCAGAATGTCTTTTTTACATATTGCAGTAATTCTGTACAACTTGTGTGTTTATTTTTTATATTTATTGAAAACATTTCCCCCACATATTCCTTTAAACACATTTAATGTAAAAAATTCCCTATGGAACAGAGACCTAACAGACTCTGTGCTCATACCCAGTTTCAAAAGCGGAAATTATAAAACATGAAGGCACATCTATCAATGGCTTGTCAAACTACTCACTCAGCCAATGAAAGTCTATGAGGTGGGACAATGGTACCTCTGACTTTGACCCCGTTTAACAGAATTCTTTATAAATTTTAATGAAAGGTAGGTAAACACAAACACAATTCTTTATAAATTTTAAAGACAATTTTTAAGAAACTCTAATGATACATATTTGGAGAGTACAGTTTCTGGTCTCCACGAAATGAACCAACTAAGTCAAGTTCCCTGGATGAAGGTGCCAGTAAATAATCTTCGGCACTCTAAATCACTCCTCTCTGCCTTCCTTAGAAATCACTCAGGAGAGAAGTAATTCATTTCAGTAAATTCCTTTGTCTAGAGAAAGGCTTGTAATTCACCTAAAAATCCTGTGCTCACAGTCACCAAGTTTTAGCAAAGTGGAACTCTATAAATATCACACCGATAGCTCAAAGGACATCTCAAAACGCAGAACCAGTTTTCCCCAACCTAGATTGTTCCACTGACTCGCTGTCTGACTTCTGTCAATCACTCTCCACCTTGAGTCTCAGTTTCCGGTTCATAAAACGTGGCTCCCAGACACTTCACCAGATTGGAGGTTTATACCTGGAACATAGGAGGTACTCAACAGATGATACCTGTTGAAGCTGAATAAAGGTCAGTCAGTGATGGTTCCAGAAACACTAACGCTAAAGTCACTTTAGTCAAAGTTATCTTCTTAAGTAGTTCTCTAGATTCCAAAATAATGTATACAGGTGATGTGATAATCTTCACACAAATAGCATGAATGCATCAATAGACCACACATCACTACACTACATTTGGTAGGTTTCCAATTCACTTGAAAAACTAATGGGAGGGAACTAACCTTCACAATTACTGGGAAAGGTAACATTGGAGCATTTATTGTTTCCAGAGTACTTTTAGTAGTCTGTCAAACAAATCACAAGAAATAATTCATTTGACCAAAATTACCCAAGTTTTTTCTAGAATTACTGTCTGCTAAAGAGAATGCTATCTTGAAAAATTCATAGGTGACCTTTTTGACTATTAATGATTATAAAAATACTGAAAATTCTTGAATTTCTCAGTTGTTAGCTTTCTTTAGCCCCATCTGATAAAATTGCTCATTGTCAGCCTACTTTAAATTAGTAGTGGAATTAAATTAATTGTTGACTAACAAACAATATGGAGTGAATAAAAATGACACCACTGGTCACTTTCTAAGCAGCCTGCTTTTTAGACAGAAGAACTCCAAAATAGGAGGTTGTAAAAATATCAAACATTAAATTTTGGCTTGTTAATGTAAAGAATGTTATTTCACGACTATAAGGGAAAACATCGCATCTGGAATGGATGGATTAGAGGGGACAGAGTGCCAGAAACAAAGACAATAAAGAAATAAAAATGTCTTCTAAGCACCCTAAAGCAAAACAAATGATTGGATTTGGGACTTAACAAAATATAATCTTATTTGTCTTTGCTCTTTCAGCAGTTCTTTCTATACTATGACAATATGCATTTCTCCTTTTCAAACCATGATTTTCTTTTATGGAAAAGATGGCTGATAATTAATGGTAACTTAGAAAAGGGATCTTTGTTGTCAGTAGGCCAGAACATTAGCTTTTTGTGCTTAGAAAATGTATTTACAATAAGTTTTAATGCTAAAAATTATTTTCATTTAGTTCTGGAAAGAGGCAAGGCAAGAATAACCGAATCAGAGAAGATTATTGAATTGTAGCTGAAGAATGAATAGCGCTTACTTTAGGGATTTAATTTAGTGGTAGTGTTTACTATTTAGTGAAAATTACTTTTAAGAAGAAGACAATTATTACTATGAAGTAGCTTGATTTTTTTAAGGTTTGACAATTCAGTGTACCAAAGCTAAATGCAATAATCTATACTTTATCAGGCAAATTACAGAAACACATGTCTGTTTACAATTTGCGGTTAAGTTCTGGCCAAGATTAAGAATTAGGAAACTATCTGTATAGCAAATAGATCTTAGTTAAACGTATCATTAATCCACGCTGCAAGGTATTGTCCGGCTCTCTGGAGGATGCCAGAGTCACTTTGCTAAATGAATAATCCCAGTCATTCTATCACAAGTTTTTCGTCTTTGACTTTCTTGACAGGCCTAGAGTAGAAACTTATCTTTCAAAAGGATGTTTAAAAAGTACATGAAAAGCCTGTGCAAAAATAAACTGTAGCGCCTCGGGCTTCTTAATTTTTACACTATAATACCTTGGACTCTTCTACCTTGACATATTCAGAGTGAATTCTTTGATGAAAAGAGGGAGAAATAAATTACATGCGGAATGAAGAGAGCCTTTATTATCATTTTAATAGTCCACCGACACATAAAAGGAAGATGCTTTCACTGTGCGGTGGGACCTAAAATCTAAAAATATCCACTGACTTAGTAATAAAAAAATTTAATGTGATACAGAAAATGGAAACCGTTTTTTAAAAAGTGATGTGAATATACAAGATTTCAAGGGCTTCAAGAAAATTTAATGAAGAAACATAAAACCAAAACCATTTAAATGGCTTTGTAAATAACTAGAGCTTGTTTCCCCTTTGACATTTTTTAACTTAATGGAAATACTGAATATATACATAGACTATCAGAGATCATGGGCAATGAAATTCCAGCCATCAGAAACCATCAATTTTTATGAATAGTTTCCTAAGTAGCCATACCAACAGCCCCCATTTTCAGGAGACAGCCTATAGATTAAACATGGACATAATATGCAGTTTAGGAGGTTGGTGTTGGATTACAATGTTATTTCTGCCTAACCTTTTCAGGATATTCTAATGAGATCACGCATTTTCAGTGTGTGCAGACTGCCTTCAGGCCCTCTGCCTTTGTTGGGACGGTGGTTTGGATGTTTTGAATGAAGGAAGTGGTGCCGGGACTCTTCCCACGTGCTCCCAATTATCTATACATTATTGTACGTTCTTTGCCACTGAGAATCTCCAGCCAGAGCTATGATCCTTCCAAACAGCACCCATTCAGATGTGCAAAAATGAAAATGCAAATAGGAGGAGGGGGTTAACTTATTATTATTTGAATGACATACGACCTGTTCAATGTTTGCATTTAAATTGGCCAGAATAATTCAGCTCTAGCTTTTAATTTCAGAAGGGTTAATCACCCTAACAAAGGTCAATCAAACTTTAATCTTCAATAAAATTGCTACAGCCCCAATCACCTGCAGGACATTTATTACATTCCGTTTTCCATGCAAAAGAATGCATTGCTTTCATTACGCATCACTAATCTTCTAACTCTTTACATTAGCACATTTTACCAAAAAATATTAATTCCTTTGAAACTCTGACAAGAGTTCATTTCTACACATCTCAGGAGATAATCCTGTTTAAAAGAGCGAGTGTATTAGCTGTGAACCACTTTCCTAGCCCTGTCTAATCCCCATAGACCTCCCTCACTCCAACTGCGTTTATACAATAGCAGATCTCAATTACACAAAACATTATGGAGGTTCAGGTTAAAACAACATTATATTATTTTAGGAACTTAATCCTCCCTATTGTCTGTGATTATCCCATTCATCTACTTGTTTCTGTCCATAATGTTTACCATGTGCAAAAGTTATTATTGATTTGGCAGAAGCAAATGTTAACCATAGTTGAATAGCAATTGAAAGACTTAAATTCATTAATCCATTCACTCAATAAATATATATTGTGTGCCTATTATTGCTGGATACTAGGAGGGGAGAGATGCAAAGTCAAAGAAAAATAAAGAGAGTTTTTTTCATGAGAATAACATACTCTTCTGAAAATGATGTCTGGAATATAATAAAATAATGCTTTAAACCTCCACTTTCAGCCTGTGTTATTAATGCCAGTCAATTTTAGAAAACGCTAAAATGTAAATCAAATTTTAAGCAAAATTTCACTAAGCAGTTTTTAAAAAATCATCTGGACACTTAAAGGCTTTACAATTAATAATCCCATAGAATAATTCATTTAAAAAAATGAGAGTATGAAAGTTGATCGTCAAATTTTAAAATGAGTATACTCAAACTTTCTAACCTCCCGTGGTTAGGAATAAAACCATGAGACAGTTGAAAATGGACTTGTTAAACAAATACTTGCTATAAATTGTTTCCCAAATTATTTCATGGTGTTTAAACACAGCTAGTAACACAAAAGATAAATAGCAATGGACAAAAATGAATTATTAGGGGTTTTTTTTTGCCATGATATAGTGAACCAGGTGACCGCACAGGGAAAATAAAAGAACTTTAACGTATGCCTTCAGTTATCTAGTAAATGGATTCCCTTGGTGTTACAGCAGTGGCGTGACACAGCATTAAGAAGCCAGACTTCCCCTTCTTCGTATCTGCTGAGATGCCCTCATGTCTGTACTCAGAGGAAGCACACAGGCATGTACACGGAGGCACACGTCCCTTCTCACTGATATTCACGTTCATTCGTTAGCAATACGTGATGGCTAGAATCTGGGAAACTCCCCAGAACTTGAACAGCCGATCAAGCAAAGCAAATCGCAGTGAAAAGAAAATACAGGTGTAACAGTCAATGGCCAGGCCGACATTATGGAATAGCACATAAATTCAAGAAATACAGAGCTTTCTAAATGCTGTCAAAAGTCCAATTACTTTGTTCAGTTAAAATCAAGATTTCAGCTCTTATGTCCCCCGCTCTAAGCAGTTCTTGAAACTCAGATAGAACCTCTACGTCTTCTCTAACTATGCTGGCCTCTTTTTCCACTCCTGCAAGTAGATGGACACAATAGAACGAGGCAGAGAGATGGCATTTACGAGGTTGAGCAAAATAACTCCAATGCTACATAATATAAATGTTCAATAGATAGTTGCAGCCAAACAGTAATTCTGAAACCTGATAAAGATTAGCTAGACACAATACTGAGAGGCAAAACTCTCAATATGGAAAGCTATTTCATTATATTTCTGAATTTCCAGATTTAGAAAAAACCCAAAGCTTTTAGAGAATATACTCTACATGCTCAACAAGCATATGGATCTTTTTATGAATCACTTTGGCCATGAAACCAAAAAGAACTCATCAACAATCAAACAAACATCTTACTATGGAATCCCAAGATGTATAATTATAAAAGAAACATACCTTTGGCTGAACAAGTTCGAGATTTCTCCTCGCCTTGCCTTCACAGCTTTGCCACTCCACCTTGAGCAAACATCAGCTCCGTATCCCTTCTGATCTTTGTGACGATGCTGTCGTATCACAGGCAAATTTTTCGATTAAACTTTGCAAATGCAGTAGCAACTTTGTTAATTATGATATTAGCCATCTGGCGGGTACAATCAGTCAACCGCTGTAAGAAAGGCAGACAAAGAGACATCTAATCATTGCAACCAGAGCAGATAAATTTTGTTCCTTTCTCATACGTGTCACAGAGTCTGTCCCTTCTGACCCTCTCCTCAGCCGGTGACTGTCAAACTGAGATTCTGCGAGCTCCTAGCTTCCCTTTATCCTTGCCTTAGATCTGAAACTCCTGGTTATCAGGAAGACATGCGTCACCAGCTGTCTCAGAGCAGGAAAGCAATCAGGTGAATACTACTTATTATCTTGCGTTGCTTTCCGAGCAGTGACAAGATTGATTTGGGACCAAAAATACATTCAGCTCTCAGACATGTAGTCCCTCGGGTTTGAGTTCAAACAGCAGGGTATGTGCAAAGTTGCAATACTGGAGGACTTCAATTCCAATGGTAAGGATATGGGATATTAGAAACGTAAGGACAATTTAAAAAAATCTATCAGAGTTCATTTTTCAGATGCCTTGGTACTCCCTTAACTACCTTTGTGCTGCCTAGTAATATTGATGGGCAGATTGTTACCCAAAGGAGCCATCCGTGGCTAAGTAGCCTTACGTCAACCCATGGAAGTGTTATTCCAATATTATTTTCTCCCCGCACCCCTTTTTCATCAAGAACAGTACTCTAAAAGTTTTAATTTCTGGAATATATCCTCACATAAAAGTTCAAATCACATTTATACAGAATAATATGAGACAGTAATTTGGGCATCTCAGTTAACAACTGTTTATAAACAACTTTGGGTTGAAAGATAGACATCTATCTCTACTTGTCTTAATACAAATTTTCTCTTGAAAACCATCAGTCCACTAAAATCATACGGAAGTATAAATCTACTCATCAATCGATAGGTAAATATACACACAAGTACACATAACCAATTTTCTGAAATTTAAATGCATATTTGGTACCATGAATAGCATTCCTACAAAACAATATAACAATATTTCTGGTAGTAAAACATCAATTGATCAGTAAAAAGCTTTATCTGCTTAGTCAGCCATGAAAGCAATGTAATATTTACTAAACGACATTTTCCCCATTGAAATTTTAAGCACCAGTGAAGTACCAGTTGTGTGCTGCAGAACTGAAGGAGGAGTAATATAAGTAAATATAAGTAAATATAATATAAGTAAATTAGTAAATCTTTCTGGGATGGAAGAGTTTGGTAGAAGGTTAAAATGCAATTCTGAAGTGCATTTTATACAGGAATTCTATATATCTGGTTCCCTAAAAGGAACAAACTGGTTATTGTGATGTGAGGAAATTGCAATACAGTGTATTAACAAACCATGGTATGTACCCTAAATTTGCATTTTACTTTCACTTTAGGACATTTCTCTCATGGAGGGTCCCAACTCCCTGTACTTGGTTTATTTAGCCTTAAGTGCTAAAAAGATAAATGTGTTTAGATGCAATATTCCCAAACTACAGAGCAAAACACTTTCATCCCGGGACAATAAACTGTTTTCTTAAATCTCACTGGCACAGAGATGGGAGGAGAAAACATGCTTTTAGGAATTCTTAGAAATCATGCACATGTACGTCTCGCTCTGAAAATAAGTTATTCTTCATCCTTTGTGTCTTACAGTGATATTAAGAAATGAGTCAGATGTCATAAAAGCAAAAGAAAAAAGGAGTCAGAAAGGTTAGAGGACAAGGCTGTGTGGTGGTACAGTGTCAAGGGCAAAAACAGCTGTGATGCCGTGTCGGGAAATGGGCTGTGCCCCTCACGTTCACCATCATAAGCTTGGTGACTATCATGGCTCCAGCACACAGTAGTTTCTCAAGAAATCCCTGTTTGATGAAGAATGACTACTTTTGTCAGACGTACCATCCTCCTCAAAGCAAACGTTACTTTCCAAAAGTGGATTCACCTACTTCTAAAATTAAATAATGCCAAAAAAATCACTCATTAAGCCTATGTTGATTACTCTATGTTACTTGCCATATGTTCATTCAAAGTATACCACTTAAAATACTGACAAAGCAGTTCATACACAGAAGAGTTGAAAATAAACATTTCCTTTAAGGTAACAAAATAGTTGTTCCAATAAGGCTCACTATTTCCTCCCATGAAAATAATTCAAACTCAGAAAGTTAAAGATGAGCCAAAAAGGTCTTTAGTCTTTGACTTAACAGGGGACTTTCTCTCAGGAAATGCAAAGAGAATGAAATACATTACGTGCACAGCATTTTTTGTTGCAGTAACACCCATCAGAAAAAATGGAAACAGCCTAATGTCCCCAGTGAGAGAAATTATTAAAGAAATTATAGCAATTACTTGCATGCAGTCATTATGTGATAATGAGGATGACTGAGAAAACCAACTTCTGATGAGTATACTGAATGAAAAAAGCAGAATACAGGATTGTACATATATTGATTACCGAGTACATTCAGACAAAGACTAGAAGGAAAAATGCCACAATAGGAAATATGTTGTGTGGGATTAGAAAGGATTTTCTTCTTTTACAAAGCTCGACTTAACACCATTATAACCGTTAATCTACAAAATAAATGTCGGAATAAAGAACCCCATCTGTAAAACGTGGGCACGAATTCCCACTCAGAGCAGAACCACCTTTCTCAAGGGCACACCTGTGCCACATCTCACAAAGTGTATTGTGTGACTACAACGTGTAGGTGTGGAATGTTGTAAAGATGGAAGCAGTCAGGGAGAACAAAGCAATCTAGACTTGAAAACACGGTCTGTGGGGAACCTCGTGACTCCATACGGACCACCGTGTCCCACTGTGCTAAGAAGGCTTTCACAGGGGTGCCACCAACCCTCTTCCCTGGGCCCCTGCGACAGCTCTTCTTAATCCCCATGGTCACTTGAATATGTTGAATTAAGTCTCGCATGTAGATCCATTCCATGTCTGCCTTCCAGCCTGCTGGATGGAAACTCCAATGTCTAAACTCCCCTCTCTTTTAGGTTGCAGTCTCAGGAGCCAGGCATCCGGCTCCCATGCCGTTCCTGGCTCCTCACTTACTAGCTCTGGTGCTTTAGGCAAACGATTAAACCTCATTAAGACTCTGTTTAAAACAACAACCCCGCCTTGTAATGCTATTGGAAACATTAAATAATACATGTCAATTGCTTAGCACATCGTAGGTATCCAATACATGTTCTGTCATTGCTAAAGTAGCTATGGAAGGGCTGGGAAACTGTCCAGGCCAGCAACAGGAGCCAGGGATCCAGAATAAAGCTTTTTGGGTCGATTCAGATCCTGGCTTCTTCACTTAAATAATTAACAACAACAACAACAACAACAGTAATAACTTCCCCACAGAGTAATAAGAATTAAATGACTACTATCAAGTATTTACTGCATAGTAAGTAACATTTGCAACTCTGAGTATTACTCTCCTTCCTATGCTAATTGGTTATTTCTTCCTCATTGCTTAACTATTGTACAAGACAATTAAATCAGGACTTTGCGAAGACCAGAGAATACATATAGTCATGTGTTTGACAACAGGTGGATGAAGATCTTCACTGCAGTACGATTTGCAATAACGAAAGACTGAGAATGATAGAAAAAGTCACCAAAGGTTAAACAAGGTATGGCCATACTGTGGAAGGGCACATAGCCATAAATGAATGCAGAAGTACTGGTATGAAATTATTTCTACAATACATTTTAAGGGAAAGAAGAATGGTGGAGAACCACGTGTATTATACACTATCATTCTGCTTAATACAGATTTTGTACATAACGTTATTATGCTTAGAGAATATCTCTGAAAAATACACACAAAACTTCTAACAGTGGTTGCTTCAGCAAGGAAATGGGCTTGGGGGTAGAAGTGGAGAGAAAACTACTCTTTACACTATATTCTTTGCTATGATACGAATTTGTTATATACACGTGTCCTTTAAAAACATTAACAAATTTCACTTAAAATTTTCATCACCCCTACTTAAACGTGCAACCAGTATATTCCAGTTTCTTTATAAAAAAGCCTGGACACCTTCTGCTTTCCCACGTTAGTGGACACGACTCGCCAGCTCCTGCCTGCCCAGCTGACACACAGGATGCGGTGCTGTGGTTCTGAACCGTAACGTGGCCTCACCACCTTCTGCTTCCAACTCTCATTTCAGTGCTATTTGCAACAGCACTTGTTGCATGAGTTAATTTTCCTCACCCAATCAATGCCAGACTATTGATATTCCTGCCACACCTCCTTTCTCAGAGGATGTTTTCCTTAGAAAGGACTTAACTTGGCACGGGAGGCGAACTGCATTCCTACCTGCTGTAAAATTCTAGAGTCATTTCAAGTAAGGAGCCCTCTCTTCATGTTCCCGATGTATGAATGTTTGTCCTCTGCCAATCTGCTCTCAAGCTGAGTCTCCACATGCCAGCAGAACATGCAAAGCCAATGGCTTCTAATGGGCACAAGATACCACAAAGCACGTATACCTCGTGTATAAAACATTGTGAACTGATCACCTTAAAGTTTAATGTGGGCCTTAAACTTAAACTTCTTGTATTTTTAAATTTGAGAATTCATTGCTAATCATAAACATTATCTAAACAAATGCTGATTAATACCTTCGTAGGAATCGTCCCAGTGACACGTTGTCTCCATGTTTGAAACAAATAGTCTTTTCGTCTTTTAAAAGGTGCAGCTACCAATCACAGATATTATGCATCAGAGTGCTTGGCTTTAATGGGGCGACCTTAGGCAACCTGTGGCTTCTATTGTCTCATCTGTAAAACAAGCATTGGACTCAAAGGGGAAAGACGATGATTAAAGGGGTTAGTTAATGCACTAGACCCAACGGTCAACACTTGGGAGCACTTGGTAATGGATGCTCTCATCAGCGGCATTGTCATTGTCATAACTGTTCATTTTAAAGTCCATTAGATGGTCAATCGCACTTCTAGGATTCGAAAAATCTCCTTTTTTTTAACGTTCTAGTTTTTCTTTTCCAGAGCAAGTCCATAAGGCAACTGGGAATACTTATCCTGTAGATCAGCACTTCTCAAGCATTCTTGATCATGTAAATCATCTGGGGATCGTGTTAAATGCGGATTTTGATTGAGGGAGTCTGGGGTGCAGCCTGACTTCCCCCATGCCTGACAGGCTCTGATGTCAGGCTTGCTGCTGCTGGTAGCGAAGGTCCAAGGCTATACACCACCATGTGCTTTCAGAAGATTATGATCTAATGTTGATTTTCTGATCTGCTAACAGGTCATTTAAAATCAAGGCAGCCTTGGGAGCTGAGGCTGGTTCTACAGAAGTTTAGAGGCGCAAGAGATGTTCAAGAATCAAGGCCACGTTTGGCAGTCATAGACCAGAAGGCATGACCAGAGAAGACATAACCCATAAAGGGTTAAAGTTAGGAATGCTGTCTCCACCAAGATATGCGATATAAATGTTTTCTTCCTTTCCTTCTCTTGAACATAATGTAAGAACTTTTCACCTTTCACCTTTCACATTGAGATAGAATAATGGAGTTCAAGTGAATTATCTAATTACCATTAGGAGGAAATAAGCAAGTAAGTTAAGAATGAATATGGGTCAGAATTGATGAACACAAGAAAATGTGCAGGTAATAGTTAGTATCTTTTAAATAAATTCTAATATGGTAAGCTGCATTGACCTGGGGATTGTTACATCAGTGAATCAGACAGCCATTATTGTAGCATAAACTAGACTTTTAAAGACTTGTAAATCTCTCTCTCTCTCTCTCTCTCTCTCTCTCTCTCTCTCTCACACACACACACACACACACAGACAAGAAAAAAAGAGATTTGGGTTTGTGTTGATCCCTTCCATGAAGGCAAGGCAAAAACTGTACTTTTCAGAAGTCCAAGCAGCACAGAATCATTGTTGACTGAGTGTGGGTGTTTTTGTTTCAATTTTATAGAAGGGACAATGCCTCTCCCACCCCCACCCCCCAAAAACAGTTGGTAGCCAGATAGGACAAATTGGATGGGGGAGAGTAACAGCGTCTTTGGCGGGTCTCAGAGTAGTTCTGCCTAAGGAAGGAAGGATTGGGTAACCTTCCTGCACAGTTATTCTCAGATTCCATATGGGAAGCACAAAAATAGTGAAGCAAATCTCCCCGGTTCAGAGGAGGGTACCATGTGTAGGCTTGAGAGATACTTTTGAGTGAAAGAAAGTTAGCTAAATATTTTTAAAATAGGAATATTTTAGAGTTATGTTTAGGGATCAAATTCCTTATACATTTTGTCTATAAATGTTTCTAAGGAAAATGTTTATTCTGAGATTTTTCAATAATTATTAGTATTTTTAGTGCATGCATGTTGAGATAGAGACACATTTAATAGACTAGAAGGTCATATCACAATATTCTTCCTCTTGAATAAAGACCTTTTCATAACTCTCTCAAGGTCTTCTGGCTCTTATGAAACATCAGTGTTTTGCTCAGCTGAAATTATTCTGACAGCTTTGACATTACATTATCATCACAAGATCATGGTACACTTCAAGATAAACAAAGATTCATGGGGAATTAAAAATAAAAAAGAATTAATACAAGTTTCCAAAATACCAGATTAGACTATCAAAGGTTACTCAGATAAAAACTTGATATTTTCCGGTTGAACTAAGCATAACTTTGCTTAATGTGGGTAAGCGAACAATACATGCTGTTCCTTGAACATCCCACCTCACACAAGAACCTACACATTTAATTTTAAAGATTTCTTGAAAATAAATGATGTTATTTTAGCATTTGATGACCTAGAATGAATTCTCCATATGGATTAGTTCTGATTTGAACTGATTTTCTCTGCAACTCAGTTACCATCACTCCCATCAAAAAGAAGATGAATATCCAGCAGGATCCCAATAGTTCTACAGTAAATTTTTTTAAGTAGATTGTATAGCCTTTGCTCTCATGTGGTCTATTAATAAGTTAGTAAATGACCATACAATTTACTGATCTGCAAAGGTCAGTCACTCTTATTTCCAATGCAAATCTGACCCTACAAAGCACATACGCATTCATACACATATAGTTAAATACTTTCAAATCTGGTGGTCCTTTACAGAGGAACATAATTAAATTGTTTTGGGGATTTTTTTTTTTCAAGAAAGTTTACTATTGCAAAAAAGAGAGAGAGAGAAGTCCACAATGAAAAGTGTAGTTTGTAGCTGAGTTTCAAGCAGCTATTTTTATTTGCATGTATGAGTGTCCATTTATTTTAAGAGTTCTGGCCAGAATGGGAGTTTGGAAGACTATGCGTTAAGAGGCAGGATGAAACAGATGCAGAACACAGTTAAGATCAAAGTGCCCTATCAATTCATTTGGAGAGTCAAAATCCAGCTGAGCCTCAGAACTCTGTCTGCATAATAAGAAAGGTTGACTAAAACATAAGGATTAAACAGATGAGCTGTCTCCCGCGGAGGCGTGGGAGGAAAGCCCCACTGAGACTCTTGTAAAGACACTCTGGAAGAGCGCACCTGCTCCTCCACAGTCCAACCTACAGAAGACCAGCCAGCCAGAGTACCAGACCGCTAGTTTTAAGAGAAAGGAATCTATGTCCCGTGGATGTCTTTTTATTTGCCATGATGTTTTCAGCCTGGAAAAAGGACGAATGAATAAATCGCCTCTATCTTTCCAAGGTGACTGATAAGTGCTTGTTTTTCAAAATTGAGAAAAAAATAGGTAGTGCTAATTTTCCTGTGTTGTGAAATAGTATTAGGGAGATGCCTACACCTTGTGATCAAAATATGTTTCCAATGAACAGTGTTTTTCTTGAGATAAGCTTGAATAATTCTGGTAAATACATGTGGGTTCCATTTTCCATTCTCGGGAAATTATCATTTTTAGTGGCATGAAGTATATCCCAATTATTATGAGCACCATGCCAGGTTATACTCATTGCTATGCTAAATTATACCATTTGGTTCTATATAGCAAGAACACGGCACAGGCATCAAATGCACTTAAGGTTCTGTGCCTGTGACAAATGCTACATTTATTCTAATGATCTCGCCACAATGTTATGTTGTAGCTACTGATAAGAAATTATTCTAAACATAAAAACCATTTTCTTTTAAGAAAGCTAAGCAAGCTTAGCCTTTAGCAACACAGACCAACTGAGTGGGGGAAAACGTATGGAGTTGTGACATTAGATTTCAAATAAAATTTTAAAACCTTACCTTCTGTATAGACTTTCTCAAGCATTGCATGTACAGAGGTTTAAAAATGTGATTAATAGACCCAGATATACAGTAAGTATCAGCTTTGGTTTTATTTACCCAAACAGGCAATTATGGAGTCTCTGAAGGGTAGAATAAGTTGCGACACGTTATGAAGTGGTTTCACAGGGTTGAAGTGTAGTCTTGGACCTGCTGCCTAGCAGTCTAATTCCATTCTCACTCCTTCAGCCCACGCATGTCTTTACAGCATTGATTATGTATAAGACACCACACGGGACACGGAGAAGAGTTACACATGAACCATAAGGAACAACAGTAAACCCTAAGCCTGAAATGGATGAAGTACATAAATGCTATAGAAGTGGACTATTGTAAGAAGTCTCCATTTAAGAGGTGTGGTTTGATTTAAGACATAAGGAATAAGGTATTGATAGAGGGGAAGAGGAGGTAACTGGGTTTCCAGGAAAACAGGAATAGAAGAAGCTATTTCAGAGAGAGAAAAACCAAGAGTCCGAAATGAGAGAGAGCACATCACCCCTTAGAGCTAGAGGACAGAGAAACGTGTGCGATGTTAAAAAGGTAAGAAAGATAATAATGAGGAGTCTTTACAAGTGCATGAACTATTTTCCCCTAGTTTCTCAAGATGTAGTCTGGAGAAGCTCCCTGGTATTCCTACTGAGAACTTGGATGATCCAAGCCCAGTCAAGAATTTTCAGAGGTGAGAACCAAGAAACTGAATTTTTGAAGAAACTCACAAATTATGACACTATTTTAATCTCTTAGTGGCCACAAGGAAAAACCGAAGTATTTAGGGAGAGGTGAATGAAAGAGCATGTTAGAAGCACTTTGGAAGGGAGAAATGGGAGGCCCGAAGAAACAGTGGACAAGACGCCCAAATCGGAATTTCTTATTTTAATCTGGGTGTGTGCTGATAATAATTATCTTTGTTCCAAGCAAACATCAATATTTTCATTTCTCAAAAATATCATCAAAATTTCACAGGAATTCCTCATATGTCAATATTCTAATGACGTTTTTAAGAATGACTTTGAAGTTCAACTTACTTTGGTAAGACACTACTATTACTTTAAAAAAGAAAACCCTTTTAAAGTCCACTATTCTACTTCTGATAACTCTACCTTAAGTACCTATTTTCAGAAGGTCTCATTCAATTCTAACCCTTCAGATAAAAAAAAAAAACATTAATTTGGTTATACTTAGAAACAAAGCATATATCTATAAAACAATTAAAAATATTTTAAAATAATAGTGTTTCTATATGTAGGATCATCATAGAATAATAATAAGAAGAAAAGTGGGCCATCAAAACACCCATAGTAATTTCTCTAGTATTTCTCAAATCCTTGCCTAAGGTCATTTTTCCTCCATAACTATAACAAATATGTAAGCACACATTTCAGACCAGCTATGAATATCTTCAGCTTCCTCAGTGTGAACTTGTTTTTTCTCCCCCAACCCGACCCTGAGATTTATACTCTGTAGCCATGTAAAAACTGCAAAAATTATAAAAAGAAAAAAGAACTGCAAAAATTAGAGGTAAAAGTGGTCAAATTCAATGGTACATATTAGTATTTTAACCACATTGCTTGCTATGATCATTTTAATTTCTTTCTGCTACCAGGAAAACTTGTTAATTCATTTAACAAATACTACTGAATTCCTCCCAGCACTAGGTACTACATTTGGTACAATTTCAGGTGATGGGGATAGAAGATGAGCAAATGGAAACAGGCCTTAAACAGACATGAGTGGATTTCTTTGTTTTAAAGATTTTTTTTTCCAGGGAAAGTAACGCTGTAATGTTCCCTTGCAACATTTTCTGGGTCCACCATAGCTATTTCAATGCCTTAAAATACTTACTCTTTCGTTCTTTACATATATTTTATTTATTTATTTTTAGAGAGAGGAGACAGAAAGGAGAAAGAGTGGGAGAGAAACATCAATGTGTGGTTGCCTCTCATCAATGTGTGGTGTCCCCTACTGGGGACCTGGCCTGCAACCCACGCATGTGCCCTGACTGGGAATCAAACAGCGATCCTTTGCTTCACAGGCCCGTGCTCAATCCACTGAGCTACACCAGCCAGGGCAGTTTTTTATTTCTTTTTTGCTCTCAAAAAAAAAAAAAACCTGGCATATACCCTTTACATAGATTAAGCTTATGACAAATGTGCGTGCTTTTTTGTTTGTTTGTTTTTCAAATGCCTTATAGAGTATATGGCAGAGCCACTGTGACAAAAGCACATTAAAGTTTGCTCCAGTTAAGGCCTACCTGTAAAAAGCTTAGAACGAAAAGGAAACCAGCCCAATTTTACACTGAGGCTACATAAGTCACATTAGAAACATCGACGGCTCCCCGGGGACTACCTGATACATCACATTTAGTTGACATTCATCATGATTTACTTTTGTCCTGACTTGATTGAAAAATGCCATTCAATATAAATACTATCATGCAACATTCCCAGGTGTGCCGAGGTCAATGCCACAGTTTTATGGGGTGAACACAATTACTATTAACTTTTTAAAAGGTATCCCAATGCCAGCACCCCCAAAATACAGAACCTGGTCTTGACTCCTCGCAGTGTTCGTGGAGCTGCAGACCAGACCTTTTTTTTCCTCAAAATACTTCTACTTCATCGGCAACAGATGAATTTATTAATTTCATTATTAATTCAAATGACTTTTTCATTTGTGGAAGCCCCAAGGTTGTCTCACTAAACTTGGCTCTCTCCGTCTATTCCATAAAACATAATCAATCTCTATTATAGTCATGAAAATGGTATTTGGCACTTTGCTGAGAAAAAAAAATCAATATATCTTCCAAGGCTGAACAGGCATTTAATGCGATGAATTGAAAACTGTTAGAGAAATTTAGCTTGCCAGGGGTTTAGGACAAACTAATCGAAATCCAGAAAATTCACAGTAGGTTGGCCAATGAAGTATATAGATATTCCACAGAGATTAATATTTGGGTATTGGAATAAACTGCCATCTTCAATCCTGACAAGAAAATGGATTTAGAAAGGCAAATTTCTAAGGGAGTCACCATTACGAGAAACAAAAGTGAAATCCATACACCAAACATAATTTCCTAAATATGGGTGATAAATAAGGAAGGCTTCATTCTCTTCTCATATAAATTCACCAGACAGAGAGATACATTTAGGGTTATGAAATTATGAAAAAAAACTTTAAAGGTCAGAAACGTATAGGGGTATTGTCACTGAAAATACGTTGGCTCTGAGTTTTGGGGGGTCGGAAGTTACTGCAGTGGTTAGCTCTAGTAAAAGTCGTGGCACAGGGTAGATAACCCAAGGCACGGTCCTCAGAGAGGACCCCTGATCCTGTTTTGCCATCTTCTGCCAAGTTACTTTCAGCAAAAAGGAAGCTGGTCCCCTGACAACCTCTTGTCTGCAGCGTGACTCTTCTAGACAGAAAATCCTGTCTTGAGCTGAAATCTACTGAAAAAACCTGCCCCTCTGTGGTTCTAGTCCTATATTTGGAGTAAAGTCAGTCTGTTGTGTTTCCACTGAATCAGCCCCTTCCACGTATGAGGTCAACTATCATGTCTCCCAACCCTTTTCTCTTCTGAATACAACCTATCTAGCTCTTTGGCCCATTTCTCCTGGCACACCACTTGGTTTCAAAAACTCACGGTCTTATCTTCCCAAGACACTGCAATGTCCCCTCTAATTTGTATCACCAAAAATGAACGTAAGAAAATGAGTTCAATAAGCAGAAAATCCATTAGAGTCCCGATTTAATGTGCCAGAGTTGGAAATTGCAAAATGAACATGCATCCCCTTTACTTCTCACAGCAGCTTCAGTGGGTTTGTTTTGGATTGAGTTTATGATTAATTAGAACAGACGCTCTATGAAGGCAGGAATTCCTGTGTGTTTCGTTTACTGCTCCATTTGCAGAGCTGAGAGCACAGAAGGCACTCAATAAACAGTGAATGAATTACAAGAATAGAGCAGTTGTTTTAAAGGGTTAGATCTTTACATATGTGCACTGTTGACAAGTCGGTTCCCTCCCTTTCTGTACTGATTTTCTAAAATCTAAATATAAGGCTTCATAGCTGCTAACTATTGCCTTGGTTAAGACCAAGTGCTTGCAATAACTCAAACTATATCTGAATGCGTATACATGAAACAAGTGTAATGCAATGGTTAACCTATGAGGCTTGATGGATTCAGAGTCATTTTGACTTTGTCACACCCCATAGTTTTCAACTACAAAGTAAACATCTCCCTATAGGTTAATTCATTCCACTATAGGTAATCCTGCTGTAATTAGCTATTTCCTTTACTCTTCAAATACGGCATTTATTTCCTACATGAGACAACTGAGACACAGCAGATTAATGACTTGCTCTGGGTCACACCCATAGGTAAATACCAGGTCAGCATATAAATTCAGGTACCTTCAGGACTAAATGTTATATTTTTCACTATATATCCTCTTCGTTTTAGAAAAGCAAAAAACAATGTAACATGCAAAATAATGTTGAGGAATACCTAAGAGAGATATTTTGAAATAATTTGTATCTCTCCGGTAAAGAGAAGTACAATTGCCCAGAGTTTAATCATAAATTCCCATTAGAAATCCATTCTCTTTAAAATATGTTCCCTTCGCTGCTCTATAGTCTCAGACAATCAGAGATCAAAATCCTGAAAAAGATTTCAACTTTGACATTTATGTCAAATGTTGAATGTTCACTTCTGTAACAGAAGAAGCTGGTTGAGGAAGAAAATAATTTTAAAAGTTTAGGGGAGGAGAAACAAGACCCCCATCAGGAGCTCCAGGTGAATAAACCATGTTTAGCACGATGATAACCAACCACTAAATTCAACTAAAAATAAAACTGCGTGAGAAAAAATAAATCAACACATCTACTCCTTTGGTGGGAATGAGCCAAGATCAACTTGAAATAAATTAAATTTTTTTTATTTGAACATTTCCTGGGTGTCACATAGAGTGAACATGCATGACAAATGTTTGTAACAGCAACTGGGTTTCTGGAAGTAACTCCTTATGTGATAAAAGATCAAGACAATTCATTTTGACCAATGAATGAAAGCAACTGCCAATTGAGTGAAAATATTCCCCTCAAATAGGCTAACTAACATTCTCCTGAGACAAAGTGGATAATCACTTGTTTGAATAATGGCATTATGACCATACGATGTACTGATCTTTTTAACTATCTTGAAAATTCAATTTCTTGTTTAATAAAAGCACACGATGGTTCATCTTTATTTGCAACAAATCTGTAGATGTTCAATTCATGTTATGACTTGCTCAATTACAAAGTAAATAAGTGACTCATAGAAATTGGTTATTAGTTGACAACAATGAAAATCAAAGACCTTATTTTCTCTGTGGGCTTCACCAGCCTTTTTCTGACATTCATGAATAGGATTTCTTAATGCCTCCATCTATTTTTAGCACTGGCTAAAAAGATTTTTGATAGTAGTTTAACTGTTATTCACTAAAATTATAAAGTTGTTTAATTTCTGAGGTCATCAAACAAATCAAGTTAATTAAATGTATGAGGTTTATCTGGAAAAAGTCCAGCCATTGTTAATTTAACAAAAACAGTTTGCTTGGCATCAATGTAACCTGGTAGCCAAGGAGAGTGGACCGGAATGTGCATGCATGAACAGTGATGACTTAGCTATACTAGTCAATGGGGGTGGTAGGTGCTGTTGAGTGAGCATGTGTACTGTGTAGCCATTGCATTCAAAATGACTTGAGTAGAGCAACAAATCTGCTAAAATTTTGCATTAAGCTTGACCATTCCTCTGCAGAAATTATTTGGATGATTCAGAAGTCAGCTGGTGATTGGCAGCTTCATCACCACAACACACCCACTCATGCATCGTGTCTTGTGCAGGGGTTTTTGGCAAAACATCAAATCACTCAAGTGACTTAGCCCCCTACAGCCCAGATTTGGCATCCTATGACCTCTGGCTTTCCTCAAAACTAAAATCACCTTTGAAAGGAAAGAGATTTCAGACCATCAGTGATGTTCAGGAAAATACAATGGGACAGCTGATGACAGTTGAGAGAACTGTGTGAGGTCCCAAGGTGCCCACTTTGAAGGGGACTGAGGTGTCATTTTCCTATGTACAATGCTTCTTTTATCTTCTTCAGTAAATGTCTCTATTTTTTGTATTACATGGCTGGGTACTTTCTGGACAGACCACACATTTCTTTGTATTTAACATGGCATCTCACTACATCTCGAAAGATAATTATACTGAAACTTCTGTAAATAAGTTTCCTCCATTGTAAATCTTAGAATGTCAACATGCTTATGTTAACTGATCTATTCACTAATTAAATCACTCGAAACACCTTTATTGATCATCTACTATGTGTCAAACACTATGTGGCATCATGGGAATCTGAAGAAATGAGGCACATGCCTTTTTTTCTGGGTAGATATAGTCTAGTGGGTAAGACACAAACATGAGTATAAAATTTCAACACAATGGAGTGAAAAATAGCATTACAAAGATTTGTTTAATTTCATAGATGTCACCAGTACTCAGAAATGTGAATATATTTTCTCCAGAATATTTGACCTCAATTCAGTATTGGGGGTTGGGGAGAAGGGGCAGGAAATGGTGGTGAAGAAAGGGAAAGGAAACAGAGGAGGTGAACCATCTGAATTATCCATCCAAGAGGATTTCGTTTTAACTGCTATTTCTGCTACATGGCAGGCTCTCAGCACGAACTTTGGAGGGAAGTACAGAGATTTTTTATGCTAATCACATTGAAGCCCTAAGACGTAAAGTGACATATCTGCATGTAAGTGGTTGAGAGCAGAACCAGACCAGCAAGTTTAGCATGTAGTCCACTATGTCACACTCGAGAGAACATATTAATAGAAGCGCTTTTTATACTTAAAGGCAAACTTCAAAAAATTTCTGTGACACTAAATTAAAGGTTTGACTTAATACACAAACAGAATAGAAGAACTCTAGTATCAGCTGTACGCTTATAATGGAATCTTTATAAATAAAGTTATAACTATCCTTTCCCAAAGGTCTATCTTTAATCTTACTAGCTAGAATGTAAGTGAGAACTCAAGCAATTACAAAAATAGCTGTTGAGACAAAGTAATGATGGGCTCCCGGTAAAATCCTATTCAAAGGATGAACTTTCTGAGAATTCGTGTTACTACAAAAACTCAAGAAATTAAGTCAATGACTCTAGCTTCCCCCTTTTTATGCCACCTTGCATAATGATGAATTTAGTAAGTAGCTGATTCTTGTCTAAATATTTGTCTTCTTTTAAAGCTGACTTAGAATAAATTAAGTCTTCCTGCTGAAACCTCCAAGATTGTACTAAAGATGAAAGCGATGTTTTAAACCTTGATCACTTCGTTTCTGCCACCCCACGTCAACGACATTTTACTGCTTCACACGTTTAGAGCTGCCCCGCTGTCCTTCTGACCTGCCCCTGGATCAGTTCCTAACTCTGGGTAATTTAATGAGTAGATTTTCCCTATCCTTGCTCCAAAGCTATTCAATGATGCTAAACAATCTCCCGCCACTGGCCAGGTTGATGGCATCATAAAAAGGGGACTTCAGGAAACCCTTCACTTGCACCTGCTCATCGCCCTGTCCTAGCCCTCGATCAGCTGTTACAGATCTTTGCTGCTCTTCCTCTCCTGTCAGCTCTCCACTGACTACCTTGCTCCTTTCTTCCCCCAAATAAAAGAACCCAAGAAGTCGAAATCTATTCATTTTATCAGCTGGCAATTGTCCTTAGTTTCTTCTTTCATCTCCTGAAGAAGAAACATATGCAAATTTCTTTCTCAGTTCTCTCTTCCAGGACTGTGTCCTGTTCCACCTCCACCAGGACTTGCTTCATTGATCTGTTTCTTTCCTTAGAAAGAAACATCGTTCTTTCTACAAATGTGCTCAACTCTCTTACTTTCTTAAAAGCCATCCTTTGATCCTACCACTGCTCGTATCTGCCATTCTATTCACCTCCTTCCCTACAACACCAAATGTGTAGAAAATACAACCTGCCTACTATTACTGACTCATATGTTATATTTGTTATTCTATTCATTGCAATATGGCTCACGTTCTCAATAATTCAGTCTTTCTGAGAGGACCATAAACGACCCTATTTCCAACCAAAGGCTGATGTTTGAAGGACAGACCTTAACACTACTTGGCAACTCAGTGAAACTTGGCACTAATGGGACTCCCTTATGCTCAAATCCTTCTTTGACTTAGTTTTTATGGCACCATTCTTTCCTAAGTCTCTTTTGCTTCATTCTACCAACTTGGACAGACTCTTCCGTTCTGCTCACTCTATAAATGTGAGCTAATCTGTCAAGTCTCCATCTCTGATATTCTTCTATGCTTTCATTCATTCTCTTTGATTAGGGGTTGAGAGGAAAGATGTTCTACTCTTCTATAAATACAACCTCTTCTATTCAATATTCACTAATCTGTCTCAACAGGTACACAAAGAAATGAAACAGTCACAACCCTTTTGAGTTTCACGCTGACATGACTAATCTCTGGAGATCTCTACTAGGATTTCTTTTAAATATTTCAAAATTATTATCTATCTCCTTCATCCCCAGTAAATGATCTTACTTCCAGTATGTTTTTAAAGATTTTATTTATTTATTTTTAGAGAGAGGGGAAGTGAGAGAGAAAGAGAGGGAGAGAAACATCAATGTGTGGTTGTTTCTCATGTTCCCCCTACTGGGGACCTGGCCTGCAACCCAGGCATGTGCCCTGACTGGGGATCGAACCCATGACCCATTGGTTCACAGGTTGGCACTCAATCGATTGAGCCACACCAGCCAGGGACTACTTCCAGTATTAATCCTACTTTCTGTAATGGTGTCAACATCCACTAGTCTTCTACACTAGGGCATTTAGTGCCACCTTTAACTCATCCATCTCTCTGTCCCATCACATTCACTTAGTCACCAACATTTATCAATTATAACTCAGAAGTGTTCATTGAATTTAGCTTCTCTTGTCATGGTCATCAACTCATTTGGGGGAAGAGCTAGGGGACGATAAACCCTTTCTTATCTTCCCCCTCGTTTCTTCTTACAGCCAGTATGCATATATTCCCATGGCTGGCAGAGTTAACCATCACAAAACAGTATGAAGAACAAAGCATTTCAAATCACAAACCTGTCTAAAAATGCTATCATACAGCTTGCTTGGTTATTTTCTACAAGATCAAAACTTCAGATTACCTCCCCCCCTTTTTTTGCATTTTTCAAAGCTCATTGTCATCTGGCTTCATCACATCTTTCCATTTCTTTTTTCAACCTCTTTTCCTTCACATGTACATATACTCAAAGCTTCACCACATTGAAATTCCCACCACGACTGTGGGGTACCTTTGCAGGCATCATTTTCTCTGCCTAGAGTGATTCTCCTATGGCTTCATTCTGCATTCTTTAGTAAACAGCTCGAATGTCATTTTTTCAGGAGAAACCTCCCCCAGTTACCCCACAGAGTCACTAAAACTAACCAAATCTCTAATCCTTTGTGTGGCAATTTATCCATTTTTTCTATCACCTTGACTTGAAGTCCTTTAGGACAGAGAATTTATTTCACTTGTAGCTATCTCCAGAGCCTAGCACAGTGCCTGGAATATAGAAAGTAGTCAGTAAATACTGATTTGATAAATATTTTTAATATATACATATTTTATATTAATCACTGAAGATTAATGATGGGAACAATCCAGATTTTTCTTTCCAAGAAAAGAAACTCACCATGATTATCATTTCAACACAAAAAGCACTTTCATAAATTAGCTAAATAAGTAATAAAGGGAATGGGCCTTAAAGTCATTTTACAAAGTTATATTTGGATAATTAACAAGGTAGCTTGGTAAGTAATATATTCCTGTTTGTTATACTATATATAAAAGCTTTGTTGTCTGTATGTTTATATCTTTAGCCTACATATCTGATGTATACATTAAGAATAAAATGTACCATTAAATGCACTTACAATAGCTATAGTGGCTACTTTTATTAAAATAAATGCTTTTTCCATTATTAAATGACTTCATATATGCAGAAGTCAATAATATTTTAAATGGTTCACACCTTTATGTATTAAATGTGTTGTGTATTTGTAAAGTTGGAAATGTATAAGAAAATAAACAGCTTTCTAGGTATCTAAATCTGACCATGTTTCCTTTCCATTCTATCTGAAAATTTACAAACCAAATTTTGGTTTATTTTTGCAAGAAGAACTATAAAGTAGAAATTCTCATAAATTCACTTTGAACACCCTGTCATGACAAGGTGATATCAAAAACTTAAACCCAGCTCTGAAATGTTTTAATTACACCAAAACTCCAGAAGAATAAAAGTAAAAGTGGTCTGAATAAAACAGGAGCCCCCCGTGCATTGCCCATCGCATCATCAATACGCACCAGTTGCTACACACATCTGGTCAGTTCCCAGATGAGGGTGACAGAGTTAGTAGTACATGTCATTGGCATCCTATAAATTTATGGTTTTCATGAAAGAAACCACTTGCGATGCGCGGGGAGAAGCCTGAAGTATTCGCTGCAGCAGAACAACAAGCGTTGCTCTCAGTTCTCACTGCAAACCTCAGGCTTTGTTGTCACGCCTGAGCATCCGCCCCACGACAGCGACGATATCTAAACACAGCCCCATGCAGCTGTCAAGTTCTCTGTCAGCGGTGGGAAAGCCCATTCTTTGCAAGCAGTCATTCACTTGAGAAGACTTGCATTCACCACTTATTACCTGATTAGTAAGTTATATTCTTAACTGGGAAGTGTTCAATGCTCACTTGCGATTCTGTAAGCAGAATAATAGGAGTTAAGTATTCATATTTGGGGGTTGCTTTCAAAATACCTTCAGGGTTCACACTGACTTTGCCTTAGATACCTCTAAATAATTTGCACCCATCTGACAACCACATTGCATCTATTCCAAAATATAAATCCCAGAGAGAAAATGAGACCCTGGTATTTTCCAAGTAAAATCTTTGATAGGCCCTCAACGGCACAATGAAATAAAAGTGAACATAACAAGAAGATCAAAATGAGAGGTTCTCAAACAGGGGTGACCAAGGTCCCCAGGAAGGTAATCCTTCTTATATCACTCTCTTTACCATTTCTTTCTGTAATCACAGAGAGGAGGTCCAAGCGACATTTTTCCATGTTTTCAGAGTAGAACTCAGTACAGCAATAAGCGAAGAGAAATTCCCTCATTTCCCCAACCCTGTTATCCTGGATATAAAATAAATTGAAGTCTGAAGCCATATGTATTAGGATATACAAGATACAGGAAAATAAACATAAAAATAAATGTGACCCCTCTTAACAAAAGAAAGTTTTTCTAATAACTTTTTTCATGTCTCTAAAAATATAAATATACAATACTCAGGTCCTTCCATCATTGGTAGTAAAAAAAGTCAAATATAAAAGCTGAGGTTTTAGGATATCACACCCCTTACAACTGTGAGTACGCCAAACAGTTTATTCTTCTATTCTTCTTTATTAATTGCTGTAAGGTTTTCCATACAGATGACGGTAAACCTACTTTTGCCGCCCCCCCACCCCCCCCCCCCCGCCCCCGCCGGTCACTCCCGCAACGTTGCAGACCCGAGGAAAGAAGTGGTGACGGCGAGCGCGTCTGAGTTGGCAGCAGCTCTTAGGTCTTCTATCTCCCGGTTGGCTACGGGTTTTCCGCTGCTCTGAGATCCCAGGGGATACACCCCAGTTCTTATATTCCGGGGTTTAGCCGGCAGGTCCGCTCCATCGCGACAGTGGACCCTCTCTCACATTTCTTCCCCACTTTCTCCCACTCCGACCTATCTCTGCACGCCCACCTCTGCCAAGTCTCAGCCTCTATTCACTCCTGGCTGGCTTCAGTGGGTGCTTCAGTTCCCAACCCAAATCTCACTCCTGAGGAAATTTGCTCAGACGCCCCGAGACGTGGCTAGATCTCCTTGTTAGCTACACCCGTCGTTTCCTCTACTAACTCTGTTGCCACATACTTAACACTCGATGGACATGTGTCTCCCTGTCTGGGACAGAAAAGGGAACGTTTCCCATTCACTCTAGTGTCTCCAGTCCCCAGAAAACCTGTGCTGGCACATGTAAAGGCAGGATGTCAAGTTCTTGGTTTTGTTTTTTAAAACAGCGCTTTCAGTGTACCAGTCTAGCTTAACAAATAAACCGTGACTGACATTTTTTGCGCACTTACTATCAGCTTCTTCAGGTGTTCAGACGGCTTTATTCATAAAACTACAAGGTTGTGGAAGGGTATTGAGTGTGTATCTGGACCAAAACAGGGCACTGGGACGTGCCCTTGATACTTTCTTGACACGTAGAGGGAGGGGCCACCTTCCCACGTCAGCTGACATTTACTGCAGTTTTGGCAGGCCTCATCAGTCGCCCTTAAATACTGGGTGGCTCCACCCAGCGGCGAGTTCGCAGCCAGCAGTTGTGAGGCGGCCTATTTGGATCTTTTGGGCTTTACTTGTCTGTGTTTTAGCCGTGTGTTTTTTCCTTGTTGGCCTTGTCTGGATTGTCTTAGCAAGCTGGGCAAGGCCAAAAAGGAAAAAAAAGGTAAGTTACCACGGCATGGTGACAGCCTTCATCTCTAAGGTGCTCATTTATTTAATAAGCACCAAGCTTCTCCCCTGGAATTCTGAAAAAGGGAATGTTTAAAAACATCCTCTAATCTCCCTATGGATTCTTTATTCATTTCCTTTTTTTTAAAACAAAAGCCTCTATTTTGTCAAGCTTGCTAGAGCAAAAATTGAGTGAGTATAAGCTTATTATATTAAGGTAAATGCTGCCTTCAGTGTGCCTTGTGCTCTATACATCCTTGAGGGTGAGGTAAAGTCCTAATTAGTAGTTATGAGCTTATTAACTGCTAATGGGTTTTTGTCAGAGAAAAAGAAGAAAATAAAATTCATTAGCAGATGCTGAGTTTTTGAAACCAGAAGGAAGCTGCTGACAATCAATATGGCAAAAACAGTCATATGGAGCTATGGAAAGCACAAACAAAATTTTGCTATTAGCCACTCTGACTTTTAGCTATTGGAGGAACGTGACGTGCAGAAGCAGAGAAACAGTGTGGAATATTCCATACAAACCACAGTTCCCTGGGAGACTGAATGAAAGCATCCCCCCCCCCAAAAAAAAAGAGGTTGTGAATGAAAAGAGCCCAAGGAAAGTCACACTGTACAAAAATTGAATACAAAAATATTCATACAAGTATTTACCATTACTAAACTTAAAATGCCTATTTATTTTCCCAGGTCCAGGCTGCACGTCACCGATTTGGGGAAGCACTTCCTTGACTCCACAGCCCGCGTGTGTCGCTTGCTCCACATTTAAAGGCCAGCGAGTCCCTTTGTTTATAATGGCAAGTGCTAACACGCTCTCACTCTGCGTCTCTGCCCCTGTACCTCCCCAGCCAGTCTGGACACTCTCTGAAGGTGGGACCAAGTTGCCACAACTGTTTCTCCAAGTTCGAACAATCTCCCACAGGACCCGTCACACAGTGGGTCCTCCATAAACAAATGCTCTTGTGAAATTTGTGTAAGAGATTAGACACCAAGGCAGGGAGGGCTTTGCATAAGCACACAATGGAGCTTCATTTGAGTTTCGGGTGTGAAGGTCGCCAGTGCAACGGTCAGCCCAGGGCTCCAGTATAAAGACAAACAGGGATCTCGTGCATTTCTGCCACTGTTCTTTCCTCTGCTGAGTGCAAAGGAAGTCCCATGTTGATACAACCGTCACACTCGCAACAAAAGGAGGGGTCCAAACAGATCCTCTAACCTAGCACATCCCCCTTGAAGTTAAAGCCCCACTCAGATGAACCAGAACAGGCACGAAAGCCATACAAATGCAGCATTCCTAACAGCAAGGATGCCCGTGCAGGGCGGGGCCAGGAATCAGGCAGACACGAAGTGTGGTCTTGAAATCTGGGTATGATGTTGCTCAATAAATTTCAAAAATAGCAACTCTACATTTTCTGTTTATTAAGCCTCTCCTCTCAATTATCTCCTGCAGACACTTCCACAGATGGATGGGACGACGCAGCCTGGTACAGACTATGTTTTCCTCTGGGAAACACGTGTTTGATATTTTTCATGGCCATTCTATTTTAAGACCTGCTTTCAGAAATATCGAAAATGGAACCGTCAGGAAGCTAACTCACTCTGCCCAGCAAGAGGAAGCAAGTGACAGGCCCTCTCTACCCACTGGACACTAACCGGAAGTGTCTGCTTTGCTGGCTTTGTTATCACGTTCCTTTTCATTCCTTTAACCTACTCGGATACAGTAGGAGAGACTATTAATTAATCAACACAACAATGAGCCTGCCCCTCAGGAGAGAGAGGGGTAGACTTGCAATATATTGGTATCTCTATTCTATCAAATAAGCTCATTTACAATGGTCCACCTTTCTTGGTTATGTGGGTTATGAGAGGAGAGGCCTTCAAATAATAGACATATTTCATCCAGGATTAATTTAATTCCTGTTGTATATTGTTCAGACATTCTTTTTAACTTGGGCGAGATTAAAAATGAAATGTAAAAATAGAGGCTATGACTTTCAATATTTAATTGTGTTTCAGTATATCTCCAACCAGGGTATTATTCAAGGCCTTACTGGTAAATGTTGAAATGAAATCTATGGCCACAAGACGTCTGTGGGTGAGTGGAGAAACGGCCTTATCTTCGCACCCCGAAGGTCTAGAGCACTGCTCCTCGAGACAGGCCCTGTGCACCGGCGCTGGTGCAAGCAGTTTTATTATCGGTCCCTCCTAAGATAAGGCAGAAATGGGGAAAAGTGTTTAAAAGTGTCTACAGCAATGTGTCAGAGGAGTTGTATGTTAAGTCTGATAATAAAGGATTAAATTTTTGTTTTTGTATGTCTTTTAATTCTATTTTTCAGTAAATCAATTTTATTTTATTTTATGAAAATATCAACCTACAATACATATAAATTAAGAGGGGGAAAAGGTCCTTTTGTGAGGTTCACAGCACTCAGAATGGCAGTGTGGCCTCAAGCGCAGGGTCAGGCCAACTTGGGTGGGATTCCAGCTCCTCTGCATGGAGCTATGGGCACAAGTTACCTAAACCCTCTGGGTCCCTTGCCCTGGCTGGTGTGGCTCAGTGTACTGAGCACTGGCCTGTGAACCAAGGGGTCGCTGGTTTGATTCCCAGTCAGGGCACATGCCTGGGTTGCAGGCCAGGTCCCAGGTGGGGAGAGTGCGAGAGAAAATAACATAGCAGTATTTCGTTTCTTCTCTCTCCTTCCCTTCCCCTCTCTCTCAAAATAAATAAATAAATAAAATCTAAAACTTAAAAAAAAAAAAAAGAAACCACCAGGACCCCGTTGTCTCATCTGCAAAACACACAGAATGTTACCTATATTTCAGGATCTTTGAGAAAAATCAGAAAACACTGGTTTTGGTCTCATTTTCCTCAAGTAGAAAATGGATGTAATACAGGTGTCACAAAATTGTAAGGATTAGACAATTGGGTAAAGTCTGCAGCTCAGTGCATATTTGGTAATTGGCAGGAACCCAAAGTTACAGTCAACAGTGTTGAAACTATCTTGCATATAGTAGGTATTACAAAAATACTAGCTTTTATGGTTTCCCACTTGGGTAGAGGATCCTGAAAACATTGTGCCTCATGTTCCTAGTCCAAACTTCTGAGTGACCTGGGGGCATCTCAGCCTAACCATAGGGCATACAGCTGCTCTACAGAAGGATCTGGATCCTTTGAGAAGCTGTTTGTGGATGTAGCCCATCACCGCGGACCCCTTGTTGACCAGTGGACATTTCTGAAGATGCTCTCCTCTGGGCTGTCTCCGAATTAAATGATATTCTCATGCTGGCAGAGAAGCTGACAGTAATGTTATCAAAGGGCAAACAATAGGCATTTCAGGTAATGGGGGACAGTGTCAGAGTCACAATCCTGTCTCATCTTTCACAAACTACTAAACACAATGCATGTCTTCATGCCCCCCATTAAAAAGTATTGCTTGAGGGATAATTACGACAAGTAAAAAGAAGACCAAAATGCATCTCCTTACTTTTGAGTTTACAAAACACTGACTTGACTCTTACGACACTAAGGCTAACCCTTTTATTCCCACTTCATTGACAAACCCAGCCTTAGAAATTAATTTTCCAAAAATGTATTGCTGGCGAAGCCACCTTCAACTTGAACCTGGTCCTTCAAACCCTCAAATCTGTGCATAGAAAATAGAGGTGAAGTAGAGTTACATAAAAAAGATTATTTCAGGAGAATGTCTCAGCAGAACAGTTTGATGTGTGAAAAATTTTAAACCATGAATATAGGCCTTTGTAACAGAAATACAATGGGCAACCGAGAATGAATATATGGATGAGAAGTGGGTAGAAGAAAAATGGATGCATATCCAGAAATAAAGAAGAGTATTAGAAAAAATTGTTCAAAGAAATACAGCTTGTGGTCTCGGGCATAACTAGATTCAAAAACCCACAGACACAAATTTAAAAAAAAAGAAAAATGGAAAAGCTGACAGTCATTCCTTAATGGCCCCAGGCTTAGAGAGAGAGGCAGCCTTTGAGGATGTCAGACAACCCCCAGGAGAGCCCCAGCAGGTGCCTTCAGCAGGCGAACTCACCTCACCCTTGGCCTAGTTAACCATTCCCACGCGGGGGACATCTCCAGAAGGCAAGGAGAGGTCACACTGGCGAACACATCCCTCCAGCTGCTGCCAGCTGCCTGCCATCTCACCAGCCCAGTGTTTGATCTCTGATAAGAGGTCAGGGATCTTTTCAAAGGCAACACCTCAGATGTTCTCAGTTCACCTAGACCTCTGTGTGTGGATAAATTTTAGGTCTTTACTTGAAAAGAGCTTTCATCAGGAGAGGGAAGATGAGAGGCAGGGTGCTGAGCATTTGGAGGGAGTAAGGAGAGAATCACCTCCTCAACGAAAGATGGTAATGTCGAAGGCAGATCTGTCCTTTGCACAATGTTGCCCGACAGTTGCCATCGTTCTTTGACTAATGCATCATATAGAAAACTTGTGTGTATATGGGGTAGGTGTGTATCTGCAGACACACTACATAGTCACCCTATACATCATTGCTAACATTTTTGGATCTCTTACCACATGCCAAGCACTGCGCTTCCCATTCACTACTGCATTTAATCTTTACAGTATTTCAAATGGGTGGGTATGTTACTTTTCCCATTTAATAACTGAAGAAGCAGGTTTAGAAACTAATCTTTTATTCAGCCAGGAAGTGGTAAAAACTGAAACGAGTCATTCCAATTCCAATTAAACTGCTGTATTTGTGTGCTCAACGTAAACTGCAATGTTTCTGTCATAACACACACACACACACACACACACACACACACACACACAATTTAGACCCTGCAGTAAAGAAGCCAGAGCCCCCTCTCCACTTGGTTTTTAACCTCCTGGTTTACCACACACAAGTACACAAAATTGACTGCGGAGAAAAAATACAGCAGTTAATTGTCAGAAAAGTTGGAAAGCAAGGAAGGGAAAAGTGAAAACAGAAGGATACAAACAGTAAGCGTAAAGCGTTTGTCAAAAGCAGAAATGGAAAAAAAAACCTTTCTGTACCTGTAAAAAACAGTGAAAATGTAACCTTCTAAAGCTTGAAGGAATTGCTTTCAGCTCAACAAAAATACACAACTTTGATGAGGCTTCCTGCTAAATTCTGACAACGGTCATATAAAATTCCTGGGCAGAAAAACGTACACAGTTTTCAGTTACTATGGCATTTTACAATCCACCTATCAACTGCCAACTCATCAACCTCACAACTGTGTGTGTCTGTGTCCTGTGCTTTTTCAGACTGAAAGAAAAGTGTCTGGGCTCTGAGAGGCACTCGGAGAAAGGTGAACTAGTGCCTAGCACATAGTACAAGCTCAATAAACGTTCTCTGAACAGGTCATTAAAGGGCAAACCTGGCCCGCTCATTTCAAATACCGGATTTACTCCAAGGCAGGGAAGTTAAAACTTTTATATAATAAAGTCATCACAACACATAATGGAACAGAATATAAAATCTCAGTGAAATTCTAAGCTAAAATCCAAAGCTCTACATTAAAACTGGACTTGCTTTGGTACCTGCGAAAGAAAGAAAGAGAGAGAGGGAAGGAAGGAGGGAGGGGGATGGGGAGAGAGAGAGAGAGAGAGAGAGAAAGACTTCTAAACCCTTAGGAAATCCTGTTCTCTCCTCTCCTCCATTTTTAGTATGTAATGGAAATATTTGGATAAACATATGCATATGAAGACATGGATGCATATATTTATCCTGGATTATGGACCTCTGATGTTTCTATTTTAACTTGACTCTCTCTGAAGAACTGGGTTTTTTAAATGTCATAGTAGAGAGAAATTGTACACTCTTCCTTTCAGTGTATTAACAGCATAGCAGGTCCCTGAGAACCAGAGTAGCTAAGGAATAATCCACTCCCTCCCTTTCTCCTCTCCATGACAATTATGCTGTGATTCACATTTCATGCCATTATTTAAACCAACAACAAAAAGAATGACATTTTCCTCTCCAGTGTTTTTGTTTAATTTAACAATTTAGAAAAAGAAATGCCAAAATATAATCCTTGTCTCCCACCCTCTCACCTCTTGTCCCAAACCACGAGTCTGCAGAAATGGTTTGGAAAACCAGGCAGCACCCACTCAACCACGGTTAGATCCAGGCCGTCGGACAGCCAGGAGGCCAATTAGTGCCCCGAAGTGCAGTGGAGGTAGCCGTGCCGAGTGCCCCAAAGCATCTGGGTATGACCACGCAGTGCTGAGTTAGTCAAGCAGAGAAGTACACGGTAACTTTGAAATATTCTGAACTTATTGATCCCGAACCTTCCTTTAGAAAATAAATGAGTATCACAGATTCATCCCAGACCCCAAGGGACATTTATAAATAAAAAGCCTCTGTCAACTTGAGGCCAACGTGGTTAAAGAATTTATCTGACTGCTACCACACAGAAGGGACCCCACACTTTTGAAAAGATTCTAGGCACAGCCATGGTGCCCTTGATCATTTCTATTTTTTTCTTTCTTGTTAGAACTTTTTTAAAAAGTTATTTTCTTTTCCCATGGCACCCTCTTGTTAACTTTTGATCTAACCTGGTAAGATGTATCTATAGAATGGTCATAGAATGTAAAACAGAACAAACGAGGGTACACTCCAGAGCAAGAAGATGAATGTCAATGCCCCTAACTCCAGTGAAGAAGAGACTCCGTAAAATTTATTTTAATATACGGCACAGAGGAACTAGGTGAGGAACATTCGGATTTATCTGTACAATGAGCTTGATAGTATCACTATCGTCTGACACATTTCAGCCATTTAGTTCTCCCACCTTAAATATATAATATGTTTATCCCTCCTAAGCAACTCCTGTATAGTCCTCTGAAGCTTCCTAAAAATAGTGTGAATGCAGACTGATATTACTCATCCCAACTTCACCACTTGCAAGGAAATCCCCCTCAGGAGACGAGGCCACAGCCCAGCGCTGCTCACAGAGAAGGGCTGACATGACACCTTTCCTTTCCCCTTCTGCTCCCTAAGTGCTCATCACAAGGACATGAGAAGAAGTCATAGGACAGGGCAAGGTGACAGGTCAAAAGGTCAAGGGTCTATATAGTGATGTATTTTAGGATATTTGCTTGATTAAATGAGCTTCAGAAACTATTTAAGGAGGTTTGTACTTACCACTTACGAAACAGTGATCAAATTAACAAAGCACAGTGAAATCACAAATTGGATAGATTTGTGCAGAAAAATCAAACCTTCCTACACCACACGCGAGAATAACTTCAAAATGGATTAAAGACTTAAATGTTAGACTCAAAACCATCAAAATTCTAGAAGAAAACATAGGCGGCAAAACCTCAGACATTGCTTGTAGCACTATTTTATCTGATATAGCTTCTTAGCAAGGGAAACAAAAGAAAAATAAGTAAATAAATGGGACTACATCAAACTAAAGTATGTCGTGCTTTAATAGAAGTAAACAATAGCATGTAAAGGCACTGTTTGAGAAACTCCAGAAATATCTATGTTTAGTGGGCATTTTCACCCCACATGCTTAGCTTCTGCTAACCCAAGAGCTACTGTACTTGAACAATAAAAAAAAGGAAAAAAAAACCTATTTGGAATTCTTCCACTACATCATACTTAGGCAGTGGCAAAAAGGAGCCAGATCACACGCTGAGTGGAAGGAGACACGCATTTGGGTGGACCAAATCCACCACAGTTAATCCTTGAAAGTGAAATTTCTGCATCCTCTCATCAAGAGTTACTGAGCATTTGATTAAATACCCCAGGCATTTGGTCCTCAACCTATTTTCATTTCTCCCCCCAACCGGCAAACAAGAGAAATTAGACCGAGGACCTGAAGAAACAAAGTGCGTACTTTAATACAGAAATGCTCTTACCTGCCACGCCTGCTGTGACCGAAATGGACCGGGCTTTCACAATGTTAGTCAGCTTAACTCACAGTTGGTGGCACTGGAAGATGGAGCCACGCAGCCTGACTGCTCTGTTTCTGTTCTTCCACCGCCAACTGGAATACAACAGAGAGTCAAAGGGAAACAGAAGAGAGGTGGACCCGGAGAGAACCTGGAGGACGACGACAAAGCAAGCCAAGAACACGGTAATGGATGCAAGACAGCGTACTGGCCGAAGGCGGCATCCCAGTCTGTTTTCACGTCGAAGGTAATTACGCTTCAGTGAGCTGCCATTTTTTTCCCACAGAAATTCACAGTAGTTTACAGACCACAGATTATCTAGTAGACATTCATCTTTCCAACATCTTAGGAAAAGTCGTGTGATGGTTTTAACCCCAAGAGAAAATAGCTGCTATCCTGCTACTCAGACAATGATAAAATATATTTTATATATTGTTGGACATTTTGGAATAAACATAAATGATGTTGAAAACACTAGTTTTTCTGGAGTAAAAAGAGAGCACCTGACCACTTTGATGGAATAGAATATGCGTACCAGGTAAAGAGAGCTAGATATTTAACATCCTTGAGCTGTATCTACAGAGACTGGGAACTACCCACAAGTCCAGCTCCTTCGTTGTCTCTTCATTGCCTTTTGTACATTTTTCTCTCATGCAGATGTTATATTACCACAACAGCAAAAACAAGGCTGCCCCTTACTGCAAAATCTTTATTTCCCATTTTAACTTTAGAGCACTTTAAAGTATGCCACTGTCTTGGGTTTGTTCGCATTTAAGAATTCATACATCGACAGTTAAACCTTATCCCAAGTGAGAGAATAGTATGCCTTTCTCTCCCACAACAATGATAATGTATGTAATTTATTTTTCATTTAAATAGGTTACATGCTTAATGAGTCATGATTTTCTAAGCTGGGAAGGATGAAAAATAGTAAATCAGTATAATTAATACATAAAGAAAATACATTAAATAGCTTGGCTTTCAATGCTTCAAACTGGTCCCAGTTTAGACAATGTATATGAAGCTCTGTATTACAGGTTTTCATGTCGAATTGATAAATGAAAACTTTCTTGGGGTTGAGATAATGACAAATAAAATCAAATGTAATCTCACTCTGTGGGACATGATAAAATCTTACCTCATCGGATGGTACATCCCGAATGTTGCCTTCTCCCAGCTATTTTATTACTGATACAGTAGCAGCATTCAAACAGCCTTTTTTATAGGACATTGTCTTTCAAGATAATCAGCATTAAAGTATTAACTAGATGATCCAAAATTAGAGTATAAATTGTAAGGTTGTTGTTGGTTCAGCCAGTCTGAAAATTTAAAATAATGGGGAAGAAAAGTAAGAACTTTCCACTGGCTAGCAATTAGAAAAAAAAATGATATTAAGGCAATGGTATATATTACCATGAACTTGCTAGCATTTTATATTTTAATTTTCTCAGAATCAATTTTTGATCTCACAAAACTCTAAAACTCAAATATACCTACCTCCAGATGTAGCAAACTGGTAATTTGGTAATTTTCTACATTGAGACCTGAATTATCTTTCTTGATCACATACTCTGTTCAAATTCATTATAAAAATGACCAATTTACCACCTCACTTAACATGAGGAAGACAATGCTACAGAATGTGGGTCCCAGGGTAGAACGACCAATGCTACCTGGGGACAGATGAACGTGCTCGAGCATGTGTGAGGAACTTCAATTGTCCCAATTATTCTTTTATTTATAAAACGATGTCTATACTCCCCATTAGGAGTTCCAAAAACATACCCTTTGAAGCAAGAGCCATTAGCACACATCATTTTCCACTGCCAGAAGCCGGCACACAATAAATCTCTTACCTTGTAGAGATGGAACAGCAGAGGGCTCGTAATAGAATGAGTGATGCATAAAATGTTCTTCAGCTTACTTCCCCTGGGATTTATCCTCCCAAACCTAGGAACACCGTCTGCCTGCACGGACGGAATACTAAGCAATGCAGTAAAATAACCAATGCGTTAGGTATAGCTTTTCAACTTTGCCAAATCTAGAAGAAACTGTAAAATAAGTAAACAATTAAGCAAGTATGTGTCTAAATATTCTGGCACAAATTAGCTGGCAAAACATACAGTTTAAACAAGGAAACTTAGAGATGAGCTCTTATTTTCAAGCATGATCGTGTATGTAATACACTTTTTCTTAGAAGCTGAAGGACGGCTGCACTCTTGGTTGTGGGTTTAAGAGAGAGACTATTTTGCATTACATGACACAAGTATTCCACAAGAAAATCACTGGATCTGAATTACAGATAAAATGTTGATCAAATAGTTCATTCCGCCCCCCCCCAAATCCTCAAGATAATAAAGAAAAGAAGTACATTGAAGAGAAATTATCACAAAAATTTATTGCTCAAATTTTCACTCAATTTCCTCATTCAATTTTTTGAAATAATTGTCACTAATTTTTTGAAGCCATAGTTTCAAATGAGATTTGATTTCAAGTCTAAATTTAGCTCCTATTCCACGTGTCATATTTCTTCCGGCATGAGAAGGAAAATCAATGGCCCTACTCACCTTTGGAAGAATTTCAGCGCCAAGTCTCCATGCTTCTATGGGATCCAATAATCCGTGGCTCAGTATTGATTTTTTATGACACCTGTAGAAACAGCCTCTCCTTCCTTTCTAACAAAATATAGCAACACAAATCGTGTAGTTTCTGAATGAATTAAAAAGAGGCTATTAAGTACAATTTTATCCTGTAAAGTGAGTTACATTTTCTGAAAAAAGACACCTTAGCTTGATTTTTCTGAGCCATTTAACAAAATTTTTAAAGATAAAGTGAGCATATATTTTAAAGACAACTTGAAAGTAGTTCTGTTCATTCCTTTGCAGCTAACTCGTAGATTACCGATAGCATTTACTTTTCTAATAAAATAGAGAAACTGTAAAGAAAGCCATCAAACTTCAATTTTCAATGTTAAGCTATCTCCAAAACTGTATTTGTCTATGAAAAACCACAACCATGCCTTTCAAGCTGGTGAAGTAATGGGTATCAAATCCTACGAGAGAGAGGAGGTTAACCTTTTGTGGGTATTTTATAGCATTAAAAGAGTTGGGTAAACAGGCAAAGCCACAAATCTGCCCACTTTCCTTGACAAGTATAAATGCAAACAAAAAAAAAAAAGGAAAACAAAAGCCACCAACAAAAAAAAACCCAAACTTCTGTCGCCAGCGTTCTTCACACACCTGATTTAAACCTCAAAGGCCCCTGTTTCACCCTGGGCAGACTCCGCTGGGCAGGTCTGATTGTGTTGCCGGCAGCCATTCTGCACAAGCAGAGGAACCACGGTTGCCAAACCACTCCACCACGCACTGCGTCAGCCTGAGACTCTGAAAAGCAAAATTGTAGTGTTAAAAAAAAAAATAAACCTTTGACACTGGCTTCCCTAGTAAAATCCTAGAGAAGAAAACACAAAGCAGGTTGTTTCCCACAATATATGTGACATCTTGGTTTAAAGTGACAAGGCCATGTTGCACCCTGACAGGTGTAGTGTTAAGACCTGACAGATATAAACCTGCAGGAACAACCTCCCTGTCACAGATACTTAAGCTCAGGTTAAAACTTTGATTTGATACTCCCTTGATTAGCTTGTGCAACTCTGAGTGTTACCGCCTTTCAAGTTCATTATAAATTATGCTATTCTTCACATTACTGTCAATTCAAGGTCCCATTTTACTAAAAGGAAGGCATTTTAACTGCTCATCAAACCTGTGCACATTTTCTTTGCATTAACACATTTAGATCAATCCAACCTTCAGCTCTCAAAGGAGAAGTTCCATTGTTTATCAGGCCATGTCTACACTGGCTGAGCAAAGCGCTCTGTTCAGATGGAGAAGCGCCTTTGGCAGCTAGAGTCCACATAGCTGACCCATGGATGCTGGGTGGAGCGTCTTCACCTAAGTGTACAAGTGCAATGAAATTACTAAGCATTGGAGGAAAATGACCCACGATGACAAAAAAGCATGGCATGATTGTTGCTCTAATGTTTTGGCATGGCAGTCATTTAGAATGTACTTCAAAGAACCTATAAATTTAAGAATAATGCTTAAACTTTATAGCCAGGATGAATGTGAGTATTGAAATAGTTGATAACTCAAAATCTGGTTTAACCCAAGCCATATATTTTTTTCCTAAACAAAGCAGTGTTGGCACAATTTTTAAGTGCAGTACTTTTTTCTAATCGGTCTAAGTTAGGCTTCTGACTCTGATGTTATATCTACAGGAGAAGAATTCTCAGAGTTCAAATAACTGAAAAGAGGACTTCAATCTTACAAAAAATGGGTCTAACTGATAATTGATATTTTGGAGGAAATATTTACACTCTCCCCACTTGCACCATTAAGATTTAGTAACTGCGGGTGCATTCTAGTCTGTACGATGCCCTCAAATCATCTTGAACGCGGAGATCCTTTCAGAATTCTAGAATAAAAAGAGGGTTAGCAGAAATGTTCTAACAGCTATGAAATTATAGGGTTCCCCCTTCTTCCACCCAAACACATTCAACCCTGTGAAATAATAGAGACAACACTAATCGCCTCTGGAATTTCGCCAGGCTTCCCCCTCCCTGAGCAGGCAGAGATGCTCCAAACTGCCTTGAAGGATGAAAGCCTCTCTCACCCCCACGGATGCCATCAGAGGGGGTCAGACAGCACCCATTCCAATGATTTGAAGAAAGCAGGGGTGAAGACTTACATGTGCGGGAATCGATCAGAACTGTGTTTTATGAGCCCCACTTCGCTATATCACCCCGAATAAATTTGCTACGTCAAACTCCAAATCCCAGTGTCCCTAATCACTTGGACATTGCAGGCAGGATTAGCTCCCATTTTCGCCACTCCCATCTTCAGATTTTCAGGATACTGGTCAGTCTGTTTCTGTTTTATAATCACTCAATTAAGATGCTAAATCTTCTTTTGCTGGGAGCAAAATTCCTCCTTCAGACTGAGTCATGGCAACACATTAGTTGAATAACTTACAAATAACCACTCAAATTCTAAAACCAAAATAAATCTAGGTGATCTGAAGATCGATTTATTTAGCAAAGGCTAAGATAAATCTAATCTATTATTTTCTTTTTCTATATAAAAGCCTTAACAACGTCTAAAGATAAAACCACTGTTGCTCTCCTTGCCACCCAGTGTTCAAGGACCTCACGATGAAGATGATGATACCGCAGACACCCTTAGGGTCTTTATTATGTGCCAGGAGCTGTTCTAAATGTTTTATTTGCATGAATTCTAAGTCCTATTATTTCTCTTTTACAGAACAAAAAACAGAGTCACAGAGGCAGCAAGGAACTTGTCCCAGATTACATGGTTAGGGAGTGGTGGAGCCAGGACTGGAATCCAGACAGTTGAGCTCCAGAGTCGGTCCTCTCATGTTGCTTCTTTGCCCCTTGCCCCGCCAAGGCCACTACACTGACGTTGTGATGAAGGGAGATCCACATTAGAAAGTAGCATCTTTACACAGCCTCTTCTGTCATATAGGAGTGAAACGAGTAGGCGAGACACTCAATTTTACTGTCAAAACTGTTCTTGCCACGTGGCTCGTTTGTCTACTACCTACTGGCATTTTCTTCCACAATGAGCCAGCATCTCCTTCGTTTAGAATAAGTTAGATGCCCTCAGAGGTGAAATTCATGCTCACTGATCATCATTTCAAGATACCACTGACTCCTCTAGCCCTGGCTAGTGTGACTCAGTTGGTTAAGCATCATCTCAAAGTAAAAGGTCACCGGTTGGATTCCCAGCCAGGGCACGTGGCTGGGTTGCAGATCCCATTCCTGGTTGGAGCATGCGGGTGTGTGAGAGGCAACCGGTTGGTGTTCCTCTTTCACATCAGTCTTTCTATTGCTCTCTTTCTCCTGTCTTTCCCCTCTCTCTTAAAACACAAAACAAAATACATTTACTCCTCTAGAGCTTAAATTCTGAAAGATGCTCACTGAATGTGGAAAATATCAACTAAGAAAGAAACTGCAAGAATGAAAAGGATTAAATAGGGCTTCTGAGTAGAGCATGTACCTGACTATTGCCTCAAGGAATCAGGCCTCCTGAGGTCAAATCCTGACTCCGCCTTTCACAGCCTGGACCAGTTATTTTCTCTCTCTATGACTTGGGTTCCTCCTCTACACAATGGGAACAAAATAGCACTACTGCTGACGGTTGTGAGGATGAATACACCAATACGTGTCAAACACATTCCCCGGTGCATGGCACACAGCGGGCACTCCAAAAATATGCACTGTCACTATCATGTTTGGTTTGTATAGGACTGGCCTCCAGCTACGACTAAGCACGAACAATTAAAAGTTGTGCCATTTTGGTATGAAAATATTAATACAGATTTTAGGAAAATCAGTTGTGATCATAAGAAATCCTTTCAGCCCAGGAATAATTTAACTTTGAAAATTCACTATGACATATAGTCACATAAAAGTCCATTCCCCTTTATTTTGTGAGTATAAAGGCAAATTGCAGAATATGTCAGAACTACTTAAAAACTCATCGGAGCTTACAGTGTTGTCAGACACTTCAAGGGCCAGTAGATTTTTCTATAAGGTTAGGTTTTACTTTATTTTTATTTTTAAAAACATTTTGTTTATTTATCTTTAGAGGGGAAGGGAAGGAGAGAAGTATCAATGTATGGTTGCCTCCTGTGAGTCCCCTGCTGGGAACTGGCCCACAACCCAGGCATGTGCCCTGACTGGGAATTGAACCGCAATCATGTGGTTTGCAGGCCCGCCCTCAATCCACTGAGCTACACCAGCCAGGGCTCTACAAGGTTAGGTTTTAAATAACATAAAAGGATTATTTGCTTAATTTCTCAAATATCATAATCCATATTTTGCAGAGTGACTTAAATGAAACTGACCTGGACAGCAAAGATGCAATTTTAACAATTGTGCAATTCTACTCCAGTGAAACTGTCCATGCATTCAGCTTGTCTTCCTTCCTTCTTTCCCTTTTTACCTTTCCTCTCTCTATTTTCTAAAAATTTAGGCTTATGCTTAAGTTCTACCTTTTTGAGGTCACATGGGCCACTTAGAAATGGCTGCCTAGAACCTGAAATAGAAATTATTATCACAAAGAGAAATTAATGCACGTAATAGAAGGAAATGATCACTGAATGCCCACTTGCACTGAGCTACTTGGCGTTAACAAAGACTGAAACCTTTTTTCCTTCCAGCTCTAAAATGGACGTACCATCAGCTAAGAGAACGAGTAGGCTGCAGGCCCAGTAGAACCACAGAGAAGACATTCGAGGTAGAGCTCACTTTTTTGCCTGGATATTCCCAGGATGCACTGACCTGCCTTCTTGTGGTCTAGCTGCCACAGGACTTAAGGACCACTTGCTGGTCCCCAACAGGTGGCAGTGAGGAGGGGAACATTTGCCTCACTTCCCAGTACCTTGGAGATGGCATATTCTCTGGCAATCCCAAGGGGAAGGAAGTATTGCTGTATAAAGTAGCACCCTAATAAAGAATTAGTAGTAGTTTGAACACAAAAGTCAGTGTGCAACCTCATCTGATATAAAGAGGACAGAATAAAGAACAGTAAGCACATAAGATGTTAATTTTAATCCTACATCTTTACCCGTGAAAGCTCACCACTGTCAACGTTCAGACAGCACAAACTTATAAACTCACAGACCAGCAGACTTTTATTCTGAAATGAGGTGTTAGGGATAATCAGCCTCCAACTGACCTACCCAAAGCGTCATGCAGTGAGGGGCAGTTCTAGGATTAGAACTCACAGGAGCAAACAAGGTGGTTGAAGAGCTACAGAAGAAACAAACTTCCTCCTAGCAATTCAGTCGTTAGCAGGAACATAGAAGGGCCAGGAAAGACACAAGACTTCTACTAGCAACTGATGGTAGCATCCTCAGCTGGGAATTACCTACACAGAGGACAGGGGCAGGAGGAGATGCTGCCCTAGGCGCTTTGCAGCCAAGAAGACATGGAGAACAGGGGTGATCAAGAGCCAGACAGAGTATCTCATTTCGTATTGAAGATGATGATCCATCAGAGCGCAAGAAATGGACCGTTTCAGCAACTTGGTGGGAAAGTTACCCTCTATGCAGGCTTTCTATCTGAGAGCATCATTAAGTTAATTGAGCATCGCACTAGGCACAACATTATGCTCAACAAGTACCATCCTTATTTTCTTGTGGGAGTCTTATACTTTCATATTGCTCCATGTATTAATTCTTTTTTAAAATTTTTATTTATTTTTAGAGAGAGGGAAATGGAAGGAGAAAGACAGGAGAGAAATATCAATGTGTGGCTGCCTCTCCCATGCCCTTCACTGGGGATCTGGACCACAACCCAGACATGTACCCTGACTGGGAATCGAACCTGCAACCCTTTGGTTCACAGCCCAGGCTCAATGCATTGAGCTACACCAGCCAGGGCCACATGTATTAATTCTTTAACCTGAGTGTTTTTAAAAAGGTTTCTACTTATTTCATACCATATCCATGTGCCAACCAATGTCCTTGAATCCCCAAACACCGAATGGAAAGTTAAAAAAGGGAAAAGAAAAAGATCAGATCTGTGAATGGTCCTCACTGACCACTCTGTGGACCTGCTGTCATTTCTCATCATTATTTTTTTCACCATTCTCCCACACAGTTCAACTCAAGTGACTTGGTCCTTGATGAAATAAATGGGAATTAACTCTGATCATAAATTTTAATGAGACAACACTTCAGACACACTCTCAGCTGTTCCAAATGCCAAACTTATCTTTTTCTGGGGTAGAATAAAAAATTCTTAGCAAATCTTGATGGTTTCACCTCTGCTATTTTGACATAATGAAACCATTTGCACATCAGTAATGTCAGAGAGGTCAGAACTAGAAGGTCTAGCTTCCTACATCCCTACCTCCTTTCCTTCATTATATATTTCTCATTCTCCGTTGTTCGCAAGTTTTATAATTTCACAGAAGTCCTACAGCATGACCCCAAGCTTGATCTTGCCATTATGCCTGATTGTTCAAAATTACGCTAGTCCCAGAATGTTGACAGAATCCCTTTCAATATTTTCTCTGTCGGTTTATTAAATGGCAATGTCATGCTTAAAGCCTGGTTATTTCTGGGGCCGCTCATTCAGTTCTTTGAAGACTTGACATCACATTAAACAATGTTTCCCCCAATTTTCTACTATTCTCTCTATCCCCAGTATATTTGACATGTCAGAAATAATTATAAGGGGCTTAATAAATACAGAAAACATTTCTCTTTAGTATTCCAGAATGGATGAGGGTAGGATGGCTTTATTAGAGCATTGTTCTAGCTGGAAATTAGTATTCAGAATCGGCAATATTTCATTAAAGAGCAGAGGCCTGCCCTAATGTTTTGGGTTTCTACTTTTGTGAGTCCAGCCCGACTTCCTGAGCACTGTTTGGTCCTTATGGATAATTATTACTGGCAAAGGCCCTTCTTCCTTAGAGATGTCCCTCACCTTCTTGTGCCCTTTTTCGAATGAGCATATTCACAGCAGTGACTTTTCTGCATTACTTATTAATAGCAGGGCCACTTGTTTAATAACAGGGGTCTGATTAGAATGGAATAAAGAGAAATGAGGGGTGATGATAAAACCTTGCATCCAGAGCTCTCTCTTACTTCACATCCTCTCCTTAGAATAGGCACCGCCTGTCCTTTTCATCAAAGGCAGAAAATCTGTTTTGTAGCCGTGTGAATGGAGAATGCACACACCTGTACTTCTTTCCAAAGCATACCCTTCTCATATACACTAAAGAGCTGTCACAAATGGTCCTGCTTTATCACGACCTTGGTCATATTGTAGAAAAAATAAAGTTGTCTCTCTATAAAGTGATTATTCGATGTACCTCTTCAGGTGGATGGAACACAATCTAATCCTGGGGACATTATCCCTTCTCACCAGTAATCGGGCTTACAACACATTTTCTGAATCTCCAAAACGTAGGTTGATGCTCGCTCCACTGACCAGCACTAGGAAGAAACTCAGCCAGACGGGTTTCCAAGCGGAGAGGCCCACGGCAGCTGACACCTCCTGATGCAAGGTCTGGGGGACGAGTTTCTGAGATGGCTGTGGTTTGACAGAAAAAGTTCTCGACTTGGACAGATGGAACTGGGTTTCTTCCCCAGTACTTATCAGCCATGTGGCTTCCAGCCTACCACTTATGCTCCCTGAGGTCTATTTTATAAAATGCTGGTAACAATACCGTTGGAGGCTTATATAGTAATTTGGGTAATGTGTATGACAATGAAAGTGTTGATTCACAATAAAGCATGATACGAATGCTCAGCATTATTCTGTTTTCAAATGATGACCTGTGAGTAATGAACAAATAAGTCAAGACCATGGACACCAAACAGAAATGTGTGTGGGGGGGGGGCAATCTGTGTAAAATATAATCATATTTATTCGGCACTTGGAACAGGAGCTTTCTTCTAAAGAAATATTACCCCTACTAAAATTTAATCTTATTCTATATGATTAACATACAAGTAGACATAAATGAACCTTTCTTGAAAATTGGTCACCTGCATATATAATTAACATACAGAGTAGACATAAATGAATACTTCATAATAATTCAGGAGGCATTTCATTGTCTTATTGCACCTAAGGGTCATAATTATGATTATCAGTGGCTAATTTACCAGGGAAATGAATGGAATCCAAATGACTCTGTGATATAACTAAGAATAAATTTCAGGAATTAATCCATGCTCCCTGATTTTAATGCTGTCACATGTCTCTATTCCAAGAAAGTAGCATCGCCTCAGTAATTCTAAGTTACCTGACCTGCTCTTTCCAGTGATTCACATTCTCCCAGAGGGAATGTTCGCCACAGCAGAAATCTCTCGTTCTAACATATCACCAGGTATGATGTCCAAACACAATGATTTGTGAGAGATATTCAAGGCTGGGAGTTTTACTTCTCCAAATCTGATCACCAGGTTTGGACAGAGCAGCAGGAAGTACCTGCGGAGATAGGAAGTAGGGAGCAAGTAATAGGCTCTGTCCTGACTAATTGACGGAACTGTCATAAAGATGAAATGAATTCAAATTTGAGGAACACTAGACACTAGACAAATGTAAGGTGTTATTATAATTATTACTATTAATAGTCTTATTCAATTTGCAATGGATGTTATATATAGATTGAAAGAGAAGAATTCTTTTTCAAATGATGGTACATTTTTTTCCTCCATCTTCCAGTTCTTGCTTTCTCAGCTTCTCTCTCTGCCAACCTGAGTGACATATAGAGTCTATTCTTGTTTTCTTCTGTTTTGTCAGTTTGACATAGTTGGAATAGATGGGTAGATCTTGCAGAGAATGGAGCTGCAAGTGAATTCGGAAATTTTTAAAATAGCTATCTCTGAATAGTAAGGTGTAAAAGTTTCTGCACATAGAAGGTTAAAGATGCTTTTTTCATAATATGGCTAAGAGTGTGTGGCAATTATTATAGAATGGAAGGATATTCTGAAAGCTCAGCATCTGAAAACTAGATCTGTTAGGATGCCATTGCCACAAAAGGCAGGTATGTGTCATAATGCTCTCCACTCTGAGCTTGGGCATCTGAATGGTCTCCTTGAAATAAATCCATATATGTGTATTTCTAGGCATGGGCCCTCATGGTTTTATCATTATAAATGCACAGTAATACCAAAAATATGCAGAGTAAGAACCAAGGATACATTGGCTGCGCACCGGCAAAACTCCACAAGGCTATCAACAATCATTCGTGAACCAACTAACAGTAAAACTAGATTAATAAAAGAAAATGTTACTTTCTCCACCAGGAGAAGAGCTGTCTTTGTCTCCTTCATTAACTACTACAGACACTTCTTGAGTGCGTATTGCTATGAGCACAGCACAATGCCTAAAGGAGGAGGGAAGAAAAGCATCAAGTGGTTGTATAACAGGTGGTACCTTAAATGAATGGGGGAGATTGACATCTCCAGCAATGGACGATCTCTGTATCTACATCTCTATCAATATCACTGATGTCTATATCTTCACCTATCCTTCCATCTACAGATATTTTCCCAGTTAGGTTTCACACACATAGATAAATGTATGTATAGAAAAAGTGTACAAGGACAAAGATTAATCTGTTCCCAGATGTTGTATATGGGAAGGAAAGTAGACGTGGGGAGGGAGGCACAGAAAGAGGGAAGGGAGTTGCTTCAATGTTAACTGATAACATTTTAAATCTGAAGTTTTTAAATTTCAGCATGATTACTACCACTCTCATAATTAATATTTAAAGAAACAAGACGTACAAGTTATGGCACCTATACTTGAGGACGGTTGAACGTAATCACAGGGCTTTCATCATCGAGTCTGTGATTACCTATGTTGGTCACACAGGCTGCGGCACCTTTTCTGGCATGTGGCCACCCACCTGTCACGAGAACTTCCAAAGCTTCACACAGGACAGGAGGCCCGTGATACCCTCAAATCTGAGGAGTCAAAAACATTAGTAAATCCATTCCGCTCCTCAGCTCACATTCACAGCTAAAAGGGCTATTCTTCTCGGTTGTAACAGAACAGATCTAAACCACTGGAGAAAAAAATCATACTCTACATATTAAAAACCTACCTGCATGTGCTTATAATACAAAACCCCCACGAGCATCCATTTCAGAACATGGGCTCAGGTGGGGGCACACACAGATCCCTGGTATCTATTGACAGTGCCCATCTTTATTCCAACATCAGTGTGGCTAATCTGGAATCTTTTGAAATAACAGAGCACAGAGAACTTAAAAAATCTTAAAAACTGGGTCTGATATTTTGTCTGCAATGTAATCCACTTAACTTTATCTGTTGGTATTTCCTAATCACACATTCATTAGTTCACAACTATGCCTCCACCATGAAGCAGGCACTTTGGTTGCGGTGAGAGCATAAGATAAATTATGATCTGCTCACTCCCCTCAAGAAACTTACAATTGTACAAGCATTAACTTCAAAAATGGAAAAGATCTTAAAAATCATTAGTCTTTCCTAACCCTGAAGATTTCATTGTCTTTGATATAACCTAAAATTTTACTCCTTATAGAAGCACTGACCTTTATGTTCACAACTTAAAAAATTGAAACAGAGGAGTTAAATGAAGAAGACAAAACTCTGATGAGTGGACCAAATTCAACCTGCCACCTATTTGTGTAAAGTTTCACTTGCATATAGTCATGCTTTTGAGCTACAATAGAAGTTACTAGACACACTAGAAAATATATTAATTTAAATTGGGCATTATATTTAAGAAATGGAATGAACCTATTTGTCTAACAGTGATTTCTTGGGGAATGTGTGTTTGTTTCACCTCTGATTCAAAGAAGAACAAAAGAGTGGTAGTGAACAAATAAAACATAGGTAGCGGGAATATAAATTAGAAATGGAGTAACTCTACAAGCGGTGTTTTTAACTCTGAAGTTTGCCACTGCATGCACACATATATGGGCCAAGTGTTAAAATTTTAGTGGATATGGTGGGAGTAGAAAGACTTGAGATGATTGATTAGAATAATAGTGAAGCTTATTGAACCAGTCTTTGGAAGTGTTTGTACTGTTGTGAGAACTGCCCCAATTTCTCAAATCCCAACTTTATTCTGAAAAGAATCTGGCCAAAAAAATTGCTTAAGCTAAACTTTTGGAAAATATTTGCACATTTGGAGATACTACATAGCTTACTGCCAAAGATGCTCAAATTTAAAGATTTTATTTAGTTATTGTTTGAGAGAAGGGAAGGGAAGGGAAGGAAAAAGAGAGGGAGAGGAGCATCTATGTGAGAAAGAAACATTGATCAACTGCCTCTTGCACGTGCCCCATCCAGGGACGAAACAGGCAACTCAGGCCTGTGTCCTGGCCAAGAATCGAATCAATGACCTTTCACTGTGTAGGATGATGCCCAGCCAATTGAGCCACACCAGTCAAGGCAAAGATGCTCCACTGTAGATGTGCCTGGCAAATTGGCTGGGCTTGTTTGGCTTTTCATTAACAAAAAATAAAGCTCACTCTTCTTCCTGAAAGCATAGGACCCATAGTACTTTTGCTACTTTTTTGCATGAAAGCTATATACAGGGTGGGGCAAAGGAGGTTTACAGTTGCTCATATGGAAGATAAGACAATAATTAATAAATAATATAACAATAAACTGTTTTGCATACTCATGACTCTAAATCTACTTTTGTCACCCCCGTATATGAAATGTAGATAAATAAAATTTAAAATCTTTTCTCTAGCATGGTAACTGGCCACCCTGGAAAATCCATGCTTTAGCATGTGTTTGAATATATGTCATAAAAATACACCTTTAAGTGTTTATAAAATCACAGACAGACAGGAAATGTCATAAAATAGTAAGAAGATTGAAAACAAAGAGATTCTTATGAAACTTCTAAACTAATTGTGATGTTCTGTGCAATAACTGAGTCTTTCTTGAATTTGAGCTTCTTTAGGGGTAAATATAAAGTATGAATGTTGGGGGAGAAAGTAAAATAAAATACTTGTATATTTGTGATTCAGCTACTATTGAAAGAAATTAGAGGTAAATTATATTAAAGTCAAAGACAAAATATATACACACATCAGAATCTATCTATCCATTCATCCATCCATTTATTTGTTCATTTATCTGTATCCTTAAATGAGCAATTTCCTAACTCAATTGTCAGCAGTGGAACTGACAAAGATTTTTTTCTGTTCTGTACCAAAGTCTCATCCAAAGACATCTAAATTTAATTGAAGGAAATAAGTTGTTAACAAGTTGTCAATGGACTGTATAGCTCATAAAAATACAAATTAGAAAATGATATGGTTCATGCAAAGACTGGAATACGCAAAGGGCTTGATAAAGATACCCATGTAGCTAGAATGGAGAGTGACATGACATCTAATGGAAAGGATTTTGGAGGTGACACACTTATGTTGACTGACAAAAGGAAGACTGGCACTGGGCCAAGGAAGAGAAGTGAGAAGTGACTTAGAGGAAAAGGAGATGTAAAAGCAAATAAGCGGTAGTTTACATGCAGATTTCCCAGCTGTCATGTGTTGCTAGAAAGCACAGTTTAAAACAGGGAATTGTTAGAGATAAGATCAGAGAGATGCAAGAAGTAGCATATTTAAGGCTAAAATTTAAGTTGGGCCTATTTTAGACTTCATCCAGCAGGATGGGGAAACACGAGAAGGTTTTAAGCTTGCAGGGCAGGTTTACCTTGCGTTGGATGTACACTGACATTTGACAATGACACAGCTGGTAAAAGAAAGCATTTTGATGGTGCAGACACCCAAGTAAGAGATAAATTACAGCAGCGGCAGCAGCTCTGAACTGTAACTGTGGTAGTAATGACGGTTGTTACAGATGGTTTCAAGAAGTATTTGGGATGGAAATTTAGCAGGTATGGTATTGGGTTTGATAGGGAAAACAACAAAAATGGGAAAAGAGGAGCCAAAGACGACCTTTGGGTTTCTTGTTTGGGTGAATGAGTGGACAGCAGTTTCACAAATCAATATACTCATGGAGGGCACAGATGGAGAAGCCAGGTGAAGGGGAGCCATGAGGAGGCCGGTGACACATGTTGGGTTGACAGGTGCTCAACGGACATGGCAAGAAGCTGGATAGTTGAGTCTGAATTGTAGGAAGGGGGTTTGTTCTACCTATAAAATGTATGAGTAATTGTAATCATGACAATAGAGGAACGTGCAGAAGGAGAGTCTAAGGGTGAGGAGAGCAATGGGCTGAGGATGAACCTGGGGAGGAGGAAGAAGAGAAGGCAATGAAAGGGACCAAAGAAGAAGGATTAGAGGATGATCTGGTGAACACGGGGCCATGGAAATCAGGAGCACGGAACTTGAACAAAGGAGGAGTGATCACTGGGCCAAATGCGCAAACAGATGCAGGGAAGGCCCCCAAACTCCATTGGATTTAGCGATCCAAGAACCATCATTCAGCTGTGGAGTGCAAACAAGTATCAGGTGCATGGAACTGTAAAGCAGGGGCAAGGAAATGTGCAAAATGCACAATAGATCAAATTGTGGGGATGCACCGGGACAGATGACCATCTGTGCCTGAGTGCCAACCCAGGCCACAGCAAACTCATCTATGGCTCCCTCAGCATCTGCTCCACTCCCCTTCCCTCTCCTGTTCATCCTTTCTGGTCTGCTACCACACATATAAAACTTTCTGAGCACTTGTCCTTGTCCCAGGATAGTGGGGTCTTTAGCCAGCACACATGGGACAAAATAGACTTGGATTCATAATTTTCTTGTTGTATCTATCTCCTGTGGAAATCAGAAAAAAAAGATGACTTTTTCCTTAAATAGTCTTTTGAAAATCCTCTGAACTCCTATTTAAGCCCTGTCTGTCATTACCAGAGTGCTTATACTTTATTTTACAATAATGCTTTTACAATAGATGCACAGGCACATTATAAGACATCAAACATGAGATCTGATTTATTGGTGGATAGCCATTAGATGTGCAGTTAATTTTCCATAGTTTATAATCTCCTACACTAGGAAGAAACAGCACAGCACAGTTAAAAGAGGCTTGGTCTATAAGCGAATAAATTTAAGATTTTCCTGGCTCTGTTACTACCTAGACCTGTGACCTTAAACTAAGTCCCTTCTCCAAGTTCAGGCTTCATTTTAACTAAAAAATGAGGTGCTTCTTCTGGACAGTTGCCTCTTTCACAACTTACAGCTAAAAGAAAAATAAGACTGAAAGTCCTGTTGTAATTTCTAAGATTTAGGAAATGATTTTAAACTATGTTTTATAGATGTTGAGCAGTTCCAAGGTCATTAAATTATGGCATTTATCTTGAGAGAAAAATGCCCACTGGTAATAATAAGAAAAGATAGCTGTACACAGTCTTTTGTCTTTTCAAATGAAAAGCTCATTTGAATCACACAACATTTTTCTTCCTTTTCCAAGTCCAGTACCAAGTCTGTGATGACATAAATCAAAGCAAGACTGTTATAGCCTCAGTGCATATGCCCGTGTCTCCAAAAGCAAAGTCAGCCTGACAATCTCTGAAGCCCAGTGATTCTTTCCTGTTTCTGTTCTATTCACTCCAACATAACCACAGTTGAGATGCAGTCTGAGGTTCAATAATATGAAGTCTGTGACTTTGGTTACCACACAGACAGCTGGTCTCTCCGTCACGTCTCCGGACTGCGCCAAATGGGATGACCTCAAAGAATTCGGGTGTGTGGGAGCAAGGACACCAAAAAGTGCTCTACATACCATATAACTTTAGCATACATTTTGTGATCCCAGAGAGAAATGAAATAAGTCAAAGTGCAAATAAATAGTCTTATTCTCATTCTTCTTCAGTCCAGAGGCAGAAGAAAAAATAAATATGCCATAAATGTTTGTTTCTCTTTCTAGGATTTGCTCTATATCCTCACTCAGTCTTGTTTCATCTGTGATTTCTCTCTCAAAGGAGCAAAACCTTAAAATGATTTGTAATTCCTCTCTATCCTTTTCTGTTTCTGAACCCTCGTTCTATGGAGTTGGGTTTCATTGATGTTATCTTGTTTGATTATTTCCCTTGCAACTACTAAATGCACCCCCTCTTTCTTTAACATCACATCTACTGTCTCAGTCCAGGATCTCACAATTGCTCACCTGGATTATTGTGGCCTCTTTTATCTTGGTCCTCTGATGGCTGAAAACTTGAGAGTCATTATCTGCCTTCATATGGCTTCCAGACTTCATAAATAAGCCTATTGTCAATACCCAGCAGAACTACCAAGGGTGTTTCCTTGCTTTTCCATGGAACTTATTACTTTTACTTCTCCCTTAGGTCTCCATGGTGATGTTTTATATTGTGGACTCTCCTAGCTTCACAGTCCATGGGGAACACCTCACTCTGCCCTGCCTGCTTTGTCTCTTAACCTTCTCCGGTCTGCCATATTCCTTTCTGCTGAGTCATCTCAATGCCCACATCATCCAACCACTCTGCTTTCATTACTAAGCCTTCTCCCAAAGTTCAACCTGAGTCTGTGCTGATGTCTTTAATTCAGCCAGTCTTCTCCTTTTTTTCCTTCTGCAATGCCTGACTCTTGCTTCTGTGAGAAGTCTACCTTTGCTGGAAGGATTGGGAAAGCAAGATCATCTAACTGCAACTTCTCAAGCACACACTTTCTTTAAGCCATCCCTTGTTTTAACACCTAAAATTATCTTATGACTTGCATGTTTTATGCCTTCCTGACTTTAGTGGTATTTTCTCCCTCCAAATCCATTATATCTGTATTGTCTCTATTAGACTTTAAACTCCCCAAGTTGCAGCCATAAGGTCATATTTTAAAATGATTTTAAGAGTGACAATATAGTAAAAGGAATTATGCAAATTTACCCGTTCTCCCATGAGGACATAAATGAACAAGTCGTCTTGGTAACCACAGAGCTTGGCTCTATCTGCTCTCCAGTGGGCCTTGAATGAACTAAGCCTGTCTCTTACCTTGCTCCCTGTCCTGTGGAGCTAATCCAACCATAGACTTGCCTTTGAAGTCAACTGGAACATCATGCATGGGTGAGCTCCAGAGAGCACACAAAAGCAAGAAAAGAAAACTGACATGTTATTCTTAACCAAAGGGACTGTGCTATTTTAGTGTTTCTATACCTGCTTTGGGCATCTGACAGACTTCAAGAGCCTGAGGATGAAGGAGGAGAAGACACTGAAATTAGCAAATGGAAACAGGCAAAAGGTGCAGCTAAACTAGAATAAAAATTTTCAAGTAGTTTTTTTCCCTCTATTGAAAGTCACACTAATCACAAATATAAAATTCTTTAAGGCTATGAAACTCCTCCCTGAGACTGTCAAGCTCTTCTGGAAATGGTGTCCACTTTTCATCTAAAGCATAACAACTGCCTTGGAGACTAGCATTGAACTTCATGCAACAGCCATTTATCCAGAATCTTTACTGAAAAGGAGTTGTGCTCATCAAGATGAAAGTACCATCACCATCTTCAAGAAGAAAAGCACAAAGCAGCTCTCATAGCATATGGCTCTCCAAGCCCACTTACAAAGTCTCAGACAACATCAGTTTGTGATACAGTAACATGGTGAACTATAAATTATAGCTTTACTACTGCTCATAGTCAAGGGCTTAAAACTGAATGACCTTTTCGAAACTAACTAAATGTATTATATACATACCTCTTGATCCTATAATTTTTTTCTAAAAATAAATTCTATGGAAAGAAAAGACCCAACAAGAACCTCACTACTTAAGAACTACTTGTGCTCTGGGTGTTTTTTTTTAACCTCTCCAAGTCTCAGTGTGATAATTTGTAAGTTGTGGAAAATAGTAGTACTTCCTTATAGCGCATGTGGGTATGGTGCCTAATGTGGGAAATAGCCAAAAATCTGAATAATGTGAGTATTATAATCTTTATTTTACAGAAGAAGAAACTGTATTTCAAAGATTCTAAACAATTGGTCCAAGGTAAATAGAAGGTCTGAGATTTGAATCTAATTTAGTTTGATTCCATAGACTGTACCCTTCTGGCCTCAAAGGCTGCTGCTTAACTCTTAGCCAAAGTGGCTAAGAAAAGGAGACATCAGCTGAGAAGGTTCTCCAAACACCTTCCCAGTGCTTACTTAAGGATGTCTGTATTTTATAAACTTTCTGCAAAGTGTATGCTGAAATATTAGGCTTTCAAAAATCATCCAAGACCTTCCAATACCAGGGCATTAAACTCAAATGTAAAATTAACTGAAACCATGGCCAGTTAATCTAATCTAAAAATATGAACAGAAGCCTGAAAAGCTGACACTCATTGATTACTGACAAGATATGAATTTACCATAGAGGCATAAAACCCAGATCTCTGCTCCTGGACACTGATGTAGCCTATAACTTCTATTTCGTGTTTAAATATTTCAAGACAAAACATTAAGAAATTGTGTTTGCCATTAGAAGAACCATTAATCAAATTATTTTGGCTACTTCTTAGGGGGAAAGATCTGGATGACAATGAGCAAATTATACCAAAGTTAAATTATGGATGAACATGCTAGAGATGTACCAAAGAAGTGTGTCAAGCCCTGAAAGAAGGCACGAGGTATGGGTGTCCACACTCAAAACATATTTACCGTCAGAGGACTGGACTGAAACTAAATCTGAAGAAGACGATGGGCATCATGATCAAGCAAGTGAAAGTGAGACTGAGAATAGGTGAAGCTGTCATTCAACAAACACTTGATTCCTTTTCTTCTAAATATTTTCTTTTATCTTGTCTGAGTCGTAAATTTGACCAATTGCCATATTCTCTGATGCAGAATACCTTGGCCTTCTGCAGTTACTTTGTTCTATTTTGCTTCAAATGATGTGAGCCTACATGTGTAGTTTTAGAAATGGGCTAGACACGCGTCTCTAAGTCTCTAGTCTTCTCCTAAATCACCCACTGTGGGAAGGTGGGGTAGGGAGAAATCCCATTGAAGAATTTCTCAACCATACTTTTTCACACTGCATGGAGTTCCAAAGCGCCTACAGCAAATGGCTATCGAAATGAAATGCAGCTCAAAGCAGGCAGCAGTGAGAGGAGTTCCTTCCTGGGGGCAACCAACAGCCTCCACCAGTCACAGGTAGAAGGTATGTAGTGAGCCCTGCTCCCCAAAGATAGCAGGAATTAGGAGCTGCCATATTCTAGAGAAAATGCTGCTATCTATTTGAAGTGGGACTCATTATGTATTTTTCCATCTGATTCTCCCCATGATGTATCTAGTATAAGTCCATTCACCTAATAGGATACACGGGAGAATTAGTTATTTGCTACTCCCTCTCCCTGGCCCCCTTAATAACAGAATATCTGTCCTTCCTTGCTTAGTGGATGACATATACTGCCCACAGGAGAAGTCCACAGGTAAGAATGGAGTGTGGGTTTTTCTATCGAATTCTTCCCTTCCCTAAGGAAAGAAGGCAGAAAATGGCCAAGACAGGGCCAACATTCTTCTTTCTATATCTACAAAATATAAACTCCACAAGATAAAACAAGAGAATAATGAAATGACTACTGGGCTTTTCAGCACACAAATCTCAGTGTAACTAAAGACAAAAACTTTAAGTCAAGTTTAAATTTTTTTTTTTGCCTGGCAAATCTTTGGCTTTAAAAATGGTAATGTGCATTCCAAGTAGTCGTTTTTCCTTAGAATCCTAAAACTTTACATTGGAGATAGAGACTAAAACTTGAACTAATCCCAAAGCTCTTTGCTTAATGTTAGGTTTTATTTGGAACAGTGTTTTTGTCAGCATGGGTGACTGGTGGGATATTTCTAGCCCAGAGTGAAGCCATGGGCAGGGCTTTACACATCTCGGGATGTTGTTAAAAACAGCTTTGAAAAGTTTTCCACTGCGTAGAATGTGTTTGCTGAGCACCTCAAGATAGCAAGGAAGTTGAAGGATTTCAAAAAGCATTTAAATTTACATTTGTCTCAAAATGCTGGGAGAAAAATCATAAAGTACAATTAAGGCAATGGTAAACTCCAGCCCCCACAAGCATATATTTGATTATAAACCATCAATAAAGTATTTATAAATTTCACTGAATTAATCACTCATCATATGGCACCAGCTATTTTTAAGTCCTCATGAAATGAAAGTCTTTGTTTTGCTGATGAAATCAATTGAACATTGTAAAATCCATTTTCAAGAACTGGTCTTTTTTCTGAATGTTCTCATCATTGTTCTCATAACAAATAATCTGAAACAATATTCTGAGCCAAAAAGCTCTATTTGATGGTTAATACTGCTTTCTACCTGTGAGGAAATAGCTTCTCCCTTCACAGGACTGAAGTATGATTGCTAAGAGTAATTTTATTATAGTATCCAATATGTTCTTTAGAGTTGTTTTTCTCTCCAATTACCCCATAGTCAATAAGGGAAAGATCCTATTTTCTCCTTTTATAAAATCTGCCACAATGACTCCGGCAACACCGATCAGACAGGATGATGAAGGGAGAAAAGCCAACTGAATAATTGAGTAAATAAATGATTTAAAATATTCTCAAAGTTATGATAATAATCATGATTTTTGACTAAAATAGATACCACGTTAGTTAAAAAGATCACATTCTATATAAATTTTTACCCAAGTTGGAATGCCCCAAACCACATAGAAATTCTGAACTCTCCAAATTTTTGGAAGCTAGACATTCTTTGCCATATGTTCCCAAATTTCCTATTATGTTTACCTAATCAAAAATAAAATAATACCATCAAAGAGATAATTGACTGGGAGAGGATAAAATGGTCATAAATCTTAGAAATCTAATGAGTAACTGGGTGAATTGAAGTGGACTGTACTGCACTGAGTTACCAGGATTAAAATAACATGAAGACAAAACCCTGAATTCAAATCCTCCTAGCACTTTGAAAGCTGCAGGCTTTAAGAAAATAGATCCTGGTCTTCAAGATGATACGTTGCTTGCTTATACAGATTATCCTCTTCTTATACCATGTTCATACTTTTTAAAACTATTTCTCTGAACTGAATATAAGCCTATCTGGTGGGAGGCAAGGTACATTTCACATTCCCATTATGTACAATGAGTACACACCCCCTAGGTGACTTGCATGTCACTTGAAAGATATACTATTCTCATTATTTTTTTTAATTAAAAGCTGCTCACGTGAAACTATTTTTGTAAATGTCACCACATGGAATTTCTTCTAAAGATCAACAGCATCATCATACAACATACCAAAAATGGAATGTTAACATGTTATTCATGTTATCACTTATAGCCATTTACATACTAAGTCCACAGCCAACCAGCAAAGCAGAGGACTTAAGGAACTTAAAAAAGAAAAAAAAAAACCTTTTGACCAAAATGGGTCATTCCCTTTGCATATTTTCAAACACCGTTTTTGTTTCTGCATTCAAATTGATACACAATATTCCCAAATTTGCTGATATGAATTCGAGAGAGAGCCAAAGGTTTTATCTTCACAGTGACAAAACAACCAGTTAATCTAGAGAAAATGAAATCTTCAACCGACCCAACTGATTGGAACTGTGTGGAGACACTGGCTGATTAAACATTTCCCTTTCCAACTGCGTGTGGTGTGTTCTTACGGCAAATCACCGGGGCTAAATATTGTTCTCCATTGTGCACCCAGGTGGCAGCGAGACACCAACGATTACACACTGTGGCGAAGTGCCGAGGTTCATGCCTGAAATTAGTGTCAAAGCGAAAGGTCCATAGAACGTTAGGGTTAAAGGGGAAACAAGCTCATCCTCCGTGTTTTACTGACATCAACACAGCGTGCAATACACATTTGGGGCACAGTTTCTGTTTTGGAACTCTCATGGACAGTACAACTGCTACTATTAAAATACAGACTGCAGAAATATGGCTTGTTTCTTTAAAGCAGAAGATAGCTCCAAGCCTCTGAGCCAAAGCTTCACCCCCACTTATCACAACTACCAAGTAGAAATTCCCACAGGATGGGGCTCCTTCCGCAGAATACTCCCATGTAAATGAGTGCACACAGGCTACATTCACTGCTTTAGGGTGTGAACTTTCTAGCTCACTTCACCCAGAAAAACTAGTGCATGTTGCATATATATAAAGTATTGATAGTAGCTTCTTCATGTAAGTCCTGTTTATACCTATGTATACAAGTCATGGTCCTCACAGTCAATAAAATAGCTCCATAGCAGAGGTCAGATGTAGTAGCTGCTTTAAGAAATATTCACCTAGATTTTCCTATGAAGTAAAATTACCACCTTAATTTTACCTTAAGCACTGGGTTTAAGAACCCATATAAACCTATTTTCCCTTGAGATTTCAAGACTACATTTTTGCATACCATTGAGCAAAAACATAAGTAAAATTAACCAGTGGAGCTGCTTGTTAACAGAAGAGATTTGCACTAGGATTTTAAATGTTAAATTGCCTTTTTATGGAAAGAAATCCATTACTAAGTATTAACTAATAAAACTTTGTGATGGTTTAGAAGATGGCTCTTTTTGGGAAAAAAAGTGGTCAGTAGCTTCTATGATACTGAACAATGTCCAAAGGGGTAGAGAAATAATTGTGTGTGGCAAAAATAATAAAACTAATTAGAGTCAGCTACCTTATGGACAAGAAGAGCGACGGAGAACATATACAAATATAACATAACTGCACTTAGGAAAACCAGAAGGTTTATTCTACATATAATATATTAATATTGATGAATGACAATTTATTCCCAGAAGAAACAGAACTATGTTTGAAAGTAAAGATTATTGTGTTTAACTATTCCTTAATAGAATCTCCAATTCTAAATAAATATTTAAAGATCTGTGAAAGTCCTGGGCTATTCATTCAGGAACATTAGTTTTCTTTTCCCTGCTAAGCTTCCTCCTGTTGTTAGCCTCAAATGTACATTAACTGAATACTCTATGCCAGACCCTGTGATAGGCAGTGGGGCTCCCAAACCCTCCAGTCTTACTTTTGTTACTTTCTTCTTCTATTTTACTGTTAGTTCCCTGAACTCTTTGCCAACATGTGAGTCAGGCACGTCTACAAACACTGAAGCAGTGGGGACACCGGAACTGGGTGGAACATTACCTATGCTGACATCACATCCGTTGCTGCAAATGTCATGGGGCAATTGATCAATGCAGATGAAAGAATTTTAGGATTTCATTTCTGAACTGGGCTTCGTAGGAGCTATGGGCATTGACCCAGACACTGAAGGATGGGAGGCCTTGAGAAAGCAGCAGCAAAGGTTTTCAGGGGCAGCAGTGATCAGAGAAGCTCATCCTCCAGCATTTTTAGGGAAAGCAGGAGAAAACATAGAACAATCTTCATGAGGGCAATGAACAGATCAGCCTTCCAGCACAGAAAATTCCTGCTTAGAAATCAGCAATAATGCAGTTGAAAAGATGAAAGCCAAATGGTGAGGAGTTCAATGAAGTTCTCAAACATAAAATGTTTATACTAGTGGCTATGGGGAATACATAGATGCAAAAAGAGGAAGAAAGTACCAAGGTTTGGCTGTGAGCTCACAGTCTACGGGTAAAGACTTCCTGTTACAGCGCTGCTTTATTCTGAACACCTTGAATGGGCCTAGGACAGTATAGGGGCTCAATACTATTTGTCGAATGACTAGAGGGATGAATAGGACCTGAAAGGCCTGGGAATTAAGTCATCTCAGATGCTTAGTAGTTCAGATGCTTAAGTAACTCCCCTCAAAGGAGTTACTCAACTTCTCAAAGCCTCAGTTTCTCTCTCTACAAGTAAGGATAGTGGTACTCTCTCTCTCATAATGTAATTGAAAAGACTGAATTAGAAAACGAAGGTAAAGCGCTTAGCCCATTGCCTGGCATATAGGAAATAATTGTTAGACTTTAATCATTAGAATTAGAGGTCCCTTAAATATAAGAAGTATAAGCAGCATTGGAAGGAAGCATGAAAATAGTAAGACCAACTTAGTGTCTACTGCATTGTGGGCCTGAATAGTGAGGGAAAGTGTGTGATAAATTTAGACATTTCTAAAGACACATCAATAAGGTAACATCATAAAACACATTCTGACTGTTTTACCAGTGTATTTTTTAAATAGGCGTTTATTCCTAGAATATATTTACAGCCATTGAAACAATAAATAAGAGAAATACAAGTTCCAAAAATATATGGATTGTGATGTGATTCGTTGATGATGTATGAGATTCCTAAAATCTGCAAAATCAGACAATAATGAATATTGAATTAATGGTGACTATTAAATTAAGAGTCACAAGAATAACGTCTAGCATAGAGTAGGCACTTAATGTACATGTTTGTTGAATGAATGAATGAATTTTTCTAAATCTATATGGAAGCACATCTGTATAATAACTTATTTGATTTCTATGTTTCAAATTTAGCTAGCAAATTGAATTCTTCAAATATTTCCAGAAAATCCAGAAACTTCAATAATGCCTGAAGTAAACTGCATTAAAACCTTTGAGACGGTGGTAACTACTGAAACACCATATGCTCCTGAGCTCGGTATGCTACCTTGCCTTCCTTTCTCTAAGGAAACTCCCAGCCTCCTGGTATATTTTGGTCTTTGCAGTTGGACTGTGAATTCAACTGTCAGAAAAATATAGGAAATTCAACGATTTATGAATCACAAGTACATGTGCTTAAATAATGCCAAGCAACATTAAGAATATAAATGGTGGCTTAATGTTATTAAGGATGTAAAAAGTTTCTGTTCACTATACGGTATAAGATCATAAAGTCTAGCAACTTTAGAAGGACTCAGGGTCATCACCAGTCTACACATGCCATCTCTGGATTAAAAGAATAATAAATCATAAGTCCCATTAAGCAAACTACAATTTTCACATTTAAAATTATGAACAATATTTTAACTATTTCGATTAATTATTAGTGAATGCTAGAGCATATAATTAAGCTCTTTAGCATAACTTCTATTTTCTTAAGTTATTCTGACATTGTTTAAATGAAAATATCAGACTGATGGCCATGCGAATTAAAATCTGCTATCAGATCTCAGAGGTGATTAAAAACACAAAACAGCAGTAGATAAAACTTTGCCATGCCTCCTGACCACATGCTAGAGTATCGTCACCAGAAAATTGTAAGCTAGAATGAGCAATACAAACATTGTATTTGAAGTGAGTTATTAGAGAATAGCTATTAAAATATTTTACTCATCCTTTTAAGATACACCTAAGTCTTCACTAGCTATCTAAGAGGGATCCCCTCCCCTGACAGTTATTTCTCTGTGTTACATTTTCTAGATGATGCGAAGTATAAATCCAGAGTTTGCCACTTGGCAAACTATTCTGTGTGAAATAAACAAAGGCCCTTACAAGACTTGATTGAATTAGCCAAGTAACTTGCTATTACTGAGAAAATTCTATATCCTAATATTAACCCAAGGCCAACTCAAACTTTTCAGCATTTAATACACAATTCCTAATGACACAAGTTTGGGGGTTTCCCTCAGACTCGGATAAAGAGGTCAGACACACAGCTTCAAAGTCAATACAACTTCCTAGGTGAAAGAGAATGTTGGCACACCAAAAAGACAAAAACCAAAAATTACAGTAGCCAGAAAGAAATTGAGAGTAACCAATTGTCCTGCCACACTAGTATTTGGAAAGGAATATTAATTATAAAAAGAAAGTGAACTTGGGGAAACTTAGTAAACATATTAGGAGAGGAAAAGAATCAGATACTAGAAATTTTACTTTAATAAAAATTTGCTGAATTAACCCACTATCAGTGATTAACACCCTGATAGTGGGTTAATTCAGCCATAATATTATATCCTGACTTCAAACATTCACTACAATCAAGTTAAATTGCATAAAATATTTTCTAATTAGCGAGTTTAGAACATCGCAGCTAGTGAGTTAATGGCTTTGTACAATTTGCACAGAAAGACTGATTTAAGGATTTCATTTTGACTTACATAAATTGATCTAATGTCACAACTCCAGTTCCCCAAAGATTTGATTCTTTAAAAGCTATGTGATTAATTCCTGTGTCTACAGCTTCTGAAAGGACTGAGGTGCAAAAATCTTCCTGGTATCATTGGCTGCAATCACGTTACCTTCATATATCTGCACTTACCTATTTCATAAAGATGGATATAATAGCTAGCTATTTACATACATATGTATTACTTCCCAGGCCATTTTTAAATTTTAAAAAGTAAATGGCATCTGAAAGCACTGTCAATGTAATAGCTCATAGTATTTATTCCTTCTGTTTTCTCAGCCTTCCCTTGACTTTAGTTTTCCTTGTGAAACCACAAACTAGCATATCTAAGATTCATCTTTTTAAGATACACCTAATTCTTGTAAGGAAGTACCAAATTAAAATAGGAGGACTCTGGAAATACTGTTTTATCTCAAGTTTAATGCAACTGCTTCAGTGGAGATAAATGCATGAAGACTTTTATGAAATAACTTGTACATAAGGGTAAAATGACTTCTATGCAAGAAACAATTACCAGCCAACATTATCATTACCAGAAAATTGTAAGCTACAATGAGCAATAAAAACATTGTATTTGAAATGAGATATTAGAGAACAGCTATTAAAATATTTTACTCAATTTCTATTACACCTTAAAATGAAAGTCATCAAAATGTCATTACAGGCCTTTCCCCCAGATTCTTCAGAGACTGAATTTAATCATTTCAGGAAATTGAGCACTGTCCGACATGCACTTAAATCTTCTGAAATAACAGCGAAGCAAAACACAGTGTTAAATGTGTACATTTCATATGAAAATATATTCATATACATATAGAGATACATACCACAGACTGGGGAATATTTGTCTTCTTCGGATACCTAGAATTAAATATTTCTTTGGACATGAACCACTTCAATAAAATATTATCTTCAAGAAGAACCGAAGACACCCAAGTTAAGGAGACACAATTGAGCTTTGCCAAACCCCGGTTTTAATAAAGCGTTAAAGAAGCAGTATTAAAAAAAACATTCAAAAATCAATTGTTTGGAAATTACTTCTATTCACAATTATTACCTGTACCATAGAGCATGGCACTTCTTACTGCTGCTCAAGTCAAGGGCCAAACAGAAGTTGAATACATGCGGTTCTATGAATAAAAGCATCGTTATGCGTTCTTTCCGAAAACTGGTATTCTATCAAGAATTTTCAGGGTGGAAGAGACCTTCCACATAATCTAATCTTGGTTTTTGTTTACCAGTTCTAGGAATAAAATCTACGCACGACAAATAAAGATTATTTTATTGATCCCCCAAACTATCATTTTCTCTAAAATATAAAAATCTGCTTATTTTTCAAGACTAAAAGTAAACAAGATACCTGATTATAATTTGTCAATAAAAGCTAGGCAATTTTAGCAAATAACTAACAATAAAATTCCCAATGACAGTCTCTTCCTTAAACCTTACCGTGAAATAGAATGGTTTAAATTTTAAACAGTTTTCTTTAGAGAGCAGTTTTTTAATGCTACGGGCAAGAAGTACATGAAATGGTTTGTAAAACAACACTTAAAAAAAAACATTTAATTTTTACCTTTCAATTCGAGGAGGATGCCACTTCTCATGGAACCCATTTCTCCTGAAGATGATCAGGGCTGGCCAATTTAGAATAAAAACCATTAGCACAGTCCTATTAAAAGAAAAAACTACACTACAAAGCCACAATCTCTGAAGGAAGCTGATGGTGCTCCTAAGCAATAAATGCCTTGCCTGACACCTTCTCTGGCACCATCATCTTATCAGCAGAGTGTGTGCTCCCTGCAGCATCAAATTAGCAGTTTTTAGGGGAATGGAGGAAGGTATGACGGCTCGTCTGCTGAATCCGGCGGTAGCCTCCACGGCCTCTTAATCACCACGATTCCTTTCTACCGAGGTTCTAGAATCCAAGGTCGTCCTGCTACGCGTAAGCGTAAGCGTAAGCAGCACACCAGCAGACCGTTCCTGGGAGCCACCACAGTTGGATAGAACTTTCCCTCAAACCATCAGCGTGAGACCGAAGGCAACAGAGCCACAGAGCACCTGCCCGTCTGTGCCTTAGCACTTGGTACTCGGGAACCAAAGACCAACCCCAACGCACAAACTCCTCCTGACTTCTCAGAGTCCCGGCAGAATCCGGGCACACGCAGCCCCAGCTAGAAAGAAAGCAAAGGGAGGTTACCCTCTTATCCTTGACCCACCGATCCACCTAAAGCCGCGTCGGCTGAATCACAAATAAAATGCTAATGCACGGGAAAATGAAAGCCAATTTCCTCCACTTTGCTCCAAGTTTCAGAGGCCCCTCCACAATAAAAGATAGCTGTTTGTGGAGGCTGCCTTGTTCCGTACCATTAACTCAGAACAAAACATATTTTTAGTGGGACAGCGGTGTTTACTTGTAAGAACTGTTGAATTGTTCGGCACCATTTATCACTCGCAGACAAAGACGTTCAGTCACAATTTTGGACACAAATCAAGGTACATGCTCCTCATAAAAATAAAAAGAAGAAGAAGAAGAAGACGACGAAGAACAAGAAACTGCTTAAGTCCCCAAAACTATAGAGATTGAGGTCAGACTGGCCATAGCAACCAAGAACAGGACTTGGGTCTCCAGAAGGACCTAGCAACCGACAAATGAGTTCAGATCTCTTTTCATCTCCACTGGTGTGAAAGCCAAAATTAAAAAGATTAGATCACCCTGCACCCATCACAAAAGGTGCCACAATGAAAAAGTCATTTCCAGCCTTTGAATCACATCAAATAAATAACATTCATCCCTTCTATAATGAACAACTTTCAAAGTAAATTGAATCTCCATAGGACTGCTTTCCCTGGCTGCACAGTATTTACATGACAATATATCACAGGAAGCTCCGAATGGGTCTTGTAAATGGGGAACCAGGGATAAAAAGCATCTTTAGCCCCGATGACTGTATACTCAGACTGCTTTTCAATCCCCCTCATTGAAACAATGTGTTGTATCAGGAACATAAACAATGTCTTTAAATTGTGGGAAATGAAAGTTTGGGGCACATTTTTAAATGTCTGGACTCACCCCTTTTGAAGGGCACTAAGAATGTAGAAATCACTTAACCTCCTAAATCCGTGTCCTGGATTCCTTTTTGTGACAAAGAATTCTCATCTATGGGCATCTTGTTTCTTTGTTTGTGCCAGCAATTTTTCACCCTAAATATCTCCTGAGTTTTTATTATCTTACTTATGATGAAGGCACATTTGCAGATATCTTTGAGCACGGAGCTCATTCATTATTTGTGATTTCCTCGAAAGTATGAGGTATTCTCCATTATAATAATAATGCCTGTTAAGTTTTAACAATGTCTCTATACAAAACAATCACTTTCTACAGTCTAATGTTCACAAAATTTCTCCAGGTCATTAAAAAAATTTAAGGACTAATATTCTCAAATACCCAGGCTTTCATAAACTAATATACAACTCATATATTTCAGATGGAGATGTTCAAAATAATACAGCTAAGTCTAACTTTAAAGTATACCAGCACAATCTTATCTTTTTGTGGCAGCTCACATAGACATTATTAGTATTTGAACTCCACAGGGAAGCTCATTAATTTTTAAAACTCTCTGACCTCAGTACAGTTGAGGGTAAAAATAATTACAAATTAAGAATGAAAGAGCATCGCTTGGATTCTGCACGGCCATATGCTCTACACTGCACAAAACATTGCTAACTATCATCAAACAGAATTTTTTCCAGATATGACTTGAAACAGCAGGATAAATGTCACCAGACAGACATAAAAAGCAGCTCACCCTTTCACCGAGCCCCGCTCACACCTCACCTCCAAGGATCCTAGTAACACAAAGCCCCGAGAACACAGGTTTGCAGGCAAGGGGCAGCAGAGACGTACCCTCATGAAAATATTTCCCTTCCGAGACTCGCTCTCAGCCACTGGGAGGCAAAAATACAAGAATCGCGGCAGACAGATTTTCTTACCTAAAACTTGTCAGAAGGGCGGTCCTTTGAGTCCTTGTCATTGTTGTCACCTCCGGTGTCCCCTCTCGCCATCGTGGAAATTGGCTCCACTGTGTTTACTGCTCTGTGCCTCAGTTACAGCTGTGGCACTCATCTGCCTGCATAGAACCTAGGAGGGCAAATGAGAGAGAGAGAGAGAGAGAGAGAGAGAGAGAGAGAGAATGTGTGTATGTGTGTATCTCTGTGTGTCAGAGAGACAGGGAGAGAGGGGATGTGTGTATGTGTGGATGTGTGTGTCAAAGAGAGACAGAGAGAATGAGAGAGAGAAGATAAAGGAGAGAGAAAGAGAGGGAAGAGAGAGAGAGAGAGGAGAGAGAGAGAGTAAAAGGGAGAGACTGCTGACTTGAGACTAAGAACCTAAAACCTCCGGCCAAGACAAGCCTGAATAAAAATGATCAAAGCCCTGTCCTTCATCAAGGGAATAGACAGATATTTTTTTCTTCTCCACTGAGAAGTGGAGCTGTCATTGGGGATTCTCACCAGGAAAGCACAGACAGAGGCAGACCTTCTCCAGAGTGTCAGCGCTGCCCAGCAGTCCGTGCAGAATACAGGTACCTATTGTTCCAGAGACAGATATGTAGCCAGCCAGTCAGACTCTGACAGATCTCAGCAAACCAGTGAGCCTGCCTTCAATTTAACTCCTTATTTACTAGGGCTTTTTGGTCAAATGCAAAGGTCTCATCATCACCCTGGAGAAATAAATGGAGATGATGCAGATGAGCTCATGGTAGAAACTAATCCTGTATCTTTCACAAAGAGGGACTTTTCACTACTATTATTGAAATGCTAAATTTAATGCAAGTATCTTATTTTTTTTTTCTGGGAAGAAATAAAGCATTAGCTTACATGGGGAAGATTGAGCAAGTAAAAGAAAGCCTTGACACCCAGGATGAACAGCCTAGCCAATTATAAAAGGATGACAGAAATTGTGTTTTTTTCCAAAATATCTTGGATAAAAATATATATACTTCAAAACATGAATGGGGTTCCTTGAACCAAACGAGTCCCAGTCTTTTGCATAGGGGTGTGGCACATTGAATACTTTCCACACAAAAAGCTACCCCCTCCCCATTTTTCTAGGAGCTGGTGTCATTTTGGTCTCTCTCTAGCTCCACTGCTTTCTCAAGCACCCCCAAAACATTTCACTTCCACCAAGCCTCACTAGTGTTTAAGTTATGCCCAGGGCAGAAACAACAAAATTAAGGAAGCTCAGAGAAAACTAACTTGTGCTACATTCTCCTGATGAATCCTGAGACCCAGAAGGTACATTTTGTTCTTTAAATTCCTGGACCTTTCTAGATTACGGTGAGTTTCCAACTTTCATCTTTGTGTATTAATTGAATAATTTTCTTGTAAGGAGTGAAAGAAGGCAAAATGCCTTGCACTTGATTGTTTAGCACTATTAGATGACGGGGAATAGAAAAACAATAAAAAAGGGAAAAAGAAAAAGTAGCTTCTCATTGAATTAAAACAAGATGGACTTGTACTCCCCCGAAAGACTTGATACACAAACATGTTGACCTTTTTTTCTAGATCGAACATCAGTTTTATTAATTGTTACCATTTTCCCAAGAAATGCTGCATTCTGCAATAGTAGGTGTGTTGCAGAGTCTATGAAATGGTTATAAAATTTCTTTATAAAACCGACACTCAGACATCACTTTACAAAGCCAGAGGGAAGATGCTCGACCCAGTTGTGGGAGGTTTCACCATGCCTGGCTGTTAATGGTAATGAGAAAGGCAGTATATATCTACTCCCTAACCAACATCTTCTAAAAATCTAGGGTACGTTTAATTTTTTTGAACACCTAATAAGAGATTTCATCATGACTTTTCAAAACTCCATGAGAAAAAAGACCTAGACAATATAGCTTCCTCCTTTCACACTGTCTCTTGTCCTAAACCCCAGCATTTTGAAGGCAATTCAGGCCATGCTAATTTAACTAGAACTCTGTCCATTTAAGGTAGGCTCTGAAAACTCTTTTTGAAATTAAAAGTGCTTGAATTGGTGACTTTCGAAAGTCTACCTAGTGTTTTGTACTCAGGGACAGCTTCTATTACACCCTGAAGGGAAAGGATGTCAAAAGACTTTACCTGGACAGGAAAAATGTACACAAGATTTCTCACTAAACTCATCTTAACCTGTGAGCCAGCAACAAAACAAAGGGATCTCGTAGCCTATTTAATCTAAGTGGATAAACTGATTTTTTTCAAACGCATTTTAAGGAACATGCATATCTTTGTAAGTCATAGGGTTAACATAATTTATCATGACCTTTAATAGCAAAAGAGCAGAAGCCCATTCAATGAAAGAAAGTAGAGGACAGAGCTGGATCACAGCAGACATCACTGTCTCCAGGCAGGGCTCCCCTGACTGCCTCTAATGCCGCAGTTGGAAAGGGGCTTCTCTCCCACTCCTGAGCACGTGACCAGACTGAGGTGTAAGTACACTTAATTAGAACATTATCGAGGCCCCATCCAGATGTCATTATTTTTTATGGTGCTTTTGCTTTCCTTTCTTTTTTTGTTCTTTGATCTTGCTTTCCAACTTCTGTTGTCTTCAAAAAAAACCACCAAGTTTGGTGTGCCAAACAGACTTTAAATATTCAGCTCTTAACACATTTGAATACAGACAGTTCTCACAGTTGGGGTCCATTAATTTTGGAGGCATGTGCACAGGGTTATCAACATTAATGAGGGTCACGTGCCCATGTAAATAAAAAACAGGATACAGTCCTGCAAAGTGTGTGTGTGAGTGTGTGTGCGTATAAATGAGTGCTGGGATTGGTGCAAGGTACACATTTTTTGTTTGTTTTTTCATGAGCAGGGGAAACGATTGGTTTTTCTCAATAAGGTGTTTTGGTGGAATCCCTACTAGGTTGTTTTTGTCCAAGAACCCCCCCCCCCAAAGGCTATTATACAGCCTGAAGTTTATCAGTTACACTTCAGTCCCCAATTTGCCAAATAATTCATGTCAAGCATAAGTCCAACCTAAAGCACCAACTATTTCTTGAATAAAAAAAACCCACAGTTTCATGGGCTGGGTTTTTAAGGAATAAACACATGAGGTTAGGGAGACCACTCATGAACAGTATCGAGGGGCAGACTAGTTCCCCAGGCACTCCACTGGGTATTTATCTCTTTTCACCCACATAGTTTAAACTAAGAGATGCAAAATTAGGTTTCCCAGAAGCAATGCAAATTACAGAATATTGCAGAATAGTCTGATGTTTATAATCTCCCCCCAGGACCTGCTGCAGACACAGCCAGTTACTCATTCACACAATAAACTTCACGCAGATAGAACTTCTAAGAGACTCTCAGGGAACATTGCAGGTAACCCGACTCCAGGAAAGTTAAAAATAGTCTCTCCACCAAATTAAACATTATCTAAGTTCTCCACACAGTTATTAAACACAGAGAAGATCACCTCTGTGCATAATCTAGAAATGGCTTGGATTACATATTAAAATTCTAATTAAAAGTTTTTGTGTCATCTCAGTTGGGCCATTTGAGATTGGAGAGTAAATTCTGGTTCAGAGTGAAGTCTCCCTTCCCATGTGGAAGGGAGATTTCTGAGGGCTGCGAATTAGAAACTCAAGGCAGTATTACAATGTAATTCTAATAGAAAGAAAATCATGCAAAACCGTGAACTACTTTCAAGACCCTCGTCAGACCATGTGTATTTTATACCAACAAAGAGATTCCCTTTCTATGGAAGAGTGACTTATGCCATAGAACTTTACTTTCTTGAGAGTTGGAAAGAGAGAGACATGAGAGATGAGGTTTCTGCTGAGTGTAAGAGGGGAGTATTACCATGATTGCATTCAAACCTGAAATCTTAGAAATCTGATCATGCAACTTCACTAGTTAGAAAACATGTCATGAAATATATAAACAAAAGTTTTTCCATACTTAAGATCCAAAATGAGGTGTGCCGCTTGGGTTTTTATTTAATCTACTAAGTAAGTGAAAACATTGCTTCTGACAGCACTGTTCAGAAAAGTCAGTGAAAATTCGATGGAAAATATTAGGGGCTATTTTATTTTACCCATCCAAACCCCTGCAATTTCTCATAGTTTGGTCATTTTATAATTAATAAAAGAAAAAATATGTATCTTCCCCAATAATCCCCTCATTGTAGTACTATTTATATATATATACATATACACATGTATATATTATACACATATACACATGTATATGTGTATGCATGTATACATACATATATGTATATGTACACATAGATATGCATATATAGTGTATATGTATGCACACACACATATATATAGTGTGTATATATATATATTTGGTTTCAGAAAAACTCAATGAAATATTTTACTTACCAATTAGTATGCAATCAGATTTTTTTTAGTTAATGATATGCTGTCTTTCTTATTCTAGAATAGCTCTGAAAGTCAATTCTGAGAATATGCATACAGCAAATAGAATGCCAATATTTTGAACAGTAACAAAGAGAAAGTTTTTGCATTGCTGCATGCATAAATGAAACAATATGTTTTCCATGTTTCCATAAATGTCTTCTTAAGTGGTCTCAGACTTACAGCACAATGAAAAAAAATTAACATGGAGCTGATTTATGAAAGTTGATATTCAAAGCATTTCATGGACTTTGGGAATCTCCCTGAAGGGAATTAGGCAGAAAAGTTGGTAAAGATTTCCTTACATTTATTTTGTACAGCATTTTAAACATCACAGAATATTCCAGAACATGAATATTCCCTTCACAAACTACAGTTTGAAAGGAACTTTTGTGAGTAGACATGTATAATCCTGTACCCCATTCTTTGAGTGAACTGGGACCTACCTGTCTTCTCCAACAGCGGTCTCCAGAGCTTCCCGGGGACGGGGAGAGTGGCCTGATCCACACACACCTGCAGCCGAAAGTGCTCTTCTCTCTGCCTTCTGTCATGGGCAGTCTTCTCCATCCCAATCTTTTGATACAAGTCAGGATAAAGCATGATTTATTAATATAGCAGACTCGTTACAATCCTGAGCTAAAACTGTTATTGGAGCTTTCCCTAGCTACTGCTGTTTAAGAAAGTCTTTAAAAACCAATTTAATTTCCTTCCACCCAGTCAAGTTTTCTCCACAGATAATTGGTTTTTATTATATGCACAAAAGCATCAGTGAAGTCAGTACGTATGAGGCATTTAAATATTTCCAAAGGGAAGTATGCTTGTATTTATGTTTATGTCCCCAAACATACACTTCCATATGACTCTGCATCACTGACCATTAACACTCTTCTAACGTGAGAGAACGTGCCGGAAACTGTAAAGGCTGCACAAATAGCCAAGTTAGTGTTTAGTAGCAGTAGAAGTTCAATAAAGTTAGTATAGAGGTTGTCATGTGCTTTTCTTTTAAAGCAAAACTTCGCCCCTGTTAAATGTGCTGAATTTTTGCAAGCTCACTTCCAGAATACCTGTGTTTTCAGTTTCAAAGCCTTAATCATTTCACTGGGGAAAAAAAAACCAAACCTCATCTTTTTCCAATCATCATTTACACAACAGCCCTTTTAGGATTTATAAAACCTATCTCAGTATATTATTATCATCAAAAGTGTGTTTGAGATGCTACAGCAGAATCGCTAATTGTTCATAAGTACCCTGAAACATTAGATTAGCAATGTTTATAATTGTCTGAATACAGCATGACGATATAAATCAATTACCATGCACATCCATCTTTGACAATTCGATGCACCCAACTGTGGTGAAGTTGCCATAAACTTAAAAAAAATAGAAAGTCACAGTTTTCATTGCCTGAAAATCTACCTAATGAAGTTGCATTCAATCGTAAACACTGCAGAAATAGGCGCAGTAGCAGGAAACTGGTCTACTTACTCAAATATTCACGTTCCTCTGAATTAAGGCTGTTCTCCAATTTGCAGAATTTCACATTTGAGAATTTTGCAGTGTCCTCTTGATCCCACAGCCCCTCCTCCACAGGTGAACGATTAACAAATAGAAAGCTCCCTATTTCAACAACTATGCACTGTTTTTTAAAGTCACTTAACTTCTGAGGATAGATGATTTATCCCGAAACTTCTTTGGTGACACAGGTGTCTGTGGCCATCTGCCATCTGATCAGATTCATCAGAGCTCGTGGGGTCCCGGTCACCTTCACTGTGCTCCTCCTGGGGGTCCGGGGTACTGAAGTCAGAATGACTTCTCCCTGGTATTTATTTGCTTTTTGTTTGAAGAAAGAGGGTTAACATTTTAGTTTTTGTTCTTTTCCCCCCCTCCATTCAAAATCAAAGGCAGACATAATTTTCTAAGTTGAATTTAGGTCTGAGATATGCTTCATTTCTCAATGAAAAACAAACCAAAATAAAACACAAAGCAGAACAATGCCGTGTGCCCAGTTCCATCAAGTCACGGTAATATAAAAGAAAAAGACAATCAAGTGAGAAAAGAAAGGAAACATTCTAAGCAAATTAGTTTCTTCGCTCGCTTCCGCACTATCCCCTGAAACCCCCGACCTCTCAGCAGACCACGTCTTCCTCCTGTTGAATACTAACTCTTTCTGAATAGATCACACTTAATGAAGCTAAGGTCAGGCGGCTTCCAGTTGGCATTTGCAGTGATAACAAATCAGAAATGATAGCATCATACAGATTTATGAATTTTTTACCCCTGCAGACACAAACATCAGACGTTTACTTTATAAAGAGAGCTTTTAGATCCTTCCTGCAGTTTCCATAGTGATTTCATTTTTTCCCTTTTATCGCAGATTGGCTGAAGAGCTGCTACCCTTTGCACGTTAAAAGGCTTCTGCTACCAACTGTCGATGTAAAAGGTGGCTGAGGCAGAGACGCAATACACACTTCCAAAAAGAACTCAAACAGAGGCGTGTTGGTGAAGGGTTCCAGGAGGATTTTTCTTCTGTATCGCTGTGATAGTGCAGGAGAAAATAATTTTGCCTGAATTCTTGTAATTACTTCGAGTTAAATGTAGTTGTGTTTTACGCTGTGTAGCATACTTATATTAAAACACTCATCATACAAAACATAATCCTTTCATAAAAGGGTTTAATATAGCTTACACTGTTCCAAGTGTCTGGGCTTGTTAAACATAAAAGTTCATTATGAAATCATTTTCACTTCAGTTACTTTAGTTTCGGCTGCAATGTTTATTTCAATGTTTACTCTTCTGTTCTTATGTCTCATTTGATTCACTTTTATTATTTTTTTTCTGTTAGGAAAAACGGTACCGCATTTTCAAATTAATCTAGACTGCCCACTGCAAAATAGCAAAAGCTCATAGAAGACCTCCAGGCATTTCTATCTAGTACTTAACAAAGTTGGGGCTCAGTCCTTGCTTTCCTTCCATACCATTTTACGTACTTCCCCTAATTAAAATTGAGCATTTGAGTGAACTTTAAATGTCATACTGATTTTTCTTTCAACTCTTGTATCCTTTAACAATGTTAGCACCTGAATAATCCTCGTCATAGGTTGCTGTGATCCTGAAAGAAATGTCTGCTCTCCGATTACTTCTGAAATATAGGGTGGGGCAAGCGTAGGTTGAGAGTTGTGAGTATGTGAAACACGGAGTTTATTCTCGTGTTGTGATTTATTAATTACTGTATCATTTTCCATACAAATAACTGTAAAGCTAGTTACGTCCCTGCCCCTGTATTTTGAATTTTTGTCTCGATGTAGCTGTTTTTTTACAAGTAAACTTTTAGCTCTGAATGGTTTTTTTTAAGACTGAGGAAAATAACACCACTGCCAATTAGCACTAAAGTTCATGTTCTATTTATATACTGTAAATTAATCGAATGGCAGTTCATATCAAAATAATTGTCATTTTAGAAAAAGCATTTCCATGAAAGTACTTAAGAAATACCATTATGTATCTCACATTAAAATCTTTAAAGTTCTGTGAGATACAGAGATCAATGGGTTCTACCTTATTCCACATGTATTTATTTTATTTTGCCTTATATTTTTTCTTAATTTGCAAAGAATATATAACCTAACTAAGTTAGCTATTTCTTTTTTTTTATTCAGTGAGAAGAAAATTATGTACCAGAATAAGGTTTCTTCTTCCCCTTTTCATTATACTTCTGTCAGAGAAAACAAGCTATAAAGTGGCTTTTGAACGAGAAAAACATAAATTGACTTAATACGGTGAGAAATTCAAGAGATGGTGAGGTAGGAGAAACATAAAAATACATCATTTCAGCTAAGTTCTTTGGAGGTCAAGGAAGAAGGATTCTTTTGATTTACCTTGGCTAACGGCATAGTTAAGTATAAGAGGACACGAATTGATAATTAACCTGGAAATCTCACACCCATTTACAGAATCATACTTCTAAACTTCACAGAGAGAAAAATGGGATTCTGCGAAGCACGAGAGACCTTGTCAGCAGCTAAAATTTATGAATTCAGTCATTGAACAAATTCTTATTGAACATGTCCCATACCAGCCACTTTGGTATGAGGTGTATCTCCATTATGCATGAAAGGCATTATCCTTGTCTTCACGGAGCTTCTAGTCTGGGGAGAAGATGGGGAAAACTAAGTAGTAAGCAAATAAAATATACAATTGTGTTAGAGAAGATAATTAAGTCTCTGAGAAAAACATCCGTGATCTCAGACCTGAAGAACAAAGCTGCCAGACACGGGCTGTGTGGGAGGGGCGTTCCAGACACAGCGAGACCATTCTCCGTTTGAAGAGTAACCGAAGGCCAGAGTGAGTGCGGCAGGGGAAGCAAGAATGCTGAAAGCTTAGGGGTGAGTGAAAGGGCATAGATTGTGGCTGGAGGTCAATTTATTTCTAAGCATAAGGGAGTGTCATTGTAGGGTTTTGAGCCAAGAAGTGATGTGATTAAATTTTATTTTTTAAGATCATTCTGGATGCCATGAGTAAAATAGGTTGAATGTAGAGAAATGAAGAAACAAGGAAATGAGTTAGGAGATTACTGTAGAGACCTCGTGAAGAGATACCAATGGTGTGGAATGGGAGGGAAAGGGGCACTGCCGGGATGAGAAGAGGAAGATGTGAATACAGAGCGGAAGTAGTAGTATCAGCACGTGGGTGGTGAGTCAGAAGGAGGAGCCTGTATTTCTCTGGTTGGAATGGGGAATACGGACAGGGAATACAGAGGAAGGGAAATACTTGTCAGGATGGGAAAAGCGAGAGTTAAATTCTATACATGGCAGGTTTTAAACACGAATGGATGTCTTAGAGATAAGGTTTAGACTGGGAACAGAAATTAGTGAGTTGTCAGTGTATAGACAGTATTTAAAGACATTTCCTTCTTTTCTAGAAGAAAGTCACCTAGGAAAAATCTGGAAAGAAAGAAAATGAGTCCTAAGCTAGAGAGCTGAGCAATGTCAACATTTAAAGGTATGACAAAAAGAGAAATTGAAAAATATAACTAAAGAAGTTCCAAAAAATAAAAAGATCATGGTGCCTCGGAAGCTGAGGAAAGAGGTTATTTCATAAAGGAGAAAAGGGCAGACTGTGCAGACTGTTGTTTAGAATGAAATACAAATGGAAAAGAGTACATTCAATTAAGTATGAACAATTGAGTGTTCACTGGTGACCTAATGGAATGTTAGGATTAGAAGATACACTAGAATGGGCTGAGAGACCATTGGGAGGTAAGAATGTGGAGAACTCGTGTTTAGACGAATCTTTAAGAAGTCCGACCATGAAAGAAAGTATATGGCGCCACAGTTTGGGGGATGACATGGAGCCAAGGGAGATATTTATTTATTTATTATATGGAAAATTCTGGAGCATGTGTTAACAGTGATGAGATTAATTTACTCAGAAAGAAGGGTTTATTGGTTCAGGAGAGAGAGAAGGAGGAAGAAGTGAACTTTTCGACAACGGAACAAGGGATGGGATTGGGAGCATCAGTGGGAGGACTGACTTCTAGCAAAGAGACATTTTTACCACTGTGACAGGGAAGAAGAAAGGATAGGTGACAAAGCGGGGCGTATGTCCATTGGGTGGTGAGAGGGGAATGAGTTTTGAGTGACCGAGCGCTTACATATTCTAAATGAAGCATGAGTCAAGGTGATCAGCTAAGAACAGGGGGAGGAGAGAGGATGTAGAAGTTTGAAAAGGGCCCTGGCTGGTGTAGCTCAGTGGATTGACATAGGCCTGCGAAGCAAAGGGTCACTGGTTCAGTTCCCAGTGAGGGCACAGGCCTGGGTTGCAGGCCAGGTCCCCAGTAGGGGACACATGAGGGGCAACCACACACTGATGTTTCTCTCCCACTCTTTCTCCTTCCCTTCCTCTCTCTCTAAAAATAAATAAAAAATATTTTTTAAAAAAGGAGGTTTGAAAAGGAAGTGTGAAATATGTCACCTTGTGTCAAAAATAGTTATGACTTCTTAAAACCAGGAAGAAAGGCTTTATTTGAGAGGGACTGCTGACACAGGGGTTTTCAGTAGGGAAGAGATATCTGCTCACCTCAGAATCCAGCAGGACAAGTGGGGATTTATAGCCAGTTATTGGGGTGGTGATCAGCAGATGGAAAATTACTAAGAAGAAACATCAAGAGTAAGGGGGATTCTGGCTAAATCAACTTGACAGGATCCTTGCTGAAGGCAAGCCAGGGTGGTAAGATATGAAGCAAGGAGGGATGAGAGATTTGATCAGATATTGAATGTGATTATGTACCAAGGATGGTGAATTTTTGCTAAACTGACTCAGCAAGGTTCTTCCCCAAACTGGACTGAGACAAGAAGAGAGTACAAGGTCAGAACTTAGTCCCGAAAAGGCTCAGAGAAGCCTGTCCTGAGTTTCGTCATGAAGAGTGTCTTTGTCATCGGTGGAGTAGAAGTGTGAGCTTACTGGGTAAGTATTATAAGGGCTGTCAGGCAGATTGGAAGTTTATGTTCTTGGATTTAAAATGAAACAAAATTCTGGATGCACTTTTGAATTTTTTCCTGATGAACTTTAACTCTGGATTTGTGGAGGTTCCAGCCTAGGACTTTACCAGGAAAAACAACAAAGAGAATTTCATAAAACGAATTTGGACCAATTGTTAGACCATGGTTATATTAATGTATTATGGAATCCTGTCTTGGGAAGGAGGGAGGAGAAGCCTTCCCTCTCTCCTCAGGAATGAGAGTGCTTAGGGTCCATGAACTGTGTGTCTTGACAGGGTTGAAGATTGAATGCAGAATTGCAATAAAAGGGTGGGAGATGGAGGTCTGAAAATGAGACATTTGGAATTGAGATATCAGAGGTAGGATGTTCTCCATCAAGGTTAAGTGTGATGACCATGAGAGTGCATAACTGAAGCTGAGAGCACGAATAGGCTGTGAGCAACAGAAAGTTAAGGACTTTACAGGTATATGAGATCAAGGAACAAGGTTGGCTTCCTGGAACATGATAAACATTTCCTGAATAAAGGACTCTTGGTAAAGAATAATGTGTTCTATAAACAATGTTATTAGCAGACACTTTCTGACCAAGTCACATTAGAAAGAGAGGGAAAAAAGCCCTGGCTGGTATGCCTCAGTGGGATTGAGTGCTGGCCTGTGATTCAAAGGGTGAGTAGTTCAATCTCCAGTCAGGGTACATGCCTGGGTTGCAGGTCAGGTCCCCAATTGGCAGAGTGTGAGAGGCAACCATGTATTGATGTTTCTCTCTCTCTCTTTCTCACCCCTTCTCCTCTTTCTACAAATAAATAAATAAATATTTTTTTTTAAACAGAAAGAGGAAAAAACCCCAAAATTGTAAAGAAAATCTATTTATGCTTAATAGTGAACAATAGGAAAGAAGTACCTAAGTTCTCAAGTAACAGGAAATGTATCACAAATAAATGTACTTTCCAATAACTAGATGTCAATGAGCAATATTTGGAAAATGAATTGAAATGGAGCATTCAACCAAGGAAGAAAGTGTTATTCTGAAGTATTCCTGGTGTTTGATGTGTTAGCAATCATGACAGACTATGATAATGAAAAGGTGTACTTTGTTCAAAATCGATATATTTAAGGAAAGTGAAAGTAAAACACAGGATTGTCAAGAAAGGGGATGCCAGTAGAGAACTGCATCCACCTGCAGGTGGAAATGACTCAAGTGAAGACACAAGAGGAGGGGAAGAAAAGAACCATGCCACTGGGGTGTCCTGCAGATTTTCTCTCTGGAAAACATGATGTATAAAATAAATAATGACAGAGGGAAGGCATATGATGACAACTAACTCCAACGACCCAAACTTGTTCAGAAAATTGCCTTCTATTCACAACACAACAACCCAAGAATTTATAGTCAATCCTTACAACATTTTCCCCTTCAGAGGATGGGATAAGCAATGACTGAACCTGACTCCCTGAACTTCATACTGATCTATAAGGAAGGATAGAACTCTTTAAAAATGAACGGTTTTGAGATGTTATTATGTGTTTTTCTGGAAACCAAAAGTGGACCTTAAGAGCCAAGAGTACTGTTTTGGGGAGGGTTAAAATGGTGGTAGCCTGGAAGAACATCCCTATTTCCTGTGGTTTGCAGCAGCCACAGAAAGAAAGTGTGTACCCAGGCATGCAGATTTCAGAGTGCTTCAGGGAAATATAGACAGGAGTCTGCATGCTGTACACAGAATGGAAAAGTGAAGATGTCTCAAGGATGATGAGCAATTCTTAGAACCTCAATTCTGGCAAAAAAAAAAATGAAGAAGAAACATCAGTAAAAAGTTGAAGAAAGCAATATTGTTTGACAGTGTACAATTTAAAAGTGCTTAACTGGATAAAGGCATACAAGGATGGGCAAAAGTAAATTTACAGTTGTGAGTGTGTCAAACACAGAATTTATTCTTATGTTAGTATTTATCAAAAATTGTATTATTCATTTGTATTACAACTAACTATAAACCTACTTTTTCCGATCCTTGTATATAAAAGAAAAAAAAAAGCATTTATCCTTAACTAAGCTGTTCAATATCACATCATTTACATAGAAGGGGCAGGGTTTTCATCCAAGATGCCAGCTTACAAAATTCACAAATCTCTTATCAGAAGAGTTCTCAGAGCCAGATAGGTTTTACAATGCGGAAATTTTGGGACTTAGAAATATAAGACAGTGTATGCACTTTTATTTCATAACATCCCCAGTATAATCTGAGGCAGAGATTATGGTGAATTAATCACTAGTTTTCTAGTAAAATATAATAGTTTAATACTAAGTGAATAATAAATAAAGATGATAAACTCCATAAATCAGTTCAGTTTAAGATTTATGCCCCAATAAATTTTTAGTATAAGTTTAGAGAAAGAAAGAAAGAAAGCGAGAGAGAGAGAGAGAGAGAGAGAGAGAGAGAAAAGAAAGAAAGAAAGAAAAGGAAGGAAGGAAGGAAGGGAGGGAGGGAGGGAGGGAGGGAGGGAGGGAGGGAGAGAGAGAGAGAGAGAGAGAGAAAGAAAGGAAGGAAGGAAGGAAGGAAGGAAGGAAGGAAGGAAAGAAAGGAAGGAAGGAAGGAAGGAAGGAAGGAAGGAAAGAAAGAAAGAAAGAAAGAAAGAAAGAAAGAAAGAAAGAAAGAAAGAAAGAAAGAAAGAAAGAAAGAAAGAAAGAAAGAAAGTAAGTTAGTTGGTTTTCTAGTTTTGGAATCATGGATAAAGCACTGTGGATCCCTATTCTACACAAACCACAGGGGGATGAAACAGGTGAAGTGACTATACTAAACAGTGTAGCTGGGGCACACACCAGTCAAAATAGAAAGACTGGAAACTGGCATTGGGGTGGAATCCTAGAGTCTCCCTGCCAAATCAAGAATTAACATTTTAGTTGTTACATTTTAAGAAAAGTCCAAATACTAGAGATGGTATTAGGGTTGTCAAGGAGACAATAAGTGGAAACACTAGGTGGAAAGGTGACCTTGAGACAACAGTTCTTTTAAACAAATCATAAGAAAGATTTCAACTTAGTACCTTGGAGATAGAATATTTCATTATATCATTTAGCATTGGCTGTTATAAATATATGCATAGAGTGCTGTAGCAAAGAGAAGGAACATCTAGTACATGGGAGTGGTTATAGAGGGCAGGAAGGGGACAGATAATATTTTGTCTTTGCACATACTTTAATAAAAATAATAGCAAACACTGAGATCTTATACATGCACATAGTATTCTAAATATACGCATTAACACTTTAACCTTCACATAAACTCTGTAAGGAGGAATACTACTATTGTCCCCAGTCCACAGGTGAGTAATCTGAGGCACAGAGCAATTTAAAAATGTTTTGTGTGTTAAATGGTCCCTGGGTGTTGGGTCGAGGGTTTGAACTTAGGCAGTCTCCGGCTCCTGAGCCCATATGCAAAACCACTGTACACACCAAGTGCAGCTTTACATATCATTTCCTCACACTGCCTCGAGGGTCTGAGATTGGGACCAGGTTTTTTCATTTCTCTGTCCTCTGCACAGTGCCTAGGTCATAGTAGGTGAACAATAAACAGCACTTGTTATTGCTGCTATTATATGAAATAATGTTGGAAAGATTCTCAACAGTCAAGAGAAGTAGAGGAAAGGATTCTAGACCAAGAGCGCAGTTGAGCAAAGGTAGGACATCTTTGGCAGCACCTCCCTTTGTGATTCCTTCTTCACTACTAAGGAAAATAATCTTCAAGTAGAAAGGGGTAGAAATAACAGGGGTTGCAAACTCAAAACACTTCATGGACCAGCCCAGCAGCATAACTGCATGAAAATGCTAAGTTAAAAATGTAGAAAGCTTAGTGAGGGCTGGGTGCACTGGAGAGTGGATGCTCCATCCAAAGGCATTCAAATTCAGGCTCCCTGAAGGACTAGCCAATCTCCTTTGACTTAAAGAGACTTAGAGAGAACCTTTAACAGGGCATTTAGGGACTTTGAGAAAGATTGAAATTAGGAAAATGATGAACAGGACCATTATCGGTCCTCTTCCTATAAATAGATGAGTGGAGAAAAATCCAGAATATAGACCATGGGTAAACAGTGTACTCATACCCAAGAAAATGGAAGGAAGTTGGATTTCTGAGCTTTCAAATCAATGAGTCTGATGTCAATTTCTAGGGAACATTTTGGTAGAGATGATGGACTACATAAGTTACGAGTAATTAGCAAATGCAATGAAAATAATTGGAAGCACCCTCAATTCTTCTTAAAAAATGAGTTATCCTGAACAAAAATACATTTTCTCATTTGGTAAGAGCTTTCCAGTATAACAGATCATTGTCTTAAGCCCTCTTGTGGGCAACATAGAGAAGCTGAGATAAATCTATAACTAAGAAAACCTTGCCCTCCATCCTCTGCCCCGGGCAAGTTCTGTAAAGAGTATTATGTTATCCTGGCTAGCATGGCTCAGTGGATTGAGTGCCAGCCTACAGACCAAAGGGTTGCTGGCTTAATTCTCAGCCAGGGAACATGCCTGGATTGAACCAGATCCCCATCTGGAGGCATGCGAGAAGCAATGGATGGACATTTCTCTTGCACATTGATGCCTTTCTCCCTCTCTTTCTCATTCTTTTCCCATGGCTCTAAAAATAAATAAATAAATCTTTTTAAAAAGAGCATTATGCTCAAATCAATGAATCTCACTGATGAGGGGACCATGAACAGTGGCAGTTTAATCAGAGGACACAACCGTTCTGGGGAAAATAACTTGAAATCGTATTAGTATATAGAGTAATAAGGATATTTGGCCTAGACTAGACAAGAGTGTGGGTGGGGGACCAAATGGTGTCTTTAAAAGCTTTAAGGTGGTTGTGGGTTCGATCCCCAGTCAGGGCACATATAAAAATCAACCAGTGAATGCATAAATAAGTAGAACAACAAATTGATGTTTCAGTCTCTCCCCTCCTTCCTCTCTCTCTCTCTAAAATCAGTAAATAAAATAATTTAATAAAAAATAAAAGCTTTAAGATGAGTTAAGTGAAAGAAGAGTGTAATGTGTAAATAAATGTATTGTAGATTACCTTACAGGACAATGAGATCCAGATGCTGGACCACTATGGCTGGGGAAAATATCTTTCTAGTAAGCAAGGCAGACTCAGAATTTTATTCCTATAGTGAGAGTCCACCTTCAGGTCCACAATTTTATTAATGAGAAAACCGAGAATGGGTGGTGATAGATGGTTTTGTCCAATGTCATATAGTGCTAGGAGAAAACCTATGATTCTGAGTCTTTAGTTCAGTGATTTTTCAACAAAACTCTGGTACCTGGAGTTTAGTTCGGTTTCTACTTTATGGTTCTGGCTACTGGATGAAGACACTGTTAATTATCCCACTAAATTCTACTGCCTTTCCCCAAGGCTGCAGGGTTCTACATAGAAAATGCCAGAATCTACAGGTTTGAAACAATATTTCAGCTTGAAGTGGCATAGTCTTCAAGTGTCATGTAGCAATTGCCGTCTTTTGAGGAATTTAATCTGCTTCATAAGGCAGACTGAATTTGACTTGCTGGTTTGTACTAAAAATCTGTGATTTTCTGGTTGATAGTCAAATCTATTAAACTGACAAAACTTTCAACCTAATATGCAAATGCTCTCCATCAATACATTAACAAAAGTTTGGTGTGCCAGCAAGCAGCAATTTTCAATCACAAGAGCATGCATGTTTTCTTGTCATTTACAGCAGCAATCACGATAGGGGTCATTTTATAAGTACTCAGTGCAAAAAAATTCTCAATACACGTTCCATGTCAGGTAACACTGACATGAAATATGGTGCCTTCCTGAGAGATCTCAAATTGCCTGCCCCTGTAGGATGCAAAGCAAGATTTCACTCAAGCTGACCTGAGCGGCTCCAGTAATTTTAGAAGAAAGGGAAATTAAGATTTATCACAGAGCCTTTATATGTCAGGCACTGTTGTATTATCTATGCCTCAAAGCAATTTGTGAAGTATTTTATTTATTTAATGAATATGTATCTGCATACAGGGTTACCAAAATTTTTTCCAGTAGCCTATGAAACATGTAGTAATATTTTAATTTTACAAATAAAGACACCAAAGTTCCAAGGGTAAGTAATGTGCCCAAGGTTTCAGCTACGAAGTAGAGGAGCCAAGATTTGAGTATACATATGTTTATGCCCAAGCTCCATGAGCTCTTTCTGCTGTATAGGGACCATATGGATGAAAAGTGGTACCTCCTATATGACATAGCGAGACAAAAAGGGAAATACTTTTGTTATTATATGGTGTCTATATATAAAACCCATGTATTTTCAAGTTGTGATTTTTTTCAAAATTTCATTTTCAAGCCAAATCAATGAGAAAACCAGATCCGGTGTACAAGTCAGGTTCAAGTCTTTCTCCACGGCCAGGTGTGGGGATGGACTTTGGGGAGCATGGAAACCAGAGTTCTGACCACTTTTCTAGCACATGTGTTCTCTGGGTAGCCATTTCCTCATCTGTAAAATGGGAGGCATTGAGAAATCATTTCTACAGCCTTTTCTATCTCTAATTCTGTAATTCTTCATTTCTTCACTTCTCTTGAAACTCCAAGTAGCTCTGTGTGGGGGCACAACCAGTAGGCACCACAAAGTAGAATAAATATGAGAAATTAAAAATCAAAATCCAAGGGAACTGTTCATTAGGTTCCAAAGACACAAGCCTAAATTACAATGCATTTTAAAAATGTACCTCTCCCTTGCTACCTTGAGCTTTCTTATTTATTATATGATCAAGGGTAGAAGTAAGAAATGTGTGGAAAAATTTGATCTGCTTGTAATTTTAATCCAATTACAAGCAGAAAATGCAAAATATATCTTCTAAAAACCTATCATTAGAATCCTTGCTCATTTTTATAAGCTTAAGAGTTTAAATCATTTTAATGCAAATTCTAGACTCCTGGGTACCTTTCATATTCAACCAATGTAAGCAGTAAATATGCAAAGCTTTATAAGATTAAAATTCTTCCTCAAGGACACTTAGACTTCTTTCCTTCCTTCCTTTCTTTCTCTCTCTCTCTTTCTTTTTCCTTTGTTTCACTTCATATTTTCTAAAAGACAGATCTATTCTTGTGATGAGATTACACAGATGCCTGAAATAAAGTTAGCACTCAATAAATGCTAAATATAATTACTAATTCTTTCAAAAAGTATTTATAAAGTGTCTGAAATGTCTTAGGGACTGTGAGAAGCACTGGGAATAAAATACTGTGCAAAAACAGCCATGCTCATGGACCAGCTTGTGGAGAAGAAAAGAAGATTGCAAAGGAAAGGTATAGGAATAGATTCTTTAGAAGATATAATAGGGCATCTAATGAGGAATGCTAGGGAAAGCTTCCTGGAAGAGAAGACACTTAGGCTAAGAACTAAAGGATGAGTATTGGTTAAATAGGCAAAAATGAGTTGTAAGTTTCTGCCAGGATAGGGAAGAGCAAGTGCAAAGGCCCTGAGATGAGAAAGCACATACCAAGTATGAGGGAGGGATGTAAATATTTTCTCCCTAGAAAAAGTAGTGTAGAATTATGATGTAAGAGGAAGCTGGAGAGGTAGGTAAGAGTCAAGCCACAGGGAGGTTTGTTTGCTATGAAGTGTTTTGATTTTCATTTTAAGAGGAATAAAAAAACATTCAATAGTTTTAAGAACCAGGGTGGGTGGGAGAGGGAATGTGATAAACTGTCTGTTATGAATTTGTTATTATAATTTGATTTTTTTCTGAGAATTCCTTTCAGGTTTTCCCCCTTATTTTCAATTGATGTAATTTAGAAGAAATTTTTTATTAGAGTCTCTTCAATTAGACATGACTCTCTAAATAAAATTAATCATTATGATAGACTTGTTAATTTCATGCATTGATGATGCCGATCTAACCATATGCTCATATTATATAGTCATAAACACTTTATGACTAACAGACTCAGAAACCAGGTAGGTTATCAAATATTGTAATTCTAACATACTATATTTGTTCTCCTTTTACTAACAGAAGAAAAACACAATTGAAAATTAGTGTTTAATCCTCCCAATCTTGGGAACCATTAGTTCCTATTTTGCTTTTGAAATATAGGTTGAAATATGTGCTTTATAAGGCAAAAGCTTGTTTTACTTATTCAAGCATTACTGAAAAGAATCCCAAGGAACGTATTGATCATTAAAAGTGGTTGAAAAGGGGGTCAGAATAACTGTTTAGTCAATGAAAACATTGTCAATTTGGGTTTTGCGAGATGTGGTTATTTCTGACCAAAATGAAAAGACATGGTTGAAATACTTTAAACAAGTGTTTGAGTCAAAATTACCAAAGTAGCAGTATTTCTGGTTTTAATATGGTGATATAATGAGTATTTTCCCAGATGGAAATGCCCCTCCCTCAAAAAAATTAGGTGAATAAGAAATTTAAGCTCTATTGGCTGATGAAATTCAATTACGACTGAAACCTTCAATCAGAAAAGGGATGGAGTGGTTCCGAGCGGTGATACAGATCATACGGCACCGTGTGCAGGAGGATGAAGAAGAGAAGTCCTTCAGCTGCAGAAATCAGAAAGAGCTGTCAATTTTTTCCCAAGCTCAAGATAAAGAACTAAATACTTGCTCTACTTGTCCGAGTACTTGTCCGAGTACTTGTCCGAGCGATCTGCATCAGTTGAAGACAGACATTTCTCCAGATCTGACTTGGTCCTGCAAAGCAAAAAAAATCCCAGACAAAGAAAAATACCAGAGAAAAGATAAATTTTGCAAGAAGCAGCCTGTGGCACTTGGGAGGAAAGATAACTTGCATCCTAAACTACCTGACAGTTGGCTGTTCTTGGTAGCTGGGGAGACTTAAAGGCTAAACAAAGACCTATAACATTGACCAGGGTCAAAAAGAAAATTCCAACAAAAGTAGCATGGCCTTCAGTCTACCCTACCCACACACAGAAACCACCTGCAAATGGTGGGCTTAGGGAAAAAAATTCTACTTCAAGATGAAGTATCAAAAAAGAACAAGTAAAGAAATTTTATAGAGATATCACAATAAAGAAAGAAAAGGAATCACAAATATAATGATAGAGGAAGAACACTCACCAGGAAAAATCTTTTATATGTTTCAATGAAGCAAATGAAAACGCTGATAAATATTTTATTGTGAATTAAATACTACTACCAAGAATACTATGGTGATCATCTCTCTAAAGCTAGAAAACCTAGAATATAGGATCCCAGGGAAGAGATGGTTAGGAAACAGGAGCTGAAACATGAGATCCAAGAGGGCTGCGGAAAATGCGAATGAAAAAAAAAAACAAAAAATGAAGGGAGATTAGAAAGAGCATAAAAGAGTGCAGACTGCTGAAACACAGTGAGAGATATGAAGAACAGAAACAAGTGAGCAGAATCAAATAGAAGGGTGTGAAGGAAGAACGGAAGAGAGTTAGGGAGGAAGGAAGGCAGGGGAGGGAGAACATGGAAGGGGAAGGATAGAAAAGAAAAAAGTCAAGAGTAGTTAGAGAGAGGCAAAAAAAAAAATCCAACATATAGATAATTGGAGTCTCAGGAAAAGGAAACCAAAGTAATCAAATAGAACAAAGTTAAAATATATAAAGAAAATTCTCTAAAATAAAAGAATTTAATCTTCCTACTACAAAGTTACAACTTTCCCAGAAAAAAAAATGACATGGTACTAAGGAGTTATTAGAATACAAAGAATGCTTTGGATCTCAAGGCAAAATGGTAAAGTAATTTGTAGTTATTAAAATTTAAAAATCAGTTTGTCCTAAACTTCTCCAAAGCAATACACAAACTACAAAATCTTAATGAAAAGATGGTGTTACCTTGCAGGGGTGTCCAACCTGCAGCCCACAGGCCACATGCAGCTCAGGATGGCTATGAATTCGGCCCAAAACAAAATCGTAAATTTACTTAAAACATTATGAGATTATTTTTATGACTACACATCACCATGTATTTAATATGTGGCTTGAGACAACTCTTCTTCTCCCAGTGTGGTCCAGAGATGTCAAAAGGTTGGACACCATTCTATAGCTAGCCAAAACACTATTCAAGTATAAATAAAATCAACAGTTTAAAATGGTAAAGAAATCAGAGAATTTTCTAGATAAGAACTTCATGAGGAATCTATGAGAAAATAAACTTAAGCAAATTCAGAGATAATTGGAAAAAATTGCAACAAAAAACCATTAATGAACATTGACTGTATTTAACTGTAGGATTAGGATCGAAACGATATGAGAATTGTGTTAACAGAAGAGAATATAATGATATAAACATTGGAAATCAGAAACACTATAACTAATAAAAGTTTGGAGCAGATAGGATAAAAGGTAAAAAGTTTAAGCATGGTGTTTTTCTCATATTTAATAGATAGAGGTCAAAAATCAGTTAAAACTGACATATCACGAAAAAAGAAATAAAACTTTAATCTTACAAAGGTAATAATAAAGAGATAAGATAAGAGTTGTAGATAATCTACAACTGGGTAGTGGGAGAGAAGGGGAGAAGAGGAAGATGACAAGCATTAAAATTTTTATTATTACTCACAGTAGGAATAACAGATAATGCCAAAAGAAATTGAGAAAAAAAATATGGCCCGGGCTGGTGTGGCTAGTGCGTTGGGTGCCAGACTGCAAACCAAAGGGTAGCAGGATCGATTCTCAGTCATGGCACATGCCTGCATTGTGGGCCAGGTACCCAGTAGGGGGTATACAAGAGGCAACCACACATTGATGTTTCTCTCCCTCTATTTGTCCCTCTCTTCCCCCCTCTCTAAAAATAAATAAATAATTTTTTAAGTTTAAAAATTATTAAAAGTTGTTATAGTGATAAACAAGTATAAATATATATGTATCTTCAAATTCATCAGGAAATATAGCAATACAAATAAGCTACATGGCGAAAGAATTTAAAAGTGATAAAAACAGAAGCCAAACAAATAAAGTAACAAGCCTAATTAAAATCAAACTTAACTATCATATCATTAAATGCATGGTCTAACCTCATCTATTCAAAGATGCATAGGTTGCATCACCCAGAGAACTCGATGTATGCTACAGAGAAGGCGGAGGTAAAGCAAAGAGATGCAAAGTGGTTGAGAATAAAGACATGGGAGTGTATAGCAAGTAAGGACACACCCAAACCAATCAGGGCTGTGATCTTAGTCTCAGACACAGGTTAGTTCAGCACATAAAATATTAACTCAGACTAAATATTAACTACATACAACAGCACATTATAACACCAAAGGTTACAATCCACAAAGAAGTCTTCAAATCAACACCTACTTATGAAATAATATGTTAACATTCCGGAAGCAAAAGCTGCAAGAAGAAATAGAGCCACATCGCCAGTTGTAGACTTCCTTCACTTTAATCCATAACATACCAAAAGTACAAAAAACAAACAAGTATGGTGGCTCTAAGGGACGCACATCAAGTCCTACAACCTGAAAACAAGGAATATCTTTATTGTCAGGTATCAAATCAAAAGTCATTAAAGGAAGACATATTTTAGACCAAAAATGAAACATAAAAATATTCCAACAAACTCAAACTAGCACTGATCTCAATGCAGCACAACAAAACTAGAAAACGAAAATCACCCACAACCCAGAAACTTAAAAGCTCTCCTTCATACAACTCTTATGCCAAAGAGAATATTAACAAATCAGAATCACAAAATGTCTAAAAACTAACAATAAACCCTGTATGTATAAGAACTGTATGATTCGGGTAAAAACAGCAATCATCACTGAAGTCATAACTTAAAGATTCATATTAATAAATTAAAATAAATGATGTGAGTATCCAGATCATGAAAGTAGAAACAGTTAATAAAATAAACATAAAGAATCAGAAGATGAGTGAGTATTAAAGCAAAAGTTAGGAAATTAGAATACAATACGCTGTATAGAAATCTAACAAATAAATCCAAAAGATGGTCTTTAAAAGTAATGCAACCCACCCACATACAGTAAAATAGACAAATGGAATACAATGTAGGAAGGAGGGGGCATAAACACAGAAAATGAGAAATAATTACAGATATAGAGGAAATGTAAGTAATCACAGATGACTTTAATCAACAACTTTACAAATTACTTTGAAAATCTGGTTGTATGGGTAATTTTCTAGGAAAGTGTCACTTATTAAAAACTGACATCAAAAGAGAGAGAGAGAGAATTTAAACTGATCAGTTACTATAGAAGAAATTTGTTAAATCACTTCGTCTCTCCCCTCCCTTCGAAGGTAGGTTCCCTCCCTGTCTAGTTCAAAGGAGAAGTTCTAAGAAACCTTTAAAAAATAGCTAATTCTCATGCTATTTGAAATTGTTCCAGACCATTGAAACACAAAGGCTATTTCATGCACCCACTAGAACTCTTGCTGGTGAATGAGTTTAAACCACCTTTTAGTTTTTCTCTTATAGAAGGTGACTAAAGGCTTTAGAATCAATCAAAGAGTGAGATTTCATTGACTATTTCTATCACACTTTTCCCCAGACCCCTAAAGAACAGGAACATAAGAGTCAAACTAATAAAATATAGTTAATAATTTAAGTTATGACTTATTCTTTACAGCCAGCATTTCTTTTGACATTTTCTAAAGGGGAAAGAAAGTGAACAAAAAACTTGCCCCAGGATTCCAAACTGCAGGTGGCATCAAAGAAACTAAAACCAAGAGGAAAGTTCCATTCATCAGCTTCCTGCTGGCCAACAATTCCTTCAAGAGCTTGTGGAAGATCACCGTGCGACACAGTCATCCACTTTTTCATACTGTTTTCCCTGGTGGCAATAAAATTGATTTTATGGAACATATTCTTAGGGCTTTTTACACTATGAAGAGCTAGACAAATGATGGTGTAATAATAACTACTCTCGTTATTAGAAAAATGTGGGTTAGAGCAACGATCCTCAATCAGGGGGATGATTTTACCCTTCAGGAGACATTTGGCAATGTCTGGAGTCATTTTTGGTTGTCACAATTGGCGAGTTTGGGTAGTGGCACTGGCAGCTAATGGAGAGAGACTAAGGATGCTGCTAACCATCCTACAAATGCACAGGACAATCTCCTGCAACAGAATTTCTGGCCCCAAAATTCAGTAGTGCTGAGGCTGAGAAAACCAGATTTAGAGGCAGTGCAGTATTTATTCATATTTTGTTCAACCACAGTGATGTGTGTGTGTGTGTGTGTGTGTGTGTGTGTGTGTGTTGTGTATGTGGAAGGGTGAAGCCCAGGGGTGTTCCTTTTAGAGTGAATTTATTCTATCACCCATGCACCTATGAGGCATCCAGATTTCTGTGGCCGAACCTTGTCCTATTTGGTGTGTCTGAGGTAAGCATTTTGCCAGTGAAGTCATCATCACCCAATGACGAGTTCAGGCTGTCCTTGGGGAAGGAACAGCAGATGTTTATGTGCAAAAGAAAGTTTCAATATTACATATAAAATTAGCTTCAACTTGTAGTCATTTGAAGATCTCCATGTGGGCGTTTTGGTTGCTGCAGTTTGGGGTAGCCTCTTGTCTTCATTTTGGGGATGCCAATTAAGCTTCTGTTCGATCCCCAATTTCAGCACCTGTTCATCTGACAAAGATGGAAATGGCTCTCCCTTTAAGCCAACATTGCTATGGACTAATTTCCTAAGACTTTCTGTCTCCCATGCATTATGTTATCACTTATCACCATTAATAGGTAACTAATCTTCCAACCATCTGTGGGCATACTTCAACACACCTTGAGAGGCTCTTAGAAAATGCATTTCAAATAAATTCATTGGCATAGTACATACAATCAAATAGCATGCTTAAAGGAAGCAGAAATCCTACATAAAGAGTGAGTCCCCTAGCACAAAATTCAGTTTCTTTTACAACCTGAAAGCGATAGTGTGAAAACTTGTCACTCTTGCTATCCCCAACTCTAACGTCTCTAAGGGAAATGGTCATAAATTAGTGAATAGTACTTGCTTCCTAATCAAATCTGAATCTTTTGGCATTGTTCTACATTTTAGTGATGAACATAATTCAGACCTACTACTTTAAAAAATCGCTGTGCAAAAATAGAGTAAAAATTAAAATTCCTTTTACCTAGTTGTTGTAGTTATTCCTCTATAGAAGAGACCAGTGTAAAGAGTTTATTGTGGATCCTTTAAGATCAAGTCTATATTTCTTTATTCAGCAGGTATTTATCGAGTGTCTACTAAGTGTCGAGCAGCTGGGGTTATAATGGTGAACAGAAAAGACATGATTCCTGCTTTAGGTACCTTATATTTTGGTGAGAGAAGGGAATAGAGAGAAGCAACAACTTCAGACTAACATGTAAATAAGAAATTATAAACTATGATCAGCTCTAGGAATGAAACAAACTCATGGCTGGCATAGAGAATACTGAAAGGGCCTATACTAGGGAATGGGATCAGAAAACACTCTCAGAGAAATTAGAACCAGAAGGATAAGAAAAGTCATGTGAAGAAGGGAAAGAGTGATTATTTCACTTAATATATAATAGATATTTGTCCACGTTACGTCATGAATAGGTATTAACTTTAATTATATTTTCCATTACCAATTAATTTCCATTTATCCCCCTCTTCCCTGCAATTATCACACTGTTGTCCATGTCCATGAGTCCTTTTTCCTTTTCACTCAGTCCCTCCATCCTAAATTTCCCCATCCAATAGCTGTCAGCCTGCTGTCTACCTATGAGTCTGTTTCTATTTTGCTTATAAGTTCAGTTTGTTCATTAGATTCCATATATGAGCGAAATCATATGGGTTTTCTCTGACTGGCATATTTCACATAGCATAATGTTCTCCAGGCCTATCCACACTGTCACAAAAGGTGAAACTTTCTAATTTCTTATGGCTGAGTAGAATTCCATTATGTAAGTGCCCCATAGTTGTTTTATCCACTCATCTACTGATGGACACTTGGGCTGCTTTCATATCTTGACCACTGTAAATAGTGCTGCGATGAACACAGGGATGCTTATGTTCGTTTGGATTAGTGTTTTGGGTTCCTTCAGATATATTCCCAGAGGTGAGATCACTGGGTCAAAAGGCAGATCCATTTTTAATTTTTTGAAGTATCTCTGTACCGCTTTCCACAGTGGTTGCACCAGTTTTGCATTCCCCCCCACATAGTCCAAAAGGGTTCACTTTTCCCCACATCCTTGCCAACACTTGTTGTTTGTTGATTTATAGATAATAGACATTCTGACAGGTGTGAGGTGATCTCTCATTGTGCTGTTACTTTGCATTACTCTGATGATTAGTGATGTTGAGCATCTTTTCATATGTATATCGTCCATCGGTATGTTTTCATTGAGTAAGTGTCTATTCAGGCCCATTGTTCATTTTTTAATAAGGTTGTTTGGCTTTTTTGGTGTTGAGTTGCTGTAAGTTCTTTGTAAATTTCATGTATTAACCCCTTATCAGATGTATTGGTGAATATGTTTTCCCATTTTGTGGGTTGTCTTTTTATTGTGTTGATGATTTCTTTTGCTATGTAAAATTTTTTTAGCTTGATGTAGTCCCATTTGTTTTTCTTTTGTTTCCCTTGCCCTGGGAGATGTATCCAATACAATATTGCTATAAGCAATGTCTGAGATTTTGCTGCCTATGTTTTCTTCTAGGATTTTTGTGGTTTAGGATCTAACATTTAAATCTTTGATCCATTTTAAATTTTTTCTTGTGTGTGGTGTAGGAAGGTGGTCTAGTTTCAGTTTTCTACATATATCTGTCCTATTTTCCTAACACCATTTATTGAATAAACTATCTTTAGCCCATTGTATGCATGTGATTCCTCTGTCAAATGTTAATTGGTTATAAAGCTGTGGGTTTATTTCTGGGCTCTCTATTCTGTTTTGTTGATCTATGTCTCTATTTTTATGCCAGTACTATGCTGCTTTGATTACTATCACCTTGTAGTATAGTTTGATATTAGGCAGTGTGATTCCTCTAACTTTGTTGTTCTTTCTCAGGATCACTATTGCTATGTGGGGCCTTTTGTGGTTCCATATAAATTTTTGAAATATTTATTCTGCATTGCCCCTCCCAAGGGATAGAATAATAGATTTTATTTTTCTGGTTATAAATAAATTAATATGTTTTTACTTTTTAGAATTTGAGAACTACAAATAAAATTTTAAAATCATTTTTAGCTTTTTAACAGTAATTTATAATATAAATATTATTTGTCACTGGATTTACTCAGAAAGTAAAAAGCAACTAAAAGTAATATATTTGTGAAAGCGATTAGGGAACCCACAAAGAGAAAATTTTATAAAATATTCCTTAAAAATATTATATATGTACATATGTATTTATAGTTGTGAATATGTTAGTTTACTCTTATTTTATTAATTATTGTATTATTTTCCATACAAAAATTATAAACCTACATTTGCTCACCTCTGTATGTATAGGTACACACACACACACACACTGTTCCTGTCCTCCACCATCCTTATGATTCCCTGGGGACAGGCTGGTAGACCAGTTGAACATGGGAATCCACAAGTTTTTTGCAATGAATGAGTAGCCAGGTTTCAGGGATTTTGGCTCTCACTACAACTGTTTTTTCAGCTGTTCCACTTGGAGGCTGCGAGCTTGTTTAACTATCTATAAGAAGCAAAACAAGCTGAAAGATGGTCCAAAAAATGCTTCCAAGATACAGGTCAGTGTCCCAAATTATCAGATTTCAGGGCACTCCATGGGAGTTCTGGCACACTATAGGTCAAAAGTACAGAACAGAGGTTAAAAATACAGACTTTAGAGCCAGATGGCTGATGTCCAAAGATATATGGCCTGGAACAAATGACTTAATCTTCCTGTGTTGCTTTCCTTATATATAAAATGGGGATAATACTAGAACTTACTCCATTAGTTATTAGCAGTAATTGTGAACAATGTATTTAAAGCACTTAAGATAACATTATTGAGTTAGCCCTTAATAATAGGTATTAGTTATTATGTTACAGAGTCACCTCTAGGTCTCTCTAAGATTTCTTCCTTAGTTTTAAGAACTTAGTACTACTGAAAGATAAAAAAAAAATGTGAGCATAGGAGAAAAAATCTTGAGGGGCCAAGTATTAATGGTTTTCTATATCTAACAGAATTAGGGTGATATTTTCTTCTTCCCTTTGCTTCTACATATTCTCTAAGTTGTCTTTACTGAATGTGTGTTACATTTTAAAAATTGGAATAAAAACCCAATAATTTATTTGTAAGCAATTGTCATCTGGTCAACTGGATGAGAGAAAAATTGAATGAGCAAGCCCAGTTTTTAAAAACAGAGATTACAGATCTTATTCACGGTGACTTGATTCTTATTACTTAGCCTCTCTTGACTGTAAGGTATTTCCATCGTGATTGTGATCACCATTGCTGTCCTCATCACCAAATGCTGATACCTTACTAGCGCTGATATCTTAAATAAGCCTTTACTAGTGCTGATACCTTAAATAAGCAAAGTAATTCCAGTGTTCGTCATATCCTTTTGACACTCAGTTCCCTCACACATCATAGGAGGTTAATAAAATCTGCTCAATCAATCCAAACACTTCACAAGAGGATAAGATGATACCAAATGTGATGATGAAATAATGATATTGACATTGAGGCATATATTAGGAAATCGCTTAATTATGACACTCATAGTTATACTTCATATTATTTTCTTCTGACAAGGCAGATAGATAAGAACACTTATCCCAGCTTAAGGAATAAGCAAGTGAAGATATAGAGAACTGAGATTTTTCAACTCACACTTGGGATAATGGTAGAGATTACACACTTGGGATAATGGTAGAGATTACACCAAAAAGTGTCCTCATTCCCAAACAGTCCTCAGTGGTCTCCTAGTTTAGCTTTGGTCTGACTTAATCCGAAGAAGCCCTCTTTCAGCAACTAACCTCTTCTGTACCTCTGCTGCCCACGGTTCTAACCCACAGCAAGTCTTAGAGCCTTGGAGGAGCTTCAGCACCCTTTAGAGATGAGAGTAAAGTCTCAATGACTTTTGAGTCCAATAACACTGAGAGACAGACCAAAAAGGATTAGAAAACATGGTGCAGACGAGGCATCACTTACAACTGTTTTTGTCTTCCACACAAGTCTACTCAACTACCTTTGAAATCAACATTCTCAATGTTATGGGGAAAGGCTTCCAACAGTGCTAGGTTGAAATGTAAAATAGAATATAGAACTGAAGGCAGATACACAAACTGATAAAAAAAAGACTGACAGACAGACACAGATACTGTATAATCTGAATAATGCATCTTTTCTTTTTAAAAAGATTTTATTTATTTATCTTTAGAGGGGAACAGAGGGAGAGAGGGAGAGAACATCAGTGTGTGGTTGCCTTTCATGCATGCCCTGCTAGGAACTGGCCTGCAACTCAGGCATGTGCCCTGACTGGGAATCGAACCCAGATCCTCTGGTTCACAGGCCCACACTCAATCCACTGAGCTACACCAGCCAGGGCCTGAATAATGCATCTTTTAAAAAGATTAAGAGAAGATTCATCAAATGTTCATGGTTAGTCAACATTAGGCTTTTGTTCATCTGGAAGGAACTTTTCAAATTTTTCTACAATGAGTATAAATTACTTTTATGGTTACTAAAAGTAAAAAGTGAATAGATGGTACTAGAAGTATTTGTCCAGTAAATATGGGGCATAGGTGGGGGTTGGGGAGTGACCCTAGATCTTCCTCCAACTCCAGGCATAGGCCCTGATAGTTTTACCCAGTCAGTTTTACCCACAGTAAACCTACAGTTTTACCCACCTCCCCGGCTTCTTGTCAGATAAACTCAGCGCTATGAAAGAAGTCAGCTTCAGGATGAAGCTCACAATGAAGAAAGACGGGAAGGAAGTAAGGACCTGTGTGACGGTGGGGAACAGCCAAATCACATTGCCCTTGAAACTTAGCATGTCTTTGGACCTTCCAGTTACCGGAGCCAATAGATGTTCTTATCATTAAGGCCAGTTTACATTTTCTATTACTTATACTATAGAGTCAGATATGTAGGTATATCATTCATGTACATGAATTTATATAAATATAAAGAGACTCTGTCATTATACCGCACATATTTAAGTAATGCTTTATTGATAGTAGCTTCTCAAGTGAAAATTTTCTTCAATATTTTCTTTTGAAAAAAATAAATAGGGGTTGGATTAGATAATATTTATATCTACACTCCAGATCTAAAAACCTATGCTTCTTTGAAAAGTCAAACTACAATTACATAATATTTTAAAATTTTAGGTATTTCAAAGTTAAGCTTCAGTTGTTTAAGCTATTTGCTTTATGACAAACTCCCCAAATTTAGAGAAAATTCTGCCAGTTGTGGTTTTATGTACAATTATAGTCTTCAAAAGTAGACAGAATAAACTATAATTCTAGTAAGAGCAGTGGAAAATGTAGACAAAGCTCATTAGTCTTGTCAGACATTTGATAAATAATTATAAACCCACTGTGGTGAGATGTATGCATAAAGCCAACCTCTGATCTCTTTGAAAACAACTGTCCCTACAACAATTTAAAATTTTAGTCACAAGTAATGTATCTTCTAGGATAGAATAGGGAAATGTTCTTTCAGTTCTGCCTGATTCTGGATATTTTCCACATGATTGTTAGTTAAGAAGCAAATTCTACGCTATACCACATTTAAATAATGGGCTCAATAGCTAGCATATAATTTGGGGATTAATCAGCAAAATGTTTCTCATATACTGAATGGAATCTTTCCCACATTTACACTGTTGGTAGACTGTGGAAAGATTAAGCACACTAAAGAAATACACTCATTAGCTTTTAATGATTGTAACAGACAGATACCATAGCTTTAAATTGCTTTCAAAGTCTGGTTTCTATTATAATCAATGCTCCCAATAAACATTCATCATTATGAAGACAAATCCTGTAAGTCATACACATATTTCTGTCTCCCTACGACAGACATTGATTTAGAAAGGAGAGAGAAGATCCAACCTCCGGGAAACAGCTGGTCTCCTTAGATAAGAAAATCACTGAACTGGCTTTTAATATTGTAAGAAAAAAAGGAGAGAGAAAGGAAAAAAGGGAGACTGAAGGGGCTAACAACCAAAATCTGAACTACCGTAGATGAGACAACATAATTTATGATTCACAGAACATAACAAGGTTCACATTTCTTGATAGTGACTTTCATCTCTAGGTTATTTTTTTTTTCATCTAAATCAAAATTGCCAGCTTTGCAAGTAAGTGATGGCAAAAGAAGCATTCAGAGAAAATCAGAGGCATGAAGGGGTTAAAAGAGAACAGCTAAACTGCTGGGACATAATGAAGCTGCAAGACCTGACAAGCCATTCATGAAAGGCACAAATAGCAGCAAAAGCTTGAAGAAAGCTAAATGCCCGGGATAATGCTTTCTTTCCCTCTTAAACAGATAGATCCCTGTTGCACAAGATGTAATACGTACAGATTCATGATGTTACCAGAACATGGGCAAATTTCCCAAGGTAATCAGTGATGGAGCACTATTTGCCCAAATTTCAGAAGTTTTAGAAATGGATGCACATTTTATTTTAGTTACCAGGAATGTTCCCTTTTTAAGAAACAGATGTAAATCAGATTTCTTTCCCCTTTTCCTAGCTTCTTCAGCTAAAGTCTCTACAGAAATTTTCATAATGTCAACATTAAAGGAAAAAATCGTATTATCCCTTCCATTTGGAACTAAATGTTGCCTTCAGAAATGAAAATGTGCATCAATGAAAGACCATTTCATTTCAAGTGACTTGCTTCTGTTTAAAAAGAGATTTCCTTGGTCAACCTCTTTTTGTAGAATTGGAGAACTTGAAAGTGACTTCTCTTTCCTGAATGTATAGAATATCTGGAAATTCTGAGAAGGGAAATGTTCACTGGGTATTAGGAAGAAGACACTGAGAAACTTTCCATGAGCCCATCGATGGCTCCTCGCTATGCGCAGACTCCCAGGTGTCAGTAATAAAGGCAGCAGCTGCTTGCATTGTGCATCATACTATCCATCCTCAGTATACTCTTTGTTTTCTTATAACCAAAGGTGATTTTAGGAAATGTACGTCTAGGATCACAGGAGCCAATTGCTAATTTTCAATTAGCACAGCTCCTGCATGCAGGAGTTCACCAGCATGGATACAAACCTGTGGAAAATCCCCAAATTCTTGTTTTGGGGAATTAAAATTTATTACATGATTCAAAAATTATTTGACTTTCTAATTATATTTACCCATTCATAATATTAAATAGGTTTGTTTTTCCAGGCCACATATATAAACCTCTGAGCACTTTAATGATGAAGGAAACTTTCCTGGGTTAAAAAAAATATGAACAAACACAAAATGTCTAATTCTGACTTTTAGAGAGAACTGTAATTGTATAATTCATTATATTTTTAATATATTTTATTGATTATGCCATTACAGTTGTCCCCTCTACCCTTCACTCCCCTCTACCCTGCACACCCCTCCCCCACCATTCCCCCCCTTTCGTTCATGTCCATGTGTCACAAGTTCTTTAGATTCTGTATTTCCCATAGTATTCCTGCCCCCCCCTGTCTATTTTCTACCTACCATCTATGCTACTTATTCTCTGTACCTCCTCCCCCCTTCTCTTCCTTCCACTCCCCTGTTGCTAACCCTCCATGTGATCTCCATTTCTATGGTTCGGCTCCTGGTCTAGATGTCCTCTTAGTTTGCTTAGTTTGTTTTAGGTGTAGTTGTTAATAACTGTGAGTTTTCTGCCCTTTTATTGTTCATATTTTTTATCTTCTTTTTCTTAGATAAGTCCCTTTAACATTTCATATAATAAGGGCTTGGTGATGATGAACTCCTTGAATTTGACCTTATCTGAGAAGCACTTTATCTGCCCTTCCATTCTAAATGAAAGCTTTGCTGGATAGAGCAATCTTGGATGTAGGTCTTCGGATTTCATGGCATGGAATATTTCTGTCCAGCCCTTTCTTGCCTGTAAGGTCTCTTTTGAGAAATCCACTGACAGTCTGATGGGAACTCCTTTGTAGGTGACTATCCCCTTATCTCTTGCTGCTTCTAGGATTCTCTCTTTCATTTTAATCTTGGCTAATGTAATTATGATGTGCCTTGGTGTATTCTTTCATGGGTCCAACTTCTTTGGGACTCTCTGAGCTTCCTGGATTTCCTGGAAGTCTATTTCCTTTGCTAGACTGGGGAAGTTCTCCTTTATTATTTGTTCAAAGAAGTTTTCCACTCATGGCTGTTCTTCTTCCCCTTCTGGTAACCCTATAATTCGGATGTTGGAACGTTTAAAGATGTCCTGGAAGTTCCTAAGCCACTCCTCATTTTTTTTTTTTTGAATTCTTGTTTCTTCCTTCTTTTCTGTTTGGTTGTTTCTTTCTTCCTTCTGGTCCACTCCCTTGATTTGAGTCCCAGTTTCCTTTCCATCACTATTGTTTCCTGTGCATTTCCTCATTTCAATCAGTTTAGCCTCCATATGTTCCTCTAATTTGTGGCTAAAATCAACCAATTCTGTAAGCATCCTGATCACCAGTATTTTGAACTGTGCATCTGAAAACTTGGCTATTTCTTGGTCACTTAGAATTATAGGCTCTGGGGCTTTGAGCTGTTCTTGAGTCATAATGTTTGGTCTGTTGGCACCTGTTAGGTATCAGGGGTAGAGCCTTAGGTGTTTGTCAGGGCCGGGCTACCCAGTTTCTGGGTCCTGACTCAGTATGTGGGGGTGGGGTCAGAGAGGGAAAAAAATAGTGCTTTGCTTCGCTCTGCTCTCTCTCAGATTTCTGTCCCCTCTGTGGCTTCCCACAAGCAAATTGGGCCCCTCTGGTGCTGGTTCCTGGGTGTGTGGGCCCATGTACTCTCTAGGACCCTGTGGGTCTCTTCAATGAACTCTCTGTGAGCCTGGGAGCCTCTCCCGGCCCCTCGACCCTGAGAAAGTCTTTCCAGTAGGTGCTTTCAGGCTCTGATTCCCGCTGGGGCCCTAGCCCGAGCAGTCTGTCTCACTGTTCGCTCCTTTGCTTGGTTTATCTGCGTGTGAATGTGTGACCTCGGTCAGCCAGCTGCCCTGCACCCTTGCTGGGTCCGCCCGTTGCCACCCCACACCTGGGATCCACCAATCACCTCTGCTCCTGGGTCCGATGGGCAGAATGCTCTTTCTTGCCCAACCGTGCTCCTCCACTGACTCCACCCCTCTTACTGGTCTGGCTGAGTGGTTCATTGTTGTTGGACTTCCCTACAGTTCAATTTTCACTGTATGGGCTGTGTTTTTGTTTCTAAAACTTTGCTGTCTTTAAATTTAGTTGTGGGAGGGGGCACAGTGTTTCCACCTACGCCTCCATCTTGGCCAGAAGTTTCATCATTATATTTTACTGAAAAACACATATAATGTTAGAATATGTTATTAGTCATGAAGTAGTAATAAAATCATTCATAACCCTGCCATGCAAACACAATTATCGTATTTTTCCATATAAATTCTTAATTCATATACTCACTTTTTTTTAAAAAAGAGAAACACATGAAGAGAGATAGAGTGGATAATAAGAAAGAATAGAAAAGAACTAAAGACTATGAAAAATGGAGGTAGGAAAGGAAAGGGAGAGGAGAGGAAAAAACTCAAGAGAGTGGATGGAAAGAAGACAGGCCAAGAGATGGATAAGTCATTACAGAAAAATTAGGAAAAAGATGGAAACAAAGGTCAAGTGAGACCCTCATTTTAAAAGGCTATAAACAGGACTCCTTTGGACATTACAAAAATGCCTTTTAAAAAGTCTGGAGGTAGACAGACTAAGGCTGATATGGGGCTTTTATCTTTGTACTCTACCATCCTCATGAAGCACATGGCTTCTCCTTCAAGGTCACACTATCATGTGCTTGGGTCAACTTTCACATCCAAGTTGCAAGCCTTAAAAAGGACAAGCAGAAGGAAAAGAGGAAATGCCTCTCAAATGGATCAGCTCCCTTTAAACAGTCTTCCTGGGATTCCCAGTCAACAGTTCTTGCTCCCCACTGTTCAGAGCATGGTCATTATGGCCAAATGTAGCTGCAAAACAGGTTCCGGATTGTAGTCCAAAATTGGGTGGCAATGTGAGCAGCTGACATTGGGATGATGTAACCAAACAGCAAGGGAATATAGGAAAAGCTCTGTTGCACTGCAGATTCTTTAGTTCACACAGTTTATCATCTGCACTAGGAAATGGTAATCTAGACCCAGATTATCTCTGATGAAATCCTGGCTCAGTCCCTTATGAAGTGTGACCTTGTGCAAGATTCTACTTATATTCAATTGGTATGAGGACTAAGTGAATTACTATATGTAAAGCACTTAGAACTGTGCCTGGCACACAGTAAATACTCAAGATATGCTAATTAATAATAGTTTATTTTTAAATGTTAGTTTATTCTAAAAAGGATGGTTAGGTGCCTCAAATATATATGGAGAAATAGCTTCAATTTTAGAAAGTTTCTTTAGGAGCTTAGCTACTTTGGCCTATTTGCCCAAAATGTGTCAAGTTTCCAAATTCCTTCTGTCAGTAACATTTTGTGATTCTGTGATTGCTTTATATTTGGTACTTAAGAGATTAGGAAGGACTGCATCACTCCTTCATGCATTTATATGTAACATTTGAAAATTACATTTAATGTCAAATGCACTTTTTTTTTAAAGAATTGCATTTCTGCCTTCTTTTTTTTTAAAGATTTTATTCATTTATCTTTAGAGGGGAAGGGAAGTAGAGAGGGGGAGAAACATCAGTGTACATTGATGCATCCCCTGCTGGGAACTGGCCTGCAACCCAGGCATGTGCCCCAACTGGTAATTGAACCCTGGCTGTTTTGGTTCACGAGCCCACACTTAATCCACTGAGCCACACCAGCCAGGGTTCAAATGCACTTTTTAGTAATCGAGTTTGGGTCTAGTGGGCAGAATGCTCATAAAGGGTGGGGTGGCGGTGGGGAAGAGAGAATGCTTAAGAAATAAAAAGAATAACCCCTGTTAACAATTCCTGAACTATTCCTAAGAACCTGTGAATCACTGCCTCAGGTAATGATAGGTGGAAGTTATGAAGTTATGGCCTTCTTAGACCCTGGTTGGTCACTTCCATCCTTATCTAAGGAAGCAGAGAAAATGCTAAGGATTTGCTGATCTCATTTACATATTGCCTCCCTTTATCCACCCTCAGGCTGGTAAGGTCCTACCCGTCATTTTAGTCCAGCTGGGAAGGGACAGATTAATCTTCCTATTTGCAGAACTGATTGTTCCATCACTTCAGTAGGCATTGATATCATGCATTGAGATGCATTCATTGTTAATTATGGGGCAGACACAGGTTTGTTTTGTTTGACTCAAGAAAGGGAATTTTATTGGTGCTTTATGTTTGTGTGTGCATGCATGTGTATGTGTGTTTGGGGTACCCAGGAGAGGGACAAATGAAGTAGGTGTTGGACAGGTTGGCAGGGTATCTGATGCACACTAGCTGAAGGATGCAGTTTAAAGCTTTTCTCCTGGAAGGAATAATCAGGTCCAGAAGGTGAAGAACAGGGTTCCTGCAGGTCTGTAAAACTATGAGCACAAGCAACACTGTTTTTGAGACCTGAAATACTGAGCACACTTTCTAGTCAAATCTCCAGGGGGAAAGATTCCATTGATTAAGATATATGAGTGCACAATAGTCTCACACTTAGCAGGTTCATCCTGAAGACCTACTACGTGGTATGCCAAGTACGAAAACAGCTGGGCTTGGCATTAGGTTTCAAAAAGAGCTTGACTTGAGAATATGAGAGGTTGGGGTCTACCATGAGGCAAAGCTGCTAGACTTTGGTTGCTCATCTAGAAGACATCATCAGCACCCATGAATTGTTCTATATGAAACAGGGATATCCATAAGTGATATGTAGAGGTACTGAAGTTACATTGATCAGTACAACCCATTACAACTGTCCTAAACACATGGGCATATGGGGTAGAGAAGACTGAGGGGTGAATAAGAATGATCTAAATTAAATAACAATAAATTTATACTAACAATAAATAAATCATTTACATACACATACAATTCCAGTCCCTATTCTAAGACCTTTGTGTACTTTAACGCATTTGGTTCTCATAACATCCCTGTGAATGATGAACCAAGGAGTACCCACCGCTATAAACCCCACTGCACAGGCAAGAACACTTTGACACAAAGTTAACACAAGTAACGTGTCCAAGGCCAAACAACTAGTAAGGAAGGAGTTGGGATTTGAACCAATAGCAGACAGAGTAGGTTTAAACCATATTCCTCATGTGATGGGAGAGCCTCGTCCCTCTGAGCCCTCCGGCAATTGCATAGGCAAGGTGGTAGCTTACATCTTCCTCATCACCTGTGGCTCTACTTTCATGTCTCTGCTGAGTTATCACAGTTCACAGACTGTCTTACCATCCTCTGCATATTGTCTCTGTTCTGTGCCCCAGCCCTATTTCCACATGAGTCCCCTTGACAGGACAATTTTTAAGAAGTTGTAGAACAAAAATTAGATTTATAAACGAAGTCAGCTTTTTCATTTCATTATGCCTGAAATTAGGAATCATAACTATAAATCAGCATTCACAAAATGGTAATGTAAATGTGTTATATTTGGCTAGCATAACTTCTCAAAATGTGAATTTGAATACTTGTAGATTAGTCAAGCACTTTCCAATTTACCCCAGACTCCACCCATCCCTATTGTTTTAGGCAGATTATCTTCATTTGTGTGCAAGTGCTTTCATTTGCCATCCTACTAAAACTCGTGCATTAAGCAAGTTCAGTGCTTGGGTTGTCAGCTTTCAGAGTCTGGGGTTGAACATCAGGAGTCACAATGTAGGGTATGTGGTACTAATAATCAAGTGTATATTTCACCCATACTTTTAGAGCATGAAAAATATCATTGTCAAATGTTTATTATTTTATTATTAATCATGTGATAATGATCAGAGAAAATGAAAGTAGAAATGTTCATGATAATAGATAATGATAATAATAATAGAAAAAATCATTGCTAACTGAATTAGCAGAATCAATGAAAATATAACCTTTTTCTGCATAAAACAAAGCAACATTCAATTTGGTGCATGTAGCTGGACTGGGGGAAGGGGCCACAAATTTCTTCAAGTAAAAGCTAGGCTACTGGGAAAGAGAAAATTGGGAAAAAGAAGGACTGCTAGAACTTAAAGTCACTGGAACCTTCAAATGATACCGATCAGTAAATTTAAATAAGGTCACATTAGGCAGGCCACCGGGCCTCCTTTGGGTCTCCTGCAATTTTTCTGAGAGCCTTAAGGGTAACAGTAGCTCTCATTCAATCACGTATTCATTCATTAAAAAATATATATGAGGCCCTGGCCAGTATGGCTCACTTGGTTGGAGCACTGTCCTGTACACCAGAGGGTTGGGGGTTGGATTCTCAGTCAGGGCACATCCCTAGGTTGCAGATTTGATCCAAGGTTGGGACACATATGGTAGGCAACTGATCAATATTTCTCACTCTCTTTCCATATATATGTGTGTGGTGTGTGGGTATACACACAGATTATATATATATGTATATATATATATATTATATATATTTGTCTCCATATATACATATGGATTTACTGTGAGTCAGGTACTGCTGAGGTCCTTGGACTATAGCAAGAAACACAGACAAAATACACTCACATAGTAGGAAAAGCCAGACAAAAACCAAAAACATAGATTATACAGCTATTTGAGAATGTCATAAGTGGTCTAAAATAAAACAAAACAACAACCTCCCTCCCCCTCAAAAAAACCCCCAAGACATGGGACTAAGGAGGTGAGAGCCCAATAGTAGTGTGCTAAAGGTTCTGAGAGAGTGAGGAAAGTGTGTATGACAGACACACACACAAAATGCAATACTCAGCTTACTGCTCGTAAAATGACCATCATTTCTGCTGCGCAGAAACTTACTCCTCACCAGCTCCCTCGGCCTTCCTTTTCTCCTCTTCTCCTCCTTATCTGCTCCCTTCCACATGCCCCTATTCCTATGCATTATGTATTTAATTAGTTCAGTTCTTTTGTGTTTTTACTCTCTTGCCAACCTAGGCCCTCAGCTTCTTCCCCTCCACCCCTATGGAATTTATCAAGTTATTTTTCTTACCTAGCTGAGAAGCGTTTAGCAAATTACCAAACCATCCTGAATCTACAATTCATTTCCATTTTCTTCCTATTGTTCCCCTTTCCAATTTGGTTCTTAAATGTCTGTGCTGAGCCACTGTGTTCTAACTGGAAAGCAAACTGGAATAAGGCCATTTACTGTCTATGATACTATTTGCACAGGGACTTTTTCACCCAAGCAACAGGAACTTTGCTTAACGATATTTTATTTGAACTGTGAGAGAGATTTCTGCATTCAATTTTGGCTAAGGACATAATATGTATCCTAGAACACAATATATGTGCTGTTATCTGAGGAAAAAATGACTTTGACAAAAAAAATAACACCTTAATTTTAGGAAGAACTATTAGCCAATAGACCCATTCAGTTAAGAACTGTAACAGGTAATTTTTTAGTTGTGGGTGCTCCAGAGAACTAACTGCTTCTCTCTTGCTTATCACTGGAAATGGCCAGTTCATTATGGATCTTGGTAGTAACTAATGGTTTAGACAATGGGGTTTGGCAAATGAGTATTTTATAGCTCAGTGACTGTTTGAATACAGGCTAGACCATTCAGGTATTTAAGTGTTATCCATGGCCTCTTAAATTGAACAAATGGGCCTGTAATAATTAAAATACTGTAAACACCATCGACACAGTCCCTGGGTTCTCAAAGACATTCTTCCTCATTCTGAAAGGAAGGAAATGAGGTGTTACCTTGTTAGCAAGGCACTGCTCACATCTGGAAGCATCTTGTCGAGCTGGTGGAAGAGGCTCCTTTTTGAATCCATGGCTGCTCAGCTGCCCTCCCCCTGCGGTTCCCAGGGAGTTTCCAGGAAGGGGCCACGAAGGTGACAGCTACCAAGCTCATTCTAATGCGCCTTTCTGGGGCTTTCCATCTCAGTGAGCAGCACTTTCACTTCCTGACTCAGACAGACCTGGCCAACATGTCACACTCTACAAGATCTCAACACATCTGGGAAATAAAATGTAGCTTCTATTTTTAAAATGATTGGAGACACTTGCATCGAGGGATGTCTTCCTCCCTCCCACCATTGGGCAGATATTCCATTTTCACAAGAGAAAATGTTATTAGTCTCTTCTGGGGAAAGGAAGTCCAAAAGAAACTATCTTGATACATAACTATTTTAACTCTGGGCAGAGAATACTGATTGAAGGGAATTTTCTACTGTTTTAAACCATTTAAAGAACAACAGCTGTATCATTAATTATAGTTGTGGAAAATTTTATTAACCTTCTGCTAGGGTATACGAGAACACTGAGCCACAGTAGAAGAAAACAGCCCTGAAAGAAGGTCAGGCGGTGAGGTCAGGTGTTACCTCGTTGAAGTTTAATTAGTTGTATGTCTGAGGTCTGAGAGAAACTACCTGAGTAACCACAATAAATTGGCTTGCAGGAAATAGAAAAAAAATATCCTTACAGGGACACTTTTACCAAAATCTGACCTAAAAAAGGATGCAGTTGAATTTTGATTGACTGTGGAATGTCACCTCCTAGAGGAGAGGATTTGTGCTTTTTCCCATTAATTCCAGAGTACATCTAGCCCAGGGCACTTATAAGATGAAGGTCCAAGCCATTCACTGAGTCACAGACTAGAGGGAGTTCAAGAGGCCACAGCCTAAAGTCCCTTGGCTCTATGAAGTACCCAATTCAAAAAATCATATATTTTAAAACATAAATTCTTATATATTTTTTTTAAAATCCAGAATAAGACATTACAAACATTTTCTTAAAGTCAGTAAGGTCATCCTCATATTACAACAGAATCCCTCTTAACTTGTCAAATACCGTTGCAGAGAACAGCTGCTTAAAATCATTCAAAGTGCCCTTGTTTTCTTTCCATGAAGATGGCGATTAAGATCCTTCTCTCTTTAGGGTTCTCAGACTGGGGACAGAAACCCAGTTCTTCAAAATTTCTTCATGTGAATGTTTCCCAAATCATTAATAACATTTAAAAAATGATCTCTTAGACATCTTTTCCACGTTCTCCTGAACACCCTTCTCTTGTAAGATTTATGCTTTGGAAAGATTTAGCTTTTAATAGCCTTCCCCTCTTATTTAAAGCAGAACTATTTCTTCTCAAGAACCATTGTTCTGTCCAGTATCCTATGGGGTGACCAGCTGGCCTTGTCTGCCAGGGTCTGAGAGAGTTCCTGGCACGTGAGACTGTGCTAAAACCAGGAAAGTTCCAAGCGAACCAGGAAGGACTGGTCATCACACACAGCATCTAGCCTGATCTGACTGCTGTGGTGACAGTAGGGGCCCTAGGGCCCTGGCACCCTCCCTCAGCCCTTGCCCCTGAACCACATTGACAGAGGTTCCAAGGAACTCAGACGGAAATCATGCTCGGGAGAGTATTTAGAAAAGTGCTAAGTACAGAGTGGAGCTTCCAGCAGCAGCTCTATTGACATTTGGCGCAAGACCCATTTTTTGTTGTGGGGAGGTGCCCTGGGCAACGTAGGGTGTTTTGCAATGTCCTTGACCTCTATCTACCAGATGCCAGAAGTACCCTCTCAACTGAGATGACCTAAAACATCTCTGGAAATGGTCAAATACCTTCTCCCTGATGAGAACCACTAGTATAGTGATCATCTTTCCAGATTGCAAGCTGCTAGGTGGAACATAAAATCGAGTAACAGGCCACACCAGCATTAGAATACTAAATAAATAAACAAACAAACAAATAAATAATAAATTAATTATTTAAAAGCAACTAGAATAGGGTAAGATAAAATAGAATGGCCTGGAATGCCATGAAATGGAGTTAAGTGGAGCACAGTGGTATGGCCAAAAAGGGAATAGGGGGACAGGAGAGGAGGGGAGAAAAGAAAAGAGGGGACATAGAGTAGACTAAAATAGAAATAGAATGTCTTCATGTAGTAAAGATATTATTTTGCCAAAAATTTGTTTCAGATTTATACATATGTGTGTGTACATGTGCTGGGTCTCATTGTAAAAATTTTTTTTTCCTATGAGTCATGGTTAAAAAATTTGAAAACCCTTATCCTAGTCTCTTTTTATCATTCTTGTACTTATTAGTCCTTCATGCACTACTTTCACCTGTTTTTGATACCTAGTAGTCACTCTTTTGCCAAATCAGTCTCATCAGTGGCTTACATTTATGTCTGAATTCTTCTAAGGAATTACCTGTGAAACTGCTTCCAGTTTACATATATCCACTTCCCCAAATTGTCAAGGTCACCTTGAATTTGATTCAAGCCCACTAAAGCAGGCATTGCTGACAGATTTAACATGAATATAGTTTATTCCGCTATATGAGTTACCCACTGCAATTGTATAGGCCCTCAGAAATAGTTGTGGGGTGCAAGTTTCTCCTACCTGGTAGCACAACTCATTTATGTCCACTCAGATTCCGTGACTACAGAAAGTGCTCAAATCTGAGCCATTTCTCACTCTAGGTTTCACTTCACTCCTTCCTCTGAGTCTGCTACTATTTGGGAAAGTTAGCCCACCCACATCACTTTGCTTTAAATCAAGTCCATCCAGCATGTAGCTGATTTTCTCAGATTATGCACAGACCACATCTCATGGATACAACAATAATAAAACAAGGACCCAAGAGACACTGGCAGAGTGCCTAGTATAGAAAATCACTGACATTTTGGTATTCGTGAAGCTGTGAAGACTGAGGACCTGATAGATTTGTAGGCCTTGATCAGGGATTAGTTGGGGTAATAGAAAGAAATTATGGTGGGTTTGATTTTTAGTGGAAATAAACCTTGCCAGTAGTCCATCAAAGGTCATCTGTCTTGGTGCCCCATTCACTTATGGTCAAGAACTAAAAGTCAGCAAAATGGAAGGATTTTTGTTATTCGAATGCTGCTGAGCATAATCAGTCTGGGCTGGTGTGACCCCAAGGCCAGGGAATAGTAATTTTCAGGAACTATTTGTCTACAACTGTCCCAATCTAATCCCAGGTGGGTGTGGGGATCATAGCAAGGGGGATTCAGGGACCCTCATGTCTCTCTTTTCATTTGCAGTGTACCTCCATTGTGGATTTATGGTTTGAATTGACCCCTCCCTCCAATTTGCATTTGGAAGCCCTAATCCCCAGTACCTGAGAATGTAACCTTTTTTGGAGACTGGGTGTTTACAGAAGTAATCAAGTTACAATGAAGTCATTAGGGTGGGGTTTAATTAATATAACTGAGGTCTTTCTAATAAGGGGATATTTAAAGACAAAAACACACAGATAGAGAAGACCATGTGAAGATTGAAGCTGGGTTGCTCCAGGCCAGGAAACTACCAGAAAGGCGGGCACAGAACTTCCCTCACAGCCCTCAACAAACCAATTCTACAGACACTGGTTCGGACTCCAGTCCACAGATCTGTGAGGCAGTACATTTCTGTTGTTCAAGCCACCCACTGCATGGTACTGTGCTACATCAGCCCTAGCAAACTCATACAGTGGGGGAGGGAATTTTTGTTTCCCTATCACCATGAACAAAAACACACATACCACACATACACTACATGCACATCACACACATATACACACAGCCTGATATTTTCATTTACTTAATTATTTTTCTATTCATCTTTGTTGCTAAAAGATTTCTTTACAATTAATTAGAACCTGACAATATAAGGTATTATTTAAACCAACTCTCTTTTTCTCTCTCTCTTACTCTATCTTTCTCTCGCCCATGAGGAAGGAGTAGAGAAAGTTGAGAAAGCACATATCCTAGGTCACGGTTTGCTTACAGCAATTTGAGAGCTCAATCTAGATTTTTTGCTTCAGGGTCGGAGTTTTTCACAGAAGAACTTCTGAAACATTCTTATGCTTATGCATGAAGATCTGGTTAAAATGTCAATTCTAATAAATATAAACAGGTTAAGAGTGAGGCCAGAGACCTTGCATTTCTATAAGCCCTGAGGTGAGCCCCAAGCTGCTGGTCTACAAACCACACTCTGAGTAGAAAGCTTTATGGGAAATGGGGTTTCCCCAAATTGGTCAACCATCAAGTTCATCTCAGACCTACTGAAATCAGAATTTCCAGAAATGGAGCCCAGGCACTTTGTTTTTTTTAAAAAAGAAAGATCCTAGATAATATAGGTCATCATCAAGGTGACCACACTGCCCTTTGACTGAATTTTGACACTATATGAAGAAGGAGAGAATAAAGTCCTAGAAGTCAGGTGCCCAGACGCAGACATCACGGTGACAAGGCTCCAGGAGGATTCCTGACCTTACTGGGTGTGAGAGTTCCTACCCATAACAGCAAAGTTGGGGGGGGGGGGGCGTCCAGAGCTCTGTTTGGGGAGGGGGCGGCAGTAGAACTGAGTAAAAGAAAGAAAATCCAATTAGGAATCTATCATGTCACCGACACACTTTGAGCTTCTAGGGGTGTAACCAAGGTCACAGAAAGAGTGAGATTCCATTCAACGTTGGGAATCGAAGAAGTCAAAACTAATAATACAATATTCACACCAGAACCAGGAGATGGCACAGGTGCAAGCCCCTAGGATACGGATGCTTTTCCACACCAACCTTGTGAATTGTGCCCACAGCAACAATAGCCAGGTATCAGATTTAATGCCGGTTTCTGGATTAAAGATAATCCACGGAATGTTTGCCAGTACGAACCTCTTACCCATGCTTAAATCTCCTCCCCATAGAGCTCTGTTGTGAGAAGTTACAGTTTATATCTGGGGTGCAGTTCAAAGTTCTGCACCCTGTGGAGGGTGTTTGATAATACTTGTTGACTATCTGATTTAACCTCATCATGAAAGCTGAGCTCCTCTGTACTTCCTAAAATCATCTCAGATACATTGGAGCCAAAGAAGCACCCGGGTGGGAGAATTCTTCCATCTCTACTTCTTTGCAAGAACTCCCTATGCTGATTATAAATACACTGATCCAAACCTGCATCAAAGGGAAAATGCATTTCCATATTCCCAGTTTCCTTTATGATCAACGAATGCATCAAAGAGAAAATACATCTCCTCATTCCTGTTTTTCTTTTCATTCCCAATTTGGAGGTTGGAAATGATTCACATTTAGAAATAGAACAAACAGTACGAAGTCCAGGTAGGGGCAGAACCCCATATGAGTTCAAGATAAAAGTATTTTCAAATTCTCTCCCCAGGTGTACTTTCAGGGATAGAAAAATGTCTTATTTCTTTAATTTAATATATTCTATTCTATTAAAAGACAATAATGACCATTCTTACATTTTGGTACTTGAAATAAAAAGAAAAAGTATTGCAGGTCTCAATAGAGTACATGACTGCCTATTAAATTTTAGTCATACTGCCTAATTCAAAAATAACATTTTAGGATTTCAATTGCACCTTAAATATAACCAAGAAATGAAAATGAATTGCTCTTTTTAATTAAAAATGTTCTAAGATGTAGCTCAAAACTGACTCACTTCCTTGGTTGTTTAATTGATGATAACTAGGTTAAGTTCAAAATTTTTAATTATTAAATATTCTCAATATTTCCATGTTACTTCTTTTTGTTTTAGTTTTACAGACCCAGAAATAATAACACATGCTGTGAACATGAATAATTTTCCTAAGAACTTAGTGTGAATTAAAGAAATTTAAACTTTGCTGTGGTGCTTGTTGGAACAGCTTACCTAGGATTATAATATTAATGTTTCTGTTTTGCTTTTGTGAAGGTGCTATTGACCAGAAAAACAATCTTATTACACATTGTAAAGAAAGTGCCTGAACAGAAAAGAAATAAGGTTTTACCTCACAGTTCCCATTAGATAAAGAACTTGGAATTCATTCCACTTGTTTTATCTTCATTGACTAAGAGTGAACAAAAGCAAATACCATTTCTTAATTTCTAAAAAGTAATTATTCATCCTAGTGGTAACAGTATTGCTAAACACACCTTCCTAATTTGAAAAAGAAAGGAAAGAAGGAAGGAGGGAGGAATGGAGACTTGCAAGGAGGGCATGAAGGATGGAAGTCCTAAGAGGCCATTTACTGCTTTGATGGAAGTTTTCTTTAGCTTTAAACAAAGCAAGTGTGTCACTAGAGCCACACTTTCCTAAGAATGAGCTTCTAGAAAATGAGGCCACTGGATTAGAGGGCATCGAGATCCCTTTCAGCCCTGCCATTCTAAGATTCTATGCAAGAAAATAGGACTCAGAATGCTCATAAAAGTTTCCTGGTAGATACCCAGTACTAATGCATTATACTTCCGAGGGCCAGAATTTCTAGAGCTCTTCCACGTCCCTTTTTGGTATTAAATAATATCTCCAACTTTCACAAGGAGATTTCAGAGCTCTCACTGCAAGGTTAGAGCAGAAATTTTCAGGGTCTGAAGCACTATCAGTTCTTTCTAACTTTAACGAGGACTCTCTTTACTTGAAGCTTCTTCACAGTTCCTCATGTGGAGACTCAGCCTTGAAGGAGCCCAGTGAAACTCCCTGAGCCCACCCTGCTTCCCTGCACAGCCCAACAATCATCTTTTCCCTCCTTCCTCAGCCCCAACAGTAGCACGACAGTCTTTCTGGTCTCTCAAGTCCAAGTCCTCCAGGCCATTTCTTACTGCTAAGCTTCTTGCTTGAATCTATCCTTTCTTATGCGATTGCATAGTCATCCACAGCACCATCACCTCAGCATGGCTAAGCACGTTTCCTTGGGACTTAAACAGACACACACAATTGTACTCTTTTACTGAAGTATAACTTTCATACAGTAAAATACAGAGCTTGATGGATTTTAACTAACCTACTGAAAAATATACAGCTTCCTGGCTTCAAAAATTAATATATACATTCACCAACATAATCACCAGTCAGATTAAGACAAAAAAACATATTCTAGTTCCCCAGGATGTTTTCTGATGGCACTTGCCAGCCCTGTGACTTGTGTGGGGAAGAAAGCATCTCCCCACACAATATTTGGTCATCATGACCTGTGGTTCCTTCTTCATCTTGTTATCTTCCACGTGGCTCAGTGACAGTCAGCCTGCTCCAACACTCTCATTTCTTTCTGTGCTGAGCAAGGTGAAAAGAGCAAACACTGGGTATCAGTGCGTATCAGGTATCCTCCACTGGGTATCAGGCCCCTAGTACGGGCAAGCTTTCCACTTGCAGTTAATATTCTTTTTGTCATTCAGTCTCCATACATAACTTGTTTTCTGTAGACTCTGCTAACGTCTTTTTGGAATCTCTACTTACTCACAATTTACTCCTTCAGAAAGCCTTTGTGATAAAGACAACGGCCATCACTGAGCACCTGCTGTATGCTATCCCCCAGGGACACATTAGTCTCACTTCTATAGTTCAGGAAGGGGTGACACATACAAAAACAATTCTAGACTGCAATAAAGGGGGGTAGTCTTCACTTTACAGATGAGGTCCACAGAGGTTAACTGTTATGCCCAGAATTACCAGAAAGTCAAAGGTGGAGACAGGTCCTTTAACTCTAAAGTCCGTCCGTGTACTTCTCTTCTTCTAGGTAGTGCCTTCATTCATTTATTCAACAAATATCTAGTGAGCTCTTTCTAGGCATCTGGTGTTCTATACACTGAAAATGCAGCAGAAAGAAAATACACAAAAATCTCTGCTCTCAGAGAGCTTTCATTCTAGTGGGAAGAAGCAGCTAAACAACCTGACAAATCAGCACAATATGCAGTATCATTAGACTGTGTACAATGTACCAGATAAAAATAAAGGGAGAGGGACTGTGGGCAGCAGGAGTGGCTGATGTTATGGGTTTGAAAGAGTGGCCAAAGGAAGCCTCTCTGAGGAAGAGACAGAGTCACGTCTTGAAGGATATGAGGAAGCCAGCCATGTGGTTATCTGTGGGAAAAGTGTGTCAGGGGGTGGGAACAGCACATGCAAAGGCCTTGAGGTTGAAATGGTAAGGCAACCAGTGTGGAGTAAAAGAAGGCAAGAACAGTAGAAGGTGAAGTCAGAGAAATAAGAAAATCTGGCATCCGCATTGTGTAGGGCCTTGTGGATTACTGGGATGATCTGGTCTCTCTCTTATAATTATGGCTATAGGAGGATGCAGTGTGTGTGTAAGTGTGTGTATGTGTTTTATCACATGGTTAGAAATCCAGGTTTGCTTTGCGAATCATTTGTATGAATCATTTCCCAAGTAGACTATGAGCTTCTTAAAGACAGAGAGCACTTCTCATATTTCCTTGGGGTTTCTCTGAGATTCCAAAATGCTATACTACAGAGGGTAAATACACCATTTTCACTTCCCACCTCTTAGGCCCACAGGGTCTGAGACATTAATCCTTTCCTGCCAAATATTAATACAGCCTCAGAATCCTAAAAACTAATAACACTTCAAAGTGTTTCTGCCTATCTGCAACCATTTTATTTTAGTTGCATTCTCAGTGGTAATCATTCAGTACATCAAAAAACCACTAAAGCCTAACATTCTTCTCCATAGAAATTTCTGGCTACATTACATCAACCACTGTGTGCATTCTGTTATGAATAGCACATATCAACAAGTATGGTGATATTATAGCTGTGTGGTGCAATTTATAAAACACACTTTCAGGAATAAGAGAGCAATGTAATATCTCGGTTTTCAACAGCCATTAATGATATCATTCTAGATGGGGAGGCCACATCACACTAATTGCCAGCACACAGTGCCAGGGCAGAAGTGAAACAGAATGCTTGTTGGATGCAAGCGTTTCCAAGTCAAAATTCCCCACGTGCAATCCAAGGAACACAAGTTACTCACTCACTTAGTTGATAAGTGTTTACTAAGATTCTGCTATGTGCCAGAATTGGTAACATGCTGGTGAGCAAAAATAGACATAGCTGGTGCTGAAGATAAGGCTTTCGTTAATCAAATGTCACACTGGTGCCACCATGCGTGGCACTTGCTGGTGATATAGCCATGTTCCTCTCATGGAATGGACATAAAGAAACTGCAGTGGAAAGTGCAATGTAACCTGAACAACACAGAAAATGACGGCAGAGACCAGATGAAAACCGGAGCATGGATGTCTTTTGTCATCCTTTTCAGGCTGTTTTTTCTATGTCCGCTGCCCAAGAGGCTGAATTGTATTTAACAGTTGAAGTGCTAGAGTGCTGGCCTTCTTTCTGAAGAAATGGACAAACAGCAAGGTACAGCTTAGTATTGAGTTATGGAGATAAGGTGAGAGAGAAAAGGTGGAGTGTGAAAGATGGATCCTGTATCGGCAAAAGAGAGCTCTAAGAAAAAGACCTTCTGAATACTGTATCGAAATCAAGATGCTACAGTGTCTAATGTACTCATTGGAGTTAGCAAAATACAATTTCTTTTGAAAAGCATATACACAGTTTGACTATCTTGGTTCTTTCTTTCTTTTTTATTTTTGAAAAATATTTTATTTATCTATTTTTAGAGAGAGGGGAGGGAGGGAGAAAGAGAGGGAGAGAAACATCAATGTGCAAGAGAAGCATCAATAGTTGCCTTCTGCATGCCCCAACCGGGGATCCAGCGAGCAACGCAGGCATGTGCCCCGACCAGGAATCAACGGCTAATGTTTTAGTTCACAGGCCATCGCCCAGTCCACTGAGCCACACCAGCCAGCGCTATCATGATGATTTCTTATAGCTAAAATTAATACTTTGAGGAAAATGGCAGTGATTTAAATCAGAAGGCTATATTGAAAGAGTTTTTATGTGCCTTCTGGAGTCCTGGATTATTTCAACGTTACCACTTTTTTGCAAATGTTCAATCACTCTTATTCAGCTTATAAAAATATTGAGTAATCAGCATGAGAACTACTTAGTTATCCCAGTCTTGAAGTTTTTTTGTGCAATGAATCTGAGACCCTGATGATATTTATTCATTACATTTTTAATGATACATCAGGTTACCATAGCAATTCTTGTTCCCTGGAAACTTCTTTCTGCGGCCCATATTTATTGTATGCTGCATTAACAGCCTGATCCTATTGTTCGAGCTGTCTCATTAGCTTGAGTAATTTAAACCTATTTAAAATGTTAACCAGTAACGTAGAAAATATGACTTTTTTAGAATAACATTTATTAAGTAAAGAGCCCATCTTCAAATCACCCTTTGTCCATGAAGTTTTTCTTGACCCTGCAAATCATCATTTTTATTAAATATTTAAGGATTTATGTCATTTAGTTTAATGATTAAATATATACTCTTTTATATGGTTCATCAATTATTTTTATATTGATCTTGTATTACCACATATTACAATTTCTATTAAATTAGAAGCTAAGTTGAATTGTGTTTCTCAAAAGGTTGTTGAAGTTCAATCCCCACCATCTGTGACTGTTACCTTATTTGGAGATAGGGTCTCTGCAGATGGGTCTCTGCAGATGGTCAAGTTCAGATGAAGGTACTAGGTGGGTCCTAGCACACATGACTACGCCCTTATGAAAATGGGGAATTTGGGCACAAGAGAAAAATATGTACAGTGGGAAGACAACCTGGAGACAAAAGAAGAACATGTGATGATAAAGGCTGAGATTAGGTGATGCTTGCCTAAGCCAGCAGACACCAAGGATTGCCAGGAAGCCGCCAGAAGCTATGAAGGAGGCCCAGAGCAGATCCCTTCTTCCCAGCCCTCAGAAGGAGCCAGTCCTGGCCTTACCTGAATGTCCGCTTCTGGGCTCCAGAACTAGGAGACAAATTTCTGTCGTCTAGGCCTCCCAGCTTGTTCTATTCTGTCATGGAAGCCCTAGCAAAGTAATAATACAGAACGCAAGACTAATAACTTGAGTTTTTGTTTGTTTAAATATATTTCATTGATTATACTATTATAGTTATCTCCATTCTTCCTTTTTGCTCCCTTCCACCCAGTACCCCAATTCCCTCTAGCAATGCCCCCTTAGTTCATGTCCATGGGTCATGTACATAAGTTCTTTGGCTATTCCATTTCCTATACTGTTTTAATATACACATGTCTATTTTGTACCTACCAGTTTGTCCTTCTTTAATCTCTGCACCTTTCCCCGATTTCCCCCTTCCCTCCCTCAACTGATAACCCTCCAAATGATCTCCATATCTATGATTCTGTTTCTGTTCTACTTGTTTGCTTAGTTTGGTTTTTAGATTCAAATTGTTGATAATTGTGAAGTTATTACATTTTAGTGTTCATAGTTTTGATCTCCTTTTTCTTATATAATTTCATTTAACAGTTCACATAATAATGGCTTAATCGTGATGAATTCCTTTAGTTTTACCTTAGCTGGGAAGTATTTTTTCTGCCCTTGAATCTTAAATGATAGCTTTGCTGGACAGAATAATCTAGGTCATAGGTCCTTGTTTTTCATCACTTGGAATACTTCTTACCAGTTCCTTCTAGCCTGCAAAAATTCTTTTGAGAAATCAGCTGACAGTCTTATGGGAACTGCTTTATAGGTAGCTCTCGGCTTTTCTCTTGCTGCTTTTAAGATTCTCTCTGTATCTTTAACCTTCGGCATTTTAATGATGATGTGTCTCGGTGTGGTCCTCTTTGGGTACAAGTTGTTTGGGACTCTCTGTGCTTCCTGGCCTTGTATGTATAGTTCCTTCACCAAATTAAAGAAGTTTTCTTTCATTATTTTTTCAAATAAGCTTTCAATTTCTTGCTCTTCCTGTTCTGCTTCTGTGATTCAGATGTTGGTACATTTGGAGATGTCCCAGAGGCTTCTTATACTATCCTTATTTTTTGAATTCTTATTTCTTCCTTCCTGGATCTTTTCTATGCTGTTGAAGTATCCAGTGAGTTCCTTGAGTATCTTGATAACCAGTGTTTTGAACTGTGCATCTGATTGGTTTCTTATCCCTATTTCCTTTAGTTCTTTTTCTGGAGGGTTTTTTTTCTTTCATTTGGGCCATAATTCTTTGTCTCCTCATTTTGGCAGCCTGCCTGTATTTATTTCTCTCTATTAAGTAGAGCTGCTTTGACTCCCTGTCTCAGTAGCACAGCTTAATGTAGTAAAGTGCTCTTGTAAGTTGGATGGAGCAGAGTCCCAGGTAATCCCCGGGTCAGGCCAAACTCTGTCACTGCTCTGTGGCTCTGTGAGGGAGAGGGCTTGGAGAGGGGCAATGCTGCTGCCTTGCCTCTGGCTTTTCGCCCAGGAGGAAGCTGTCTCCTGGCACTCACCCTGTTGCCACTTACTTTAGTTTCTCCCAGTTTGCCACAGATGTTCTTCCAGCTGTTGCCCTGGTGCTGAAGTTCAGAGAAAGTGAGTCTGCATATGTCCTAATTCTCTATTTGGCCTTTTAGGAGGAGACTACTGATAATCCAGCAGTTCCTTCTGCTGTCCCAACTCCACTGGTTTTTATAACCAGAAGTTACGGGGATTTGTCTTCCTGGTGCTAGAACCCTGGGCTGGGTCGTCTGGTTTGGGGCTGGGATCCCTCACTTCTGAAGTATGACTCCAGATTTTTATCCACCACAGTAGATGTGGGAACACCCATTCTGCTCCCCTGCACTTTTTTATGCCACGCTGCATCGTGGCGCCTCTCCATACCTATCTGTTCCCACTACCCGTCTGAATGAATGCGGCTTCTTTAATTCCTTGCTTGTCCAACTTCCATATAGCTTGATGTTCTGACAATTATGGAGTGATATTTGTTTTGTAGTCTAGTTGTAATTTTTGCAGTAGTTGTGTGAGGAGGCGAGGCATATTTTCCTATGCCTCTATCTTGCCAGAAGTAAAACTCATTACTTAATTTGTATCCTCAGTTTCAATTGCAACATCTTTTATTTTTATTAAGAAGTAAAAGAATGCTTTAACAGGAAGTGTCTTAAACTATTCACTCATTCACTTGTTCATTTATTTATTCATTAAATATTAACCATCACAGCCATTGGACAAGGCATAAGCATGGGGGTGAAGATCAGTAATAGATTCTTTTTTCCAGTTTCAGTAATAATAATTTCCTTGAAGTTTCTGATTGCTGTTTAACAAAAATCTGTTAAGTGTTTTATGTGCATTTTCCCAAAACCAACATGTAAAAGTAGCTATTATTATCCCTAATTTTCAGGAAAAGACCAAAATTACTGAGGCTCAAAAAATCTGAGTCAGTTATCAAACACAACAAAGCCAGAACACAGCAGAATTATTGGCATTGGAAGTCAAGCCAATCTGACTCTGCTGCACATTTTTCTTCTACTTCATTTTGCTTTTGATAAAGTCCTGGGAATAGAGGAACATGAATGACTCTAACATAAGGCATATACAAAATAAGAGACTGAAAGAAGAGAATAGCAATGTACTGTGGCTGCTAGGAGAAGGAGGACATGACAACTGTTTGGATTAACCATAAAACCACTTGATGGAAACTAAGAAAGTCTGGGTGATTAGAAAAAGAGAGGCAGTGATAGTTGATAGAGCAAGAAGAGGCCCAAATTAAGGCTGGTCACCAGAGATAAAGACAAGCAAAGCCAGATGCTAGAGGCCGTCCACATAGATGTTGTTAATCAAGGAGGCCATTGTATAGGATAGGGTAAAGAAGAAGCTCTGGTACTAATGTCTTTGGGTAAGACTTGTGGACCCCAGGTGGATGATACGACTGTAAAATACCATATCCATTTTCAAGAGGAAGTGCATGCTGAGTGATGGTGGTGAAACAAAGACCTGGGAGTAATGGTGGGGAATAGTAGCTGACTGATTCCTTTTCCTAAACGACTGATTCGAGATAGACAAAAGGGTACCCTCCAATGTAGGCAGCTTCTAAGGAAATTGTATTGTCACCAACAATACACATTTTAATTAGGGGAAGGTAGAAGAAGCACTTGACTCAAAGGTTAGAATTTATCCTTAAATGAACAAGAATTCCACAGGTTATGGTGAAAGGGGGTAACTGAGGGAAAGAAGATTCCGGGCGAACTTGGGAAGGGCCTCTCCTGCATCCCTAGGGAAGACCTTCTACAGAAGGGGCAGAATTATAAATGCAACAGTGAAATCTCCTGTCCTGAGTCTTAATATATGTTTAGTGGACAGTGATGAGTGCCACCTGCTGAGCCTTGATAACTCGTGACAACATAAGAATTTTTTTCTGTACAGTTCCAAGTCTGTGGTCTTCTTCATAAAATCTCAGATTTCATTTGTCTTTTTATTGCTGAAGCCCTAATGATGATCTTCAGAGCCCCTAATGAATCTGACTGAATGGAACGTAGCTTTGATTAGTATGATTAGGATCTGTGTTATGTGATGCACTGGCCTCCCTTCTCCCCCAATATACTCATGATGAAAAGATTTGGAAGAAAACCAATGTTTCTAATGTAAATATGTGATAATGCTTGATGACATTTGATAAGCTAAAGAAAAGCTTTTGTCCTCCTTTCTGATCTAACATCCACAGAGATCAAGTATGGTAACTCAAGCCTAGCCACTTACTTGGAGGCAGAAAATAACAAGAAAGCTAACAATTACAAAATAATAAGAGAACACAAATTCAAGTATCATGCCCAAATAGAAAATATCTTGGGGGGATATTTTAAGAATAAACACTGATTGCAAGCCCTAGTGAGAAAACAGAAGTGTCTCTGGCACCCCACTACCTAGGATAGAATTGATTGGCCCATTCTTGAGACATGAGAGAAGGAATAGGACCAGAATCCTGCATCTGCTTCTAACTAAGGGAAGCACAGAAAGGGAGCTTATTCCTGAACAGATTTTAAATTAGAGTTTATTTAATTTCAAAGAATCTAAAAATTGGTGTCCAAATTGGAATATAAAAATTAGAGATTATAAATTATACCATATATACTGCTAGTGTTTTGAACCAATTCAGAGACAGAAGAGATGGAGATGTCAGGCCATTGTGACCAAAATGCAAGGTTTCTTGGCCTGTGGAAAACATAGCTTGGGTGTGAAACAACACTGGACTTCTGAATTTGAAGCTGGGGATTCTAGAGATACACCCACTGGCCCACGGATGGCACTGCTGCTGCAGACTTCCCGCTTACAACATGGAAAAGCCAAGTAGGATGGCACTTCCTGGCTCAGACAGGAAAAGGAGAGAGAGACCATCACTGGGTGTTTTCTTCTTGTTTCCATGTTTCCACTTGGATGGTTTAGTCTTCCACCTCAGGGAGGAAACAGGTGAAGAAGCAAATAGGAGAGGATGACACATGTGATGCCCCTCCCTACAGACACAGGAGGCTGGGGCAAAAAAAAAAAGGTTCCCACCTGAACACCCTACCACTACACTCTGGGCACAGTCTAAATGACCGAAGTTGACCATGTGACTTAGTTTAGCCACTCTAACAAAGTGCCACAGACTGGGTGACTTAAGTAAAAAAAAATTATTTCTCATACTTCTGGAGGCTGGAAAGTCCAAGATCAAGGTGCCTCAGATTCAATATCTGGTGAGAGCTCTCTGCTTGGTTTGTAGATGTCTATCTTCTTTCATCTTCATACAGTGGAGAGAGAGCACATTCTAATCTTTTCTTCTTATAAGGACACTTATCCAATGTGGGGCTCCACCCTCATGACCTCACCTAAACCTCATCACTCCACACAGGCCCACACCTAATACCATCACACTGGTGGGGCCAGGGTTTCAACATACGAATGTTGGCAGACATAAGCATTCGGTCCACAACACCCCAGGAAGACCTAAACATTCATTGTTTTGTGACCCTTCTTCTAGGTGGTGACCTGAACTCAAGCAACAGTGAGCACCAGTCTTCTGGGTCAGAGGGGGACATATGAACAGAAAAGGTAGCATTATTTCTATAAAAGGCGTTGTAGCTCATTTTCCACCCTCTATTCTATTTTTCTTTTCTTTCACAAGGTTTGACAAAACAATTAAGTTAGATACCAACATTAAAAAACCAGGATGTTTCACTTCACATGTTGGGTCCCTGTCTTCTGTTGAAACCCTGGGTGGTCTGGCACCCCTGAGCTTACATTCTAGCAAGACAACATTCAGGAGGGCAAATCGTTATTGACCCTTCACCTCAGTCGCCAACCTGCTTGCTTGAGTCATTACTGTGTTCATCTGGCCCTTGGAAGGCTTTGGGTTAATAACCTTTCTCTAGGTAATAAACTGATTGTTTGTTATGTCTTTGGACTCCTGCAGAAAAGTATTAAACAAAAAACTCGAGAGGAAACAAATTTAGATGGGAAGAGAAGTGAAAGAGATTCCATATGCAAGTTGAAACTGGTCCACTTAGAAGAACCAGGAAAAGCAATGGAAAAGAACTAACAAATGGCAGCTGAAAAGTCAAGGACTTGATAGGGCAAGATTATCAGGTATGTGGGACCACTAGACAGTTGACAAAAGGAAGCCATGGAGAGTAATGCTGAGAAAACCAAAATGTCCAGCCAAGAAAAATATTACTTCAAAAGCCACTAACCTTCTCAGCAGTTAGTCTTTGCAAAAAAATACAATGTTCTCTATAGCCAATTGAAGTTTAAAAGTATTATTGTGGTTCAAGTCAATTCCAGACAAAGTGCAAAGCAAGGAAAGAAGCAAGGACAGACTGACAGAAATTCACTTCAAATGTGAGATGGATGTGTGTGGCTATGCGCTCTTGCTAACTCCACTTTTTGCTGTTGGTGAGAACCTGAACCAACATGAATAGGTTAAAAACACATAATCTCCCGAAATCTAGCTCTCTGACTTAAGCACTTCCTCCATATTTGGAAGGCAGCAAAATGTAATAGCACTGTCACCAAATGGCTTCTATATCTCTGAAGCCTGGTCAAAGGGACAATCATATTGCTCAAAACGTTATGTACCCGAGTCTTTGGGTCTGCATTTCAGTTAACGTCCTCCAGATGGTGATGCACTGTTCAACAGTATCACATTTGACTACAAATCCTAGAGGTTGGGAATGGGAGCAAGAGTCTAAAAGTAAATATTCTGGGTCCCACCTGCAAGCATACTAATCCTGTAGGTCTACATAAGTCCAAGTTGCAACTCCATTTTCTTATGGTTTTAAAAAACTTCCCCACCCTTACCCCCAGAGATTCTGACCTCTGAGAATAGCTGGTATGGGCTACAGCTTTATAAATTTGAGTGTCTCAGAAAACATTATTAATTTCAATGTTAGAAATAAACACAAGAAATAACTTTGAAAAAACACACTAAATAAAACTATTATCATCTCTCCAGTGTTAATCCAGACTAGATTCTTACTGTGTAGTAAGTCACACAAAGAAAAACTGCAATAAAAAAAACCAGCTTCTCAGGCCCTTTTAGTTACTTTCAAACTAACTTCTTTAAATGAATCTCTAACATAAGTACTTGGAACAAATCCCTCCTTCAGCCTACCAAGGATTTGTGTTGAGTTCATATGCAGCTCAGGACCTTTTATATAGTACGGGTCAATCTTGTTGTATGAAATCAATAGCTGAATTTAGTAAGATAAAATCTCAAGGCACTAGCACCTTGTTCTCTATGAGTTTACCTACAAATTAGGTAAGGTATTTATGTCTCTTGGCTTTGATATGTCAAATGGGATGAGAACAATATTTAAAGGATGCAAAATAACCAATGAAAACAATTTTATGTTTATAATAAAAGCAAATATGTATGTTGGGCCAAATATTTATATATGCCAGGCACTATTCTAAATAATATAAATATGGGTGTATACAAAAATATATGTTTATTATATACCAACATTAATATATACTAATAAATATGGCTAGACAATTAACAAGTATAGTCATTGCTTGGAATTGTGGGGCATTGGTTCCAGGACACCCTGAGCACAGAAAAACCCACTGGTACTCAAGTCCCGTATATAAAAGAATGTAGTGTTTGCGCAGAACCTATACACATCCTCTCATATACTTGAAATAATCTCTAGATTACTCTAATATCTAGTACAATGTAAATGCTATGTACATAGTCATTATACTGTACAGTTAAGACAAAAAGGCAGGAAAAAAGTCTGTACATGTTTAGTACAGATTCAGACATTGCAGGCCTAGGAACATGATACACATCAGCAACAATGTAACTTTTTCCCCCAATATTTTTCATCCCCAGTTGGTTGAATTCACAGGCACAGAACCCATAGATACAGAGGGTCAACTGTATAATACAGTTTAAAAGGGTTAGCGTTAACAGTCAAAAGCTTTATGAACTTAGATAAAAAATATACAACTGTCAGCAAGAAAGATGTGAATAATCCGGGGCAGAAAATACAGATTTGGGAGTTAGCATGTAGGAAAAAAGTAGAGGTGTAAGGGATTACTCGTGGAGAAAACGTTCATTGAGAAGAAGATATTTGGGATGGAGCACTCTTTTCCTCTCTCTTTTATCAGAGTTCATAGCCTTGGCCTCATGGCGGTGTTGGCTTTGTGAGAGCTGGATTTAAGTGTAATGATAAATGTACATTCTAGAACAATCAATCAAACCAATGAACTGCTGTGGAACTCCTGCAGGGGCGCACTGAAGGCTCTGATGAAGGTCTAGTAATGTAAAGGGACTCGGAGTAAGGATGGCTTCCGTCTAGAGACATTGTGACAGGACAATTTGCAACATTCGTATGAAAAAGTCAATTAGTGCAGGGGCATCAGAAAAATAATACATATTTATAGCCAAAGTTTTATTTCAATCAGATTTTCATGTAACGTCAAAACTTCTTTAAGTGTGGGTCTGCTGAATAGAGTTTCTTTTATTACTTTTTTACTTTTTTTCTGAATCTTTTACCTTTTTCACCTGTTCCTAACTTAACAGGAATTTTTTAATGACTTGCCTTTATTTAGCCCTTTGAAGCAATTTAATTTTTATAGGAGGAACAACTCCTGTCTTCCCTCTCTCATATTTCATCGGTTTTACATAATATTTAATTAAATTACACCAGTTTGGGAACAAATACAACTAACTCTTAGTTGGCATACAAAGCAGCCAGGAGGCGTGGAAGTACCCAGGCAAACTGGGAAGCCAGTTAAAGAGCTTTCTCTTGGACAGCACTACTCAACTACATCACAGTGTATTTTTAACACATTTAAATAGAAAAAAGGAATTCATTTCCAAAAGAGAAACGTGAAGTGATTTTCACTTTGCAGGACACCCGATACTTCGTTGAAAATTCTGAGCCACTATAAAAGTCTACCTGACATGTCAGCCTCTCCATTCAGCCTCTCTGGGTGCTCCCACCTGGCCTGAGAATCCCTTTAAGGAAGTTTTTAGATCTTATTTATGGTATGCACCTTGTTTTACTTAACAGTGCAGACATTTATGAGCCTACTCTATCTCCCTTAAGAGGGAATAAACTACTTGATAAAGTGGACTATATTTCTCTCAATTACATACTTTGCAAAGTAAAAGTATGTTGAACACAGAGCTTCTTTGTGCATGCTAAGTTACATTGAACATGTGTGTATTTGTGTGTTTGTGTAGGGAGGCAGAAGGCAAGGGAAATGGAGGGCAAAAATCTTGTTCATCACTGCCCATCCTCTCATGAGATAAGAGCATATTCCCAAAGTACCCACTCACTGATTTTCCTATTGCTCTATATATTGCTATGGTACAGTATTTCAGGGCTACCTCTTCCAATGGATATCTCAGCAGTAGAGATAATTTTTAAAATTTATTGATTGATTATAGAGATAGAGAGAAAGGAGGAGTGAGAAAGAGAAAAAGAGAAGGGGGGAAACACTGATTTATTGTTTCACTTATTTATACATTCATTAGTTGCTTCTTATATGCGCCCTGACCAGGGATTGAACTGACAACTTTGGCGTATTGGGATGAAGCTCTCACCAACTGAGATATCTGGCCAGGACCAAGATAATATTTTATTTGTCTTTATAACTCTGTCTGTTATAAAGATGGCTACATGTGGTTTGTGGAAGGAATAACTGTACAAAAGACTGAATTGGAAAGTCTCCTAAAGATTTAAGGGGGGTAAGATACAGAACTACCTCTAAGGAAAGTGAGTCTGACTATATCTTAACTATGTTAGGGACATTCAAACATCTATTATTTTTTCCCAAACATGTATAGAATGTTACTGAATTTTAGAGCCAGAGAAGTCTTTAGAGATTATCTAGCCTACTCCACATTAAAGATGAGTTAACAGACTGGCCCAGCTAGTCATTAGAATAACACTAAACCAACATCTTTTGCAATGGGGTTTTTGCAAAGCAACAGGTTGTTTTGGCTACACCAACTCTAATTGACTTCTGAAGAGGGTGGAGCCTGTAAGTGAAAAGACTGTGGCAAAGAGAACCACTGATGGGCGGGTGAGCGGACCATGGGGCTGAAAGGCAGGAGAAGGCAGGAGAGCAGGACGGGCTTCCCGCTGGGGTCCTCTGACTCTCACGGCGCTGCACCGATGACTGCGACAGGTGTTCAGTCAGGCTAGAAAGTGGCGGAGCCGGGGCTCAAACCCAGGCCTCCTCGCCTGCACACTCGAGTTCTGGTATCTTTAGAAAAAACCCCACTTGTTCATAAACATAGTCATAAAGTCCTGAAAATCAATTAAATGAAAAATAAAACCAAGATAGAGCCCCCACAGAACAATCATCACTTTCATGTGTCAGTAAATTGTATGGCAACGAAACTGTTAAAAGTTGTGTAAAAGACAGATCCCATATGATCTCACCTAGAAATGGAACCCAATCAACCAAACATACAAGCAGGCAAAACACACCAGAGACATGGAAATTAAGAGCAAACTGACAGTAAGCAGAGGGGAGGTGGGAGGGGATAATGGGGGAGAGGGGGGAAGGGTTGTCAAGGAACAGGTATAAAGGATCCAGGGACAAAGCCAAATGGGGTTGGGATTGAGGGTGGGGGGCGGGGATGGCTGGGGTGGGGGAGGAGTCGAGGGGGAGCATGGAGTCAACTGTACTTGAACAACAATAAAAACGTAAAAATTTAAATATCAGTACAAAAGTTGCATAAAAGATAACATATCAAAATATTAAAGATGAGTAAGACATGGGGTGTTTAAAAACATTCAGCAGTTTCACCTAAGCCCAGAAACTTAAATATTTAAATGGGGGGGGTGGGTGGAAGATGGACTAACTTGTTTTTTGGAAAGCTATAGTGTAATGATAAGAATGGGAAAATTATGATAAAACCCTTAAAAAGCTAGTATGTTTTGAACTTGTTTTAATTCTTCTTTTATTTTTCATTGTTTTATTTATTGAATTTTTGACAAGACATTGGGTAATAAAATTATATAGGTTTCATACGTGTAGTTCTATCACCATTTACCCCCTTTTTGCCGGCTTCAACTCCTCCTCCCTCTGGCAATCACCATGCTGGTGTCTGTGTCCGTGAGTTTTTCATTTGTTCATTCGTTTGTGCTGTTCAATCCCTTTGTGCTTTGAACTTTCAAATCACCCTCATGGACTTGGAAAAAGCACCTCTTTAGGGACGGGACGTATCTGGTGGTTGCAGGGGTCACAGTACTTTGACCTTAGTTTCCAATACCAAAACGGTAAGACTCCCAAAGATGGGGATTTTAAGCTCTTTTTGTAATAATTTCCTGCGATTCAGATATCAACTCCACTGGTTGCCTATTTTAAAGAACCCACTGGTTTCTAGCCCATCGGGTCTGAAAGTGTCTTGAAAATTCTAGGCATCATGAATTCTTCTCAACTAAATGAACAAATGAGTATCACACTCCAGAAAATGCTTGTGATTTGGAGAGTGAATGTTGCTTTTTGGGGGAAAGTTCGCCTGCTGCTCTTATCAGGAGAAATCCTCACAAAAGGAAGCCTGGGAGCTTCTGGAATCCTTCCGAAAGGATTTATAGCTAATGTTGGAGGCTTCGATATTTCTTAAACAGACTGGTCACTTGACTTCATTTTCTATCCCAAGTCCCATACTGATATTCAGCCTCCAGGGCAAAGGCACACAGACAGTCAAACCGCAGCCCAAAGGCCCACCAAAATTTTAAAAAAGCAGGAATGCCCTGCTTGGGGAGGGGAGGGGCAAATAAAATTGGTAAGAAGTTCAGGTGAGTGATGATGCCAGGGCCCAGGGAGAATGAGAACAATTAAGTCCGAGAATTGAAGACACCCACGATTTGGGAAGTTACGCAGACTCACACTTAGATGTAAGACATCACACGTTTAGGATTGATGACTACTGAGCGCAGAGAAGTTAGCCAGGTTCAAAGGAAGTTTCTGGAGTGGGCTAAAAGCCACATAAAAGTATATGCAGGCACTGTAGGGAAGGGCAGCGTCTTTGAAGGGTGATAACAATTTAACATTTTGAGATTATGTGAAAATATTTATTTGGCTAACGACCAGTATAAAAGTAGTGTCTGCTAGGATTAATATCTGTAGCCAAATATAGTGTGGAATCATACAGTAATGGCCCAGGCCCATTTCAGGAAAAGGGTAGATCTTACTTGAGGGGAGTTAAGTGTCCCATACAGATTTGCTTGAATCTTTACCTCGTTCTCTAGAGGAATGTGTTTATTCTACTGAGTGTTTAAAACTACCTCACGTTGTTACAGACCCAGAGCACTTCCAACCATTCATTCATTCATGTATTCATTCATCAAACATTTATCGGAAACTTCCTATATCTGAATTTTTAGTTTAAAAAAGTAACAATAGGTTTAGTCATTTAAAGCAGGTAGATTGATGTTATGCTTAAATGGACAAGTCTAAAGTAGAGAAAGTATAAAATGCAGAATCCCAATGAACTATTCATGAAGGCTGGCAGCGGAGTGAATGTCGGGTTGCCACAGTAACTGAGGCAGCCTCTGCCCTGCCTAGGTGGACGGTACCCTAGAGCTGGGCTAGATCTTATGGGTTGTTAGCACATAGGAGTTGGCTGTACTTTGTTTTCCCTTCTTCTATCTTGGAAGAAGAAAAAGTGGCAGGATAGTGCCTGGCAGAGAGAGAGGTCTTTTTGACAGACTGAAGGTCTTCCCCTGGAAGGGCCTTTGCTAGGTGTCAGGAGAAGCCGCTAATTGAAGGTCAGATGCCTAGAGGGAAGGGGCAGCAGCAAAGGGGTTTTTCAGAACTGAAGCCACAAAGCCAGAGGTACCAGGGTTCTGAGGCTCAAAGCATCAAAACTGCTCGAGGCCATTTAGAAGCAAAGCTTCGGATGTCTGCGGGGCTGTTTGAATCCTGGAGTGGTGGAGTGAATACAACGCCAGGGGCTCCAGACAAGGAAGGGATGGGAACAGAGCGAATCCTAGCCAGGCTGGAGTTCTTGAAGCCCAGGGGGCTGTTTGAACCCCAGGGCAAGTACAGCTCCAGGTGTCCAACTCTGAAGTGGAAGGAACAGTGGGTGAGCCAGTGACAAAGCTGGGACTCCAGAGGTTTCCTTCAAAAGTAGAGACAATAGCCCTGGCCAGTGTGGCTCAGTTGGTTGGAGCCTCATCCCATAAAGCTAAAGGTGGTGGGTTCAATCCCTGGTCAGGATATATGCCTAGGCTGTGGGTTCAGTCCTGGTTTGGGAGCATACAGGAGGCTCTGTCAAATCTTTGTCTCTTTCTCTCTCTTTATCTCTCTCTCCCTCACACCCCCTTCCTCTCTGTCTGGAATAAAAAATAAATAAAAAGTAGAAACTGTACAGTGAATTCCTTTCCTACACCTGTGCATGCAAATACAACAAGCAACTACCAAACACTTAAAGATTCCAACAGACTGTTGCCTGCTTCACAGGCTTGCTTACATCACCTCTTCTGTTGGTGTTCCAAACTGGACCTTCTAAGTTATAATGATAATATATATGGTGTATCCACAGACCTGTCCACTGGCAGAGGAAGAGGCTGCTGTGGGGTTTCACTTCCCTGCACACCAGCAAGGCGTCCTGTGATAACTTGAGCCCAGCTACAGGCACCTAGTGATGCAAAAGGGGAGGGAAGGGGGCTGGGGAGCTAGACACCTGCTATAAAGTTCTGACAGAAGGAAATGATTGTGAAAGTAGAAAGGAACCTAGAATCATCCAGTTTAACTTTACAGAAGAGGATTTTGAGACTTTGAGAGATTAGGCAATAGCCCCGAATTATATAGGTAGGCATCCCTTTCTTAACAAACTTCTGCTTTGCCTATTTGGTGTTATTTTCCCAGAATAGTACCATGGGAAGATATATAATCTTATCAACACCTCCCAACCAATAAACTCTTGATTTTTTTCACAACAAAGAAACAAAACAGCAATTCTGAATCTCAGCCTCTTGGCTGACCATTCTATCCACTTGCCTCAGCACCAATGCTCGGCATCGTCCACGGAGCGAATCGTTTTCCACACTGTGTTAGCTTGGCCGCTGTCTCGGGCAGCTGGGGCAGCTCCACCATAGACTGGTAGCTTCAACAACAAACATCCATTTCTCAGGTACGGAGACTGGGAATTCCAAGATCAAAGTGCTGGCAGTTCTGGTGTTTGGTGAAGACCCACTTTCTGGTTTGCAGATGGCTGCCTTCTGTTTTTATCTTGCATGGCCAAGAAAGAGGAAGGAGAGTAGGGAAGAAGGGGGAGAAGGGAGAGAGAGAGAGAATATGCGTGTTTTTATTTTTTTAAGATTTTATTTATTTATCTTTAGAGGGGAAGGGAAGGAGAGAAATATCAATGTGTGGTTGCCTCTCATGAGTCCCCTGCTGGGAACTGGCCTGCAACCCAGACTGGTGCCCTGACTGGGAATCGAACTGCGATCGGGTGGTTCGCAGGCCTGAGCTCAATCCACTGAGCTACACCAGCCAGGGCTGTTTATTTTTTTTATAAGGGCACCGCCTCACCATGATAAGCTCCACCCCCATGACTATGTACTTCCCAAAGGCCCCATCTCCAAACACCAATACATTAGGGATTAGAGTATCAGCATACGAACTTGACAAGGACACAGACGTTCCATCCATAGCAGATGCACAGGCCAGGTCTTTTATGGTGAAGTGTCATATACAAATATGGGCTAAAGTACACTTCCCTTCTGTAGTGGGCTGAGTAGTTCCCCCCCTCCAAAGAAACGTTTTTATCCTAATCCCCAGAACCTATGAACAGTAACTTATTTGGGAAAACAAATTTTACAGGTATAATTAAGAATCATGAGAAGAGGAAACCATCATGGATTATCTGGGCGGGCCCTAGAGCAACGGGGCGCCAGTCACAAAATGCCGTGAGCGCCAGAGGCTGGAAGAGGCAAAGGGCAAATTCTTTCCGAGAACCTTCAGAAGGAATGTGACCCAGTCGACATCGTGATCTCAGACTTCCAGCCTCTAGAGCTAGAAGGAATAAATTCCTGCCGTTCTAAGGCACTGGTTCATGGGAATTGTGACGGCAGCCCGAGGAAGCCAATGAAGCCAATGCAGCCTGCGGCTGCGCACCCGATCCTTCCACCGCGGCCATTTCTCCTCCTGCAACACGTCTACGAGTCCAGGCACTTCAGCATTGGGGTGGGGCTGGACACCGTGGGAAACAGTAGCTATACTTTTACAGTAGTATTTTAAGATGTCTTTTTCTAAGACAAATTGAGAACATTAGGGTGAGGATAGCTTCTCCAGCTTTATTACAAAGGGAAAACTAAACAAAAGTTCTCTGACTTTAAGTTAGAGCTTCCTTCCAGCTTTCCAATTTCCTCTCTTATTTGGGGTTCTGCAAAATGCAACACAGGAATAGAAATGGTAAGGCAGAACATTAAGCCAATGTAGTTCCTTGCCACACGAAGCAGCTGCCTTTTCCAGGCCTTCATTATGCTCTGTCTCGATTGCAGATGTAGCCTGTCTTGTTGCCTCTACTTTTCCAAACTTGGATCCACTTATTTTTAAATGGTTTCTTAAACTGTTTTTGTCCATGACACTATGAAAAATACATTGTGGGGCAGTGCACAAATACATAAGATAGAGCAATGCACGCTGTCTTCTATTCTCTCTTCTCTTTCTATCACACACACACACACACACACACACACACACACACACACTTTTCCCCTTTTTAAGTGGGGCCATAACCCAAACTGTTATACTCTATACTCTAAAGCTGTGATGCTCTAACTCATACTGATGGCAGGGCCACCTTTATAAACTATAGATCTAAGTATTTTATTCCCTTAATTAAAGTCCTCTGATGGCTCCCATCACCTCTATTCATCCCAACAATACTTCTCATTGAAAAATCTACAAAGGGCATTCTATAATAATTGAAGGTTAAAAGGGTAAAAATAGTCCATGTGCTGACAGAATATATTTAAAACAGTGTCTTCTGCTCCACCTTCTAGCAGCTGAACTCTCCTGCCCAATGTGGTATGCCTATTCACTAGTAACTCACCCTTCAAGATGCAAATTGCCTCACTTAATTCTTCCTTCTTTCTCCTCTCCTACTTTTATATAGCAAGGTATGTAAGGGTTTCATACCATCATCACCTAATACTAAGCCTCCTTTAATGTCTGATTAAAGGACACTTAGTATTAAACTCAGTCTAATACTAAGACTTAGACTACTTAGACTCAGAGACTCTGAGCCCTTGTGGAGCTTACAGTCAAACACAAAACCTTTCCGAAACTCTTGATCATCCTCTGCCACAACACACACAGAATATCTTTGCTGACGCACTTATCACCTTTCCCATAATGAGTGGAGCACGTTGTTAATTTCCCACAGGACTGTGACCCCTGAGGTTTCTTTTTTCTATATCAGTTATTGAAAGAGCGTGTTGAAATCTCCGACTGGAATAGATTTGTCTATTTTTCTTCACAGGTCCATCATCATTTTGCTGTGTGTTCCCACCCCCAAAGCTGTACCTGGCCCCACTGCAAGCCTTGAGGAAGAAATGAAGGTGGAACAGGTGGAGGAAGAAAGAAAAAAAGAAGGCAGTCTCAAATGGGTCACAAAATTGGCTTTTGATAGATGAAAAAAGGAAGAAAAAGATGGCAATGCTAGTGGGGAGAGTTTAATAAAGAAGGTGGGGGTGGGGGGAGGAGATAAATGCCCCAACCCCTTCAAACACAGACTAGAGGTAAACCCAGAAAGGGTTTCAATTTATGTGAAGCAATAGACCATTCAAGTCCCTACCCACAATCCCAAGCCTTGAGCAGGCACCATGAAATGTGCTTTCTCTTTTCTGGAAGCCATGCTGGTAAATTCACAGCTTCTGAGCTGCATTCCCCTGAAACAATTGCTGCCCCCACCTGACAGAATCAAGGACCTGAATCATGCTGAAACTCAGCTGAAAGTAATCTGCGAGTTTCCAAGTGCATAATGTCTCCGGTTCCCTGAGCCACGCTCCGATTCCAGAAAGTACCACATTAGCACTTCTGTAAAGAAAAGATCCACACCTTGCTTATATCTCGCTGATGTCATGAAGAATGCTTAACGCCCTGTAATACAGACTTCTGTTTCACAGAAAAGTTTCTCATTTGTTTGGCACTGGGAAACCACATGTGGATATCCTTAATCACACAGTCGTGGGAAATCACTTGAGAGCAGGAAGATGGCTTTATTGAGAACTCATATGAGGGACCTAACCCAAGTGCTCATTTGATGATGAAGAATAGAGATTTCTGCATTCTGCCAACAGATCTACCAGGGGGCTGAGCCTGGAGACTTCACGAAACAGTACCTGAGTCAACAGTCTCTAGACAGACTTCATAGAAATTACCTGAATACACCTTTATACAGTATACCCTCTCTTTTGCTTCTGTCTCTAAATTAACAAGTCACTGTCAATTTTGTGCCTTTTATCTGTGAATCCCATTGTAGACCAAATAATTTTTCAGGAAAAAAAAATCTGAGTAGAGTACACAATTGATAGTGAGTTCAACTGGGCTGGTTTTCTCTATGGTTTTGATTGTTAAATTCATTTTACTCGGCAGATGAAAAATTTTCCAATGCCCTTGAGAAAGGCTTGGGAGAAACTCTGGTCAAATTCAAGGTCTGACACAGTGGCCTAAGGATATTTATCTAGGCTAGGTACACACCTATCCATTGTTATCAGCAGAACAAGAGGACAACCCTTTTTAGAAAAATGATGTAATTGATTTTGCCTGCCCAGGGTTGGGGGGTGGGGAACATCCATTTGTGTAAATATGTGGCTATTTTTTGTCAGGTGAAAAAGTGCCTGAGTTAGCTTTGCATTTCAATTTGAAATGTTTTTGTTCCATAATGGTCATAGTGACCTCCCAACGGTCAGACATCTGGTTGAATTGGCTCTCATCCGTTAATATTTTTTTATTCTTCTATCCAGATTACTCATTTCTGAATTTAATTTCCACTCTAAATTTTAGCTTCTTTTTTTCTGAAAATATGACTCTTTTCCCATACCATTTTTTTGTATGTAATAGTTGCAGAAATAGTCAAAAAGCATTTCTGCAACTATGTAATAGTTGCAGAAATAGTCAAAAAGCTGGTTCTGTGCTATGGAGAAAGGACAAACAAAATTAAAGCCCTGCCATTCTCACTCCTGAAAAATGGGAAGATGCATGAAACCCACATGTATGATAACAATGAGAAAAACATTTTCTTCCAAAACACAAAGAAAATCACAAATTAAGAGAGAAAAATACTGCGAATGGTGCTACTTTGAAGCTTCAAATACACTAATGAAGAGAACACTGTGTAAGAATTTTCAGGGACTGCTTCCTGGAAGAAGGAAGTGTTGCCAAATATAGTATACTCCTCTCTCCCTGTCTCTCTGTCTCTCTCTCCCCTCCCTCCACCCCCATATGTGTGTGTGTATGTGTGTGTGTGTGCGTGTGCGTGTGTGTGAAGGGGCACCATTTCTTCTCTCATTAGTAGTAGCTTCCTTTATTTGCCAAGAGCACAACAATTTTATTTATCTTGACATTCGTTCTCCTCCATTTGCAATCAGAACTCTTAATCCTAAAAGAGAAATAGAAAATGCCTTTTTTCCATCTGCTCTGTCTTTTCTAGTTCTTATTATATTCATATCATTTCTTAACTATTTAATCTGATGATCTTATATTACTGTTGAATATTCATATTTTAGTCTCACATATTCATGTGTAATGTATTATGACTCAAGCCCAATTTTATCATTTTAGAATTCATTCTTTTCCTTCCATTCACCCAGGCTCCTCAAGTGTTTTCATTATCTCCCACCTTGATCTCTGTATTTCATCCATGTTGGTTTTCTGACATTCTGTCCCCAAACACCTCTGCATCCCTACTTAAAACCTTGAATCTCAAATAATTTATTTCCCCACTCCATCAGCTCCACTGATTTCTAGTTCATCTCTGCCTCATTTAAATAGCTGACTCTCATTCCCCCCTAAGCACTTTATAAACCTTTTAACTAACATTATCTATTTCTTCCACAAAATTACATGTATTTCCATCTCTTTGTGAGGCCTGTTTTCTCATTGGTTTCGTTTATTTAGCTTATCTTTCCAATTTTCTTTTTTTTATAGTCATTTTCATAACTCTCCTCATTGTGCCACTTTTAATCACGGAAATGCACCTTGGTTTAAATGGCCTGAAGATAAATATTGAAAACGCATAAGTGAATAGTCTAAACTTGATTACCTAATGGTTTGGGTGAGGATAAAAGGAACATGATGATAAATAGTCACCAGCCAGATTTAAATACTTAACAGGCTTTGGCATTTATCCCCCCTCATCAATGCTCTTTCTCAAGGCTAGAAACAGGAAAGTAATCCGAGATGCATTCTTCTCCCAAGTTCAAATGCTAGTTTTCATTGTCCATTTATAAATCAGAAGCTGAGTTCTAAGCAAAGACAAAGGAAGTTTAAGAACAGCTTAATGGTTCCATCAATACTTCTTCACATCATGCTTATACAGTTTTCAAATCACTTTCACGGTTATTACTTTATTTACTCCATTGACACTCAATCAAAGGTGTTGATATAACAATGTGGTCAAAGCAGAAAAACAAAATTAGGCGCTTCATGAAACTGTGCACGATTTACTGTCATCATTTCTTCAAACCCTCAACAACTTTTTTCTACAATGGAGCAGATCGCAATCGGCAGTTTGAAGCATGATTCTGTTCAGAAACGTGGAGCCAGGAGAAAGGTTAAAGTCTTCTAACTTCATAACCTGGGTTATATCAAGGCAGGCAAAATGAAAGTCTAAGGCCCATTTTTCTTCATTTAAATGGTTGGCAGATCTCTTTACTTCTTTGGAGAAAGAGGCTCTCATAGGCAGAAAATGGATATTCCCACATATGAGTCTGGGCTGTTTATAAATCGAAGATTAAGTGCCTCACTGCCTCTAAACCAAAGATGTTCCGGTCTAGCCCCTTGAGCCGTCTTCTTCACGCGAGTCCCTATTAACATTTACACCACATGCTCTTTCAAGGCTCAGAGCAGCCCAACTCAATCCAGTGCTCAGTTACACACATTTTCTACCTGTGGGCTTCACTAGGATTTTTTTTACCAATGGTCATTGCTGTCTGTATGAAATAGGAGGATCATTGGGAATTTGCATAAATTGCATTGAAGCCTGCATACAGTTGCCTCACTTACGACATTTAATCCAACGCAGTTGTAGAATTAAAATAGAATTCTGGTTATCTATTGGGGAGGTGTCTTCCTAAAAGTAGTTATCAACTCAAACAGCTAAGGAGAGGGTGCAGACAGATAACATAAATGAGTAGGATAGGCCAGTAGCCAAGTATAAAAATGTAAGATAGGTACAGACTTTGATGGACAGAAGGCAGGGTGTCAGCAAAAATCGTTGAGCCAAAGAAAACACATCTCTGAGGCATAGGCAGCTAGAGGGTACAGGTCTGCAGCTATTAGTACATTGTTCCTCGAACAATAAGCGTTTGAAATGCATAGGTCACTTACATGTGGATTCTTTTCAATAAATTCTGAAAATGAATTTTCCTTATGATTTCCATAACGTTTTCTTTTCTCTAGCTTACCTTATTCTCAGAATGCAGTAGATGATATATATAACATACCCAATATGTGTTAATTTGCTGTTTATGGTGTCTGCAAGGCTTCCAGACAACAGTAGGCTATTAGAGTTTAGATTTTGCCAGGGGTGTCAAAAGTTACCCATGGATTTTTGACTGTGCAAGGGGGTAGATACCCTAATCCCACCCTCCTGTGTTGTTTAAGGGTCAACTCTCTACGGGTAGAAATTGCTCCTGAACTCCTCCCACAAACTCAAGGCATCTTTATGTAAGGATGGTTTTCTCTACAAGATACCCACTCTTCCTTCATGCTCAGTTTACCTATATTCGCTCTAAGTGCCTAAAGCACCTTAGATTTCAACTGGTTTGGAGAAGCAAGTATCTCTGGGTAGGAGGCTGATACTAAGTGTGATAAGCTGTAAAGAGGAGGTCACTGTGCAGGTCCTCTTCTTTGGGATCCCAGACTGCCCAAGATTTATGGAAAGTATTCTCTCTTCACCAGCAGCCATGTCTCCCAGGGAGAGGGTTGATGAGATTAAATAGAGGATACCCAGTTCAATCTAAATTTCAGTTAAATAAGCCATTTTTTTCATAATAAGCATGTCTCACCTACTGAATAAGGCATACTTCAATAAAATATTAATTGCTGTTTATCTTAAATTCAAATTGAACTAGGCATTCTGTATTTTTATTTGCTAAAGCTAGCAACCCTGCCCAGGACCAACATTCCTTTCTAGGTGGCACCTTCAGTCCCAGATCTTCCTAGCCTCGTGTGACGGTGGCAGGTAGACAGGACAGTCACTTGCAAAGCACTGGAGGGGGTTAGCAGACTCTGGAATCCACTGCACTGCTTGAGTTCTAATCCTAGCTCCACAACTTTGTGGAAATGTACTTAACTCCTATACACCTAGGCTGCTTTCCCAATCTGTAAAATGGGAACAGTGGCAAACATCTATTTCGTGTGTCCCCACTAGGAGGAAATAAAACGATCTATACAAAAGTGTGAGGTTTCGCCTCTGGCCTATAGGAGGCACTCAATAAATGCCACAGTAACCTCCACAGGTTGCCTTTTCTGATACAGACAGGCTAAATTCTAGCTAATGTTGAAAATTATTTCACTCATGTGATAAATACTTATTTAGGTTTTTCCATATGCCCCCCTGTTGTGGGAAAATATCATTTAAAATTCAAATTTGGAAAAATATAGTCTTACATTTTCATACAGGATTCTACAAAATTCTTTAAAAAGATTACATGAAACTTGGGGACTAGATTGTCAATTTTTCATTTGTTCCTTGGTCTCATTTATCTCCTTTGTCCCCTATCACTCTTCTCCAGCTTATCAGAAGGCAAACGCAGGAGCAGCAAAGAGTCACTTGTTTTATCCACTAGACAGAGCAGGAGGCTTCCTCCAATGCCCATGATTTACTCACTCGCCAGACACTCCCCCTCCCTAGCAGACACAGACACACTTGTACACCTCTGCTCCCCACCCTAGAACTCTATGTCTTGGGGCATTATCATTCTCCTCTTAACTTAATAGGATAGAAATGCAGACAGGGCAGTTGAGAACCTGCTCAAGGAAGCACACAGGGAGCCAGCTAGGGAGCTGAAATGAGCTTGGCCCAGTTCCTGGCTCCCCGGGAGCCCAGCGCTCTGTCCAACAGACCATAGTGGATACCTGGGTTTGCTGAATAGGAGCCCATGGTTGCTAGGGCACAGGATGAAGCCAAAGTTAGAAAACTCTTATGATGCTCCCCATGGCGATTAATCAGTTTGAAGGTCTTGGCTCTGAACCTTGGATTCCAGGTCTGCATTCCTTCATAAAACTTGTGTTTTGAAAGCCACAGTCAATGACCCTGTGAATTTAACTAGACACATTCTTACAAAGCAGCATCATAAAGGAAAGCTCCTAAGTGATTGGAATTTGCCAGCATGCTGTCTTGTGCTCCTGGCTCCCAGTATGGGGGCCCTGGAGAGGAGAATCCCACGCCAAATCAATTTTCACTGCTTGGGCTGCCAGTGTGGAATGCTGGACTTCCTCAGAGGCATGGCTGTCATTTTGGATGCTCTTCTTAATGAAGGCTTAGGCACTAATCTAAAAGGTCAGTGCCTGCTCACACTGCCGTACCAGTGGCCACACTTAAATTGCGTATTCACAGCTGCGAGGGTAGGGACTGATTCAAGCAGAATGAAACTCATATCTCTTTAAACTGATAAAATGAAATCTATATGATCTTTGTTTTTAAAAGCTTCAAAGTGTCTACTCAGTTAAATGAATAAGCTAAAGGGAAAGTAATGTCAAGTATTAAAGCCCCCTAGAAAGAAAACTATGACCTTTCTCTCTTCTCTCTCTCTCTTTCTCTCCTCCCTCCCTCATTCATTAACTGCTTTCAAGAGAATGGAAGGAAAATAAGAACAAATGATCAAATGGTTCTGGTTTAGAAAGGAAAAAGGTCTCCATTTCATTTAAGAATCTTCAGAAAGTTATTTCACAAAATGTTTGATATATTTATCCAAATTAAGTAAGTTCCATTGTCATTCAACCTTATTTACTGATCTGCCTCATACCAGCTATATGCCTATGGCTGATATAGAACCATTACTTAGAGGGACATTGGAATCTGAACTGTAAACATTAGAAACAGTGCCCCTGGTTTAGACATCTGTGCTTAAGCAGGCATGGGGGAACTTGGAACTCTGTGAAAGCAAGTCCAATTGTAGACTCATGGTAGTTCCTACTTTCCTAGCGTTCATTTCACTACACTGTCGTAATCACATTCTGATTTTCCTTTTAGGAACTATGCTTCCTCCCCTATTCTAAGTCTGGGAGGTTGAGATGTAGCCAATCCAACCTCAACAGGGCACATTTTCTTTCCCTCTTGCCAGAATAATTGGTTCTGTATTAAACCTGAGACTCAGGTCAGGCCAACTGGAGTCAGCCTGGGGACTTGGCTAGAAATATGGGGGAAGTGTCACTCCCTTTCCAACAGGCTTGTGATGCTGGGTGGCATCACAGGTGTGCCACCCAGAAGGGAAAGTATGCCTGAGCGAGAATGAAGAAAAGCGGAGAGAAGCAGAGCTAAGCACTGGAGAGAGACTGATCTCTACTGACAGCGCATGCGCACCTAGCTCCAGCTTTGCAACAAATCGGTTATAACCCCGTGTGCTCAGCTACAAGAGCCGAGGGGTCTTTCCTTTGTTTAAGTCAATTTGGATCGGGTTTTTGTCCCTTACAATGGAAAGATCATCTTCAGTGGTGCAAATAATTTTGTTGAGAAGCCTAGATTCAAACTCTGTAATGAAAATTACATGTTCTAGATACTTCACATAGTCACAGGTATAAGCAACTTCAAAGGCGTATGTGGATTTTTTTTTGTCTCTGCTTGCTCTTCATCAAAGTATAGGAATAGCCCTCATTCCCAAATCGGTAACCAAAATAAGTAAGCAAGTAATTGTATATTCCGTATCCTCCTGTCTCCTGCATTATCATTATTCTGGCTAGCTCCACTAGGTGGCTGAAATGTTTCTTAGTTTGTTTAGTTTGTGTTGGGAGGAGCCTGGTTTTCGGTTTTCGTTTTTTGATTTTTTTGCTTATTACTTATCTAGTTCAGAGATCAGAAAACTGTGGACTGTAGGCCAAGTCTGGCCCACTGACTGTTTTTGTAACTGAAGCTTTACTGGAACGTAGTTATTCAATCATTTACACACCCTCTACGGCCACTTTAGCACTATTCGGGCAGAGTGGAGTAGCTGTGACAGAAGCCAGAGAGCCCACAAAATCTAAAATATTCACTCTGCGGCCCTTTATAGAAAAAGGTTCTTAACCTCTGATCTAGATTATTCGCCTGGGGATGACTGCAGCCTTTGTGTTTTGTGTTTGCAATGTCATTGACAGCTTCTTTCTCCATATGGTGTTCTGAAGAGAGGAGGAAGTTGAGACTCCTTTTGGTAGGAAGTGTCACAGCTTACCTAGAATGGATTTTTCTCTTCCTTTTCCCACTGCAATATGAAGAAACATGGGTGCCATCTGTGCCAGATTTTTGGCAATTTTTCACCATTCTCTCCTCTATATTCCCCTTCTAGCTTATATCTGGAAACTACATTTCCCAGAATCCTTTGCTATAAGGTTTCCTGGCTAGATTGCACCAATAAAAAGAACCTCCATGATATGTGGAAGGCAGAAATGCAACAGAGGGGGGAATTAGTGCTCTTCCATCAGAGGCAGGCACATGCATAGCTGTCAGCAGGTGGGAAACATTTTTCAGTGTTCCAAGCTATGGTGACTGTTTTGCAGGTCCTGTGACCACAGCAGGAACCTGACAGCTAACAGCCTTTTCCTGACCTTTTAATGTCCAGTTCTTCCAATTTCAATGTGTAGTTCTTCTAGTGGTTTTGTCTGTATCCAATCCCCTATTTTTTAAATATTTATATTTATCCATTTCTGGAGAGACAAGAAGAAAGGGAGAGAGGGAGAGAAACATCTATGTGAAAGAGAAAAACATCAATTGTTACCACTTGCAGGCCCCCAACCAGGGACCTGGCCTGCAATCCAGGCAGGCTTGTGTCCCACCGGGGTATCCAACTGGAGTCTTTTCAGTTTGTGGGATGACACTTGATGTAGAGTTACCAGTCAGGGCCCAATACCCTATTATAAGGCCCTTTTTGCTTAAAATACCTAGGCCAGTTTCTGGTTTTCTGTCTGAGCTTTAACGGGTACAGCATGAAATTCCCCATGTAACACAATGAAATATTCCCTTCAGCCTCAGAAGCAATGAATGACAGAGCTGTGGTCAGTCAGTGTGCCAATGTTCTAAGTCCCTAGGTGATTAATCCCAGTGATCTGCCAATCAATCATTGCTGGTGAGGCACTGTATGCAACCAATAAATGCCAATTGCTGTCACTGCTGTTATGATTTTTCAGGCAGAAAGTATAGCATGTGCAGGATAAAAAAGTGGGACTGGATGTGTGTAAGGGAAAAGAGTGGATTAGAGCCACTGAAGCATGAGCCCTGGGAGGATTGGGGACGATGATGAGAGTGGAGATTGTTTTAAGCTGAACCAAGGTATTTATTTGAAGTAAATATGACTGCCCATGTTTCTCAGCCTCCTGGAAAAGCATAAGAAAAGTAAATCAATGCACAAGACAGCTGGCATTTGTTCAACTGTATTTTCAGGAAATCTCAAAGTGACATCTAACTAGAGATAATAGGAAGAGTGAGCTGTTTGTAGAGACTTTGCACAGAACAGTGACAAAAGCGTGGACTGATTCCAGGAAGCATGGTTTCCAGGAAGCATGGATTGTAGTGAAGTTAAAGCCATAGCTGGCTGAATGACCTTGGCTCAGTCATCCTTCACAAGGCCTTAGTCCTTTTCTCTATGAAGTGAAGTAGACAATCTCGAAGGCTTTGAGGCTGCCTTTCTATTAACTATGGCTTAGAGGAACTCGAGGAAATGGAGGGCCTCAGGAATTGCAAGCAGATTAATGCAATTGAGCAGGAATTGCATCCAAAGCACCGAGCTCTTTCTACCCCTGATAAGTCATCACAGAATCAGTCTCATTCAATGGATACTAGACAAAAAGCCAAGGGGACCACCCAAGTTTCTCATCCTCCCTGCTTTCGTTTCTGCTTTTCCATTTACTGTTGGTCTCTTTACCTTTCCTTCCTTTCTTCCTCCCTCCCTCTCTTTCTTTTTTTCTTCTTTTACACAGACATACACAGGAAGGCCCAACTTCAGGGGGAAGGAGACAGGAAGCCATGGCTGGGGGGAATGACTGAAAAGAAAACAGACCAGATTTACTAGGCATTGGTTTTCTTTCTGCCGAGCATGCACAAACACCACTATCACTGTTGAGTCTGCTTTTCTGTGGAGAAGAAGAGGAGGAACAAGAAAAAAGACAATAAGGATGCTAACATGTTTTGTTAAGAACAATTTTAAATTGATCTGGAGCAGAGTCCATTGGAGTAGGGACATATTCTATAGAAGAACCACATTCTCAGCTGTTTTCACATTGTGACTTCTATTAAAATTAAGAATAAGCCCTGGCTGATATGGCTCAGTGGATTGAAAACCAAAGGGTCACCAGTTCGATTCCCAGTCAGGGCACCTGCCTGGGTTGTGGGCCAGGTCCCCAGTAGGGGCTACATGAGAGACAACCACACACCGATGTTGCTCTCCAGCTCTTTCTCCCTTCCTTCCCCTCTCTGAAAAAACAAGGAAATAAATAAATAAATAAATAAATTTAAAAAGTCAGGTACTTTCTTATTCTTTACTCATTAACATTTGATTTATTCACTGTCCTTCCGTTGGAGGAGGAGACGACGGTTACCCGTTGTGAAATCACAAGAGATTTAGTCTTGATTCCAAGTGTCCCTCCTGTACAAAGGCAGGTCCACTTCAGTATTTTAAGCCAGCCAAGTACTTCTAATTAAGGGAAAAATAGTCTCGTTATTTATCTATTCCTAATTCTGAATTTCTTTGAACAACTTATTAATTTATTTACAAACATTATCTGTGACCATGTGTCCTCCATTTTGGAAGGCTGCATGGCTGTCATCTGTTTATTTCCTTCCTGGAACTTATTGTTTTTATAAAATAGGACATTCTGCATTTATGATGTCAAAGAGGACGTCAGCAAGGACTTAAAATTAGACTTGCCAGCTGTGTGCTTCAAGCAATGGGAACTTACAGCTTGTCTCACTGTCCCTCAACTCCGGCAGTCCTTGTCTAAGTCAGACAAGGAATGTCAATGTCTGAGTCTCTTGTTGCTTAAATGTTTGGAAACCAGCCCCTGTGGTCATCCAAATCAGCCAATGGGTCTAAACGAAATCCATGGAGAAGCCACGTAAGGAAGAAACATTTGCAACTGAGAACGTGCTGAGAGGTTATTCTGGAGGGAAGACCAGGTTGTGTGCCTTTTCCTGCATGACTACTGTGTGCCAAACAGCAAGACAACAGGCATTTCATAAATGTTAACTCATTTGGTCTATGTCTCCCAACCAGGTACGCATCCCATTTTCCAGATGAGGAAAACTGGCTTCACAGAAAGGAACAATTTAGTCCACGGGCTGCTAGCTACTGAGAGGCTGAGTCAGAATTAGAAGTGAAGGCTCTGTGCAAATTAGAAAAAGGTGCCCAAAGGCACAGGGCTTGGTACACAGATTGTGCCTATACACCGACTGGAACAAAGTGCCCTTCCTGCCAGCAGATGCAGTCACAGTCTGGGGCACCCTGCTTGGTGACAAGCACACTGAATACTGTTTGGTGTCCACTCCGTCCCTCAACATGGTGCCTTGGTGAAGGATGTGGTCTGAAAACTTCCTCACGGCAGCCACCATGCCAGAGTTTGAACGCTAGCGGAATGCTTAACTTTATGGGTCTACTCAGCGGGGCCATGAGGCCTAGATAGCTGGTGAAACATTATACTGGATGTTTCTGTGAAGGTGTTTTGGATAAAATTAGCATCTAGACCAGTGAACTTTAAGTGAAGCAGATTACTCTCTAGAATGTGGGTGGACCCCATCTAATCAATCGAACACACACACACACACACACACACACACACACTTATAGTCATTGTTGTCTCTCTGGAGAACTCTGTGCTTCAAGCAATGGGAACTTACAGCTTGTCTCACTGTCCCTCAACTCCGGGGGTTATAATAATATAACCTAGGATCAAGGTTCTTTTTATGACCTGAAAAAATTTTCCATGATATCCATGTAAGAAGATGACTGAAATGAAAATAAGAAAATTCATAGCTGGTTGAAACGCTTTGCTGAAAGAGTACTAATAAAAAAAGTCAATGGAGAAGGCAACCTTGAAGACATGCTTCAGGGATCCACACTGGGTTCTGTCCCACTCAAACCTTCTGTCAGTGGCTCATGATGTGGGATCATGCCAATCCAATTTGAAGATGAAATGAAGCTGGGAGAGATACTAATGTGATAGATGATGGGATCTAGTATAGTGGTAAAACCTTTCAATTTAGATTTAAAATAGAACCACTGGCATGGGAACAGGGAACAGACTGGCAGTATCCAGAGGTGGGGAGAGGGCATAATGGTGGAAATAAGGGGAAGGGACTAGTCTAAGAACATGTATGAATGACCCAGGGACATGGACAACAGGGTGGAAATTGACTATAGGAGCGGGGGGTAGGATGAGCAGAGGAGGGCAAAGGGGGAAAAATTGGGACAAATATAATAGAATAATAATAAAAATGATTAAAAATCAAGTTACAGCACAGCTTTAGCTGTAGATTTGGAAGAGCATAACTTAAATGATACAGTTGAATTTTCTTCTTCTCAAGTTCAAAGTGAATCAACAATTTGACAGGGCTTCTTTAAAATATTAACTACTGAAATCATAAGATAAAAATATAAAGCATCGTATGTATCAGTCTTTCTGCAATCCACATAGGTCTGAAATCATCAGAAATATCACAACCAAGTCTAAGAGGCTCCACACTTCAGAAAGGACAGGGCAAAATAAGGCACCAAAGGGAAGGAAAACCGTGTATGTTGAGAAATTATTTTAACTGAAGAGCAATGTGAGAAATTGAAGATTGATACAACAAAGGAGAACATATAAGGAGGACGTGGGAGATTTTTTCGTAGTAGAAGGTAGAACTAGTCTTCTTTGTATGCACATCCAAACACAGAACTAAGAGACAAATATAGAAATTTCAGGTCAATAAAAGAAAAGGCTCTCTAAAAATTGGACATAGCTGATGAGAAGTCTAAGGTACTCCATAAAAGGGAAGGCCTCTGGCTGAAAGTGTTCAATTCAGGCTCTGTTATAACTCTAACAAGGGCCTTTCAAAGAGGACAGGCCATGTTGATAACATTTCTCTACCTGCTCCATTTCATAAAATTGACAAAAGGGATGGGAAATTAATTTGGCATGACCTGTTCTTGGGGAGCCATTGCCGACTCGTAGGAATCACCCACTTCTCTTCTAAGTGCGTATAATTTGGTTAATAATTTTTCTTAAACTTTCTAGAGAATGATGTCAGTTATACCAATTATTCATTTGAAATAAAATGATTCTGTTTTTACATATTCTTTTCCAATAAGCATGACCATGAATCACTTTCACTGCTAATTTTACTATGATTTTTATTACCATGATAGCCACTGTGATGTTTTAAATATAGTACTTAATCTCATTTAAATATTGTATAAAGTAATCTCAAACTCCGAGACTCTGGGACTCTATCCCAGGACACAAGCCTACAAACAGCAAAGCTAAGATGCAAATACAAGTCCATATGAGTTCAAAGTCCCTGCTCTGAACAGCTGCACTCTGTGAGCCTCTCTAAACCAGTCCATACCCTGCCTTTATCTTCTACCTAAAGTGTATTTCTACCTCTTCTCTGTGCACCCTACAAGATGCAGCTCACCCCCACCTCTAAAATAGTCTGCTCATACTGATCAGCACAGCCTGCAATGCCATTTCTTTTCCATATTAGATATTTTAGTTACAAGCAAAAGAAAATAAAATTAAACCACTTAATGCTAAATGGGGAATTAATGAGCTCATATGAACAAATAACAGAAGAGGGGTAGATCCACTCCTGGAAACAGAAGCAACCAAGGGCCAGAATCTGCACACCCTCTCTCTCCTGCGTCTCCTCTTCAGCTCCGTGCACGTCAGTTTTCCTGTCTCAGGCTGATCTTCCCCAACAGGCTGGAACTAAGGCCTTAGGAGGTCCTGAGATTATATTCATAGCTTCGGTCTCAGAGAATAAGTGTGTTAAGATGTGCTTTACATACAATAAATACACCCATTTAAGGGTACATTATATACCTATATGTAACTACCATTATAAACTCAGTGTAGAATATGTCCAGCACCCCAGCTCAAGTTTTAAGACAAACAAAGAAAGTTCTCTGATGAAGTACCTGCTCTATAAACTAATCATCAGGAGGGTGAGAAGGAAGGTAGACGGCCCCCGCTGAAATGAAATGCTTAAGACTGATGCAAGGCATGACCCCTGGAAAAGTCATTATGAGTTTAAGGGGGAAAAACACAACCTATATCACTTTTGGTCCAGTCAAGAGACCCAAGTTGCCCTGTCATTTTAACAGAGACATTTTAATATAAAAATTATTAATTATATCAAGGGATTGGAGTAACAAGGGAATGGCACCCATGAGGGAGGGTCTTGGCTAAGATCCGGACCTTGGACTGGGCACAACTGTGACTCCCTGAATCGCAGGTGCTCTGTTGTTGGTGCAAACTGCCAGAAATCCTCCTTCTGGAACTTTCCAGAAATCCATTGTCTAGGATAGCAGGGAAGCTGTTTACAAGGAGATGTCTCACTGGAGGCACCCGCTATATAAAACTGCCCGACGTGGATGGCAGGAGAATCCGCAGGCTGATGGGCACTGGAGGAGCTGGGAAGTGGAGGGGCCAGGTGCTAGAAAGCAGGTGAGGCCAGCTGCCAAGCCAGCACACCAGAACCAGGAAGCCAGACTGTCTCCTTCTATTTGGACAAAGCTTAACATCATGTCAGCTGGCAAAGGAAAAACGGTTAAAGGGCCCAGGTCCATTGTCAGAGATCAAGCAAAAAGAAGGTATTTGGAACCGAGAGACAACACATCCCTAACCAGCCCACGGCACTCCCCAGTTTGTTTCTACTAATCACCCTCTGAATTCCTTAGTACCTACAGTTTATACCACCCAGTCTTTTGTTGATTACACCCCTCTCTAGTTATTCCTCATGCATAGTTACAAAGTTATATATCCATGTATATTGGTCTTCCTCACTGAGTTGAGAACTCCCAGAAGATAAGAAATGTGTTCTGAATTATGGTAGGTTTCTCCCCATCCCCAGAATGTTTACTACAATGCTAGGCCCACCAGTTCTTTGATAAAAAATACGTATTAACGGAGATTGCAAATTAACCTGAAACCTCTATTACCAGAGTTACAAAGGGGAAGCCTTTGGCCAAACCCATCAGAGAGACAAGTTTGTTTGTTTTTTAAGTTTTACTGGCACAATGTTTTGATATTCCGATTTTTTGAAATCTGAATTAGCAGCCATTACACAAAATTGGAGATTTCACACAGAAATCCAGTGTTCTGGAAAATCATCAGTCAAGTGGGGCAACTTGTGCAAATTGGCTGGCGCTGACCACCAGCCTCTCCCTTCCACCAGCACACACGCTCTCTACTTTGTCATAGTCCTCAAATAACCTTCGTGTTTTACCAAACTTTGGATCCTCTAAGTATTTAAGTTCTCTACCCGGGCTCTATAGGACAGATCTTAACTTGTGTTGTAGGTCAAGGAATGTGGAGAATAAGCACTAAGTAGATACAAGCATTTTTTTAAAAGAATCTTAGATTTTATTTATTTATTTATATTTAGAGGGGAAGGAGAGAGGGAGAGAAACATCAATGTATGGTTGCCTTTCGTGCATCCCCTGCCGGTAGTTAGCCTGCAAGGAACCGGCCTGCAACCCAGGCATGTGCCCTGACTGGGAATCGAACCGCGATCCTCTGGTTCGCAGGCCCGAGCTCAATCCACTGAGCTACACCAGCCAGGGCAATCATTTTGTAAATATTGATGTTTTCTAGGTCCCTTCTATTCACGCGCACGCGCACACATACACACACACCCGAGTTTTTGAGTGTCTTATTTAAAATGAATGGTCTGTGTTCATAAGAAAATCAACACAGGTTATGAATTTAGGATCGCTGATAGGATATTGGAAGAAAAACTTGATAGAGTCTAGTTCAAGGGCCATCACCACTGCTTTGCCTAACCAGTAACCTGGCGCAATCCCTAGGGTCTCTGACCCTCAGTTTCCTGATTTAAAAGTATCAGGGCCATTTCTGACACAGATTCCAAGAGGCTGACGCAGACAGAAGTTCTGTTCGCATAAATAACAGGAGCGCCCTGGACTGGTCACAGAATGCTTAATTTAGCAAGTGTTTCAATTAATTACTCCTTTTCTCAAACTCTTCTCATTCGCCTCTCTCACAGTTTGACAACTTTGCTGTGACTCTTATGTTGCCTAGAAAACAACCTGGATAGCACCTGTCTCTGTTTGAGATCTCTATTCTGATCTCATCCATGATATTAGAAATCCCAAGGAAAAAAATTTTTAAATCTAATGGGATTTATTTAATTAACAAGTATTTATTGGCTGCCCAGCACTATTCCACACTCTGCTGTGTGTTGTGCATACACTGAGCCACCCCTGCATTATTATAAAATATGCATCTCATTTATAATCAACAGGCACATTAAACGTGGGTCCATACTGTTAATTATACTTTCAAAAATGAAAATTATATTTTAGTCAAGTGCATTAAAAATAGACTCTTCAGAGTGTGACTATTAATGAGGTAAGGTCACTTAATTACTTATCCAACATTCAGATGTGTAAAGAAAGTGCAGCTTCATTTACTTACTTATTTAATACCTCATTGTCCCTCTGAGCTTCTCCTGCTGGGCAGAACCTTTTAATCCAATAGAAAAAGTTAATGCAATGAAATGATTTCTGCTGTCCCTCCCACTAAATGCTGCAGCTTGGTATTTCTGACCTCCTCAAACTTGCCACGTTACTTCCGAGGGATGATGGATACATGGTGTTGAGAGGGTGTTTTCTGTGACCCGTGGAGAGATGGCAAGAGTCTTGGATGCACAGTGTCCTCTTGATCCTTGTTGGCCTCTGTTATGAAGTGGCCGGACAGTACTGCTTTCTGTTCCCTGGGCCATCAGCAATGTTTGACATAAATTATTACCCTCTTCTCTTCCAACACGTTCTTCATGTGGCTTCTGGCCACCTGTCTTAGCTCAGGCTGCTGTAACAGAATACCATTGACTGGGAGGCTGAAGCAGCACACATTTATTTCTCGCCCTTCTGGAGACAGGAAGTCCAAGATCAGAGTGCCAGTGTGGTTGGCTTCTAGTGAGAGCTCTCTTCTTGGCTTGCAGTTGGCCATCTTCTTGCTGTGGCCCCACCCGGCAGACAGTGGAGAAAGAGAGAGATCCAATGTCTCTCCCTTTCACAACAGGGGCATTCATCCCATTCATGAGGACTTCATCCTTACAACCTAATTCCTCCCAAAGGCCTCACCTCCAAGTACCATCATAATGGGGATTAGGCTTCAACATTTGAACTTCAACCTACAACACCATCATTGTCTCTTGGTTCTGCTCACTGGCCAACCCTCTTCAGTCTCTTTTGTTAGTCGCTCCTGATCTCTCTGACCTGTCAACAGTGCAGACCCCTGGTTTCAACCCTTCATCCTCTTCTCTGCTTTCTTACACCTCCTCTCCAGGCGATCTTACCAGCTTCACGGTATCAAACAGCATTGATAGGCAGTACCTCTGCAGTTCATATCTGTAGATCATGCCTCTCTCTGGAACCCAAACTCATTTGCCCAACTTCCTACCTGACCTTTTCAACTAGAAGGCCAAAAGTCATCTAAGATTCAACATGTTCACTCTTGAATTCCTGATTATCACCCCTAATGTGTTCCTGCTACATGGTTCTTTCCATGATACATATGTATCATTCCAGGTGCTCAGGCCATGAACTTTGGAGTCATTTCCAAATCTCTGATGGATTCTGCCTTCAACTGTATCCAAAGCCTGGCCAAATCTCATCCACTCACCTACCTAGTCCAAGCCACCATGTTTTCTCACCTTGTTTAATGCAAAAGCCCTATAACTGGCCTCCATGCTTCCACCCTTGCCCCTCAGTAATGTGTGCATAGTTAGTATGATCCATTTAAAATATTACTTTTGATGTTCATGTCTCTGCTCAAAACCTTTCTAGTTTACTCAAAGTAAATCCCCAAATGTTTATCCTCTCTGGTCTCCAACTAACTTTCTGATCACACGTATTGCTTTCTTCTTTGTTGATCCAAGTCAAACTGAGCTTCTTACTCTGCTATAAAGGCGGCAAGCAAACTCCCACTCCAGGGCCTTCATACTTGCTGCTCCCTAGACCTGCAACACTCCTCCTTCAGACCCTTCAGATCTGTGTTTAAATATTACCTGAAGTGTGAATGCACCCCTGATCATCTTATAAATACCAGTCCCTCGATTCTGATACTCCCTTTCCCCCTCTTTAACTTTATGTCCTCCACTGCATCTATCCTTGCTTATTTACTCATTCTCTATTTCTCTTCCACTGGGATATAAGCTTTTTTAACCACTGGGACTCAGTTTTCTTGATTGCTGTATCTCCAGCACCTAGAGCACTGTATAGCATATAGCAGGTGATCAATAAACATTTGTACAATAGAATGAATGAATGAATGAATGAACGAACAGATGATCTCTGAGGTCTGTCTTATCCTTAGTTCTTTGACTTCTATTTAACATTCATTGTGTGGAACTTTTGCCCCTAGCCTTGGGCCTTTTGCCCACCTATGACAGCCTCTTCATGCTGACCCTAAAACTACGCTATTCACAGGCACCCGTGGCACATCCATGCCCCTAACCTGGAGCACACGAAAACTTCTGCATAAGGACAACAAAGCATAAGGCTCCAGGAGCTCCGTCTTGGACACATTTATCTACACATTTTCTGCTACCACCCTCATGCCCTCAACCTATGCCAAGTGGAAGCAGCTGCACATGTAGCCTCAACTAATGAGCAGCAGTCTTCCCCTAGTAACCAGGGGCAGTGAGGTCTTCGACTGAATCTGTTGACCAGAGAATACACATGCTTATCTCTGTGTTGCCCAAACTTCTACCAAGAGATCAGAGCATGCCCACCATGCCAGAAAACCATTTCATGTCCTCTCCTACTCAGTCACCACTTCCACCTCCCCGAAGGCAACAAATGTTCTGATTTTTATCTACCATAGACTGGATTTTCCCTTTTTAGAACTTCATATGGAATACTACTACTTGTGCTCTTTTTTGTAAAGTTTCTTTCACATAACTGTGAGCAAAGAGAACCACTGAATGACAAGTATTTGAAATATTTAGCAGAAAGTATACAGATGTCTGTTCTTTACTGTGAAATGCCTAAAAAAATATGATGGGTAAATGAATGGGTGGATGGATAGTCATCTATCTGGGAGATTCATCTATGTTACTGCATATATTAATAGTCTATTCTTCTTATTACTAAAAGTTTTCAGTGGATGATATGCCACATTTTATCAATTTTCCTATTGATGAACACTTGAGCTATTTCCAGTTTAGGCCAATTATAAAAGAGCTGTTTGTTTCTGTGAAAATCTTCTTACAGACATATGTTTTTATTTCTCTTGAGTAAATTCCTAGAACTGAAATTTCTGGGTTATAGTATACTCATATTTTTAGTTTCATTTAAAAAAAAAAACCCTGCCAGATGTTTGTCAAAGATTTTTATGCCATGACACTCTCTCACCAATATATGAGAATTCCACTTACTCAACATTGACGGAGTAGCTTTAATGCCCAAAACACACAGCCTTGGCTTCTGCTCTGGGAAAAAGGAGAAGAGAAATCATCAGCTCTCTATACCTTTGTTTCCCTTTTTTCTACAATTCCTTTTCCTTTTCTTTGCCTTCCCATGTACCTGAGTTGTCCACTTGTTCACCAAGATCAGGAGGACAGTTTTCAGCTTTTCCATTGTCTCTACATCATGCCTGAAGCAGTCTGAGTACAACCAGGAGATAGAGACCACACAGTAGATCAAGCAGAAGGAGTTTAACATTTTCCTTAATTATTTTCTTTATATAATTCCTAAATTAGGAACTATTTTCTTTAACTAAAGATAAATAAGACAAAGGAAACTCTCTAAGGTACACAAAGATTGAGGGAGACCACCCAAGGAAGGGCATTCTTGCAAGAGGTCAGACCTCCTTGGAAAGGATGGTTCGGCCTCTAGATAGAAGAAAGGTTAGCTGGATGAGCATGGCCAGAGCTGGGCTGGCATTTCTGGGCAATCACTAGGCAGCCTTGTGGAAGTCAGGAAGGGGAGCAGAGGATCAGCAACAACGACATGGGGGTGCAGTAGTGCTAGGATATGGGGTGTAGAGGGACAGGCACAGAGGCCACCAGGCTGCACAGGGTGGTGGAGGAGGGGTGGGCGCTTGCAGAAGAAATAACACCTGAGTGTGTGACTTTCCAGGCTGTAGGCAGCTGCTTGTAGGTTGCACAAGGTTTCTACGCAGCGAGGCCTGAGGAAACATTACCCCCTGGCCAAGGCTGCAAAGTCGCAGAGGCACCCTGGGCCTGTGGTTAGTGCAGGCTCTACGGGGTGTGCTCACACCCACACCGGTGACCCCTTGGCCATCCAGAAACCACAGGAAGCCCCTTTCTTTCACAATGTACCTCCAGTGCTCTCCACCGAGAAAGCTTACCACCATGCTCACTTGAAGGAAGAATGTTTAAAAGAACCCCATTGTTTATCAGAGAGCATGTGACCCTATTTGGTCATGCATAATGTGCTCCCATGTATAGTGCACACCCACAGTTCTGGCCCAGACTTTCATGAAAAGAAGCTTTCATTTTAATTTTTTAATTCAATTATTTATTTATGTATGTTTAGAAATAAAACCAATGACTGTATTCCAGGTTATTATTTTGCACACCAATATCGTTGTTGCTTTCTAGACTTATACTTTTAATGTTAAGCATACATAACTATTGAAAACATTTATATAGATATAGAATGAGTACTACCCATGTATAATATGCATCCTTATTTTTCCCTCAAAATTTTGGGCAAAAAAGTACACATTATACATGGCAAAATACAGTATATTGAAGGGCACATTCAGAGCTGAAAGGCAACTAATTGACAACAGATACAATGTCCTGTTCTACGCCAGGCTTGGACTAAGCTTTAATGATCAATAGGGAGCGGTAAAGAGAAGGACAGCCTTCCTAACTCTGTAAGATTGTTTGCAGAAAGAGTCACAAGAAGTCCTGTCGTCTCTATATCTATGCCCATTTCCAATAGGACTTTGCAGCTCTTACCCTCAAGAGGGAGAGTCTGTTTTTCAGTTCTACAGGGAACCTATTCGCGTGGTATGGGGAATGTAGCCCAGCCCTATTGGAAAGCCTGCAGGAGTGAGTCGGCACACAGGAGCCACACCCACCATTAGGTTTTCCCCTGGGAATCAAGACTGCATTGGACCTAGGCTGCTATGAGGCTTGCTTTTTGCTGAAATTCCCTCACCCTGAATTGAGGCAGCAAACATTTACTGCATATCTTTAAAGTAACTTCCTAAAATCTGAGCTAAACCTTCCAAGGATGACTGTAATCAGTTCAACCACTTTTTCCCTTTGCATTTGTGAATATCCTTCTTCTTTGATGTAATTAGCAACATCCTCTCCTTTGTTATCTGTAAAAGGTAACAATGCACAGGTTCAACCTAAATTGAACCTGTGCATAGTAAATGAGGACCATCCTCCATGTAATGTACCCAGAAAAACAATAAAAGCCTGTCCAGGCAGGGGTCGGGGCCCTCTCTCTCACTTAGAGAGCAGCCATGCTGTCCCTTTTTCTCCACAGGACTTCTGCAGTCCATGTGAATTTGTTCGTCACATCCGCAACACACGGACCCTGTGGGCAGGGTCTGCATCACAGTTCCTTGCATCTGGGTTGGCCATCTGACTTGCTTTGGCCAAAAGGACATCAGCAAATGTGATATAAACAGGGACCTGAAAGAATGGTCACTCACTGGAACTTGATCTCTCTTGGTTCTGGGGAGCTTTCTGCACAGCATGAATGAACCTGAGTAGCCTTCTGGAAGATGAGGGGACACACAGAGATACAACCCAGTCATTCCAGAGCTCCTAGCTCAGACTATCTTAGACCACCCTACCAAGCCAACCAGCTCAAACCAAAAGAACCACCCAACCAAGAACAGAGAGAAATAATAAATGCTTGTTGTTCTAAGTCACCATGCTTGAGTTTTATTATGCAACAAAAGTGGCAAAAAATCATAAACCCTGTATTGTGAGTTATTCCAAAATGCATACTGATATATTAATTTTTATATAGTAATCTACTGATACAACAACTTAATTACCAGAAAAAAAGGCTTGATTTACCCTGAAGAGCAGGTATATCTTATGGAATTGATCTCGCCTCGCTTTTCCTTTGGATACCAAGAATGCTGAGTGAACGTGTGGCTCAGCTCTAGCAACTGTGTTCTCTACTTAATGTTCAAACTCTTCCCCAAGTTTTGATTTTCTCTTCTGTCTATAGTTGTTTACTCCCGATTTATAACTCATTTATAATTTGCCCATTTTGGTTTATGTACTTGTTTAATCTATCTCTAATGATGTTTTGGAATGAGATTAGATATAAGCATATAAAACTGATGTAACTATTTATGGATAGAATGCTCAAACCATAACATGCATAACATTTTCCTTTGTCATAAAGCTACTATGCTTCATTGTATGAAACTCACTTTTTGCAAAAGATCAAAATAAAATTGGCACTCTCTGGATTAGACATAATGATCTTAAACTGACAAGCAAACAAAAATGGCCATTTTTATAAAATTTCAAATAGTATGAAACGAGAAGGATGGTTCTGAGTTGTGTTGTTAGCATATATTAGAATATGAAGTCAAAATGAAACAAGATTGAGTTTCATTAAGCTTTTAGACACAAAGTAAAACAATCCTCTAGCTTTCAAACATTCTAGTGCTCCTGTTACTGTTAACCTAAGCTTAGTTGTTTCTGATTTTTAAAATTTATATGTAATTTTTAACCAGACACTGGGATAACATTAAGCCATATTGTTGAGTTGATCCATTCCTCTCCCAATCAAATTGTTCATGAAAAGAAATATGGGAAAGCTAATAGACCAAAACAAGTTACAGATTTTGAATTAACCAGAAGTGATCTTTTTAAAATGACAAGATTGCCCTTTTATGATAACAAATGTGGATCTCCTCTTTGAAAGTGGACCAGAATCCCAGATTGGGAGGGGGGGAGGCCAGTCATCTGTGAAATAGGTTGTCAAAAATGTAAGTCTAAAATATGATTCAACCAGGGAAAAAATCCCAAATGGGCTAGAAAGTCTAAGACGTTCATTTACTTAGCAGAACAAAGTCAGCTGAGCCTTGCTGCAGATAAAGTCGGAATTCCACAAACGAAAAAGTCTGCCACAGTGACAAATCTTCCTGTAATTGGAATACTTCAAAATATTAAACTCGTAATCCAAGAATGATTGGAAGGCAGCACACGTTTCCACAATTAGTCCATCACTTTTATTTACCTCATGTATAATACATGGCAGCCAACATCATAAAATAAATTAACAGCTAAATGTCAAATCTCCCCTCGTATGTAGGCCATCTGCTTAGGTGTTCAGACTGACACCCACTGCCATGAGACATTACAGAGACCAGAGAAATCGGACTATCAGAGAAGAGCTATTGGCAAATAGCTCAAACATCAGGACTTGTTTTTTCTCATTCCCTCTTCCACCAGCACCCTCTTCCTTAATGACTTTCAAAGTCTAAAGATTTTATCATCTCAGTTACTACTGTTGCAAGTCTTGACCACATTTCAGAACACAGGAAACTGAATTAGATCTCCTAAAAGAGTCTGATTCTTTAATTACCTTCAAATATGAGCCTTGAAGAGAGAAAGCCTGTGGGCTCACAGCCCATCAACTTTTGGGGAATTCTGGAGAACCCTGGGCAGTTGGGAAATCCTTCTCAGATCTGGGGAGGCCCAGGGGCTAAAGGGAAAAATGCTGACAAACTGCCGAATTCTTCCTGTCCATTCTAAGGTCCCTGATGGAATAGCTCATAAGAGCCAAGCCAGGGGTTCTAACCCTCACTACTTCCCAGAGCAAGAATGATATCATCATTTTGCCAATCAGAAAGACTTAGATTTGAAAAGCAACTTACAATGCAACTCTAAATTCAATTATAACCCACACTTACCCTATACTGGGTGTGGCCTCCAGTGGGTGCCTGTTCACTCTCCTAACTTGGAGGTTCCTCTGAAATAGTTCCAAATTCCAAATCAGGTTTATTTCAATAAGCACCAGCATTCCAAAAGGAAAGAAGGGAAGAAAACGACTCAAGTGGCAGTAATGCTGCTTCCCCTGCAGAGTGGATAAAAAGCCAGCTGGCTGGTTCGCTCCCATAATACTGTTTGGGGGAGCAAGCTGGATCAGAACCGGAAAGAAGGCCTGTGGTACAACTCAGTTTATCAGATAAGGCTTGAATTTCAAGTATAATGTAAAAGCCTTCTGTGGTTTGGGACAAATCATATAACCATCCCTTCCTCCTCCAAAGAATAATAAAAATAAAATATTGCACTTGTAACACACCTTCCATTGCCATAGCTCAAACGCTTAGATTAGCTCCCTACCTACCTATCATGCTGTGATGTGAAAATTAATTAGCCGATGTCTGTAAAATGCTTTCAAGATGAAAAGTACCGTATGAGTGCTAAATGCAGCCTGTGTACCAGTAAAGACAACCTCGTAGAGAAGCAGAAGGAATGACTGAATAGCCAGCTTGAAAAAGCAAGGAGACAAAACTAAATAAATACAGTAAGCAGAGAGAATAGATTTCCCAAGTCATAGGCATAATCATGGAAGAAAAGGCACAGGCAAACACATATAGAGGCACACTTTGGATCAGGACTAGAGTGAGCAATATACTCGGTAGACTGCCATCAAGTTCACAGTGTGCACTTGGGGGCTGTCAGTACAATCACGTGTTCTCAGAAGAGGTGTCATTTAATGGAGATGAACACATGGACAGTTCTCCTGAAGATCAATGTCCTTGTCTGGGCAGAAGGGATAAATAAATGCCTTATATTTATTCATAACTTTATGATTTTCAAAAGTCTTGCCCCATAACCCATCTTTCTCCACCTGCATAATAACCTTTTATAAGAGGTAGATAGAATGGATATTATTATTTTCAAATTTCAGATGAGGGCATTGAGAGTCAGGGATATTGATTTTATCACCCCACTTACTAGCGAGCAATGAAAGTGGTGCTCCAGCCCACCTGTCTAGCACAAACGCAGTGTGTTTATCATGATGCCATATTAATTAATGGGCATTTTCAACTAGAAGGCACTGCCAACACATTTCAAAAAGTTTCAATATGCATCTATGCTCCATCCAAACAATTTTACTTCTAGAAACTTATCCTATGCATTTAAGAGATGCTCAAAGTTCTAGCTGCTTGGATATTCACTGAAGCATTATTCATAAAAAGTGAGAAACAAAAACAACCTAAATGTTTAGCAGAAATGATTAAGTAAATATGGGTATAGCCACAAGATGAAATAACAGGAGGCAGCCATTTAGCGATTATCGGAGGAAAGGGGGGTTGGAGGAAGTTAGGAGAGGGTAAGGGGGATAAATCTTGATGGGATGAAACTTGACTTGGCTGGTGAGAACATAATACAGTTACTACTGTTGCAAGTCTTGACCACATTTCAGAACACAGGAAACAGATGATGTGTTATAGAATTGTACACCTGAAACCTATATAATTTTACTAACTAATATCAACCCAATAAGTTCAATTAAAAAATGATATCCTAGAAATGCCTCTAGTGGCATGACAATTTTTGCCATAAACTGTTAAGTGTTGTACAATATCCTTTTAAAAATAATTTATGCACATGTCATAGGACAACATCTAGAAAAACATACAACCCTACATAAATGGTGGTTACCCTTGAATGATGCAATTGTGGTGATGTTCATTCTTTCTATGGGTCATCCATACTTCCAGATTGTATTTTATTTTTATAATTAAAAATCACTATGGAAAGAATAGGCATAACCATACCTAAGTCACTTGAAATCACCACAGAGGGTCTGGACTGAAGAAAGGTCAATTTCATTGAAAATGGCTCCCTCTGAATGCCCTGAACAGAGTCTGCTACTAAGGGGTGAAGACAGGATTGATCCATCCCTCTTATCTTGTCGTGTGTGTGTGTATAATATTCTGTACTCATTCATTCATTCATTGACCGACCCTCAGGTTTCTCCCATGTATTGGCGATTGATTGTGAATAATGCTGCAATGGACATGGGTGTGCAGATACTCATGATACTGATTTTACTTTTTTCAGGTCTGTACTCAGGAGTGGGATTAATGGATTATAGGGTAGCTCAATTTTTAATTTTTGGAGGGACTGCCATAGTGTTTCTACCAGTTTACATTCCCACTAACAGTGCACCCGGATTTCTTTTTCCCACATCCTCGCCAACATATTACCTCATCGTCTTGATAGAAGCCATCTTAGTAGGTGTGAGGTGATACCTCGCTGTGGTTTTGCTTTGCATTTCCCCGATTATTAGTGATAGTGAACATTTTTCATATACCAGTTGGTCTTTTGGATGCCTTCTTTGAAAAAATATTTATTCAAGTCCTTTGCCCTTAAATGGGCACTGTTTTAAGCCATGAAGTTTGCACTAAATTGTCATTTAGCAATTGAAAACTAATATAGTCAGCAAGTACTATAGAAACTATTTTATCCATTTCCCTCATTTTACCAATAAGAAGACTGAGACCCAGGGAAGTTGTGAGGTTTGGGGGGACATTGAGGCAAAGCTGAGACTACAGTATAGGTTGTAAGGGTCCCTGGACGGGTGCTCTTCCTACCGTCCCACTTCCCAGCTCCCAGCAAGCTTCTGAGGACCACTTCTACCCAGCCTGGCTTGGACCTAAGAGGAAAGATATTTGTCGGTTGAGGTCTCGCCAGCATTATGATTCTAATTTATTTCTTGATTTCTAAAAAAAAGTGAGCTAAAATTGATATTGAATGCACAGATACTTTTCTAATTTAAAAAAATGAATACTATTTATAACTTTCACTCAATATTTAATACGCTGAAAATACCATACAATCCACTACATTCTCCAATTTCAGCTTTCAGTTTACTGAAGTTCAGCAAAATGTGCCATATTTATATTCACAAGGGGGTTACAGTGGTAGACTCTTTCAAGGCAGGGTTCTACAGCTTTTCCTAACTGAAGTCACTTAAACAATTTGAAAAGTATGAAGAAAACATCAGCACCATCCATGTATTTAATTCTAGCCACTTATTCTAAATGCAATTCTACCGGTTACATTTCTAATAACTGTCAAGACTAAACCACACATTAGCTCCTGCCTCTCTTGGGATTACTTAAGTGAGTGTCTTTAGTAAATGTAGCACAATTCACAATGATGTGATGGGTTATTGGAAACTTGGATAAGAATGAGTAACCAGGCCTGAGTGTGCTCACCTTATAAACATGATTAAATTTGGATGTACTAAAAAAAAAACCCACCAAATCACATTGCATTTGAAAAGACCACGTTTCCTTTAATTTTTTGTTTTTCAGAGCAGTTGACATTCAATATTTTATTGGTTTCAAGTGTATAGCATATTGGTTAGACATTTATGTAACCTACAAGGTGAACCCCTCATTTGTCCCATGACACCACATATAGTTATTACAGTATTATTGACTATGTTCCCTTTCGCTACACTTTACATCCCTGTGACTGTTTTTATAACTGGCAATTTGTACTTCTCAATCCCTTTCGCCTTTTCCACCTGTCTACCCGACATTCCTCTCCACTTGACCACCATCGGTTTATTCTCTGTGTCTATGAGTTTGTTGCTGTTTGGTTAATTGTTTTTTAGATTTCACATATAAGTGAAGTCACACAGTATTTGTCTTTCTCTGTCTGATATATTTTTCTATATTTTTCTAGGTCCATCCATGTTGTTGCAAATGGTAAGATTCCACTCTTTTGTATAGCCAAGTAATACTCCATTGCATATATGTACTAAATCTTTGTCATACAATTGTCCATCAATGAACACTTAGGTGGCTTCCATATGTTGGCTATTACAAATAATGCTACAATAAACATAGGGAAGCACCTAGCTCTTCAAATTAATCACAGAAGTGCTGGGGCTGCTGGGTTATGGGTAGTTCTACTTTTAATTTTTTGAGGACCCTCCAAACTGTTTTCCATAGTGAATGCCCCAACTTGCAATCCCACCAACAGTGCACTAGGGTTCCCTTTTCTCCATATCCTTGCCAACACTTGCTTGTTGGTTAATTGATAATAGCCATTTTGACAGGTGTGACATGATATCTCATTGCAGTTTTTATTTGCATTTCTCTGATAATTAGTGACAGTGAGCATCTTTTCATATGTCTATTGGCTATCTGTATGTACTCTCTGAAGAAATTTCTATTTAGGCCCTCTACCCATTTTTAAATGAGATTGTTTGTCTTATTGGTTTATGTCATATGAGTTCTTTATATATTCTGGATATTAATACCTTATCATACGTATCACTGGCAAATATATTCTTCCATTTACTGGGTTGTCTTTTCATTTTCTTGATGGTTTCCTTTGCTGTGCAAAACATGTTTAATTTGATGTAGCCCCAATTATTTATTTTTTCTTTTGTTTCTCTTGCCCAAGGAGACATATTAAAAAAATATATATATATATTACTAAGAGCAATGTCAGAGAGTTTACTGCCTATGTTTTCTTATAGGGGTTTTGCTGTATCAAGTATTACATTTAGGTCTTTAGCCCACTTTGAGTTTATTCTTTTTTAAGTATATTTTATTGAGTATGCTAATAGAGTTGTCCCATTTTTCTCCCCTTTATCCCCCTCCACCCTGCACCTTCCAGCATTAACCCCCTTTAGTCCATGTCCATGGGTCATATATATTAAGTTCTTTGGATTCTCCTTTTTTTGTACTGTTCTTCACTTCCCCCTGTCCATTTTGTGCCTACCAATTATGCTTCTTATTCCCTGTACCTATTTCCCTTATTCTCCTCCTACCCAATTCCCACTGATAATCTTCCATGTGATCTCCATTTCTGTGATTCTGTTCTTGTTGTAGTTGTTTACTTAGTTTTTTTTTTGTTTTTTTTTTTAGGTTCAGTTGTTGATAATTGTTTGTTATCATTTTACTGTTTATTTTTTTGATCATCTTATTTTTCTTAGAAGTCCCTCTAACATTTCATATAACAAGGGCTCCGTCATGATGAACTCCTTTACTTGACCTTATCTGGGAAGCACTTTATCTACCCTTCCATTGTAAATGAGAGCTTTGTTGGATAGAGTCATCTTGGATGTAGGTCCTTGCCTTTCATGACTTTGAATACTTCTTTCCAGCCCCTTCTAGCCTGTAAGATTTCTTTTGAGAAATCAGCTGATATTGTTGTGGGAATTCCTTTGTAGGTAACTGTCTCCTTTTCTCTTGCTGTTTTTAAGATTCTCTCCTTCTCTTTAATCTTAGGTAATTTAATTATGATGTGTCTTGGTGTGTTTCTTCTTGGATCCAATTTCTCTGAAACTCTCTGAGCACCCTGGACTTACATGTGTATTTCCTTAATCAGATCAGAGAAGTTTTCCTTCATTATTTGTTCAAGCAAGTTTTAAATTTCTTGCTCTTCCTCTTCTCCTTCTGGCACCCCTATGATTTGGATGTTTCTAAAATAGACACAGGACAGTGTTGGAATGTTTGAACTTGTCCCAGAGGTTCCTCAGTCTCTCCTCATTTTAAAAAATTTTTGTTTCTTCATTTTGTTCCTATTGAATGTTTATTTCTTCCTTCTGTTCCAAATCATTGATTTGAGTCCTGGTTTCCATTCCTTCCCTGTTGGTTCCCTGTATATTTTTCTTTATTTCACTTCATATAGCCTTTATTTCTTCCTTTATTTTGCAACCATACTCAATAATTTCTGTGAGCATCCTGATTATCGGTGTTTTGAACTCCGCATCTAATAGGTTGACTATTTCCTTGTTGCTTAGTTTTATTTTTCTGGAGTTTTGGTCTCCAGATCTTTCATTTGGGCCATATTTCTTTGTCTAAGTGCACCTGATACATCGTAAGAGGTGAAGGCTTAGGTACTTGTCAGGGTAGGGCAACACACTTTTCTGGGTTGTGGTGCTGTATGTGGGGGAGGGGGTCTGAGAGGGAACAGTGCCACTTACTAGATTATTTCACTTTTGCCCCACTTTCTGTCACTTCCCTCACTTCCCACAAGTGGATTATGAGTTTCCAGGTGCCAATTCCTGGGTGGGTGGGCTTGCGTCCACTCTAGTCTCTCCAATGAACTCTCCTGTGAGGCTGGGTGTTTCTTCTGCCACCACAATCACCACAAGTTTTTACAGCCAGAGTTTTTGAGGCTTTAGTTTTTCACATGGGTTGTGCGATCTGTCCCGCTCTCCAGTTGTTCCTCCTGGTTCATCTGCACACAGACATGGGACTGCCTGGTCCACCAGTCACCACCTCACCCACCGCCAGTCTGCCAGTTGCCGCCTTGTTCTTCATCCTCACCACCCCAGCTGCTTGGCTCCACCCCTCCTACCAGTCTGGATGAATGTTCCTTCTTTGATTCCTTGGTTGTCAGATTTCCATACAGTTTAATTTTTCTGGCAGTTCTGGTTGTTTTTTGTTTTTAGATTGGTCATTACCCTTCTTTTGGTTGTGCAAGGAAGCAAAGCATATCTACCTATGCCTCCATCTTGGCCAGAACTCTTGAGTTTATTCATGTATGTGGTGTAAGAATGTGATTTGATTTAATGTCTTTTTTTGCATGTGTTCAGTTTTCTCAATACCATTTATTAAAGACACTTTCTTTATCTCATTTTATACTCTTGCCTACTTTGTCATAGGTTAATTGACCACATAGTTGTGGGTTTATTTCTGGGTTCTCTATTCTATTCCAAACCTATGTTGGAATAGAATAGAGAATGGAAAGCATATGTTTGAAATAGTCTATGTTTGTTTCTATGCCAGTACCATGCTGTTTTGATTACTATAGCCACGTAGTATAGTTTGAAATCAGGTACCATGATGCCTCCAGCTTTGTTCTTCTTTTTCAAAATTGTTTTGGCTAGTCAGAGTCTTGAAAAGGCTGCTTTTAAGATGACCCACATGGTTCCCAGGTTCGTTTATTTACAAACTGCATTTCTCTTAGATATTCCCATTTGGGTTTTGGTTTGGGTTTGGTTTCCCTGTCATGGCAGCTCCTTAGGACCCATTGCTTCCAGAGTCTCCCACCCATGGGATGGTGAAAGGGGATGCTGAACGGTGACCAGTGATCCTTCCTGCCCATCTCTACCAACCATGAGAGAGTCACACCTACAGTATGTTCAATTACCTACTAATTAATTTCGACAAATAAGTGTGGTACTCACTTGATTGCATAATTGATTTTTTCCTGTTTTTTGCAGAATTTGAGCTCCAAATCCCAGGTTCTCTGCAGAGTTGCCCTTAGAGCAATGCCACTTGATACAGCACACGGCATGGTGATGGATGTGTTCTCCATGAGCACTTGGGTTGTGGCTAATGGGACCAATGAACTGAATGTTCTCTTTTACTGAATTTTAATTAATTCAAATTTAAATAATCACACGTGGCTAGTGGCTACTACATTGGATAGCACCTCCCCAGAGGTTTAGGTCAGGATTGATGTAAGCTATTTAAGAGCCAAGCCAGACAAGCCGGGAGAAGAGTACACTGCCTCCTCAGCTCTGGGTTCTCCGGGAACTCTCATCTCTTTTGTGGTCTGGCTTTCGCCCCTGCTTTCTGGCCATTCAGCACACAAATGCACATGTAATGATATTGCCTTTTGCTTATAATACTGATTACAATACTACTACTACTACTACTACTACTACTACTACTACTGCTGGCTTCTATTTATAGTGCTTGTTGCAGGCCAGGTATTGTGCCGGGCACAATTGTTCGGAATTTTCTAATAAGAGGTTTCTGCATACATTGTTTCATTCATTTTGCAAGTGTACTAGCTGAAGCTAAATGTATCCATTGTGGTCTAGAGCTGTTATTAGCAACATTTCTTTTTTTAAGATTTTATTTATTTACCTTTAGAGGGGAAGGGAAGGAGAGAGGGACAGAAATATCAATGTATGGTCGCCTCTCATGCATCCCCTGCTGGGAACTGGCCTGCAACCCAGGCATGTGCCCTGACTGGGAATTGAACCGTGATCGTGTGGTTCGCAGGCCCACACTCAATCCACTGAGCCACGCCAGCCAGGGCAGCAGCATTTCTTTTATATCCATATATTTTATCCCACAATATGTCCCAAGAATCAAAGTACAGATAAAGTATTAGCATTGCATTTCCTTCCATAAATGTAGCATATGTTAGGCAAAATATTTCATCACAAAAAAATAGTCTCACTACTTTTCCTGTCAAGATGGGACGGACTCTAATACTCTTGTTAATTCCTTCAGGTTTCGTTATAGCAGGCACCAAAAACAATTTTGAGTATAAGAAAAAAAATGAACCTGAAAGACAGTTGATGCCAAATAAATTCCCTAGATATTCTGGATCTGTATGCACCCAGAAACAAACAATTTGGTAGCTATGAGAGAAAACTTGGCTTGGCCGAAAGGTGCGGGGCCAGAGTGTTTGACAATTGGATGACACAGTGGCTGGGTCTGGAAATCAGCAGTTACAGGACGCAGAGGACATCTAAGTTCCACCTGTGGAGTTTCCTGCTAACCTCAGTCTTTCATTTTGAGCGAACTGAGACTTCCGAGTAGGACACCACTTCCTCTGCAGTGACAAAGAGCAACCGTCCCCACGGGCAATCCCCCATCACTGACTGCAGAGCTACTTTCGCGTTTCACGCTGCACCTTCTACACTCAGCACAACATAAAGGTGTTTGTGAACTAGTGTAATTCAACCCAGTTGGTAAAGCACTATCTTAAAGTTGAAGACTTAATAACAACTTCAGAGACTGGCTCAGAGACTGGCAGAGAGCAACGGTACACAAAAACACCAGGCTGTGTGATAGAAGCGTGACAGCCTTGCTGCACACACACCAGAGAAAATAACACGTCCGTGACAGCTAGAACAGCAACAATTTTAAACTTCCCAGTGATGAAATGCACTTTGCAGTCATAACTCTTGCATAAATCTGGATGTCACTTTTTTCATGTTATAATTTTGCAATCCAGCGGATCATTGCGCAGACCCTCTACCTGCAAATGGGCGTGATAATGCAGAATGTGCACAAATCATTGAGTTATCAGCGACATCAGGGGGTTGGCTGCCGGGGTTATTAACAGACATTTTTTCACCTAGAAGCACAGACTGAAATCAATCATTCTGATAACTAGGCATGGCACGAGCTGTCTGCACTTTCATTTCAATCTGATTAATCACATATACACAGACCTTTACCTTAAAGGAGCAATTGTTCACATTTAATCACAAAGAAACATTCAAGCATACCATCAGACATTACTCTATTTAACTACAATTTATGCTGTTTTAGCAAATATGTTTATGATAATATAGGTTTCCGCATATAAATGCATTGTTTTGTTCATTTTACAAACATTAAAATCAAAGATAAGTAAAGTAATCCACTGTGTTTTATATCATTTATCATCTATTTGATGCTTTTGAAGTTCCCATTACACCTAGATATTTTATCATACAATTTATGCTGATAATCATGGTACAGGTAAATTATTGGCATTATGTTTTCTTCATAAAGTAGAACATGCTAGATATCAGATTCCATCATGTTGCAAGTCCTACTTCTTGCAAAGATTTGATTCTCTTACCCTGCCAGTTCCTCCGGGCTTCTGTATTGCAAGAAAACAAATACAGTTGTGGGTATAGCTGTTTTGTGTCCATGAAACATAACATTCCAGGGGCACATCTGTGATTATAGCAACAGAAAGGCAAAATCTAAAGAGGATCATTTGCACCAGAGGGCAGTCCACAAGCCAGGATGATTCTTGGGTCCACCTTCAAGAGGCCAACGGTGAATTGAATTTTCACAAGAAAAAGCAGAACTTGAAGAGGGTTTTGATGTATGAATGGGGGGCATAAAATGATCAGAATTGGGGGTCAATAGAAGAGCAGCTCAAGATTTACAACATGCTTCCAGCCCAAAGGTGCAAAACTGCCCTCAGAGAAGTGAGCTCCCAAGAATGGTAGGAAAATGTTCTATTGCTGAAATGTGTGCACAGAGGTAAGAACTGGTCAGGGGTGACACCAGACAGAAGAGTCACCCTCCAGTTGTCTGAGCCAAGGACGGGACAAATAGAGGACCGCCTTCAGAGGGAGATGAACTCACTGACCCAGGGGACTAAGGCTCTAAGACTCAATTGTCCAGGTCCTTAGAGATACTGGGAATGATCTTGGGCCGCCTATCCAGGGAAGTGTTGACATGCTCTGTTGAAGAGCTGAACATGAAGGTGAGTCTCATTCACTCTGTCTGAGATTTTGCTTCTTTCCCTGACTTAGCTGCTGCTCGACTGGCTTCTTCTCTGGTCCTTGACCTTCTTGGTTTGCTTGTTCAACTTCTCACACAAGACTGATCTTCACTGGGAATCTACCTCTGCCTGTCTGCCCTTCCTGCCACAGAAACCCCATCAGGTCACTAATCCCACCCTCTATCTCTAGACTCCAGGCTTCTGTTCCTCCCTACCTGGGCTCCAGCTTGGCCTCAACAAGGAGTTTTCGAACTCTGCCTGGATTAAACTTTGCCCCTTTTGCCATCAAAATGGGTCATTAGCCAGTTAAATCACTGTCAAGTGGGGGGAGGGGGGTTAATGCCCCACAAAAAGTACATAAGCAGACGCGTAAATAAAATAAATGGCAATTGCTCTAAGTGTTTTGAAGGAAATAAACTAAACTGAAGGAAAAATAGAATTGCAGGACCCTCCTTCTGGAGGGTTGTCAGGAAAGACATTTCTAAAGACGTGACTGTGAAGTTGAGACCCAAGAAGGGAGTTAACCAGCCACATCAGCAGCCTGGGCAGGAACCTGTGGCATATGAACGAGGCCACAGTTGCAGAACAGAAGGCCAAGTGGACATCTCAGCAGGGAGCCAAGGTCGCAGGGTCTGGAGTAGGTGGGGCCTGATGCGGAGAGATTTACAAGCCACAGTTAAAGAGTTTGGATTTCACTCTAACTTTCTTATATGGCATATTGTCACAGGGCTCAAAGAGACCTTGGGGACTCATCCCATCTGTCAGGTAGAAGGTAATTCTTTTTCTTTTTATCCATGACCCAACTCTTCTAAGTCGATTTGACTAATGTTTGTTTATAATCAGTGAGTAAGCTGCTGTTTTAATACCGCTCCCCGGAAGAGGCCCCTTGAAGGCATGTTAAATTAACTGATGTGAATAAAAACAATGAATAAAAATACGTCTCTCCTTTAATGAGAACAGCAACTTCTGTTTCCCTGGGCTTTTTCAGTCCCCTAAGACCTTTTAAAGCAGAATGTGAGCGTGTTCTGGTTCAAACGTTGCAAACATCATCTCATCTCTCTCTTCCAGTTGGGTTATGTTTCAAGAAGTCACGTTAGATCAATGTTGTCGGGCGCAGAAGGTCTCAGCAGCTGTGGCCAGCACAAAACCAGCACCACGGCTAGGTCAGCCTTTTGTCCCTGAGGCTTCATCTGACAGAACCTAAAGGGGTCGCTATGCTTTGTCTGACACTTGGGCCCTCCAGCCTGAAAACTATGGATAAATGAACCCCCCGAGTTTGTGTCCTGCAAGGGCCTGGTTATCCACCTGGATCTCTGTGTAAAAAGTTAGGTAAAATGTCACTTCCTGAACTTGCCATTTCTAAAGGGGTTATAAAAAGTTCACACAGGTAACTTTCTGAATTGATTCATTTGTTCTGCATGTACCGTCTTTCAGGCACTATTCAGTACCTTCAGTTTATTACTCATTCTACACAGAAGCAAAGTTTTGTCATGAAAACTGAATGCTATTCCAGTTCTGTAACTAATTTGTTTTGTGAGCAAGCAAAGATTATTTCCCCTCCAAGCATTATTTTTATATGCAAGATGACTTCTCTGGGTCCTTCCAGTCCTATGAATCTCTATCAAAATGGGCTCAGAAATAATGCTGCATTAGTTACGGTAGGCTAAACTGCTAGCAAAAAACCCCAAAGTACAACAGCTCAAAAAAAAAGAATAGAATTAATTTCTCTCTCACCCAATGGTCCACAGGAGGTATTTTAGATACCTCTTCCCTATTTTTTGATTCAGGAACTAGTGTAATGATACTTGGTCTCCAAGGTCATTGTGCTAATAACCCTTCTTCTAGCCAGAGAACAACCTGAAGTCCAGGGTCAGATGTGCCGCAAGGTAAAAAAGCAATGATGATACATATCTCTCCCTCTTTCAAACCTGGGGTAAGAGCTTAAGCACAAGGTCACATCTAGCTGCAAAGGACACTGGGATGTGTAGTCCCAGGCTAGAATCCAGATAGAATACCATCACTCAGAAAAGGAGGGGAATGGATTTGAGTGGACAGATAGCAGTCTAACACCTGTTTGGTACTTCACAGACTGTAAAGCTCTCACCTACTGAATTTTCACCACAGTGCTATAAGATATTTATTAAGATCTCCAGGGTACAGAAGCAAAACCATACCCCAAAGAGAGAACAGAAAATATATGAGGTCTCATAATTAGAAACCGAGCTACATTTCAGTTTCTGGTTTACTGATCAGTGTTTCCTCTATTATAAATACTAACTTGCAGTACTTGCATAGTAAATAATCATTAGCATAAATCTGCATGAAGATGCTGGGTTTTGAGGAACAAAGAGACATTATTATAAAAAGTCATGGGAGCAGCTAGAGCACATCACAGACCCAGGCCTGGTCTCCAAACAGTAAAAGGTCTCTAAATAACCTGGAGAGAATTTGAGACGTAAGATTTTACAAAGAAAGCAAGCAAGCTGATGAACAGCTTAATTGAAGCATTTACTCATTTTGCTCTCCCCCTCGGCCTACAAAACACATCTAAGGACAGAGAAATTGCAAGAAACACTCTAATTGGAGGTAATAGTAAATCACTGAAGAAGACCAGAATGTACGAACATTAAATTTAAAAGGTAAGGTCATCCCGCATACAGAGAAGCGTTGCTGTGCGGGCCGTTGATCTGCAGATTGCCAGAGAGAACCATATATGCCTCCCAACCCCCACCCATCATGCAAACGCATACATCATTTGCTGCTTCAACTGCTTTACACTTGTTATGAAAGTCCAACAATAAATTGTCAATAAATCAACCTCACCCTTTTTGAAGGGAGAGCCAAACAATCCCTGAGCACACCTTGAAGAATTCTACCCGAGTTCTTCCTCAGTTTAAGCCACATTTCTATGAAAATAGAAAACCCCTTAAAAATGGGTTACATATCATTATTCTCAGTTTTAATCTTCAAAAAGAATTGAGGCAGTGATATATCAGGGTGATTTCTCTTCCAACTCTCTCCCTACTCACATTAGTATGATTTCAGAGCTTAAAAGTAAAGGTCTCTTTCTCACAAATCTGTTCGAAATTGCTCATTTTTTAAAGGATGATCATTTTATGGATTACCAACTCTATGTAAGAAAGGTTTTGTATAGTCTCAGAGGTCAGCGACCATTCATAAAGCATTCAAGATGAACTCCAGAGAAGGGACATGGGTAGAGCCCACCAAGTCAGTTACAAGGTGCCAGATGTGACGACGTAATGTATCATTTCACAGAGCAAGTTACAACAGTTCTACTTGTGCCCTTTCTGAGAAGCGTAGGAAAGCTTATCAATGGATATGATTCCTCCAGGAGAATTTTAAGAATTATGCCACCCTACATCTTATCATGACAAAGCTCTTTGCTAAGTCTCTCGGACCTTTTCTCCTAATCCATCTTTATTCTAGACACCCGGGGGACCTTACCAAGGTAGTATGGGCCACATCCTGCCATTATTTAGGGGAAACCGAGAGTGCTAATAAATTATACCACCACAGCCTTTAAAAACATGTAACTATGACCAACTAACACTGGCAACATTGAATACTGTTTTGTTTTTATATCCAAGCCTGTCATTTATTGAGTACTTTTGTGTTTATAGCATTGCATTCAGCAGATAAAGGAGCAGAAAAGAGACAGAGCAGAAGATTTTTACAATCTAGAGAAAAACAATCTAAATCTACCTCAAAAGCTAATAGAGTTTTATAAAGGCAGTTTGTCCTCATGCTAATTTCTCTGGTCTTTTGTTTACACAGAAAAGCTCCAGGCTGGTTTATGGTGTCACATTTATCAGCCAGTAGAATATAAGCAAATCCCATTACACCGGAATTTAGCCACCCAAATGAACCCAAATGTGGATTATGGTATCTCTTTACACTGCAATTTCTACTTAAAAACAAACATAATTCTAATGCTCAGCAAATAAAAAAGAAAAGTAAACCGTTGTTCTCACAATTCCTGTTTTGACTCTCTCATTATTGTCTGAGCCCTTAGGCTCATCAGTAACTATGTGCAAAGAAAAAACCATTTTTTAAAGAAAAAAATTGGATCAGGAAACAACCCAAAGCCAAGACGGCACAGAGGGGGTGTGAAGACGGCACGTGGGTGCGGTACCTGGACTGTCTTTCAGCGGCACATCTTTTCAGGTGCTCAGACCACCCGGCAGTCTCTGAAACTCTGCAGTTTGCCAAGTGGTTCTGCAGTCATTTGTCTTAGAAAATATCCCCTTTATTATACCATCCACCACTCTTGGAATATCCGGTTCCTTCATTCGTTTCTTCCTCCCAAGGACAAAATGAAGCCTCATCTCGAGTTTCAAGACATACCAAGTTCTAGGGGACAATGTCAGGAGGGAACAGTGACTGTAATTATTATACTTGTTCGGGGACCTTTAAGGATACTGGTCTGACAAGGTGAGAGAAGCATTCACAGGCATCAAAGACCAAGGATGTGATTTTCACACAGGGGAAATCTGGGCAGGTATGTAAAAGACACAACTGCAGCAACTTCAGTTAAAGGAGCCACCTTTTTTAACGTAAATGCCATTGGGCGAGTGTATTTGTGAATAAAAAGGTTTACCCATTAAAATGGAAAAATCTGGTTGCATACAACTGTCCCTCCCTTTGGACTCTTTTTCTGAATGTGTCTATTCATTGGAGCTTTGTCCATTTTTATCTAAATTACATTACCCTTTTCACTAGATTTTGGAGTTCCAAAAAATTACAAGGTCCATAAGAGAATCACAAGCTCAACTGTCATCCATCCATTTGTTCATTCAGTGACTATGTGTCACACGAATAATACACTGTGCACACACACAGAGTCTTGGGTTTGAGGATTCCCAATACATAATACTCTTCTTTCCCACCTAATGGAAATAAGAGGAATAATAAATGAAGATTAAATTGACATATTTTTCTCTAGAGGAGAAAGCTGCTAGAAGAGACTGTGCCTTGTATAGAGACAAGGAGATGATAACATCGAACACCAGACTCAGGGAGATTCATCACACAGCCACAGATGCACCAAATGACCACCACTCTCCCCGGTGAGGGGCAAGGCTTACCACATGGCCTAGAGCAACCCAGAGCACAAACTCAGGGTCCAGACTCTAAGATAAAACAGGGAGAAAGCAGTAGATCTATGTAAGCCCAGCTCCTTTTGCTGAAATCCACCTCCTGCAAATCGCTCTTTCCCCCACTCAGGCGTGGGAGTAGAGCAGGTTCCACCCTACACAGCAAACATCCTGCAGGGATGTTACCCCACTGGGCTTCCCTGCTAACCGGGGTGTGGGTCTCTCCCTGGAAGAAAGAGATGATCGCTGTCAGGATGTGGTGTCTCTGCACGCAGGAGGACCCCACCATCTCCAGCACACACTGCTTCGTGGCAGCATGGTAGTCCTGAGACCACTGATCCCAGAAGGTTCCAAACTGGGCAGAGCTATACACCAACTAGACCTACATGGGCTATTGCCCTAAACTGTGACGTGGCTCGCCCCCTTTCTTCCTCTGGTCTTCACTCAATGTCACCTGATCAAGGGTGTCTTTCCTGAGCACCCTACTTTAAAGTGAAAGCTCTTATCTACCTCAGCCCCACCCACTCCCTGTCCCTGTTTCATTTCTCTCCAAAGCTTTGCTTCCACTTGACATGTCACTTTGCAACTATTAAAAAAAGAAAAGATAAACATTTCTTTATTGGCTCTCTTCCCAGTAAAAACTAAGCTCTTTGAGGACTGGACTTTTTGATTGCTTTGGTCATGATAAAATTCTCAGTGCCTAGAATGGTATTTGGCAGCTAGTAGACACTAGTGAAATATTGGAATATCATTGGACATAAGAATGAATAGATGACAGGGACCAGAGGGAAGAGGGGAGGAAATTTCGGAGGAAAAGGGGAAGGGTTTACAGGAACAGGTATAAAGGGCACATGGACAAAAACTAAGAGGGGTAGAAATGGAAGGGAGTTGGGGAGCAGCACTGAGGGGGTGGGCTGGGATGGGAGTAAAAGACAGAAAACTATACTTGAACAACAATTAATATAAATACAATTTTTTTACAAAGAATGAATAGAAACATTCTTTCACTGTTCTCTTTCTAACTTGCCTTCTTCACCTGTGAGCACCTTCTTATCTGAAGGCACACACAGCCTCAGTTTCCCTTTCCCTTTCATGAGTCTTCAGACTTTCCTGCTGTTATGGGTTCTGCAGGGCATCGCGAGTCTGCTCTCATTATGTGAATGCTTCTGGTTCTTAGATGCCAAATGACACTGCCTTTCCCCCCTGACAGAGCGAAGAATCTTTCTTCCAACTTGATTCCAACCCCACCTTGAATTACACTTGAAAGTAAGACCTTTGGAGCTATCAGGTCTCTTGGTTAGAGCAACCATATTTTGCCATATTGGTGGGAATTGGCAGGGGATAAAAGTGTAGGGCTTTCTGCAGCCTGCCTCCCCTACCCGCATTGCATGCCCTTGGTTTAATCCTGCTGCTTTAGGATGTGGGTTCACTCACAGCTCTTCTCTGGTTGTTCAACACATCACATGGAGAGAATTCTCTACTTCCACTGTTTTGGTGGAGGAAACAGGACGGCTGGCGATCGTGATTGCTTTGGCCAAAATGGTTTACTGGCATAACCAGACACATTTTAAAGGTCAATATAAGCTCTTAAATTATTATTCTTGACGATGCTGTTTCTTTTCCCCATTTGTTTTTAGGAGAAAGCCTTCATACAAAAGGCAAGCAAAATTTCCTATCTTTCCCACCTTCTAAGAGGACTGTCTTGCCATCACTTGGGGAAATAGCTTGCTCACTTCTGAAGTGCACAGGTTAGTCTCCAAAGCAAGTATGTAAAGTAGGTTTCTGTCTTCTCTCTGTCTCTCTCACACACACACAAACACACAGTGAATGAAAACCGCATCTGAGCAGCAATTAAATACACTAGAAGCAGAAAATTGCAGATAAGATTTGAAAATGTTCACAAAGGAAAAAATTATAATGGACTACAAAACACCAGAAAGGTAATCAATACAGTGATAAACACTGATTATATTTGGAAGAACTCATATTTACAACTCTTTTCCAAAAAAATGAAACATGTTCTAAAGAGATAAAATTCTTCAAACATATATCAAAAACAAGCTCAAGCTGATATTTAACTGTAATAAAATTATGATATCAAGAAATGGGTAGCTCACATGTTTCACAGCTGTGACCAGTTTGGTGAACCTGAATCTCTTATGGAATCAGAAAGGAATCACTAGAAGCTTGTCTGATCCAGGCCTCTGATTCTGGGACGAGGAGTATTTTACACATCTCTCTACTGCTTGTCCTATTTTAAAGGCTTCCAGGAATGTGGGGTCTCCAACATTTTTTAAAATTGTCTGTTCAAATACATATTACCACTTTGGTTGCTGCATAACTTTATAGAGCCCTCTTGAGGAGAAAGGCAGAGAGATTTAGGGATTACGCTGATGTCCATTACAATAACATGACAGGGGTGGGAGTGTGGTGGGATGGCATAAAATGAGGAGAAAGATGTGGCTAGAAACTGTTCAAAATCTTAAGGACTAAGTCAGTCTAAAAGTGAATTATCTGAGAAAGAAATAAAAATATGCTTAATGAGAGAATAAGAAAAGAAAGAAATAAAAATATGCTTATAAATGTAAACCTGTCCCATAATTTAAGAACTCAGAGACGGATTCTTTCTATATTTGACTCAGCGGATGAGGGGCCTGAGCAATGAAGCAGAAGTGGTGGAAAGAGGACCTATGTTCAAGTTGCATATTGAAGCATAACCATCCCCAAACTTAGTAGCTTTAAACAACCACCATTTTATTATTATTGCACAAATCTGTAGGCCAGGAATTTAGGCAGGGCTCAGCTGGGTGATTCTTCTGTTCTATATGGTGTCAACAAAGGCCACTCAGCTGGCACATAAAGTGGACTGAAGAGTCCAAGAAGGATTTGTTCACATGTCAGCTCTTTGGCAGGGATAGTTAGAAGAGCAGGGTTCAGCTGAGTCTATCAGTCAGAACACTTATGTGTGGACCTCCGACATAGTGGTCTCAGGATATTTGGACTTCTCATCTAATGCATTCATGAGAAAGCTTCAAAGCATGATTGAGCCTCAGAAACCTCAGTATGTAACATCTTTTACATCCTATTTATCAAAATGCCTCTATGGCCAGGCCAGACTCAGAGGGAGAAGAATTTGATTCCCTCTCTCAATGGCAGAAATAGCAAAGAATCTGTAGCCTTCTGTAATCCATCATAGCCTATGATAATCTTTGTAGGCAAGCTTTATGGGAAACAATTTGATAAAAGCAGTTATAGATATACCAAGTTAGGACTTAGAGTTAAATAACAATTGCTATGGTCATGTTCATGTCCACATGGAATTATCAATAAACTAATGGACTTGTATGTGAGAAATATTTGTTCCTCTGTGATCCTGGGGCTCATCTAGTATGAGAAAGCAGAAGAAGTGAGTGGAATTAACACACTTGAGCTCTTTCTGTACAATTGAACAATTATTGAGTACCTCTTTGTGCTGGTCCATAGTATGTGTGGTGGCCTCCCAAAAGAAAAATGGTCCCTGCACCTAAGGAGCTTACACAATGTGGCAGTAGAAAAGAATTATAAACAAGGGAATTTATGAAATTTTAGAAATTCAGAAGACTTACTGATCTGAATATGGTTAACAATTGCAGTTCAGAGGACACTTCATGGAGAAACAACACCTAAGCGAGATTTTCATGGAGGAAGATAGGTTTGTCAAGTGGACCAGGCAAGACAAATAGAATGGGCCACAAAGACACCATGCTGTGTATGTGTGTGTGATGTAAGTGGTTCAGTGTGTTGAAGGGCTGGGAGAAAAAGTCAAAGAGCAAGGCAGAGGGCTTATATTTTTTAAAAAATCTTGCATTCTTGATTCAGAATGTTGGGGGAAGTCATTGTAGGGTTATGAGCAGAGGTCTAACATGATCAAGTTCCATGTTTTATGAAGATTTCTTTGTGCCATGGTGAGGCCTGATGAGGCCACCTCTCATTCCAGGTAAAGAGAAAGTTGAAGGTCATTTAGCAGTTACTCACTAATCCTTCCTTGCAACCAGCTAAATCCCCCTTGCTCACGTCCCATTTTCTGGTTGGATTCTTAGACTACTTGATGTGGATACATTAAATTGTACTTCTGGCTTCCTTTTTCCCCCCTGGACTGAGAAGCCTTTCCCTCTTGGTAGGCTAAGATTGTCCTCTGAAGCCCTGTTTTTCCTGTTCCAAGAAATATATGTCAGATGGCAGATGTTCTCATTACAGCTTTAAGACCTCCCTGCCCAACGAGTTCTGAGCAATCGAAATGGAAAGAAATGCTTTGGCTCTGGCATACAGCAGGTTCAAATGTTTGCTTTTTTTTTTACTATAAAATTTATTTCAGTTTGACATTCTTTATGTTGTTGTTTCCTTCTACCATGTTATAAATCCTTCTTGGGCTGGAAACCACTTCCAAATACTTCAGTAGCTAAGGGGCTCAGCTGTGAGCCTATGAAATCAGGCTGTCACAGGCCGGTTTCACAGCTGAGCCAAGTTCTTTATATTGGAGCAAGATTACTTTCCAGGAGTAGAGCAGACTCTGTACATATTATGTATAGTTTTAAATGTACATATAAAAATGTCTTATTGATAAATACATTTTTGGATTTGAGTGAAATAACTGTGAAAGTTAGGTATGTCGTGAAGAATTTTCTTAGTGTATAATATTTTAAAAACAGCTCTCAGAAGAGATGGAGATTAAGCTTACATTCAGGCAGCATCAAATAGCTTTGGAATGCATTAAATATCTCACTTATGAAAAAGTCCTTAATTCTAAATTTTTTAAATATATTTTATTGATTATACCATTACAGTAGTTCTATTCCCCCCCTTCATTCCCCTCCACCCGCACACTCCCTCCCCCACCATTCTCCCCCCCTTAGTTTATAACCACGTGTCTCAAGTTCTTTAGATTCTATATTTCCCCCACTATTCTTGCCCTCCCCCCCATCTATTTTCTACCTACCATCTATGCTATTTTCTGTACCTTCTCCCCCTTCTCCCCCTCCCACCCCCCTGTTGTTAACCCTCCATGTGTTCTTCATTTCTATGGTTCCACTCCTGATCTAGCTGTCCTCTTGGTTTGCTTTTGTTTTAGGTGTGGTTGTTAATAACTGTGAGTTTGCTGTCCTTTCACTGTTCATATTTTTCATCTTCTTTTTCTTATATAAGTCCCTTTAGCATTTCATATAATAAGGGCTTAGCGATGATGAACTCCTTGAACTTGACCTTATCTGAGAAGCACTTTATCTGTCCTTCCATTCTAAATGAAAGTTTTGCTGGATAAAGCAATCTTGGCTGTAGGTCTTTGGATTTCATGATTTGGAATACTTCTCTCCAGCCCCTTCTTGCCTATAAGGTCTCTTTTGAGAAATCCACTAACAGTCTGATGGGTACTCCTTTGTAGGTGACTGTCCCCTTATCTCTTGCTGCTTCTAGGATTCTCTCCTTCATTTTAGTCTTGCCTAATGTAATTGTGATGTGCCTTGGTGTGTTCCTTCTTGGGTCCAACTTCTTTGGGACTCTCTGAGCTTCCTGGATTTCCTGGAAGTCTATTTCCTTTGCCAGACTGGGGAAGTTCTCCTTTATTATTTGTTCAAATAAGTGTTCCACTCGTGGCTGTTTCTTTCCCCCTTCTGGTACCCCTATAATCCGGATGTTGGAACGTTTAAAGATGTCCTGGAGGTTCCTAAGCCTCTCCTCATTTTTTTGAATTCTCATTTCTTCATTCCTTTCTGGTTGGATGTTTTGTTCTTCCTTCTGGTCCATTCCATTGATTTGAGTCCCAGTTTCCTTTCCATCACTATTGGTTTCCTGGACATTTCCCTTCATTTCAATTAGTTTAGCCTTCATATATTCCTCTAATTTGTGACTATAATCAACCAGTTCTGTGAGCATCCTGATAAACAGTGTCTTGAATTGTGCTTCTGAGAGGCTGGCAATTTCTTGGTCGCTGAGAGTTATGGGGTCTGGGACTTTGAGTTCTTCTTGCGCCATCTTTTGGGCTGTTCGTGCCTGTTCCGTAGCAGGATCGGAGCCCTAGGTGTTCACTAGAGCAGGGCAACTCAGTCGTTGGGTTGTGACGTTGTATGTGGGGGTGGGAGTCAAAGAGGAACAACGGCGTCCCATCTGCCGCCTCCCACGCTGCAGCCACAGGTGCCGCAGCTGCCACCGTCACTGGGCCCACGCGTTTCATCACACTGCACTCGAGTGTGCCACCGCCGGCAGCCCTCGCCCCCTGGGGCCTGCGTGGTCCGTCTCACTGTGCGCGAATGTTCGACCGAGGTCAGTCTGCCCCACACCCTGACTGGGTCTGGGCTACCTGTGCGCCTAGGTCTGGGGATCTGTCCTGCCCAACCCTGCTCTGCTGCTGGTTCCGCCCCTCTTACCATCCCCATTGAACGGTTCATCGTTGTGGGACTTCCATATAATTCAATTTTATGGTCTTTGGCTGTGTCTTTGTTCTCCAAACCTTTGCTGTATTCAAACTTGGTTGTGGGAGAAGGCACAGTGTTTCCACCTATGCCTCCATCTTGGTGGAAGTCCTCTAAATTTTCTTTTATCAGATGAAAATATTTATTCCTCCAACTGGCCATATTCGGAGAAATAAGAGCAATATATTCAGTGTGGGCAGATTGAACAAGCAGATATTAATCATGAGTGATGCACGATTCACTTGAATTGAAGATCAGACAGCACAAGCCCATTGGCAGCTCTGGACAACTCTATGGCTCACCTGAGCCACCATGAGAAAGAGGGTGTTTGAGGAACTGGAATAGGTTTATCACGCTGGACACTTTTGTGTTTGAAATAGCCTTGCAGTTGACCTCTTCATGGAACCCTTATTATATTGGGTTGGCCAAAAAGTTCAATTTCTTTTTTTTTTCATGTAAGGTGGCTCTAGTAGTACTCAACTGTCTTTAATTTCATTTAAAACAATTTTGTTGGAGTGTATTGTGACAGCTGTCATATCAGTGTGTATTTAAAACAAAACTTATCAAAATTGATGAGTTTTTGTGTAGGCATTTTAATAATAAAGATGGAAAAATACAGAACATTTTGGCATGTTATGCTTTATTACTTTGAGAGAGGTAAAAACACAACTGAAATGCAAAAAATAAAGGTTTGTGTAGTGTATGGGGAAGGTGCTGTAACTGATAGAATGTGTCAAAAGTGGTTTGTGAAGTTTTGTGCTGGAGATTTCTCTATGGATAATGTTCCATGGTTGGGTAGACTAGTTAAAGTTGACAGTGATCAAATCTAGACAGTAATTGAGAAGAATCAACATTATACCATGCAGGAGATAGCTGACATACTTGAAATGACCAAATCAATAAAGTTGGTGGTGAAAATGAAAAAAGTGTCTTTTATTTTATGAAAAAATCTAAAAGGAGTTTCTGGCCAACCCAACCCAAAACAAAGTGCATCTACCTTCAAGTGCAGTGGAGGATGCTTGGTAGGAAATTAATTTTATTTTTAATTAGGAGCTGTTCCCATCATCTGGTTCTTCTTTGTCTGGTCAGCATGTCATAGTACTGCATTCTACATAAACAGTCATTTTTACCAGAGTAGCTCCTTCTTCCCAGCAAAGACATATTTTACATAATGCCTGTTGTGCGATGCATACGTGACGCATTTCCTGAACAGCATAGCCTTATATTTCATTCAAAAGAGTCCGGGGAGAACTAGACTAATATTTTGACATTTAAGCAAAACAATTTTTTTAATTTAAAAAAAAATTAAGCATTGGAACAGTGGATATCAATTTTTGGCTGAACATTAGAATCACCTGGAGAGCTTTTAAAAAATACCATTACCCATGTTGGTGTTTATCTCAGAGTATCCCAGGAGATTCTAATGTGCAGCCAGGCTTGAAAACCACAGCACTAGAAGATTCTTTGGAGATACATAAGTTATATATGAAGAAGTTTGAATAATATTATTTAAGAACTTTTTCCTCTTGGCTTGTTTTATTTGAGGCCTTTAAACATCATGTGCAATACAATATAAAATATTTTCCAAAAAATCACCTTAAATTTAGCAACTATTAGGAGTCCATGGTAAGCATGACTCTCTACTAAACACTATAAGTTCCTGTGAAATAAGGAAATGTTACCTCGAGTACAACAGGTTTAGCAGAAAGCTAACGAGTTAAATTTCAGGGCCTTCATTTGCACAGAGCCATGGAAGGAGTTTGGCAATGTGCTGACATGTTCATATAGTTTTGTGAAATCAGCAAAAATCCTGTAGTTTTACCATTATCTCCCCTACTCCCTGTGCCTGATGGTGTCAGAATGGTTAGGGACACTTGACTTGAGGATATATTCAGTTTTGGTTTAGAAAAACATATGTATAATGGTTCATTTGCCATTTCTAGGTAATAAAGGTATTGCTAGCTATCTGCCTATAGGCATGGTTTGCAGAAAATTTCCTGCTGTCCAGGCACTGACTCACCCAAGCTGGGGACATGAAAGGCCAGGGCTGACAAAACATTCATCCTGACATCGATGAAAAACTAGTTAACGAGCACTGTCAAATCCAAGAGAATTTGTGATTAGTCATTGCACATGAAAAACTTGAAATGACCTAAAGACTTTCAGTTCATCTCTGAAAAAAGTTTAATAGAACCTTTCCCAAACTTAACAGTAAGTCCCATAGTTCATCTGCCATTACCAATAACAAACATTTAAGATGAGAAAAACTTTCAAACCTTTCTATAATGAGTGCTGGAGGTATGATGAGATTATATTTTTACTTCCTCCATAGGAAATAATTTTAACAAAGAAGAGCCACATTATTAAAAGTTTCAAAATCTGGTGGGGAGAAAATGGAGACTACTGTACTTGAACAACAATTTTTAAAAAGTATAAAAATCAGCCAAAAATGTTTGTGTAAAAAGTATTTCAGGTAAGTGAAATTAGTTTTTTTTTTAAGTTATTTACTTTTTATATTGGATCGTATGATGTCTATGAACTTTGGCAGATTTAAAATTTTTTAAAAATTTGTTGTGACTTTTATCTCATAAATAAATGTTGACTTGCTATTTGTGTGTGTAATTTTGAATTGTTTCCATAAAAAAGGCCCTCAAAACTTCAGCCCCCACCTGAGTTCACCCCTCACTAAACTCACAGTGTTAGCCTATAGTGACTTGTCCTAGAAACCCACCAAATGGTATCATCCATCTGAATTAAAGCATTTAGTTGCTAAGGAAAAGGGAAGTAGATGTTAATTGCAGGGGGTAGACAGGTCGGTGGTAACAAAATGCAAAGACAGGGACTTTTGGTCTGAAATGATGAGGAGCTACACTATTAAAACAGCATTTATCATAGTACATATACACAGTGGTGAGTAGTTTCCAAAAATAAATCACGTTATAGTTGCATCATGCATGTATTGAGTCCATAGTACAGTCAATTTCACCAGGCAGACAAAACAAATTACAAATAGAGAAATGATCCATTTGCATACTACAAGTACTCCAGCCCTCCCTTCCAGCCCCAGAGAATCGGCTTCCATGTGAGTGTGATGTGGGACACCCAGACCTGCTAAAGCTCGGTTCTTGGGTCCCCAAGGGCCTCTGACAGTGCCCAGATCTTCCTAGGCTGCCTATGAGTCTACTGCTTAAAGATACATATGTTTTCATACAACACAAGCTTCAAAAGCTTCAAAAGAAACCAACTTCCTCATCTGACCATGCTGAGGACATTCAAATTTTGCCTTGTGTACTGACTTTTAAACTTGAAATTTTCAAGTATGTAAAAGAGTTGAATGAATACGGGAAGTAGAACAATGAAAACCCATTTAACCAGCATCTCCAGCCAGTGTGGACATTTCACCGTGTTTGCTTTATCTCTGAACCTATCTATCCATCTCATTGTCCTTCCTTTTATGTGACCGTTAGAAAGTTACAGATGCCACATCGCTTTACACCCAACACTTTAAAATGCAGCTCCTGAAATAAGGATGTGCTCCTACAAAACTGTGACACCATTCTCATGCCTTACAAATGCTAGCATTCACTCCCTCATAGGGTCCACAGGATCCAATTCACATTCTCCCAATTATCCCTCAAATAAATAACTTTTGGAGGTAATTTTTTCAAGTCAAGATCTAATTATGTTCATATGCTGCATTTAATTGTCATGTCTGTCTACTCTTTTTCCCCAGTGATATTGACTATTTAAGACACTGGACTCGATATCGTATAGAATATCCCACATGCTGAATATATCTGATTGTTTCTCAACACTAATTAATTTGTTTTGTTGCCCCTGACTTTTCTATAAGCAGGAGATTGGATCTATATGCTTGATTAGATAAAAGAATACTTCAAAGGTGACTCTAAGTCCTGACTTTGGAATTTAATTTTGTAAGACGCAAATTCATCATATTATATTACCTCATCCTCAGTAGAACTCTGAAATACCTATTCAGAAATTTCCAGCTTTACAGATAAAGAGACTAAGGTCAGAATGACTAAACAACTTGCCTAATGTCACACAGCTATGAAACTATTTAAGATCACAAAGAGTCCGAATAAGCTGACTCTAAGCTTGTTTTAACCAGTGCTGTACAGTTCAAGTGGGTACCTTCCTGAAGCTTGAGAAAGAAAATGTTGGGAAAAATAGAGAGCTGTCTTTTTCTATAACTCTATAATACCCTATATTCAGATACAGAATGTAATTGAATTCAAGAAAAGAACTCATAAACAGTAGACTTATAAGATAAATATAACTTCACACTACTATAGGGTGATGGTGTGTCAAGTACTATCTAAGTCGGTTGAACTCAGTGAACACATAATAACCCTGAGTCAGTCAGGACAGCACCCTCTCTCTTATGCCCATGTCCAAGCCTGGCTGAGTCAGCTTCCAAAAACAGATCTGAATTCGGTGCTCTTTTCTCCATAGCCCCTGTCACCATCCTCATCCAAACTTCCATTCTCTGTCACTGGGATGATCAGAGTGTCTCCAGCAGGTCACCCTGTACCTCCTTCCCTTCTTAGATCCCTTCACTGGTTCTCCACAAAGCTACGAGGGGAATCATTTTTAAGTAGCAAATATGATCACATCACACTTCCCCTTAGCCACACGTATTGCTCAGTACTCTCCAGAAGCCTCCCATTGCACTCATCACAATGTCAAAGTCGTAATAAGGTTCACCATGGTCTGCACACTGGCCTGTGTCTCCCTCTCTCGATCAACGTTATGCCCCTTTCTCTCCTCATCTTTCTCTCCTCATCCCGTGTCACCAAGCCCTGTGCTTTACTCTCACAGGTGTTGCCATAATTTGTAATTTATGTTTAGTTTTCTTTGCACCCTCACTAGATTGAAAGCTCCATGACAATTGAGACTATGTGATTTCAATCACTGACTTGGTCTCTACCAGGGGCTCACTAAGTTGCTGTGGAATGAATGCTGTTCTTGAAAAAAACCAATGGTGCTTATATCCTTAGATGCTTAAGGTAGGCTAGCGGGGAAGAAAAGCAAAAATCAAACAAAACGAATGGCAAAGGATGCTGAGCCATACATTAGAAGCTGGAGCCTGGGCAGAATCCACTTCACAGAGGCCCCCCCCTGCAGTGCAAATGCAGTATGAGCAAGCGGATGAGCAAGCGGCCTGGAGCTAAGAAAACACCTTCACACCTCAAAAATCCTTAAATTCTTAAAACCCTTTAATAACCATTACAAACCCGTCGTCATATCTCGATGTACAAAGATAAAATAAATGATTGGAAGTGAGCTCCATCAACACACAACCCTTTTCCATCTCAAATCCGTCTCCCTGCACCAGCATCGTCTATCCTCCAGGCCCAGCGGACCAGGCACCCCCCTCGCACCACTTGTTCAAGGCCATCCCCTCCCTCCTCCCATTCCCCCAGTCCAATTCTCTCCCACTATTCTCAATTCCTGCCCCAATATTCTCTTTTTCTTATGAATTCAGTCTCTTCCTCTCCCTTTGGTCTCCTTGCCCTCTGACTATGGACACATTCAAGCTTCTTCATCTAACAGACACAATTCACCCTTGACCCCATCTCCTTCTCTGGCTGTGACCCAATTTGTTGAAAGAGAAGTTGGAATCACCTCCACTTCCTCATGCAGTGTTCTGGCTTCTGCCCCTCCTGTTTCATTGGAAATACTGCTATCAAGTTTACCCATGAACTCCATAATTTAAAAACTTTAAGGGATACTTTTTACCATGTCACTGAAGTATACTCTTGAACCTGGCAGTGGTGATGACTGTGCTATTGGAAATTCTTGGTCTCTTTGGTACTTGTGGCCACAGTCTCCCAGTCCCCTGTACCCCTCATCTCAGTCTACTACAGCATCTCATTCTCACATTGGCTCTTTAAAAATGGTAGCACTTGGAGTTCAAGGAATTTCACTTTCCTTACCTACTACCACCTATGTTGACTGATATCTCTCCAGCAGTTTTGACTGCTGGTTCCACTGTTTAAAGTCTCAGAGGCATTTCAAAGTTAGCATGCCCCAAACTGAACTCACCTCCTGCCCCCATCTTTGAATTCTCCTTCGATTTTCCTCCTCTCAGGTCCCTGTAACCACACCACATACTTGAGCAACATACCTACTTAATGGTGCTGTTCACTCAAAATGGAACTGAAGAGGGCTGTAATCTAGGGTGCAAAATTGAATGCAAATATACAGAATCCTAGTATTTGTTGAGGCACTGCATGGGTAATGTTCATGGATGATCTATTTAATCCTCATAGGCCTATGTATGCAAAATTGCCTGTTTTACATATGAGGAAATTAATGTTCAGAAAAAGTTGATGTACAGGCCAAGGTCACCAGCCAGTAAGTGGCAGAACAGAATCTAAATCTAGTCCCCTCTTCCTTGAACGCCCTTGAACATTCCACACTATGCTATTGCCACCTAATTATAAACTGGAACCTTGTGCCCTGCTGTCTGCATGGTGCCCAATGCCCTCTCCTTCACTGTGCTTCCCACACAGTCCCAAGGCACCCGTCTTTTTGTGGGTTTGGAAGAGATGCAGCATTTTTATCTTATTTAATTTTGAAAATCAGTGTGTGATCTGTAAAACAGAAAGTTCCTCTCAAAAGAAAAATATTGGCAGGCTCCCTTACTTGTCCTGGGGAGCCAAAAGGAGAAGTTCAGTGGTGGTGTGTGCTCCTGTTCTCTTCCAGGCAATGCCAAGTTCATTCTGCAAGTGGGAGTAAGCTAGCAAGAGAGTGAGTGACAGATGAGAGAGAACTGAGAGGGGAGAATGAGAAGAACATACAAAGTTTCAGGGGTGGGGGGAGTTGTGGGGATAAATGGAAACATCGGTACTTGAATAACAATTTAAAAAATTTGAAATAAGTAAATAAATAAATTCTTTTCAGCACCTTCTACGTTTTTCAAATTAGTGTTAACAATTCCAGTTTCTAATTTGAAAATTATCAAGGTGAGAGGAAAGGTCAAGAGAAAACTGCATTGCATGCTTATTTCAAGAGCTCTCACAGGCTCAAGAGGTAATTTTTGTTTGGTTTATGTGCCCTTGGATTTATTACTTGTTCAATGCAATCCAAGTCCACACACACATTTTTTAAATGATGACTAGTTTTTTCTCACTATTCAACTTGAATTAAAAACTGTCTTATGTCAGATTTATCTTAGCATCACCTCAGTTTCCAAATAGAATTGTTTCAAATGGAAAAGTTTCTAAATATTCAGGCCATTTCTCTGGCACAAGCTCTGCCCCATGAATCCCACATTGCACTGAAAAACAGACAAAAATAAGAAAACAAAGGTAAGAAAATGAAAGTTATAAATGTTATAAAACATAAAAGAAGATGAAGTGACAATCTGTCTAAAAGAGGTAAGATTTATCTCTATATGAATTATTTTACTTTATGGAAAATTAATGGTTGATATTTAGTATCAGGCTTGAATTTTTAATTTGTTGTGTCTAAAATCTCACTCTCAATTTCTGTTAATGCAAACTTATCCTCTCTTGAACTCCCAGGCCTTGAGCTCTCCATGATCTTCTTTTACTTGTAACCTCAACCCATCTTCTCTACTGAGGCCTCCTTTATGTTAGTTTATTTTTCGATTACAGTTGACATTCAGTATTATTTTGTATTAGTTTCAGGTGCACAGCATAGTGGGTAGACAATCACATAATTTACAAAGTGATCCCCTGATATCAGTTACACTAATGTCATTCTTTATTATTTTAAAAACAAATGAACAAATAAGCACAACCTACGTTGATCTTGAGTTATCTTCTGCTTTTCCTCTTCAAACATTAAGCTGTGTTCACTCCACCTTATTTTTTTACCTCTATTTGCTTCTTAATTCACTGAAATATCACTGCTCAAATAATGGCCCTCAAAGTCATCCAACAGCTCCTTACTCCCCTGTTGCCAAACCCTTAGAACATCGTCCACCAGGGAACTTTTGATTCTATTTCTTGCAGCATTGGACCTTCTGGATCACTCCTGTCTTTCTGGGCTTGTGTGATCCCACGCCTTCCTTCCCCCACTCCCATCCTGTCTCTACTCCTCCCTCTCAGTCACCCTTTTCAGGTCTATGTTCTCCTGCATGGATCTTAAATACTAATACTAATACTAATACTATTCACTGGCTTCATTCCCAGGCACCCATCTCTCTTCACGCCACATGATATTCTAAATGGACTCCTCATTTCCCATGGCTTCAGGCACTCCATAAATGTTGATGTCTCCCCAACCTACATCTGTGGATCTGGATTTTTTGAGTCAGAGGACCTGAAGTTGATTCCTGGTTGTACCATTTATTAGCTGTCTAGCGTGAGCATGTCATAAATTCTTAGTGCCCCCATGCTCTCACCTTAAGAACAGATAACAATAAACCTCACTTGTAAGGTGGATGTTAGACCTACCAGAATCTGTATCCCCAGCCCTCTGTCAGTCACCCTATCTGTAAAATGAGGAGGTCTGTCATCTCCTTATCATCTGGCGGGACCTTCTTCGACTTTAAATTCAATAACTCGACAAAAGTAGAATGAAAATGGAAGGACTTGAGACAATGCCCTTCTTGTTTCATCCAAGGGATCATTTGCTGATGTTCACTCAAAAACAGACACCAGCCACATCCAGTGTCTGAGATAAGCCTTACCTAAATCCATCACTGAGCAGGAAGGGATTTCCCTTCTTACAGATTGCAAAGGAGTAGACAGATCCATAAATTATGCTCACATCATGGCGATACTTGGTAGTGTAAAACCCTTGTGAATGCCAGCCCCCCTCAGGTGCTTCCAGAACAGAAAGGGCCAGCAGCTCCTCTAAGAGAGCAGGGCTGAAACAAAGTGGGTGCTTTAGTATGAGACGATGTGGGGAAAAGGCAAAGGTAAGACATACAAACCATACCCCCCCTTGGGTCCACTAGTCATATTTAGGTAAAAATATTCTGATCGCAAAAGCCTCTCAAAGAACACTGCACGGCAGAGTTTCACTCTGCCTAGTTTAAAAGGTATTTGGTCATTCACTCATTCATTCAGAAGCCTCCAGAAATTATTTGTTAAGTGAATGTTATATTCCAGGCACCATGCTAAGCCCTTGGGATAGAGTAATAAACAAGACAGACAAGATCCCATTCTCCAAAGGCTTCATTCTGGTGGGGGGAGAGATAAAATGTACAAGTAAGACCTGGATGCTAAGAAGGAGCCCGTCGTGCCCACAGCCAGGAGAGGCACAACCAGATGGAGAAGCAAAGCTGGAGGCAGGAAGGAACAGGAAGGAGGCAGTGCACCTTGAACAGCCCGAGGGACAGGGAAGGCGGAGCAGGGAAAGATGAAACAAGCAGCCGGGGGCCACGTCATAGATGTCCTTCGGTCTCCACTGAGCACCTGTTACTATGCAAGGCACTTTTCAAGGAGCAGAGAATTTTGTGGTGTTGCTATCATTTCCCACAGTGTTTCCAAACTGTGGGTGAAGAAATTAATTTAGTGGATTGGCTCAACATTGTTTAATGACATAATAAAAGAAACTAGAATACAAAATATCAGTGTGCATTGCACATAGGGAAGCTGAATAACTATTATATGTGCACCCTTCATTTCACTTCTGTGTATATGCATGTGTGCGTATGTTCAGGGCTTCTCAACCCAGGCACTATGGACATTCTGAGCCAGATGATTTTTTGTTGTAAGGGACTGTCCTGTGCATTATAAGATGTTTAACAGCATCCCTGGCTTCTCATACTACACCTTCCCCCAACACACAACTAGTTGGGACAACCACAAATGTCCCCAGACATTGCCAAATATCTCCTGGTGGGCAAAATCTCCCCCAAATGGGGAACCTCAGTGCCGTTTGCTTTTAAAACGTTTCTGACCACGGATCACGGTTTCTAAATTCTTAAAGCAAAGTACAGAATGAGTTCTTACATTTTCTCATGCCCATTCTGTACCATTTTCCTCCCTCTGTACCCCTCTATTTTCTCACCTCTAAAAGTAAGAAGGCTTCCTCCACCTCCCACCCTTCCATTTCATACAGTCTCCTCCTCCCCGCCCCCCATTCCATGTTCTCTATCTCCTATCCCTTCTCACTTATCTCCTTTTCCCTGTCTTCAAATCAAGACTAAACCAATTTTCTAAATAAAATTTTGGAAATCTTTGGTCATTTTCTTTGCAGACCAGACCCTGTGGGAGAGGCAGCAGGTGCTGAACAGGTGTGTGCTTCTGCATTCAGGACAACTGTGTGCCTTTTATTTTTATCCTGGTCTTTCTTTGTGTCTTACATATGTATATTCAGAAACTAAAAGTGGTGGAAAGACACATCTTCCAGCAACGTGTTTGGACAGGAAGGAGTGGGCGTAGTAATCCAGAAGACATCTTAAAATCTGTGTTAGACAAAGGCACCAGCAGCGGTGGGAAGCAGGAAATGACTGAACAGGTCTTTGCCATCTCTAATTTCTTCGCTTCCCTTGCTCTATGATGCCTCTCTGCTCCCTGCTGTGTGCATCTGCTGTCTGTCTCATACCCCCTCCTCTCCCTGCTGAGGTGCTTTCTGTTCACCGACCAGCCCCCCTTGCTCCCCCAGGAGGCAGCCAATGTCCCCCCTGCTGTGTGCTTCTACCAAGTCACTCCCCCCTGTTGTTCAGGTGTCCACCATCACTCTCTCCTTCTATGAGCCTTCGTCTTGCTCGGTTCCTTTTCTATAATATAAGCTAAACTGTTTTCCTTTTTCACAGGCTCAGTGGTCTCTCTCCCTTTCCAGTTCTCTGTCATTCCTGCCCCACAGCCTCCAGTCAGGATTTTCTCCCTCTTTCTTCTCCTTTTTCTCTTTACTCCCCTTAAGCATGCTCTAGCATAGACAAATATTTCCTCACCCTGTGGTCTCACCCATGTTTATATTCTATAAACATGCTAGTGGAAAATAGACCAAATGAATAGTTATTTTTCATCCAAGAGCTGCTGGAGAATGTGACTGTGTTCAGACTTGCTCGTTCTCCAGGTGCTGGCTGGTTCAACTTGAGCAGAGCATGGATTTCTAGACAGGATGCAGGTCACACCTTCCCAGGCCTGGGTAATCAGGGTGGCCATCAGTAACTTTTAAAAGAAAATATCACTAGCGATACAGAGGGCATAGGCACCTAAGTCTCCAGTTAAACTCTTGAACATTTCTATGTGCTGATTTTTCTTTCCCTTTCTCCCGCAGCTCCAACAAAAGTACCATTAGGCAGACTTCATTGTGTTTCACTTGCTCATTTGCCTGTCGGAGAACGGGAAGTCTTTCAAATGAGCCATCCATGTAGCTATTGCGTTTCTACATTTGTCCACCAGGACCCACCAGACAACAATAAAACCACAGTGTATTTGTGTAGATTTTTTGAACATTTGCACCCACAATTCCCTCGGCAGCTAATAACAAGCTCAGGAGGAAGGAAGAGAAGGAAGAATGAAAAAACCAAAACCAGTTTTAAATGTCTAACTACTATAAGTAGGCACCTTCCAGGGCTTTTATATACATAGTCTCATTGAACTCTTTAGGGAAGCCATAGAGAGTTGCTATGATGACACACACTAATAAACATAAGGCAATTGAGGTTTATTTAGCTGATGCATAGTAGAGTCAGGTTCGTTCACTCATCCAGGCATTAGCTATTTATTCTGAGGCTTGACTGTGAGCCAGGCACTGTTCTAGACCCTGAATTCCATTCGATCTCTTTGCTAAGGGCACAAAAACTTGCATACAAGTACACACACCTGCATTACTAGCAACTGATAAGGGAAAGAAAACTGAGATCCCCCTCATCACTGTCCAAAACCGCAAACCTACCATGGCATGAAGAGAACGAGGAAATCTGTTGAATTAATCTCAGAGAAAAGAAGCCTTAAAGTAATGGCCCAGCCTCAGTATACGAATGCAAAACTGATCGCCTGCCCTGCTCAGCTGGGTCGCCCAGCTGTCTCATGTACACACACCTGGGAGGCCATTCTGGACATCAGGTGCCCCCTGAATGGCTGCACATGAGCTGTACTAATCTTTCCTCTTAGGACACACGTAGCCCTTATCTGTGATTTCCACTTTGCAGTGTGTATGCCTTTCTCTTCTTGCTGGGAATAAAAGGCAGAGGCTGGAGGGTGACTGAGTGAGTTGTCTTTCGGTCATGGAGAATGAAATGTCCCCCATGCTGGGAAGAGAGAGGTGAGCGGAGCATTCCACATTAACGACTTTGGAAATGCAGAGGCTGTGCTCCTATATGTCCTCCCACTGGGTCCCCACAAGCAGAAGCACTGCCAAAGGGAGTCAACAGCATTTGGATCCTATAAAGAAGCTACTTATAACTGTTAATGTGGAGCAAGATAATGAAGGGAGGCCAGGAAGCGCTCGGCAAAGTGATAATAGGGAAATTATGACATCTGTGGCCCCATTTGGTCTCGAGTCAATAAAGCGCACAGCCCAAATAACTCTCCCACTTCCCCAGAACTGTTGGAAACAGGGCTTGTCCCACAAATAGCAAAGGTTTGGAAAGTAACATGTGAGGACCCATGCTCCAGCCCATACTCAAGTCTACCTGCCATCATCTCCCTCACCCTGCACAGCATAAGCTCCAGCACAATTCTAGACCATTATTTCATAGCCTTCATGCTTCCTATTTTCACCTGTTTCTGGGGCCCTTTACAGCCATATCCGTACACAGTGCAGTATCTTTTTTTCCTCTAAGACCTAACTTGACAGAATAGGGTTGGTCTCTGTAAAATCACATTGCAAACAATCACCTGAGCTTCACAAGAGTCTGAAGTTTCTACCTCCCTTTTCAGACCCAGCCCAAGAACGGTGGTTTTTCTCTCCTGTGGGAGTGGAGGAGCTTCTTAGCTCAGGATGAACCAGTTAAACACAGGTAACACAGACACCATCTTCGGAGGGGATGGGGGGTACCTCCCACACTGCAAGCAATCTTATTTCTTCAGTCTCAGAGAACTGACAAAGAGCCTTTGAAAAAATAAACAGCAAAACTCAAAGGCAAAGACTTGAGATGTTAGGTGCAGGGTGATGGTTCATAAACCACCCATTTTAGCATAAACATGTGTAACCAACTCTTTGTTAATAAAGATGAAAACAAGAGTAACACAGAGGGAGTAGTCACCTTACATCATGACATCAGATGCATGCCGGGAACAGGTTTCCCACATTAGCCAGAATCAGGATTGTTGTCTATAATTTCTAATTTCTGTCATATCTGAAAACGTAACTTAACTGCTAACACAATCATAATATTTCTCCTACTATAATCTGAATTGCATTTTAACCAGCCAACAAAGAAGAGACAGTAATCCAACCTGAAGGTAATGTGCCTTTAAAACAAAATTCAAACTTTGACTGGTTTGTCCTACATAATCGACAGGAACTGTCACTTGAAGAGTGACGTGCCTCTGGAACACAAGTACACTCATTCTCAGATTCAATATAAAATGTAATTCCCCACAAAAACACTGCCCAGAAAGCTAATAAGGGGACATGTGGGACATTATTTTATTGTGCACACACACCACCTTTATTTACAAGCTATTCTGTCATAGGAGCTGAGATATTTTGTACATAACTAAACCAAACAAATAATGTATGGAGAAAGGATTTATTAAGCTGAACACATAGAAATGATTACAATCCTATACCAGGAAAAGGGACACAAATATATACACAACCCACACCCGTCTGATGAGGACTTGATAAGCAAGAGAACCTGACAGAAAGCACAAGGAAAAGAGGAGACAGAAGATAAGGGGTGAAATGACGGAATTGTCTGAACAACAACAGCTGTTTTATCTAAAGTCTTACCAGGAATGGTTTCATAACTGATGTGAATTTTCCTGGTGCCCTGTTGCCCTGGAAAAGTATGCTGGTGTTTATTGAGAGAAGCTTCCGATAATAATAACCCTGCCCATCCACGTGCCTTTCCATTCCAGCTGTTGTTATTTATAAATTGGTAATATCTATGGTCCCTGAATGCTCGCTCTCAGAGGTGGATAGGGAGATGGACAGTGACGGCCAGATCTCGAAGACAAGTTCTGCATTAGAATAAGCATCCAGGGTTCAGTAACTAGAGACAGTCTCAGATTAGAAAACAGAGTGGGAAAGGTGGGTTGTAATAGGAGTTGTGGAAAAAGAAGGGCGACCATGAAATAGCTATAAGGTGACAATTTCCTAAGAAGAAGCAAGAATGACAAACTGTCAGTCTAACTAGATTCTAGCCAGGTCTGTGGACAGTTTGGGGAGAAAATGCAAGGTCAGACCATAGGTACATATTGATAGCCTAAGAACTAAATTCAGGCTGCAGATTTATTGTGTTTGGCCTACACAGTTTATTTAGCTTGAAATCCTGCAGTTTGGCAATTTAGGCTATGCTCAGCTTGGTGGTTCTTATCATCTTGACTGGGCTTCCTTCTGTAACAGCAGTCATCTCCAGGTTGGGTAGGAGGCTCTGGTGATCTCGGCTGGGCACGGTCACATCGCTAGAGTAGGGCTCCTGGGCTGTCCCAAATCTGGCCCGTGTGGTCTTTCACCCTCCAGTGGCCAGCCTGGGCTTGCTCTTGCGTCAGCTTGGCAGAGTTCCAAGAAAATAAGAGGAAGCACACAAGAACTGGCCCCTCGTCACTTCCTTCTATTTCCAAAGGAATTCACAAGGCCAACCTGGGTTTAAAGGGTAGAGAAACAGACTTTAACTCTTGCTAGGAGTAGGGGTAAAGGCCCATTGTATAGGGGAGTAGATATTGGGAGGCACAGGCCATTTCAGCCATTTTTACATGCAGTCTCCCACATCTGGTAACTAAGCCTGCATTTCTGAGTGACCATATTCACCTGGATCCAAGTTATGGCTGCACCTTCTCAGTAACTAGGCCCACCAAGGCTCCTGGCACTCCTTATTATCTTCCTCCTATTGCAACCAGGCAACATGACACATTTTCATGTCCTGCTTGTCCCCTATTATGGCCTCAGTTTATTAAAGCAATAGAAGGTAAGAAAGTGAGCTAATAAATCCTTCCCAGTATATTAGGGGATCTACCGTTTCAATGCATCCCTTGTTCTTTTCCTCTCGTAACAGAAAATGTCTCCTTTCATAATCACCTCTTTTGATCCCACTTATTTTAATACTGCTAATAAATTTTGAAGTTTCCCAAAAATACTATTTCTAGGGAACAAAATTGTCCATGAAGATTCCTTGAAAGTGTCATAACCTAGGTATGCCACGTAAGGACCTCAAAGCCAAAAAGGCATGGCTAATTACTCCTACAATAGCACATTATCAGTCTACAGATAAGGAGCTGGAAGGCTATGTATCTCAACAGACTTCTCAAAGCCCCTGGACTAGAAAAAGAAATTATTCAGGCCATAAAGTTCCTAACCATCCTCCTCTTCTTCCACTGCCAACTGTTTCATCAGACTTCGGGCATGGGAGATTATTCCTGCTGTGTCTGCGATCTGGCCCTGGGCTTCCTTCCTCACTTCAATTTCTTTCTCCTCTGCTCCGCTCACCTCCAAAGGAGGCAGTCTCACTCGCCTTTCAGATTTCTCTCCAAGGCCACCCGAACCTCCCTGGATTTCTCCCTCTCTATGCCATGTGCTGTGTACCTTGACAAGACACCTGCCAGTGTGCCTACATCTGTAGTTTAGGTACCATCTCCTCCTCTCTTCACTCACCACCCAGTAAATTGCCATTGTCATCGCACCCTTCTAATATGTACAATAACATTTTTCATATTGTAGACTCTGAATGACTTGTCAGAAATAAATGAATACACGATTTTTATATTGGTTAAACAACGAGGAATATATCTAGCCTTACATTCATTCCCATGGTACGTTTCTCTGTTTCAAAAGGCTGACATAGACATCAGCTCATTTTATTCACCCAGCAACCATGAAGCTTCAGTGAGAGGATTATGATCTCATTTTTTGGAGTAAGAAATTAAGGACTATAGTAGTTCAATGATTTGTCTCCGATTACCCAGGTAATGATTAGACTGAAATAAAAATCTAGATCTCCTAAGTTTTAGTTCAATGTTCCTTATTTTTCATGGACTCAGCGATATCACTTTAGTTTTCAAAATAAATATAAACCATATGGCATTTGGAGAGAATGAGGTCTCCAGAAGTCAAAGGTTGTCAGGTGCCCACAGCGCCTCAAACACGGGAGCTTCCTCTGGCTAGCCGCTCCGGGTGTCCACGTGAGCTAGCAAGGAGCACAGTCGAGGTCCTCTCCTCATGGAGATTTCCACTAATGTTAACTGGAATGAACTGAAAATGGAAAGTTGCCATTTCCCAACCTAGTTTCCTTCTTACCTCCATTAACCTAATGATTTTTCCAAACTAAGACAGCTAACAACAGCCAAAGCCTACATACAGCACCTTGTCACATTTTCACATGAATGGAGTCTCAGAATAACCCTGAGGAGTGGGTTATTGTTACTGCCACACTACAGGTGAAGTCAGGCTCAGGCATTAAGTGACTGGATCCAAGGTCATATGGTTAGAGAAGAACAGAGGTAGTTAGGACTTGAACCCAAGCGTCCCTGCAAATCCTATGTCACTCACCCATCAGCTCTGGAACACTTTTGAATATCCTTCCCCATGAAGCTCTCAGGGCAATTCGAGGACATTTTGCAGGGAATGAGCTCACTCTTCTCTGCTCTTCCTTCTCCCACTCTCTCTGTTACAGTCAGTGGTGGCTTGACTTGACGCCAACAACTCTCCTCCTTTGGCCAAGCAGAGAGTTGAGTGAGGCCATCAGGAACACTCCACTGGGAGCCAGATATGAGGATTTAAACTGTCACCTGAGATATCCCAGCTGTGTGCATCATTGTAAATGACTCCACTTTTCTTTATCTGTAACGTGTAGGGTTTTGTTTTTTACCTATAAAGTATAAATACTGCCTGGGGTAGCTGTGGGAATTAAATGAGATGATTTTCATAAATGGCCTGGCACAGTGTCTGGCAATAGGGAGTCTGCAATAGCACGGATAGTGATGACTATGATTAGGACAATATTGCTGGTGCATTCATAAGAACTGCTAACATATGAGCTTTAACACTAAACAATCTAGAAGAAAAGCATTTCTGTAAAAAACAGTATAAATCAACCCTCCCATTTGCTTGAGAATCAGTGATCACAAAATGACTGTGTGAATGACACAATGATCATTTAAGGTAGATTGGGGGATCCAGGGTGTGTGAATGTGTCTCAGTGATTCATTTACTAGATATGTATGTTGGGAACTGGTGATGCAAACATGAGTAAGACATTTACTTGCCTTCAAAAAGCACACAACGTCAAATAGAAACTATTTGGAACAGGATAGTAGATAATATTTATTAAACATATACACTGTTCCAAGAACTTGACACCTATGAAGCCATTTAACACATAGCAATGCTCTGGATTAGGTCTGTTATTATCCCCATTCCCACAGAGGAGAAAACTGAGAAAGACTGCAACCGACTTGCAGTCACACAGCGAACAAGTGGCAAAACTGAGACCTGAACCCAGTGTGTCTGACTGCGAAGCTACAACAACACCTATTAAAGTAATTAAACGAGGAGACTATTAGATTGATGTGGTTCTAACGCCTTGGCAGCCTGTATAAGCAAATCAAAGTCTAAGCCTATAAATACCTGAGTGTTAAAAAATCAAAACATTAAGGACAACCAAGCACAAAGAGCCAACTAGGCTTTAAGCTATAGCCAATCAATAATTTTCTTACCTTGCTTCCACCTTTTCTATATAACAGTTTCTCTCTGAGCTCCTGTCAGTGAAGTGCTCCTGACTCCTCCTGCTTTCTTAGGGTCAATTTTTGCTCAAACAAAGCCTTAAAAATTTTAATGTGCCTCAGTTTATGTTTTAACATGCTCTTAAGTACTCTCCACATTATCTTTTGGTATGTACTCAATAAACACACATGGAAATTAATTAATATTTGAGAGAGCTGGGTGCTTAAACAGATGTGTCCTCAGGTATGAGGACATTGAAAAGTCAGTAGAAGCCCTGGTCAGGTAGCTCAGTTGGCTAGAGCATCTTCTCAGTTTGCCGAGGTTGTGGGTTTGATCTCAGGTCAGGACACATACCAGAATCAATGAATGAATGCAGACGTAAGTGGAAGAGCAAATTGATATCCCCTTCCTCACTGTTTCCTCCCCCTTCCTCTCTCTCTCTCTAAAAACAACCAATCTTGGGGGATTGACTGTGGGAGTTGGGGGGATGGGGTTGGGATGAGCCATGGGGAAAAAGGTGGGACCACTGTAACTGAACAACAATAAATTTTTTTAAATAAAATAAATAAAAGTTTAAAAATCAATCAATTTTTAAAGCCAGTAGAAATGGTCTCCCTTTCTCAGTCTGGGGAGAGAGAAGGGACACTCCGGCACACAGCAGGTTTTCCAGGTAATCAAGGAGGAAAAGTGTATTTCAGAGAAATGTGATAGCACGTGCAAAGATTCGAAGTTCCCACAGCAAAACACATCCAGGATTCCAGTTTGAGGGGCCTGCAACATTTCCCTCCACTTAAAATGGGTCAGAGATCCTGCTCCCAAAATGGACTCAGGAATTCCCCCATCAAAAGAGGGCCAGGATATTTCCATCTGTCTCATTCACTCTAACTATGAGGACCTCTCCGAGCCTACTGCCCCACACAGTGCCCCATACTCAACACATATGTGTATATGCTGAATGAATGAAGAAGGCTCCTTCCCAGATGGACAGGAGCCAGGAACAGAGTGCGAGCAGGACCTCTGAGGTTCCAATGTGCACCAAAGGCACGTACTTGACACAGGAGATGGGGAAGGGGTGATGGCAAAGGGATGGAGGCTCTAGAAGCCAGGACCCCCTTTATCTTAAGTGTTGGTAGAACACGTCCTTTCCCCCAGCAGTGTATGCTCATTGTTCTGGTATCCATCCTGACTGCATGGAAAACCACCTTACTTTACTTTCTTCCTGCTGCTCCACTTGTTTCTAACGACTTTTTAAAAATTCTTTTGCACTAAAGGGCAAGGAAAGTGAAAAAAGAAAGAAAGGGAAACTCTAGGACTCCAAAGCATACTCCAGGGCCACACTCCTAGGTTGAGCTTTCACCTTTGAATGAGGAAGAGAGAGAACCACTGGACTGCTGATTCTAAACATGGGAGCTTTCTAAGGACCGTCAGAAGATACATGTACATCTCAAAGAAAAACCAGATTCGGGATCCCTGAAAATTTTCAGGGAGATGTGACTTAAGAACTTAAGGATAGAAGTTCCTTGATTGTTGGGAGAAAGAGTTCAATCAGGAGAAAGGAGGGAAGATGAACCCTTGGTCAAGGAAATTTTGGGAAACATTGAAAACGGCCCACCGGCCTTTGCAACTACGTTTGTAGAACCCAAATTAAAGAAACCAACGTGGAAGTCACCATTCTAACGCAAATGCCTCAGATGACGCCAGAGGAAGCCAATGGCACCATTCAAAATTCCAGCTCCCTCCTCCCATCAGTGCTTTCCACGACCCCTGGGACCTCAGTGAGTAGGGACCCAGAACAGACAACCAGGGCTGTGCTGTACACTGGGGAAGGGGTGATGGGATGAGTAACCCAATCACTTACCGTCAGGGATTATGCTTCTGCTCCAAACAGAAATGAAGTTCAGTTATAGAGAAGTAAGCATTCGAGTCTCCCGCACACTGAAATTTTGACCGAAGATTCGTTTCTTTTTATCGTACGTCTCCTCCCTGTTGCAACCACCTGCCTCTGTCTGACCACAAAATGTACTCTCCTTCCACCCCAACATCCTGCCTGTCACCAGGCATAGTCACTGCTGAAATGTTTGGAGTCATGGCAACCTCTCCATTTTCTCTGGCAGCCTGCCTTGCCCCTGAACCCCTGGAATCCATGGCCCAGGAGATATTGATTGAAAATGCAGGTTTCTGGGCCCTAAGGCTCAGTCTCATCAAGTCTAGTTCACAGGCATCCTCCAGCTTCCTTTTGGGTGGTGGTTTTACTCTTCTAGCAAGAATTTTTCTTCCTCAAGGGCCAGAACCATGAGTTAACATTTTAGACCCAGAAAAGAGAAAAAGAATAAGTACATTATGGAACAACCACTCTGATAGAGGGGTTCCCACATGTGTTCTTATCCAATTCTGACAAAAACCCTTCAGGGTGTAGTGTGTCAAATCATAATGTTTGACACATAAAAACGTAATTCTTACACACATGCACAGTGAGCATGTGCCAAGTTTTACTTGGAAACTACATGGATGGGAAACAAACTCAGTTCAAACAGTTGATGAAAAACAAGAATTATGATCAGTGGGGTGGAGGGGCGAGAGAATAAGGAAAGAAAAAAGAAGAAATGCTGAGAAGGTTTTGCTAAGTTTGTGGCAAAACTAGCCAATGTCCTACAAGGCAATACAACTAAACTTTGGGGGCTATCATCTCTGTTGGACAGAAAGGTGTATTATCACTTTTATCAATTTTTTATGAACTGGAAAATATCTGGACCCTAATCAATTGTACAAATTAACATTCCCCTCTATAGTCTGGTTATCTTTAGATGGACTTTCTAAAAAATGTTTAGCATAGTAAGAGCATTTTATCTTCTTTCTGCCTGATCTCCAGTTTTGCAAGTTTTCTTTACAGTAGGCATAATTTATCCCCATTTTACAGATGTGGAAACTGAGGTTCAGAGTAGTGAAGTCCCTTACCTGTGACCACAAATAGTGGAAGAACCAAGTATTTGTGCTAAGGTTTGTCAAATTCCAAAGCCCAACTTTCTTCTATGATACTATATAGTCAGACACATAAATAGTATTCAATAAATAATTTTCAATTGATAAGATTAGTATCCAAAGGCTTAGTATATAAAATACTTGCCAAGTAACCTGTCCCAAAGTGCTTAAATTTCTCATTGGCAATGCTTACCCACACAGACAAAGGGAATTTGAATGATGGCCCTGCAGTTCCAGGTCAGGTACTACATTTCAGAGGCAAGCAACCACCCTAAGCGCCTCGCTGCTGTAAGCAGGGATGTCTTTGACGGTGCCGATGTGCCGCCTTAACTGTGCACCACTTGCCTTTAGATAATCATTCAACAAATACATTTGATCACCTACTGGATACTTGGAACCCGAGTCCCACCAATTCTACAATTTATGTTAAGGTGTTTTATGGCATGTAGAACAGTTTGATTTGATTTGATTTTGATAATTGGAATTTTTTATTTCACATTATCAAAAACAACCCAGTGTTAAGTAATGGCATTACATGTTTAAAGGTGAGGATCTTCTTGGTAGTTAGAAGATCTTGCCAACTTTCGTTTTTACTTCTGGTAACTCCCTATGGTGCTGAGGAGTGCCACCACAGGTAACATTTCGTAATTGGCAATGGCAGAGAAACACTGCAATTTTTCTTTTTCAAGGCAAATCTGATGCATTTGCATCTGAGAAGAGCCAAATATTTTTTTGTAGTGAGGTACCACTTTTCCTCTTTATATAACCTCAGTAAATACACAGCTTTCTTTTTATGAACACTAATTCCCATATGGATTTGTATAGTCGTAGTACTGCTGCTGGACAGCAGAGGTCGCTATTAACAGGTACGCTCTAGAACCAAATTGGAATGCCAAAAGAGCTGGAAGAGGAAGCAGTTTTTCCTACTTCCTCTTGCCGACTCTGGTCCTTGTACAAAATGATCAATTACTTTATGCATCCTTTGAGACCCTCCTCACTTTCTACCACACACATACTGGACAAAAAGTTATCAGAAAGACACTGTTTACTGGTATTCCACTGGTTTTTACAGACAGGAAATTGGTGAGATAAAGACAAGGCGCCGGTAGCCTACTCAATGATACATAAGTAACGAACAGGTTGTTCTTTTTAAAAAACTGAAATAAAAAAATTCTCGTCTTTCCCTAGTGATAATCAGCCATCAAAATCAGAATCGTACTAGAGAACAGGCACCTGGTCGTTGATTTAGAAGTCACCCATTAACCTGACAGTACAACCAAGAGAACTCTGGTATTTGAGGCTCCCCCGTTTTGGTTTGACCAACTGCTAGCAATAAAACATTCAAATTATAAATAAGAATTCAAGTCAAGGGTACTGTATTCAAAGTAGCTCTTAACATCTGGAGAATGAAATGTTAGCACCCAGGCCCTAGGTCAGAGGTGCTCAAGCTTTAAGCTAAATCAAAGTCACCTGAAAGTTCTTGTTAAAACACAGATGGCCACCTGGCTGGATATAGCTCAGTTGGCTGGAGCATCACCCCAACACACCAAGGTTGGGATTTGGTCCTCAGTCAGGACACGTACAAGAATCAATCAATGAAAGCCTACATAAGTGAAACAACAAATTAATGTTTCTCTCTCCTTCTCTCTGTCTATTTAAAATCAATTAATAAAAATTATTGATCCAGTAATTCCATTGCTGGCATTATATCCTAAGAACCCTGTAACACCAATCCAAAAAACCTATACACCCCAATGTTCATAGCAGCATGATTTACAATAACCAAGTCCTGGAAGCAACCTAGATGCCCATTGGTAAATGACTGGATCAAAAAACTGTGGTACGTTTACACAATGGAATACTATGCAGCAGAGAGAAAGAAGGAGCTCCTATCCTTTGCAACAGCATGGATGGAACTGGAGAGCATTACGCTAAGTGAAATAAGCCGGGCAGTGAGGACAAATACTATATGATCTCTATCTTTAACTGGAACCTAATCTACAAAAGAAAAAAGCAAGCAACATATCACCAGAGACATCGAAATTAAGAACAATCTGACAGTAACCAGAGGGGAGGTGGGAGGGGATAATGGGGAAGGGTGTTCAGGAACAACTGTGAAGGACACATGGACAAAACCAAGGGTGGGGGCGTGGAAGCAAGGGAGGGAGGAAGGTTTGGCTGGGGGGAGGGGATGGCGGAGGGTAAAGGCAGACAACTGTAATTGAACAATAAAATAACTTTTTAAAAATAAAAAAACCTTTTTAGTCCCATCCCCAGAGTTTCTGATTCAGTGAGTCTAGAGAAGGGCCCAATAATCAACCGATTTAACTAGTTCTCAGGTGATGCTGCTACTGCTGGTTCAGGGACCACTGCTCCGCCCCAAAGCCTGCGGCACACGACCAGCACAACACCACGGCCAGATGTGGGGAAAAGCTTCATTCTAGGGCTCAGCACTCTGTTTGGCTGGGACTCATTGTAATAACGTTGTTATTCTGTTGGTATTTTAATCATGTCCCTTGTCATCCCATTATTTTTCTCCTGCCCTTATCTCCACGTTATTAAATGTTATACTGGTAATGTCACTGCTTCCTATCAACCTGTCCAGCACCTCAGTGTTTGTGCTGCATTCTTTATCTCGAGTTACACAGCTTTATAACAGAGTTAAATTTTCTGGAACATTACATTTAGAGCAATGGACAAAAATCCTAGAGAGACAAAGAGAGTAAGCAAAGCAGGGATCAAAATGAAAAGAGTTTTGTTGAGAACAGCTAGAAAAGGCCTCACTAACCTGGATTTTCTAAATATGGGACTGTCTTCCCCCTCCTCTAGCCTTTGGTTTTGCTTAATCATTAGCAGGCAGGCCAGACCTTGACTAGGCGTTAAATAGGATGCTGTAATAGAACATACACTTCCATGCTAATAGAGAGAACTATCAGCCGTAAAAATATGGAGCAGAAATATTATGCAAAAGCTATAGCACAATATCATTGACTCATAAATTTGTCTCTCAGTCTCCCGGAAATATACATTAGCGCTTTTATCGTTGCATTCATCGGGTCAGGTGGAGCCAGGTGAATAGCCAGAGCACAACTAAAGGGTCCTTCAGTGCCCTCGTGAAAGAATTCACCTCATTTCTCAGGGCTGTGAATGAATGAAAATAAGAAATTACAAAGAAAATCGCGCTGCAATCCTCACTCTGGGCTAGGTTGCCATGAAGGCTCTAATAATACATAATAAACACGCAGCAAACCATGCCTGTTAAAGGAGATGCTCCTTCCCCCAGCTCACGGTCCACATTCATCATGGCTCGTACAATAAGCCAGCCGCTGGGCCACTCGCCAGTAACGACAGGCACGGGAATTTGCTGGGCATGGAGAGAAAGGAAGAAGTGCCTTTAACCACACAGGCCCAGCAATACTTGCTTTGTATGCAAAACTGGCCTGTTACAGCACCGTCACCCTTGCCTTTTGAAATGAGTGTTTACAAAAGAGCATCTGGAACAACTTCATTTTAAACCCAGGCTACAATGAGCTAGGTTAGGTTTAAATGGCCGAGACCTGAGAATGTTAGGATGTCCAGGGCTATGATGACAGAGAGGCCAGGTGCATTCTAACCATAACGTCAACACAGTACTTTAAAAAGAATATTTTATTAATTCACGCCACCAGCAGACTTCTCCAGGCAGAGAGAATTTGCATTTTAACTAATTCACTTTGTGGTAAATACCAGAAATGGAGGAGTGTGCCCCTGTTAGCAATGAAAAAGCCTGGAGAAATTCCCGTCCGTTGGTTTTTGGGGAGGCGCGGAATCTCAGGTTTGTAACCCTGGGCAGCTTGCTGCAAAGCACAGAGCATATCGCTTCCCCCGAGGATGTGCTACCATTTTTTTTAACATGTGAGTCTGTCGGTCACCTCAGCTCCTCTGGGGAGCTGAATTCAAACAGCTGATCCCCCACCAACCTGAAGGAGGGAAAACTCTTTGTCTTACGTTCTACCCCACTGGTTCGGGTAGGGTTGCGGCGTACTGTCTGTGGCTAATAGTACCCAGCTCACTGGCCTCACCACCTCTGAAATATGAAAGGCAAACATTTGTTCTCTCCCCGGGGCATCTCAGAACCCAACAGGTATAGTGCCATTGTTATGTAACCAAATATAAGCTTTTATTGGATGGCACCTTGAATAAAAATAAACTGCAAATTTGGTTTTTTTCCCCACTAAGTCTAAGAGATATTGGGAGTGTCACCAATTCAAGATCAGCTCTGTTTAGATAGAGCCAGAGAGAAAAATCTAAAAAACTTCTGGATTTAGTCTCAGTCCAAGTCATGTAATACAATTTTTAGAATAATATTTTCCTTCACTCTATTTTTCGTTTGGTTTTGATCATCACGGGAAGGTGTCTACTGTAATTTCACTAACCAGGATTCCCCGGACACTTAACATGGGGCAAGGCCGTGAATACATCAGACTTCTTTGAGTTCTTATCTTTCATGGTTCACAGATCTCGTCTCTTCTTTGATCATCAGGGCTGTTCCCAAATTGAATCTGTTTTTCTCTCCCCTTCTCCCTCCACAGCCCACTGTTTCATTCTGCACTGTGAGAGGTTAATGCAGCCAGGCTCAGAGTGAAAAGGAACCTAGTGAACCAGAGGATGACAAATGAGTAAATAAATTTCAAAGGGAAAAAATGTAAAGAGAGAAAAAAGAACCTCAGGAGTCAGGTGAATCAAAATACAGACCTGGCCATCAAACTTGAGAACCACATACATTTATGAATAATGAAGAAAATAACAGGGAAAAAAAAAACACCCTCCAAAGTGATGGTTTAGCCCCAAAGGGAATCTTTCAAATGGAAAAAGTGATTGGCATAGCATTTTATGAACACAATTTTCAAGTTTACACCTAATTGCAATTAAAATGCTAAGCGAACACTAGGCTAGACTCCCAGTAGGAGTGGTGAGCCCACAGCAACTGAACTCAGCAGTGGGCCCCACCCCTCTCTCCCTGAACCATGGCTGTGGCTTCCTTAAAATGTCTTAATCGAATAACAAATATACGATGTGATATAGAGTGACACCAAGCTAAAAAGCATGAAATTCTTCTTAATTATCCAGCTGCCTCCAAAAAGGGGCACATTTGGCCAAGTGTTTTCTGGATTCCAGATCTCCTGGTGGTGGCAGTCAGTGTGCCAACATGACTGACTTCTCAGGGCTCTAGATGGCATCCGCAAGTGCACGGCCACCCGGGTTCAACTACAGGGAAAACCCACAGAGACTAGGGTCTGTGTGCTGTGCTCTGTCCTGGCTTCCCCAGGGCAGGGTTTCCTTCTGCCTCCCCTCACCCAGGGCTCATCAGCTGCCTCCCAGCTCTCTCTCTGAAAAGCAAGAGAGGCGTCTGCTGCTGCTGAGAAGGGATGGACATTTTTTTAAGAGAAAGGATGGAAGGGAAGGGGAGGGGACGGGAGGGGAGGGGAGGGACCAAACAAGAGAAAGGTGAGAGGAGAGATGCAGAGGTCGAACAATTAGGAAAGAGTGACTCATCAGAGCAGTCCAAAGGTTTCCTGAAACAAACAAACAAACAAAAACGCAACAGCCAGTTGCCATCACGGAGTGAGACCCACGGGCACTACAATCCATCTTTCTGCAAGCAGCTAACCTGGAGCAGGAGCGTCCACCCTGAACAGATCCAGGAACATCAGCCCTGGAAGGAGAACCAATGTCTAAAGGCCTCCATCAATGAGCCGCCGTGTGCTGTCTATGGGAGGGTGCGTCCATGTCCTACTAGTGGTAGGGACTCGGGGTGCAGTACTTACTAAAGAGACAGCTGTAAATGTGAAAACAGAGGGTTGGGTTTTATTTTAAAAAGCTGAACAAGTACAAGGTATTATTATCACAATATTTATAAGATCGTGACTGTCATTTTCCTGAGTTTGATTTATTAAGAAATATGCAATCAATATCTAAAAGCAGCTGTCACTAAAAAAAAAATCTTCCTCCAAAGAAAAGAGTGATCTTTTCAAAATGCAAATGGTATTAAAATGCACCCCTTCTCATCTCCCCTTTATTTGCATTTCCCTGCTTGTCCTTCAGTGGTCTTCCACTGTTGTTAGGAGAGAGAAAACTCTCTACCAGACCCCTGTCTCCTGCAGCCCCACCACATGCCCTCTCTCTGAGCTTTGCCCCACTTTGCCCTGCTGTTCCTCACATTCCCAAGCTCTGTCAGCCACAAGGCCTTCTGCATGCAATTCCTTCAGGCTGGGACACTCTTCCTCCAACTCTCGGACAGATTCCCCTCGTTCTTCCTACAGATCTTAGTTCTATAGCCACCCGACAGAGCTAACCCCATTGGTGCAGGCTCTCATCACCCCATTTGCCTCTCTCCCCACTGCAATGAACACAATACACTTGACATTTAAATGATGTCTGGCTCCCTTGAAGGCACCAAGGCTCATGAGAATTGGCTTTCACTCACCATTTATGTCAAAACCAAGAATAATTTCTGACATATGGTAGACGCTCAATTTAAAAAATCATGGAAGCCCTGGCTGGTGAAGCTCAGTGGATTGAGCACGGGCTGTGAACCAAAGGGTCATGGTTCGATTCCCAGTCAGGGCATATGCCTGGGTTGCGGGTCAGTCCCCAGTGGAGGCCATGTGAGAGGCAACCACACATTGATGTTTCTCTCCCTCTCTTTCCCCTTCCCTTCCCCTCTCTCTAAAAATAAAAAAAGAAATAAAATATTTGTAAGAAATCATGGAATGAATGAATGAATGAATAAATGGAATTGACCCATCATCAGGAATTTAGCTGGCATGGTTCATCTTAAAAAAATAAAGAAAGACCAAGTTTGGGGATTGTAGTTCCCCACTAAATATTGATTCATTGGTTAATTTATTTGACATGTATTGTGCTTCCTGCTAAGTAGACTAGTGATAAAAATACACAACGCACAATTCCTGCCTTCAGAGCATTTATACTCTAGGTTCTGTAAAGTGCCAACTAGTAAGTATTTTCACTTTGGCAGGTCAGAGCATCTCAGCTGCAACTTTTCGCCTCCCCTGTAGCACAAGCAGAGCCGTGATGGCACGTACATAAATGAACGTGGCAGCGCTCCAATAAAAATCCATAAAAACAAGTAGTTGGTTGATTTCGGTTTGGTTGTTGCTGGTTGGCTCTAACTCACCATCCCCTGCTCCAGAAGTCACAGGATGTGAGTGGAGGTGTATTTATAAAACTTCACATCACATTAGATATTTTGATTCTGCAGCATACGTAGGGTCCCTGCCATGCGCCCTCCACTGGGCTGGGGTTTGGAGAATACAAGATGAAGAAGGCTGGACCTGCCCCCAAGAAAGCTCCCACCACATGAGCAACGAGACCCACATTCCTATTCGTTCTTAAGAGACAGCTTAAAACGGATACAAGATGAAAGTCTGTACGTAACACAGTAAAAACAAAGCATTCTGGCAGCTCAGGGGATGCGGGCATTTGGTTTTCTGAAAGATCCATCACTGGTAAGTGGCACAGAGAAAGCTGTGCTTGACAAGGAGAATCTGAACACCTTGACTTGGACGGATGCCAGGGAAAGAGGCAGGGGGCAGGGGACCATGCACAAGCCTGCACACAGAGCTGCGTAGAAGGATCTGAGTTCATGTGGCAGCTGTTAAAATAGGGTGAAAAAGACAGAGTCTAGGGATAATGCAGAGGTCCCATCTGTGAGACTGATCTGCTAATTGGTTTATACTGTAGAGATACGACCGGGCTGTCCTTTAACTCAGAGATAACGCCTTGAACTTGCAGTTAGAACATGAGCTCAGTGTTGTTTATCTACCAGTGGTGATGACAGAGGCCCTGAGTCATCAAAACTCCATCTACCAGGTTGCCCCACATTCTCCATGCATTTATAAATAAAAGACCAAGGTTAAGAACAGTGCAAACAGGTGAGAAACACAGACTGCCTGTGTTTATGCATAAGCTAACCAGCCTAGCACAGAAGCATCATTGATGGATGATGCCTCTTTTATGTAAAGTTCCATCTTACCTTTGATTCTAAGTCTAAGAAGGACCACCTCTTCTTGGTCACTGCCTTTAAAAAGCAGGCCTTCTCTTGCCAGACCCAGTTCTGAGCTTGCTAATCAGAGCCTGATTTGCATCTTGTTTTCCCAGAGTCTGGAGAGCTGCTCTGGGAACTAGGGTTATTGACTTGAGGCAGAACTCCTTGGTACTGAAAATGAATACTGCTTCAAGCAATGAAGGCAACTGCTCCAGCATTCATTTCCTCTAACAACCTCTGCTGGACGTACTAATGAGCAGTGGAAACATGGGTGGGAAGGAAGGCAGGCAGCTCCTAGGCAAGGTTGAGAGCCAAGGGGGACTGGCAGAAAGCATCACTAAGTAATCGCCCGCTGACTCCCCCAGACTCTTAGACCATCTTTCACACCTCAGTTGTTTTATTGGGCTGGCCAAAAAGGGTTCTTTTTTTTTTCTGTAAAAAGGCTCTTGTAGTGCTTACTTATCTTTAACTTCATTCGAAACAATCCTGTTAGATTGTAGTCTGGTAACTGCCATATCCGCCTGCATTAAAACAGACTTCTCAAACTTGGTGACTTTTTGTGTACCCGTCTTAATTATTGAAGATGGAAGAAAATACACAACATTTTTGGCATATTACGCTTTATTTCGAGAGAGGTAAAAATGCAACTGGAACACATACAAAAATGATTTTTTGAGTGTGTGAAGAGAGTGCTGTGGCCGACAGAACATGTCAAAAGTGGTTTGCAAAGTTTCATACTGGAAATTTCTTGCTGGGCAATGCCCCACAGTGGGGTAGACCAGTTGAAGTTGATAGCAATCAAATGGAGACATTAACTGAGAACAATCAATGTTCTACCATGCAGGAGATAGCTGACATACTCAAAATATCCTAATCAATAGTTATTGGTGAAAATGAAAAATGTGTCTTTTGTTTTATGGGTTAAATCCATATATGGACTTTTGCACCAGCCCCATACAAAGCTTCATCTTTGGCTTCATCAGGGTTCCCTCCATCATCCTGCTCCCTGGTGAGCTGTTCTTCACAGCCTAGGAGTCACCGAGAAAGGGGCTGGGCCTGAGGGCTCTGTGCTCTGACTCCAGCTCCACCGACTAAATCACAACAGGCTATTGTTTCTCTTGAAATTTTCACCTTATGCTCAGAGTCTCACAGAATGGGTGGCACCATTCATCAGCTTTACACATTTTATTGTCATGGTCTCTTACTAAAGTAGATGAACCGCACATTAAACTAGAGGAGCATTCTTTTCTGTGGTTGTGAACACAGTGACAGATGTGGAGACCAAACCCCCAGAACCGCCCTCCCACCTCAGCTGATATTCTGAGGGTGGGCACGTCAGCCAACCTCTCCAAGCACATGCATCTCAGCTCTCTAAGATGGGAATGGTGGAAGGGAGAGGGCTGTGAGAAGGATAAAAGACTTGTTTAGCTCTTAAGACAGAAGACCGAGTTGTGTGGAAAAGAGTAAGTATGGGATTTGGAGTAGGATTCAAATTCATGCTCTACCCGCCCAGGTGAAACACATGACCTGCTGGCAACCTCGTTTCTTCTTCTAAATCATGATGGAGAGACAACTCAAGAGACTGTTGTGAGGACACAGTGATGTAATGTGTGGGGAAGGTGTTTTAAACTGGAAAGGGCTAGACAGATGTGAGCTGCTGTTGCTCCCATGAAAGTATTTGATAAATCACTAGGCAGGTTCAATTCTATCTGGGTGTTGAGGAAAGTACAGAAAGGACATAAAAAGGAGACAGACAACAGCACCAGACGCTGGGGAGATTATGAAGATTATATTTCTCTACGCCAGTAAATTAATTCTTAATGGAAAGCTCCTGAGGAGGGAAATTGGCTAGAGCGGAGAGCCTGACCATGGTGCTTTCCAGAGAGAAACTCATTTTCCCCAGATCAAGCCTGAACTTTGCCAGGCATGGTTCATTGGTTATTTGAGCCTCCAAGAGACTCCAGTCCGTCTGTAAGGTTGTAATTTATCTAAAAAAAAAAGACAAAAATAACCCGTTTTCTGTCAGCAACGTACACACTCTAAAACTCCGTGAATTGTACCTGCTCTTGTATGACACTCTGCAGATACTTGAACTAAAACAGATGATGAGGAAGAATGTAATTGTTAGAGTTAGGTCCACCTTAATTACAACCTACTCGCAGCATGCACAAGCAAGGAGACACCACTCAACCCCTCTGAGCCCTTTCCCCCTCAACTATACGATGAAGATGATGGTTCATTCCTCATAGGTCTGCAGTGAAGACCATCAGGTCAGCCAAGCCCTCAGGAGAGTGCTAATTAGAGTCTCAGTGAAAAAGATTGCCCAAATGCTGGATGAAATTATGAATGGGGATCAAAAGAAAGTCTCTATGCAATTATAGGTAATAGTTTATTATCAATGGTTCATGCATTTCTAGTGGTTCATGGGTTAATAACTTATAAATAATTATCATTTATAATAATCTTATATAATTCCATAATTTACAACTTTATAATTTGTAATAACATAAATAAATGTTTATTTGCAAAAGACACAGATATTAATCAAATCTGTTGCCCATGTTTTATTTCTTTTCCTTTCTCTTATATTTTAAGATCTTCAGATGCATGAAATATGGTTGACCACACTCGTCTCTCCTCACCTCCATGCTGAAGGATTCTATGTATATTCTTCCATTTCACCTTCCATGGTGCATGTGCCTGAGCAATAGCAGGCACTGGGCAGAGGGAGGGAGGGAGAAAGAGAGAGTAGAAAACAGTGAGCTGTTCAGTGCTAGGTATTCTACAAACACCACTGTGATGAACATCCTCATAAGTGCCTCTATAGGGCCCAGAGTCACCTTGTCAGAGTTCATTCTCAGGAACTAAAGTTCTAGGTTATAAGATAGGCACATGCTTAATTACAGACAGCCCTATTTTCTCCAGAATGGCTATTCCAATTATGCTTCACTCTGCACTCATTAAAGGTTGTATCCTTACATCTTTGCCAGCAGTTGAATATTACTTTATTGTCTATTTTTGCTCATCTATGATCTAAAGTGGCATCTCATTGTCTCATTTAATTTGCATTTCTCTGATTACTAGTAAGGTTGATTGTTTTGTCATTCATTTGTTAGCCAACCAGATTTCTCCTTTGGAAGTTACTTACATATCCCCATTTCCTATTTTTCTATTGTATCTTATCGCCGATTCCTTTCTTAATTTCAGATAATAACCCTTTGTCAGTTTTAGGCATCACAGATTGCTTTTTATAACATCAATTTAGTCTATATGCTCTGAGTTGAACAGCTATCGTTGGTGCTGATATAGTAAAAAATCATCAAAGTAGGATTTGTGATTACGGATCATCAAAGTTTCTCTTCTCCTTCTCTCCAGTCCATTTTTTCCCATCCCTTTACAGGTGTTACTGTTGAGAATGCCCACCAATAAAATGCCTGCATGAAAAACCCACGCCTCAGAGCCTGTCTCCTGGGGAATTGAACCTAAAAGACTTGGCCCTGGCCTGGGCCATGTGGCTCAGTTGGTCGTCCTGTGCACCAAAAGTTTGCGCATTCATGTCCAGGTCTGGGCACATACCGGAGGCACCTGACCAATGTTCCTCTCTTGCATTGATCTCCTCTCTTTCTTTCTCTCTCTTCTTCCTTTCTTTCTAAAATAAATAAATATATCCTCAGATGAGGATTTTCAAAAAAGAGTTGGTCCTGGAGGGCATCCTGAGAAATTGACTCTAAAATGAGATTTTAGAGATGGATCACCTTCATGCCAGCTGGCAAGGAAAACCCAAGGGTTTTCCCATAGTTCATGCTTGGCTATTCTGCTGTAACTCATGCATCAAGTGACACAGAAGGCTGCCTCAGCAGGTCCAGGTCCATAGACCTGCTGCTTGGCCACACAACTTGCCACTCCCTGTCGCAATAGGAATATCTGTAGCAGAGAAAGGAAAAAAAAAACACTGTGTGGAGTGTGGAGTGAAGACTTTAACCTTGTACAAAAAGTGTTCTGTCTTTTTCTCTTGGCTCCTGGGAGATCATCTTTCTTTTCTTGGGGATCTTAGGCCAGCTAGACAGTAACAATGGGATTTCAAGTGGCGGCTGGCCTCACCTTAGGTCAGATGCCAGCTGTGCCAGAAAGTTCAGCACATGATCTGAAGCACAGGTTTTGAGTCATAGGAAATCAGCTGACCTAGAGACCGAAATCAAGCATGTGGTCAATCCACCAATCATGCCTATGCTGTGGAGCCCAGTGAAAACTCTGAAGACCCAGGTTTGGGTGAGCTTCCCTAGCTGGCAACCCTCCAGGGCACTGTCACACATCAATGCTGGGAAAGTAACACTTCCTGACTCCTTGGGATGAGGACAACGACAGCTCCTCCTCTGGAACTCCCCTAGACTCTGCCCTCTGTACATTTTTCCCCTTGGATGATTTTAATCTTTCATTTCTCCCTGAAATAAGCTGTAACTGGGAGCATAGTACCTTTCAGTAAGTTCTATGAGTCCTTCCAGCCAATTATGGAAATTAAGGGTAGTTTTAAAATGCTCCCCAAACACGCAGTTGCTGTCAAAAGTGAGGACAGTATGTATGCTACTGTAGGTGATCTAAACTCCTCTCGTGGAACTACGAGGCAAGGCCCAGTACAGAAATATGATGTAGACCCCTGAGGATTTTGGAGCAAGCCCACAATCCATGGGAATTTTGCATGGGAAAATAAAACACTGCCCACAAAACAGTTCCTGACATGCCATTGTAGGGTGCAAATGAGTGTCTGGACATGGGATCAATTGGAACTGCCTCTCATGAAGTGGCCCTGGCATTCATCCCAAATCATAAGTCTGGACGGCCCGACAACAACCCATCACAAGGTTGCATAACAGTACACCTGGGTGTCGGACACAGCAGGGTTATAGGCACAGGTGAGCTGCTGCACGAGCAAGGGGTCCAGACGCCCGAGTCACTGCTATCGCATCAGCACCTCTCCTCGGCTCATGCTGATGGTCCCTCCGCGGGGTCCCTTATAACCAGCAGGTGGAAAAGGAGAAAAAGCCAAGCTTGGCTTACAAATGAGTTATTTTGGTGTGTAAATACCAGTGAAAAATGGACTTCTACTGTTCTGAAAAATATGAGTGAGGGAATTCCTTCCCATGAGACAAAACTTGGAGTGGTTTATCTGGCCATCTTGCTTTGTGTGGTAAAAGACCATATACACTTGTGGGCAGTTGTGAATGGTTGGAGCCTGGCAGTAAAAAGACTGGAAGATCAGGGACAAGAAAGTGTTGGAAAAAGTCAGGAATATGGATTTCTCATAACATCCACACATAAAAGGCATCTATTGAACAACCAACTTGTCAGAAGGGGCAGAGAAGGACAGGTGATGACAGAGTAGAGATCAGAGTCAGAAAGAAGTGGAAGATGCTACCTGCTTGCTGTCTTTGAAGATGCTGGAAGGGGCGGTGAGCTTCTAGATGACAGAAAACTCAAGGAAACAGGTCTTTCCTAAGAAGAAATACAACTCTGGTGGCAGCTTGATTTTAGCCTCCTTGAAAATAACTCCTTGATAGAAAGTTCCATCAGGGCAACAGATTCTGCATGCACAAGACGTCGCCAGCATGTACATGAGGCTTTGCATGAAGTAGGCACTCAGGACATAGTTAAGAGGGAAGTGAATGAACGACCGAATTAATTCTTCATATTCATGACTCTCTAGTTGTAAATTATGCATGAGCTCTGTTCTGTCTTTGGAATGACCCTCCATCCTGATAAATTTAGAAAAGTTCTAACCACCCAAAGTCAAGTTAGCATCCGTATTGCAAAACCCTCTCTATACCCAAAATATGGTTAATTGCCTCTGCCCCTTCTGACAAGTTGGTTGTTCAATCCCTTCACTGTTTGTAACATACCTCCTTCACAGCATTTACTACAGTGAACTATATTTAATTCTATATCTGTATATCCCATGAGACTCTGAGTACCTTAGAGGATGGGAGTGATAAATTATTTATTCAGGTATTCCCTAGAGTTTTAGCATTGTGCTCAGCACAAAATAAATTGTTGAACATCTGTTGAATGAATCAGTGAGTGAAAGATGAAGGAGAGACCATTTCAAGTTTGCAGAATGATATCAAAACCCAGGGGAAGAATCTGTAGAAACCAAACAGGAAAGGACAGAGCCTGGGACAAGAGCTGAGTTTCTGGAGCAGACAGAGGAGCAGTCGGGGAGGCACCTTTGCTGTTGCTCCACCACAGCCCGGCTCCCAGAAAGGATTGTCTAAGGGAGGGGATGACAACCTGAGCCCCAGTGGTCCATCCCTAGACTGCAAGACTATGAAAGGGACCATGGATTGCACCAGGGCTCACAAAGCTCTTGGCCTCAGCCCTTCAGGACTATGTCTGAGCAGTGGACACTCTAAGGAAGGTAAGCAGACTCTGAAATCAGACTGCTTGGATTCAAATGTCAGTGTTTCCACATGTTAGCTGTGTAACCTGGGCTCAGTGTCTACATTGTTTCTGCCTCAATATCCTCATCTGTAAAAAGGGGATAATAATAGTACAGAGCTATAGGGGGGGCTTTTGTTGTTGTTGTTGAGGTTTAAATGAGATAATATATGTTGTGCATATAGAATACCACCTGACACATTATAAACATACCACCAGGATTTGTTATCTGTTTGAAAAATTTAGACTATCATTTAGCATCACCTAAGAAAGCTCTCAGAACCACCAGTAAGAGAGACATATGAATACTATATAAAAACATAGAAATATAGGCCCACTTAGCTAGCTCAGTTGGTAGAACATGAAACTCTTAAAAAACATAGAAATGTTACCTTGGGATTGTTACAGAATTTTGTAAAATTTCTGTAACTTCACTCCCCAAGTGCTGACAAGTCATGCTAACCTTTCTCCATAGGCCCACAGAGGTCAGCAGTGAACTCTCTAAAGTACCTACGAGTTTCATTTGGGGGCATTAATGAAGAGAGGGGCTAAAAAGAATCATCTGGCTACCAAATCTGTTGGAGGAGCAGGGCAGCCCCCTCATATTGAGAAGATGCTGACATTTGAAGGAAGAAGGTCAGCTCTCCAGGAAATGGGGCTGGAAGGGCACAAGGATCAGGGCACGGCCCTAAGACTCAACCTGTAGGCCCTTGGACGACGACTCCCTGCAAGTGTCCAAACTTGACCTCATCTCTGCTTCCGAGGGTCCCATTTCTGGCAGGGAACCATTCTTCAGCGTCACACCAGCCAACCTGAAGATGCTTTTGTTATTTCCTTCCCCTTTATCCTTCCTATCAAGCCTGCCACCAGATGTTATCTATTTTTTCTGCTTCTATTTCTCCATTTTTATTAGTGAAATATAAAATATATACCAGCATACTTCCAGTTGAGAGAACAAAACACGCACTGAGGTATCCCTTCATTCTGGTTAAGAAGCCGAGTATGAGCCAGGCCTCGGATGCTCGCTGTGGGCTCCACTCCAGGGACGCTGACACTTCCTGTGTCATCGGTTCCCACGGATCCACCCTCACTGCCCTGAGTCCACCGCTGTCACCAGACCACAATCACTCCACCCCAAGACCAGAGCTGTAACTACTTCATTCATTCATTCAAAATATTATTAGAGCTTCCTAGTGGATGAGCAGCACACTGGACCTTACTGTTACCAAAGGGGAAGGCCTGCCCTCTAGGAGCTCAGGGTCAGAGCGTCAACAGACAGGAATCGGACGAGTAGAACCGCGTGTCACAAGCACACACCAGAGGTAGCACAGGTGCTCTGGTGGCTGGGGGAGATCCCTGGTCCATCTCTGTCTCCTATCCTTCTGACCCACTTGTATTCCATTTCCGTTACATTGTATCTTTTTCTAGAATTAGTAATGATTGCCCTCTGCCTGGTTTTATAAACTTTCAGCATCTGGCACCAAAGAGCATGCATCAGAGGTAGATTGGACTCTAAGCTCTAGACAAGCTGTGTTATCTTAGAAAGTCTGCCTGACTTCTCTGATCTTTAGGATCCTCATCAGTAAAAGGAGAGTAATAATATTTCCCAGCGAGTTACCGTAGAGGTCAATCCCACGATGAATGTGAAAACACTTTGCCAACTAAAAAGCACTACACAAATGCCGCATGGGATATTCTTTTTCTCTCCTTTTTGTCCTTGTTGAATTTTATCCATCCTTCGTGATTCAACAATTATGTCTTCCATAGACCTTGACATTTCTAGTCAGTCTCTCTATCCCACTGACGCCTTCTGGTTATTTTGGTCAACACCCCATATTTTGGGCTGAGATGACTTTATGGGAGTGAGTTTAGTCCCCCAAGCTAGACTTGGAGCATTTTGAAGGTAGAATCATATGTTTATCTTCCTAATGTCCTCTCAGGAGGTAATACTCTGCTTGGCGTCATCTATCCCTTGCTTCCTGCACAGGGTATGAGTAGCACAGTCGTAGAATTCAATGATAGAGATGCTGTTTTGGTGGTACTTCTGTATATTCTACCCCGAAATTTGTTGTGAAATTAAATGTTTCAATGAAGAAAATACCAGTGGCACCTAAATATCTAACGTATTGCTAAATTAACATTAAGTGAGGAATTAGAAGTTCCAGATTTTGCCTTATATTCCCCCAGAGTTGACTGCGTCCCCTCACAAATCTTTCACCATGGCCATACGCCTCAGCCCAGACATGTGCAGAATGAAGCCATTAACTGCTGCCTCTCAACTCTGAATGAATCAGGTGACAATATATTCTATAAATAAGGTGCCATGATCTTGTACACATAAAGGAAAACAAGTCGAACCTTGGTCCGGGGAAAAGATTTTTGGATGTGACACCCCAAGCACAGGCAACAAAATCAAAAATAGACAAACGCAACTGTGCCACACCAAGAGCTTCTGCACAGGAAACAACCAGCACCGTGGAAAGGCTACAGAGTGGGAGAAAACACTGCAAACGTGTACCGGAGAAAAGCTTAATGTCTAAAATATATAAGCGACTCTAACTCAATAGGATAAATAAATAAATAAATAAATAAACCTCGAAAAGTAGGCATAGGGCCTGAACAAATATTTCTCAAAAGAAGACACACAGAAGTCCAGCAGATATCTGAAAGACTCACCATTACTGAGCACCAGGGAAATGCAAACCAAAGCCATAGTGAAATACCACCTCCTGTGTGTTATCGGATGGCTATTATCAAAAAGATGAAAGCTAACAAGTTTTGACAAGGAGGCAGAGAAACTGGAACTTCCCTACACTATGTACAGAAATGTAGATTGGCACAACCATTATCAAAAACCATATGGAGATTCCTCAAAAAATTTAAAAATACAACTGCCATAAGAGCCAGTCACCCCACTTCTTGCTATATATCCAAAGAAAATAAAATCAGTATATCAAAGCAATATGTGCACCCCCCTGTTCACGGCAGCCTTATTCAAATAGCCAAGGCATGAAAATTAAATGTCCATTGATGGATTGGGGTATGTGTGTGTGTGTTCTACATAAAAGAATGTTATTTGGTCTTTAAAAAAAAGGAAATACTGGCATTTGAAGGCAACATGGATTAACCTGGAAGATATCACGTTAAGGGAAATTAGCCAGACACAGAAAGGCAAGTACTGTGTGACCTCACTTAATAGCTTAACTCATAATAGCAGAGAGTAGAAAGCGGCTCGCTGAGGTTGGGGGGAAGGAGAAATGGACAGAATCGGCCAAAGGATACAGAGTTTTAGTGAACAAGATGCATACGTTTGGGGACCCTCATGTACAGCAATGTGACTGTTAAATTGTTAATTTATTAACAGTACAGTATTGCGGACTTTAAATAGGCGAAGGGGGCAGATCTTCAGTATTCTCACTCCCCACCAAAAGCTAAATAAGTCAGGTTTATATACATTGATTGGAGTGATTGTGGTGAGCATTTTGTAACATATCTGTATTAAAACATCAAGGTGTATATTGTGTGTTGTACCTCAGTAAAGCAAAAAAATAGAAAGGAATCAAGTACATTAAAGATAGTTTTATAATCGTTGCTATTTCTGCCTTACCTTAAATTAGCCACAGATACTACCAGAGCCACCTACCCACGCCACGGACAAGGTGAATTCCTCATCTGGTTTTGCTTGAAAAAGCTAAGTGGTTTGGAGAAGCAGGGACACACCTGGGAGTGGGGATAGGGCAGGGAATGCTGGCAGAAGGGAGAGAACTTCCAACCCCAAGCGGAAAGCCTCGTTCCCCACGTCCACACTCCTTCTCACCCCCCTCTCATCATCAGGCTTTAAAGTGAGAAAAATAACTCCAAACGCCAGGGAAATTACGATCCCTTTCTCGTCATTCTCCTTTGATTTTATGATTAGCCGTTGGGAATCGAAAATAGAACCTATAAATCTGAGTCGGAATCCTGAGTTTTATTTTTTAAGGTGCTCTGCATTCAGCACCCAGGGCTTGTCTGCCTTTTGAACAGGAGCCCCTGACAACTGTTGCGACCCCAGCAATGCACCGAAATCACTGGTGTTAGAGGTAGATGAATAAACCACCGCCCTGACCTAATGTCATTTTCCATCCCCGAAAGGGCAGGCGCCCGGTAGAGCAGAGGGTAAGACGTAGAACCAGTTTGAAACCCAGTTACTTACCATCTATATCATAGGCCAGCCACCTTCTCCATGACTCAGTTTGTTCATCTCTAAAAATTACATTACCAGGCTGATGTAATAGTTAGCGAAGGTATGTAAAGTATCATAATATTTGCTCTGAGCAGTTAACAGGATAAGTGTTAACCACGGCGGCAATTTACGTTAAATTGTCTTTAATCCAGTTTTCCTTACTTCGGTTTCACCTGGCCTTGACCTAACACCAATGACTGGGAGGATGAGAAGTATCTGTATTTGGAGGGGAGGGGGTGGGAGGTGGGGAGGGAGGGATCAAAATATCCTGGGAAAGAGAGAAGAGGGAAGGAGGGAAGAAGAGGATGGTGTCGGGAAAAGAGCGCATTCAATATCACCATTATTTGGAGCTGGATTCTTAGGGCTGTATTTCTATGCCTTCTGTAGGAGCCAGACTATCTTTTGGGTGGTTTAGACTTTGTTTCGGGTGGGCTGCAGGCATTGCTGTCTTTGTCACTGTCATTTTAGTGAACGCCAGCACTGACCGTTGCCGTCCCACAATAACTTCCAGGCAGGCAGACTTGTAACAACCAGCACTGGCTGTGGACGTGGATTTCCTGGTTGTGCCTGTGTCGCTGCAGCTTACCAGGCCGGACGGAGTCCATGGAGGCGAAGACCGGTCTCACCACACACTTCTGACATTTGAAGAATCCGTTTGACGCTATCGGCTGTATTGAGCAGAACACCCACCAAACAACATTGATAAGAGTATCTCTTGTGGCTTTGAGAGGCAGTCTGATACAAAGAAATGAGATTTGGGCTCGAAATTCACAACAGCTGGTCCCACCCGTGATTCTGCATTGGATTTGCTCTGTGACCTTGAGCATTTTATTAAAGCTCTTTGGCACTGGGCAGCCTCTGTAAAATTGGGGCGGTATCATTGTAATTCAGCTTCAACTCTCAGTTCGGTGGCATGGCATTTCTATTACAACCTAGCAAGCACCAACAATGGGATGGAAGCTCCGCTGAATACAGAATGAACCTTTGGCTGACACACTGAGCTGGGAAGGCAGGACACAAACACAGAGGAAAGATGTGAAAATAAACTCAGTGGAATTACCATGCGCTCTAAAGAATTTTTCAAATATCGCTTTAGATAGACTAGTGTAATGACAATAATTAAGAGACAGCGTGCCCCCGTCATACCAGAACAGGGAGACTGGGTACTATAGCGAGCCTCCACTTTAACATTTAAAGCTGCAATTACGGTGCTTTTGCTGGACACCATGGCCAGTTCATCTGTATTTTCCTGTCTGATTGGCTGAACCTAGGCTTTGACACATGGCTTTTGGCTGTAATAATAGGTGCAAGCCATGCTATTAAGACAACTCACATATGCAAATAACCTCAGCTTCTGGCTCTTATCAGCTGCAAGCATAGTGGGGGGTGGCAGGAAGGATGGTGATGTGTCTCTCTTCCTGAATTCAGTGGCCTAGAGCCCAGGGAAATGGGGGCACACTTTTTTGTCACAGCCACTACCTCCTAATAAATGGAAGAGAGACTGTGCCTCTGGTAAAGAGATCAAAGTTACTGCACCAGGCTGAGATGTCTCATGGAAGTGATGCTGATAGGAGCATGTGTTGGAGGAGGCATGTGGACAGAACCAGAGGAGGGTGGGAAGCCTTTCACTGTCCCTTCAAGTAGTAAAGCAAACCCCCAAATGCAAGCAAGACGCAATGCGACGATGGACTTGAAAAGTCAGGGTATAGAACGAATATTGGTGGAGAGCCCAGATCAGTGCTGGTCAAGGTACTGTCCAAGGGTGTCCAACCTGAGGCCTGCGGGCCACATGCAGCTCAGGATAGCTGTGAATGTGACCCAACACAAAATTGTAAATTTACAATTTTTATGAGATTTTTTTTCACAATGACATGTTGCAATGTATTTAATGTATGGCTCAAGACAACTGTTCTTCCAGTGTGGCACAAGGACACCAAAAGGTTGGACAGCCCTGGCATGCTGTCACCACCCCCAACAACACAAGTGTAGAAGTTGAGGGTATTTAGAAACTTTTATAGTAGCTTCATAGAGTGATTACTTCTATTGAACTTAATACTAGAAATTGGGTTTGCACTTAGCACGTGTTTTTAAAATTTTTTTATGTTATTGGTAATTGTTTTTATTGTGCTTTGCAGAAGTATTGGTTTAGGACAGATTTGGAAATGAACTTTAACCACATGGACCTATATCACAGACAGCACATTGACAAGCAGCAGTCTAGTCCACCATGCGTATTGGCAGTCCCTTTAGGTTTAAGGGCTTTGCCCACATGCACAGATCCAGGCTGCACGGGAGCTCAGTGAGTATCCATTAAGCACAAAACAGCATGTTGGTAGGAAAGGAAGCAAATTCAGTAGAAGCAGACATACGGAAAAGACCATAAAGAGAATGTCGGCGTTACCAAGGAGTGAGTTTCGACTCAAGATACTTGTAAGTCTGGGGTTAATCAGGAGACAGTGATTTAAACAGCAGCAGTTTAGGATGAGGAATGAGTAACCTATGATAAAGAGTAAACACGAAGATGTGAAGAGCACTCTAAAGAACACCCTGAGGCCATGGGAAAGCACCCACAGCTGGAGCTCAGACATCACTGGGGGAAGTGGACGGCTGAGGTGTTTGCGGGGTTGCGGGAGCTGCTGCAGAGCAAGCAGGAACCAGCCCTTCCGGTGCAGGTGAGTCAAAGCTGCCGGTGGGCACCCAAAGAGTGGTGGACACCCCTGAAGCGAGCTGTCCGAGAGCCGCAGCAAGGTGGTCACCATGCCCAGGTCAGCACTGCTAAGTTAGCTAAGAGGCCACATACCATATACTCTAGGCACATGACTGGGACAGAGCGGCAACACCAGGTCACACACACACACACACACACACACACACACACCCCGCCCCTCCAACCCCCCCCACTGATGGGCCATGCTGCAGGAGCAAGAAGGAAAAGGCGTCGCACCAGAATTAGGGAGAGAAGAAACCCCCCCACCACTCCTCCCACAGTGTTCCTCCAGCGCCCTCTACTGGCGATGGCTAACAACATGCTCTCTGTAAAGGGAAGTGTTTACTGCCAGCAGACTGATACTGCAGGTCTGGAATTCAGGGCTAAATGTGGAACTGAGAGCCTGGTGTAAGGTTAGAAAGAACAATATTACACCTGTAGCTGAGGAAATATGACTCAAGAGTCATTTCCTGATAATAATTAAATAGGTCTTATTATTTCCATTCTACAGATGAGCAAACTAAGGCACAGAGAGAGGTTAAATAACTTGCCAAGAGCCACACAGCTTGGAAGTAATGAAACTGAGATTTTAAACCCTGGAAATCAGGCTCTAGAATCTTTTTTTAAATTTAATTTTTATATTGACCTGAGAAAGAGAGAGAGAAAGGGAGAGGCAGACAGACAGGCATCGAGTTGTGTGACTCACACACTCACTGGTGGACAGAATTTTTAACCACTACATGACGATGCGTGCAGTTGAGGAACAGTAAGTAATAGTAGCCAGCACTCACTGAGAGCGTACTATGGATCACACTATATTGTGATGAGTAGTGCATGTCCCTATTCTCTTTTAATCCTCATTGCATGACTATAAAACAAACAATGGTTACCCCTCCCTTCCGGAGACAAGGGCACGTGACCCCCAAGGGGTCAACTACCTTGCCCAAGGCTGCACAGCAAGTGGGTGGTTTTGCTTCCAAGAAGCAAATTCTAGATCTTGTGCACAGAACTATCCAGGTTTCTTTTACAGGAGGAGACAGAGAGGAAAGAACACAGAAGTCGGATTTATCCCAGAAGCCTTTAGGAGAGAGAAGAGGCCTAAGCTGGACTTCAAGATTTGGTAGAATTTGAAGCAATAAAAGGTATAGAGCAGGTTTGCCTATTTGATGCACAAAGTTTTTTGTTTTGTGTTGCTTTGTTTGTAATTTTTTTTATGGATTGATTTTAGAGAGGGGGAAGAAGAAGAAGAGGGAGAGAGAGAGAGAAACACTGACTTATTTCCCTTATTTATGCATTCATTGGTTGATCCTTGTATGTGCCCTGACCAGTGATCAAATGAATAGCCTTGGCGTACATTGTGGGATGATGTTCTAACCAACTGAGCTACCTGGCAGGGGCTTATGAGTTTGTTTTAATTTACTTGCATACCTTTAAAAACCTAGAGATTTCAGACAAAATCTGAACTTCTAGCTTCTAAAAATGTAGAAGATACATCAAGACCGGGCTTCATCATGATGTGGCATCCATTCACCAGGGCCTAGTAGTGACTATGTATTTTAGACCTGGTATGCCCTCTCCAGTTTGCTACGCTCCCCACCACTCCCTATTGTATCTCACCTTGGCTTCTCTAATTTGTACTACAAGGTCCCTGTGGGAAATTGAGACTCAATGTGGAGGCAGAGATTCTCAGGCTGGGAGAAAGCACACGGAAAGGCATGAAAGCAGAATTTGTCATGCCACCTGTGGGTGTGTGTGTGCACACACATGTATTTGTAGTCCAAGTTAGGAAGAGGAAAAAGTAGAGGAGTAAGAAATGAGGGGAGGACTGTCTAGAGCAGAACAGAGAGATTCTGTAAGAGCTGAGTGATGTCCTAAAGGAAGCACAGCAAAGGGTTTCAGCAGGGAGATCTATGTGAATGACTTCTCAGCAGTCGTGGTCTGGAGTATGGTATTTAGAAGGTGGAGTTGGGTAGTACAGAGTAGACAAGGGGAAACGGGTGGGGAGAAGACTAGAGGGAACATCACAATGACCCATATGGGATGCAATAAGAACCTTAGACCAAGAAGGAGTCCCTGTTCCTGCTTGGTTCAGCCTAGAAATATTTAGCACTTTGTCTGGCTTTATTTATATTAGCAGTCCTTGGCATAGTAAAAGAGTAGGAGAAGGTGATTTTGGGCTAGAGGGCTGACATGGGAAAGAGATGATTTTTCACTACTTCGCAGATGAGGGAGATTAAACAGGAAATGGTTGGCAAACAGAGAAATGTCACTAAAGGAGTTTGCAATAACAGCCTTAAGCCGTGAGTGTCTCTTTTCTTTACCTTTGATACAGTCTACACTCGCTCCTTGTAAATTCCTATACATTTCATTAAAAAGTAGTATATGTATGAGTAGTTAGCACACAGCTGGGCACTGTGTAGCAGTGGGCACATAGCAGGTGCTCAATAAACACCAGTCTGACTCAAGATCGACATTTCCGTTCGCCGACCTGTATCTCCGTCAGGTCTGTAAAGCTATGATCAAGTCTGCGTTTGGAAGCATCGCGGCAGCTGGAGAGGAAGGAAGCCACTAATGAGGAGAAACCACAGCAAGAGGAACAGGATGAAAGAGCAACATCATTTTATTCCTACAAGAAATAATTGCCTAGAAATTGCATAAACTTTCCCAAGTTGAAAAAAAAATACTGTACTTTAAACTGCCTCTACAGTGCATGATCCAGTGACCACCTTTTTACTCTGAGCTGAGTCGTGTGGCCCAAGAAATACAATTACAGCCAAAGTCCATATACCTTTTCCGTTGCGTGTGTCCTTTTGTCAGTGGGTTTCAAAGGGTGGATATCAGTGTGCGGCCAAGACACTTCGGCCCGAAGTCTGTAAGTGAGGGGGACATGAACAGTTTCTTCTTGCACGTTAACATTTAAAAAAAAAAAAGGGAACAGAGTCATAGAGGAGAAAGAGTGTTAATATAAAAGAAACATCTAGAATTCTAATGCTAATCTTGGCAGGTATCGAGGCTGTCAGGCAAGTCACTTTATCTTTCTGGTTCTCAGCATCTTCCTCTAAAAGGGGGAGGAGAGCAGTGGTTTCCTAATCGAGCTGAACATCATAATCACGTTTAGCAGGCGAAAGGGGGCAGGGCAGGAGGAATGCTGCGGAAACACATATTCCTCAACCCCCAAGCCCGTGACCCGGAATCTCTGGAGATGAAGCCAAAATCAAACCCTCAACAAAGAACCACCACATTTCAAGGGCATATACGAATATGTGTTTAGGTCACAAGTCAGTGGGCTGGCTGGACATCAGGTGATGGGCTTGCCTGGATGATTCTGCCAAGCCTGCCTGGCTCAGACATGCCTGGGGGTCAGCTGGGGGTTGCCTGGTGAGAGCCAGACTCCACGGAGGCCGCTCAGCTCTGGTCCATCGCTCTCTCACCCTCATCCAGGGACCAGCATGCCGGATTGGGCACATCTTCTCGCGGCAACAGCAGGGGTGCAAAGGAGCCAGCTTAACTCCACAAACTCATTTCAAGCCTCTACTACATCGTGTGTGTTTAAGATTCAATGGACCAAACCTAAGCCCCAGCTAACATTGGAAGGGAGAGGATATTTTCCTCATGGGAATCGGGAGAAAGGAGTGAACCTTTCTGAAGAAGAATCCAATCTAAAAACAGATACCAAGAAACTGAACATACGTGTTTTAACCCCCACATGACTTGGACATCCAGTCCCGAATGAATAATTTAAATATTTTCTAGTTCTATCACCCTACCATGGGACACATTGATAAAGAGAAACTGAAAGTGGGTTGAGGAAAAGGTCATCTGGGGGAGGGGGTAGAGAAGCAGCAGCCACTCCTGATGGCACACTGAGGTGAGGGGGACAATGAGACCACGCAGTGAGCATCTCCCGCCTCCGCGGACTTCCTCCGTGCTTTCTCATTTCGTCCCCGACAAACTCCCTGCTGCTTAGGTGTTGCTCTTCTTATCCTTTTCCCTTCTCCTTTTATTTGAAGAAAACGGCACAGAGAGAGAAATTCTTTTGCTTACACAACTCACTGTGGCAGCTCTAACTCTCCTTTGGCCCCAGTGTCTCTGCTCCTCCCACTGTCCTTGCACTGTCTTAACTCAGGGCCCTGATAGCACCGACCCAAGCCTGTTACCCAAATTGAAAACCCGGGAGATGCCAAACACTTCCTGAGAACCCTAATATCTCCGTGCCACCTATGGAAGGTTTTGTATCTCTGGTGGCGTGTGCTCAGTTTTAGAACATGGTCCCTTACTCGCTGAGAGTGCCTGGGCAAGTTACTTAATTTCTCTGGGCCTCCATGATCTTATCTACGAAGTGGGTATAATCAAACCCGCCTCACAGGGTCTCCACGAGGAGTAAATGAGTCAGCGTCCATAGTACTACGTATTGTGTATATGTTCAAGTCTGGCACGTGGTAGGTGCTGATTGGGTGTTTGTGAAGTAAATAATGGTCCCATTTGTGCACATGTGCTGTGTGTAGGGTACACAGCAGGAGGTTCTCCAAGTGTGTTCCACAGACCATACCCCACACTGAGTTCATTCAAATCTCCAGAGATGGCTCCCAGAAATCTATGTTTAAACAAGTCCTTCAAGTGACTCTGAAGAATTTTTTTGCCCTCTGGCTCTCATTAGAGCTCTCAATAAATAAATGTAAAAAAAAAAAACCAGAATGGTACTTGACATGTACTGAATCCTCCAGTGTATTAGGCACTACACTAGGCACTTTTGATCTTCCCAACCACCCTCTGAGGCAATTGCTATTATTATTCCCAATGTACAGATGACAAAAATCGAGGCGTAGGGTAACAGCTCGTCAACAGGAAGATCTGGCATTTGAACCGGTTCTGACGCCAGAATCCGCACTCTGTAACCTCACGTGACACGATGGAAGGAAAGCAGCCGAACGAATCAGAACCAGCTACTCTCCAGGAGCTCTGTCTTTGGGCACAGGACTGACGTGTGTGGGCAGCCCCCTTCCAGAGGGACACAGAAGGGCAGACAGCAGAGGCTGGCCCTTCTCTGGGAGCACAAATCACTGTAGCATCTCCCACCTGCTGGGCCACGATCTCTGCCTTGTTGGATGCTAGACCCCCACCTGCCACGATCTCCCCAAATTTGCCTGCCCCTTCCTGCCTCAGCTGCCTTCCTAGACTCACTCTGTCTGTTTTTATAACTCTGACGTTTTTGTAAATCTGATGTTCTGAATTCCACCAGGCTTTCAGGTGTCTGCAGTCTCCAAGCAGACCGGAGATCCCCACCAAGCCCCTCTGAGTCTGCAATCTCTCGCCCTGTACCTGCCCAGACGAACACACAAAAACTATTTCCTGACCTCTTAGAAACACACACACTCCTGAACATTAAGGATTTTGTAAGAGGCTCCTAGGACAGGCTCTTTGGGCGAACTTGAAAAGCCACGCTATCTACTCTGCTTACACCTGGTTCTTAAAACACAGAAAAGGAACTCTCCCCTGCGTAGCAAAGAAACTCTCTCTGAAGGGCAGCTGCGGAAGCTCTGAACGTCTGTTTCTTCGGGGGCTGCTCCACGAGATGAACCTCCTGCGCCCGTTCACTGCCATCTACATCTGAGCCTTTTCACCTGGCCCCTGAGCCTGATTTCATCGCAGCCACGACACTCATGGCTATTTGTAAAGCGCCCAGCTCCGGGTCCATGGGCAAGATGGAGAGTCGTAAAGGAAACTCTAATCTCACCTGGGATAGAGGCCGGCTTTGCTAGCCAAAGAATCAGACAAGAGAAAGAGCTTGCTCAAAGCGAGGCTTGGGGGGGGAGGGGGCACTCAGAAGGCCCTCGGAGAGAGGCCTCAGACCAGTGAGAACGACAGAGGATGCCTACACACATGGGCTGGCAGGAAGGACTCCCTGGGTTCTTGGGGAAGCCTCAGAGGAGAGAGCAGCTGCTTTTGTTTCCTGGGAGGCAGAGCCCAGTAGGGAGAGGGTAAGACAGGACCCAGGGAGACAATTACTAGAAAGGCATTCCCTGGTGTTCTAATGAGGCAATTAGAGCCACCGAGGTTCCAACTGTCAGAGCAGGACAGGGCTCTGAAGCCCCCAGCCCAACCCCCTCATTTTATCAAAGAGGGAACAGGCCTCGAGGGGGAAAGTGACTTGCCCAGAGTCACCGCACCAATTAGGGCCGCCACCGGGACCCAGGTCTCCAGACACCACGACCTCTGCGTGTGCAGGAATCAAACCCCCAACCAGCGAAGGAGAAACATGCTCGTGACAGGCGGAGCACCCGCACTCTGGGCAGTGTGCTGAGGGTCTCCACCAAACAGCACAGTTCAGGCTCGAGAGTGGCCTGTAGCTAAAACACACGCCCAGGCCTGGGTGGAGAAGGGCAGAGGAGGGGTCAAAGGGTGGAGGGGAAGGAGGAGCTGCTCAGACACCAGGAGGCTGTGACTTTCACCTGGCGGTGCTATGCATGTACCATGTCCTCCTCTTGCTACCTTGAACAAAAATATGATTCATCTCTGCAATTTCTAAGGAGCCTGTTCCCAGGGTTCTCAGGGGACCCCAGGAGGTAGAGTCCCAAGATGCCTGCAGTTTAGAATTCTGAAGGGCCTCCCAGGCCCGGAGGCCACCAAGCCTCACAGTGTTTTCTTAGTGCTTAACAAGCCCAATAAATCCACTAACAAAAGGCAGAAGAAAGAACCTGAAGAATGCTCCCTGCCTCGGCCCCCTCCTTCTCCGGCTCCGCTCCCTGCACACTTGTCGCTTGAATTGCCTCTTTGTGTGCCCATCTCCCCAGCAGGCTCGGCAATTTGCATCTTTGCTGTCATCCTTTAAAAGGACAGAAAAACACTCAGCTGAGTGGAGCCTGCCCAAGCGGGGCTTCTGCCCACAGAAACAGACACGGAAGTCCACTTGACATTTAGCCAAGTGCAGCTTCTCCCACCCCCCTCACACACACACCAAAAAGTAGCCGTTAATAAATAAGGTTGTGGACGCAGGCAGGGAGGAAGGGGTGAAGGAGAAGAGGCACGGACATTTTCACCATGTGCAATTTAGCACAGCTTCTGTGCACCGATTCTTGGGTGTGAGTCATCGGAGTTGCTGGGGATCGGGACACATTAATCCAAGATACGGCATCGTGGCCTAATGAGTATTGTAGGCTGAGGTCACTCCAACCTTCCCCCCTTGCCTTATGCTGGGAGGAAAGGAGCACGCTTATTTTCCAAGATAAAGGAACTCCCTGCAGAGTCCAAACCAACAGGCCTTTCTGGGTTCCCCCACTTTATTACAATTACCCGACACTCCTTAACCTCTCATATTCCTCTGTGCCTGTGCACCCTTCATCAAACCCAGTGTCAAGATTCTCAGGTCTACCTGTTCCTTTGGGTCTCCGTTTCCTTATGAAGGCTCCCAGGTCCTGTGAAGCTTAAATACATGTGTTTGTCTTTTCTCCTGCGAATCTGTCTCCGTCAGTTTAATTTTGAGACCCAGCCCCCCAGCGACCCTTGGAGGCTCACAGGAAACCTTTTCCTCCCCCACAGAAATCCACAGTAAGATCTCAGTTGTGGGTTTTCTTCCCCTTTTTCTAGGCTTTAAAGGGGGAAAGAAGAAGAGACCTGTATATGGTAGAGATTGTGTACTTTGTCACAGTGAATTCTGCAGCATCCCAACGTTCTTATGCTATAGATGGGCTGCTGTGCACCAGAGGTTAACTATCTCACCTGAAGACACCTGAGATTCGACACCCATATGCTTTTTCATTTTGCAGACCGTGCCCTCTGGCACTCTCTGCTGTCCTTTCTGCTAGCATATTGCTCAGTCTCCATCCACAGACAGAACGGAGGAATTCACCAGAAGAGAGAACCACTCCACAGCAACTTTACCTATGGTGGTGAGCACTTCATCCATATTCATGAGGTGCGCATGGAAGTGGCTGGAGCATTTGGAGCGTGGCTTCTTGACTTAGAGCCATACGTGAAATACAGGCAGTGTATGGGCCTGGGAGGACATCTGATACGTTTTTAAGAAAGGCAGCTTGGTCTCTAGGGCTCTCCAGCACCCACAAAATAATCTGACAGAATAGAAAGCGGATGATGCAAGGTTCGGCCAGGTTCAGGTGGAATCAGGCACCCTCCTGTTTATAAGCCAGGGTTACCTCCACTGCCCATTTTACCAGCAGCCAGGCTTTGTCTTATCTACCTCCTTCTGTGAAGTGCCTCTGAACTTGTACTTGGGAGCAGGAATCCAGGGCATTATGAGGGCTGAAATGAACACCCAGAGGCTGGAGACTTGCACTGGGGTGTCAGCTGGCCTGCCTGTCCAGGTTTGTGGGAGAGGGTGAGAGCATGACTGGGAGGGAGGGGGAGAGATTTCCCGTGTGTCCTCTGCCTTCACACAGGCAGAGCCTTGCCACCTGTGTATCAACTATAATAAATGCACCAATGTAGTGGGGGATGTTGATGTAGGTGATAATGGGGGAGGCTTTCTTCATTGTTGATCCTGTCAGGTGGGAGGTGACGGTGCATGGAACTAGGCCAGTACCAAGCTCGGATGGGACTTCCAGGGATGAAATATTTTTTATTCAGGCTAACGGATGTGGGGTGGGGAGGTAGTCCTTCCCCATATCGCAGGGATGAACTTCACATCACAGGGACTTCAATTCCCAGGCAACTCTCTCAAACAACTTTTCTTCCCCCATACACGACTGCCTAGAAGGGTGTGCAGAACTTTAAGCCAGGCAAATCTCATCCCTAAAAGACCCAAATCTCATCTATGTTAGTCTTTGATGGAGCAAGGAAACCCAGGAAAATGTGCATTTCAAACCTTCCTTTGGCAAGAGGTAGGGCCTGTACATAAATTTTAAAGTGCTGGTGCCAGCAGCTGCCAATGGGGAGAGGGCGTTTTGCCCATCTGTATGGACTTCAGCCCCACCGCTGTATCTCAGGAAGGGACTTTTGGTGATCATGTGGAGATACCAGCAAAGGCAAAGGCACTGGTATTAAGAATTTCTAGCATAGCGCTTGCCACATTTGAGTATTCAACTATTTGTTGTAAGAATGAATGACTGAGATTCTCAGCAATGGCTGGTGGGAGCATTTGTTCTAGACACAAGCAGGTAAGCCTGGAAATGCAGAAAAAGGTGGAGAGACCATGGTGAATGGAATTGAAAAGTAGGGGAGAGTAGGCTTTTGTGGGACATTCTTTAATGAGCTTCCAGAAAAAAATCTAGGGGACATTTTAAGGCCAGAAATCTTCTGTTTGGTTGGGGGAAAGTAGCTCGAACATTGGAGATCAAAGCCAGGTGAAATACACACACATACACACATCTGTACTTGGCTTTAAGGAGTCCTATCTTTCCAAGTTAAAAAAAAAATTAAGTACAAGCTCAACCTGGCCAAAATGTATTTTAAATCCATTCAGAAAACCAGCAACACTAAAGCTTCAGAATATCAAATTACCGAAAAGGATTAAACTATTTTGAATTATACCTAACACCAAAGTATGAAGGACTAACTGAGACTAGAAGTTCTAAAAGTTAAACCTGAAAGCAAGAAAATAATAATAATAATAAAAGAACAAGAAAGTGAAAGTAAAAACTGATTTTCAACTACTCTATAAATTATTTTCTTTCATCTCTAGACTGAGGGGAACTTCTTTAAAAAGCCAAGAACCAGAACATCCCCCCAAGCCATCTGGTCCTCTCACCCTTTCCTGAAGTGCAGATGGAGACTCCTATGTGGTCTTGGTAAGAGGAATTGGTCACGCTCATTAGGCTGGGCAGATTTAGGTTTCAAATAATAAGCTAAATTGAGAACTACCAAGAGACTAACTCTTTCGAAAGCTGCACTGTAGCCCGAAGGGGGACATGCCAATTTTGGATTAATTAAAAAGGTTATTAAATTGTTCAGATGGCATGGTAATGAGCAATCTGCAGGGCACTCAGTCAAAAACACACCTCCCAGCCTTAATTACAGGACCCTCATATTGAAAAGAATCTGGGCGAGCCCCCAAAGGAGTTCCAAGAGCATCAGTCTTGAATATAACACGAATGTGGTCAACCCAGAACAAATTCCATGAGGAAGGGTGGTAGTTATGCTTCTCATGCAAACTCTTTCCAAAGGAAGGTGATGCTGATTCCAGCCAGCATGGTGACACCGAGATATTAGAGGTACAATAGATAATGTGTTTGTACAACACACTTTGGACCCAAGAGGGCTAAGAGCTTTGATAGATTTTATTAAGTCACATTTTACCCAATTCCTGCTGATAAAATCACAAATCTTAAATTATCATTTTTATTTCATAAAATTTACCTGAATTTAGATTGAGACATTCTAATATCTAAGCATCTACTTTAGAGTTCAGATGCTAGAAGACAAGAGGACTCCTGTCTGGATCAGTAATTCTCAAAGTGTGGGCCACACAGGGCTAAATAACAGCCCCGAGACCGATCTAAAAGTATTAGTCTCTGCTTTGATCCATTTGGATGAATCATCCAAAATTCCATAGGCTTTCATTTATGTAAACAACCACGGTTTATTTTCTAGTAGATTTCCACATCAGTTAACAGTTACTAAATTCAGGACTCATAAACTAAACCCAGGTAGCTCCTAGGGTTTATTGAGGAATATAATCACTATTCTAAGACACCTGACTGCCATGCATAGCTTGACAAGGATGGAAAACTTCTATTGTGTGTGATCACTTGCATGTAACTGGAAATCTCACAAAATTCAGTCTCTTTGTTTTTATTACACCAAGAATTTCTTGAGTTGGTCATGACTTGAATAACTTTCATTATTCCTTTTGACTTCAAAATTATCAAGTCATGTATTTTCTTATTTTTATAAGAGTCATTTGTACTAAGTTGTTCGGTTAACCCTACAGCCTACTTCCTACGCACTGACATGTTCTGTTCTTATCATTGTTTTGTTTTGTTTTTCTCATCAGAAAGTGGAGTATGTGGGCTGTGGCTGTTTTGCATTGTCTATGGGGCACAGTAAAAATGATAGAAAGTCATTAGTCCAGGCAAAGAATAGTGGAAAAGCAATTGAACTATAGCTTCAGACCCTTTTGGACTATTTCTTATAACTAATACATGAAGAAAAACTAAGGTAAGTCAGAAACCAGTACTTTTTACACCATTCTAAAGTTACACCTTTAAAACTGACTGAATTAATAAACACTTATTATGGGCTTGTAGTGTGGTGTGGGCTGTTATCATCTATGTTAATTCAATTAATTCTCTCAAATGAGTGTTGCTAGATTCAGCAAATAACCAGGTAAATGTGAATTTCAACTAGGTGACAAGTAATTTTTTAGTGTATGTCCCAAATATTTCATGGGACATACTCTAACAAATGATTTTTTCTTTAAAATTCTAATTTAATTAGGCATTCTGTATTTTAGCTGGCAACCTTATCCCAAACAATCATGTATTTTTATTAAGAAAAATGAAAGAATTTAGTAAAATAGGGTTTGCTTAGTTGCTGAAACATGATTGGTATTGGTTGTCTGGAATGCTCTGAGACTCAGAATGTTCTTAGACTGGAATGTTAAGTATTTATCAGGAAAAAATACATATTTTCATGATGCACTAGTGATATCTGCCATAGATAAGGTACTAGGATTTAAGGATGGAGAAGCTGAGTGTTTGCTACCTCTTCCTCAGGGAGAAAGCATAACCTCTGTCTTGTAAAGTCTTGAAAGAAGTTTATTGATTGTGTTGCTCTCTTGTGTGAAATCTTAAAATCCTTTAACGCTTTCCATTGCTCTTAGGATAAAGACCAATCGGTTCTTAATGTGGTTTTGCACCTACTAGTATTTGCCAACTTCTCCAGCATCGTCCTGGCCACATTCACCTTGACTTTCTGTATTTTAGCCTTCCTGGTGTCAGATTCTTCAAGCAGGTTTTATATCTATCTGGGAATCTCTGCCTCCTTTTCTTTACCCAAATAACTCTGCCCATTCTTTAGATCCCAGCTCAACCATTCATCCTCAGGCAAACTTTCAGACACCCCAGAGGAGAGCAGGAACCATTCACTGTAGAAACCCATAGAAACTGTCACAGTTTGTAAATTATTTGGGTCACCGTTTGATGAATATATTGTTTCCCTAATGATGACAGAATTCTTGAAGGCAGGATCATCATTTGTTTTAGCAACCATTTTATCCACAGAATCTAGAACAGTGTCTGCCATACACTAAGTTCATATCACATATATGTTGAATGAACTTAATATTTTAATGAGTTCTTTTTTTAAAAAAATTATTTATTTATTTTAGAGAGGGGAAGGGAGGGAGAATTAGCAGGAAAGAAACATCAATGTGTGGTTGCCTCTCAAGTGTGCCCTACTGGGGGCCTGGCCCACAACCCAGGCATATGCCCTGACTGGGAACCGAACTGGAGACCCTTTGTTTCACAGGCTGGTGCTCAATCCACTAAACTACACCAAACAGGACTTCAGGAGTCCTTTGTGATTAAAAAAAAATCTTAGTGCCCCATTAAAAAAAATTATCTCATATTTTCTTTTTCGGACAATACTTACAAATTTAGGTAGAACTGCGCAAATGTAATAAATAAACTTTCTCCCTGAGGAAGAGGTAGCAAACACTCAGCTTCTCCATCCTTAAATCCTAGTACCTTATCTATGGCAGATATCACTAGTGCATCATGAAAATATGTATTTTTTCCTGATAAATACTTAACATTCCAGTCTAAGAACATTCTGAGCATTATGTCTCCTGGTACAAGTCAGAATAACTCTTTAATGCATACACCTGCCATCGGTATTTTTAAATAATTCCTTAGGTTTACCTGTCTGCTATAACTTTTCCTGATATGTCAGATTGGCTAGGCTATAGTCCCCAGTTACTCCATATTCCATCTTTCTGTGATGGTATTTTGCCAGTATAATTAAAGGTCCTAACTAATTGATTTTATTTAAAGTCATAAAAAATATCCAGGATTTAGTCCTAAATAATACAAACAGAACTTTTGTGCATACTTTACCACTATACATATACATATACATATATACATATATATATATACATATATATGTATATATATATATATATTAAATCAGGGCTGAGGCTTCTTTTGAATAGAAATGAAATTCTTTCTATGGACAGCAGTTTCAGCTTTTGCCTATGAATTCCAGCCTGCCCATGACCTTTTCTTCCTATCCTACAGATTTTAGACTGACTTAGCCAGCCTCCACATTCATGTAAGCCAATTCTTTGTAATAAATTCACATATGCATACTACAAATATTAAAAAATAAATGGATACTAAAATGGATAAAATAGAGTTAAAGCATTTTTGTCCCCATTTTCCTTGTTAGTTCCGTTTGTTCATTACATTTCACATATGAGTGAGATCATACGGTACTTGTCTTTTTCTGACTGGCTTATTTCACTTAGCATAATGTCCTCCAGGTCCGTCCATGTTGTTGCAGAGGGAGAAATTGTCTTCTCTTTTTGACAGCCAAGTAGTATTCCATTTTGTAAATGGCCCATAGTTGTTTTATCCACTCATCTACTGACGGGCACTCTCTACCCTGCCCCACAGCAAACCAAGCACAGTCACAGTAAAAGTCAAGAAATCATTTCATATAACTTTAAATGAATACAGATTAATTTTTAAAATGATAGTATTGAAAAAATGTAGCTTCTGGCTCTAGAACTTCTTCAAGAAAAGCCTTACCATTGTTGAGAAAAGACTATGATAAGCCACCTTAGAGGACATCAAAATGTAGATAAATCTTTTCTGCACCCAAGAAATGAAAACATTTGTTTGCACTGAAAGATATAAAGAAGGAAGACGAATCGCAGGCCCAAGGCAACGAGAGCCACTTTCTCATCCTCTCTGAGCAAACCTTGGATTCATGCTCCACCCTGTTCCCTGACTCTTTAATAAAGGTATAAACTCAGGCTCAAGTGAATTTTCTAAGAAGCCAAGGAAGGAGCTGGGCTTCATGCATATTGCAATAGTACGGTAGCTCAACAGAGAGGAAGGTGGGGAGGGAATGAGAGGGGAAGGAAGGGGAGGCAGAGGAAGTGAGCCCGCCCCCTCTACTCTCCTCCTTTCTCATCACTGCCACCACTGCCCCTACCCCACTCCTGCAGCCACATGGGCAGGGATATAAATGCTCATGGGCCACAGAATGAGAGCGGAAGGAAGGGGAGGCAGAGGAAGTGAGCCCGCCCCCTCTAATCTCCTCCTTTCTCATCACTGCCACCACTGCCCCTACCCCACTCCTGCAGCCACATGGGCAGGGATATAAATGCTCATGGGCCACAGAATTGTGGTTCTTGAGAAGCACATCCAGGTCTCCCTTGTGGGCGTGAGGGGTGCTGGTTAACACCTAGGTAGCCGAGTATGATATCGTCACACCCCTCTGTCACATACCTAGACACTTGCAGGAAGCTGGGAGTTTTACCTAATTGGTCTAGTGTTAAATTGTTAATAGGTCAGTGTAAATTCCCCAAGGCAGCAGTCAAATAGCAGATTGACTAATTAGCAATAAAAATTTCAAATATTGTTAAAATTCAACACAGGTTGTCAGAAGGGCAAAGTCTGCATTTCCTCAGCATACACATTCAGATTCTACAACTTCTGTCTACATATGCTTTAAAAATAAACATTTACAAGCCACTCAATGTACTGGAAATTTCCTACTTTGGTATGAACCCTTGGAAACAGTTGCCTGTTTAGATTTTCTAGTAAGTATTTATAAAAAGAAGCAAGAAAAGGGTCTTTTCTCTTCTAATAGTCATGGCTATACTCACTGGAATTTCCCCGATGAATTTTCATTTACCTGGTTCCCTTCTCAGCTCTGTATATGATGGCTTGGAGACAAGGTAAAGGCTAGCCAGAAAAATATTCCTATCTGTGATCCTTGGCAGTATTATTTTTTGTGCCTATTCAGTCCAGTTCAACAAATATTTATGATTCAGACTCTGTGCTATGAGATAGCAACAGAGATGATTAACATACAGCCCCTGCACTCTGTGAGTTCAACATCTAAATAATTAAATGTCATCTGTGATAGGAGTACACAGAATTTGAACTCAATAACTTAGGAATTTAGAAGTTAAAGTACACTTCTAACTAGTACTAAAAATCTAGGGATTGGAAGCATAAGGAATCCTTAAACTAAAGAATATTCATTGGTAACTGACTGCTACTTAGCTCAATAACAGTCATGATAAATTGGAAGAGGAAAGGACAACTTGAATAAACAAGAGATTGGTCAAGTCCATTAGTCCTTTTGGTGGTTGAAAATTAAAGGACTTTTACTGTGATAAAGCATAGAACGGCAGAAGCATCCTTCAGTCCCAGGGGCAGCTAGCTGCTATGAAATTCAGCATTTGAACAGTGATTAAGAACCTAGTGTGTGTGTCTTTGAGGGAACAACACACCTGTGTTGTTCTCAGACCTAAACCAGTGTTGTTGTATCCAGTACCCTTTTGGATTGCCACCACCTCACACACAGAAGGTGCTCAATTTAACATGTAAGTACTGAGAGTCACGCTCTGCAACGACAGCATCATGTACTGTCATAGTGTTAACCTTCGAATGCTTATGACCCAAGCAAAACTATTATAGGAATACCACATTTAACCTCTGCTTTCAAAGACTTAATGCAAGACCCAGATGATGCAAGAACAATTGATTCCAGTGACCATGGCAACTCAGCAGCCCATATTATGTGGGCTTTGTGTGGAGGAGTTTTTAGGTTTTGCTAAACAGGACACAGAAATGGTGTTTTCATTTAGGACACAGAAATTAGAACTGTAAACATTTTAGTATCCTACCAATAACTGCAGCTCTTGCTCATTCTCTCTCTCTCTCTCTCTCTCTCTCTCTCTCTCTATATATATATATATATATATATATATATATATATAAAAGTTTATATATATATAAATAAACATGCCATGTTCCCTTTATTTATATATATATAAAGTTAAGTGACCTGAATCATACTAAAAACCTTGCAGATGAGGCATTAACATGGCATGACATACACATATAAATCATTTTCTACTATGACACTGACCTTGCAAAAACAAAATAGCACTTTTGGAATGACACTAGCAGGTGAGAACATGTTTATTAATACAGTAGGTCAATTAAACACCTCAGGCCAACATCAATCTCTTTACAAACCACCACCTCTTATAATTGTTTCTCTTAGCATCCCGAAACTGATCATCTGGATTCCAAATTTAATCAAATAACTCAATGGGAGTTGTCTTTTTTTAAAGCTTGATGCATTTCAAATTATGAGTTCAAGGGTTATTTTCTCTCCCTATAGAAACTCTCTTCTAAGAAACAGAGTTAGAAATATAAATCAATGGGGAGGAAAGAAACAGAAAAGATGGTGGATCTGAGAGGTTAAGTAACCTCTTCCAGGTTCTACAACAGAAGAATGGTCCAGGCGGTATTTAAACCAAGGTTTGCCTGTTGAATGAGGGTAGTGGCATAAAGCAAAGAATCTCTGAAAACTAGGCAACTTGACATCCCAGGCAGGTAGCAACCTTAGTTTAAATTACTTCCCTTTCTATGCCTTTTTCTCGAAAACACTTATAAGAAACATCAAACATCAAGCAGAAGAGTTACTTGTGCTTCTTCTTTTTTCTTGCCCAATTTCTGACACTGTTGGGAAAGAAATAGCTTTTAAAATTCAGTTACATAAAACATCAAAGGAGCTATAATAAGGAGAAACCTGATAGCCCGCAAGCCAAAAAAATTCTAAAATGCTGTTGACTTCACCGAAAACTTATTAACACCCTGGCATTTATTTAAGTGCACTGAGTCCTAAAGATGATGGGCACACACAGGCACACACAGGGTTCCATTAGCAAAAACGTTTGGGAAACATTTTGATTATACCTTCTCCCACCAAGGATCTTCTTGGTGGTTTATTAACACTGTACCTGTTGAGCTTTTGAATTTTAACTCAGGGTTTCCCAAACATTTGACCAAGAACCTTTCCTCAGTACCTATATGGTTTTGCTTTTTTTGTTTTTGGAAAACCTATTAAATATTATGGAAATATGGAAATATTATGGAAAACCTATTAAAACTACTGGTTTCTGGAACACCTTAGAAAGCTCTGTTATAAGCTGCACATGATCACATACACAGTGTGATTTGATGACATATAAAGGTCCCTCCTGACCCCATTACAATGCTTAATAAAGTTAATCATTCTTACAGGCTGTTGGACTTTTGAGGCATTTATTAATAAATGAATGTCTCAAGAATCAAGAGGTAACAACTAGTTGGCGAACTAACTGATCAAAGGGAATTCTAATTAGGCCCTTAGCTGCCTAACTGCTGTCCGTTTCAGATGGGGGAGGGGCTGGCCAAAGGCAGGGGTGAGTGCACTCACTGCTGCCATCAGTGTATCTAGTCAGCCTCTCCGAACTGCAGGCTCTTCATCATAAATATTGTTCCAACTTATTATTCCCTCTTCTACCAGCCCGGCCCAGATTTTTTCACCCCATTTCTCTCCTTCAGGCTCTCTTTCTATTATCTGTCACACACAGATTCCTGCCTAAATACCACTTTTATCCTCTTCTGAACAACCTAAAATGATTCCCCACTGTCCATCCAGTCACCACTCACCCCACCCCAGCATTCAACAGCCTTTAGAGGCAAACCTGCCCATCTCCCTGTGACTTTCTTTCTCTTTGCTCCCCATTCCCTTCACGACCCCCAGGTTCTCAGTCTTCTCCACAGGTTCCAGGCTCTTTCTGCCTTCCTCAATTTTCTCTTCAAATTCTCCTAACTTTCTTTGTTACTTCCTATCCATACTCCACTCCTCTGTCTAGCTCTCTTTCTCCCAAAAAGGCTTTTAGTAACTTCGCCCAACATACATCTCTCTGTTTTCCGTGCCACAGAGTTGAGGTTGTTATTAAATGCATTCAGCACTTGATTGTATAATTTTATTTTCTTTCTGTTATAATTGTACATGTTTTGTTCCCCTAGCACCATCCCTTGCTTATAAATACATGTCTCTTAAAAGACCAAACCTTGTCGTAATCTTAATTTGTATTCCCTACCTCATTTATCGTGCACTGGAAATACACACACACACAATGTTCCCTTAATTATTGACTAGAATGAAAACAAAATGATGATTATAAATAGATATTACAGAGTTACTAAAGAATATCAGATGGGACCTTTCCTTAATAATACCCTATTTGCATAAATTTCAAGATATTAGCTATCTTAAGAATAGCGAAATAATATGCCATCATACCATTCTATAATTCAGATCTGCTAAACTAACTTCCCCCAAACAAACTTAAAGATCTCTTTCTCTAATGATGGATGGAAACAAAGAACTAAGCATGGCTCTTAGGTTTCATATCTCCAAAATCCAGGGTGTGTGGGAGACAGACTCTAAGATGGCCCCAATTATTCCTACCTTTTGACACTCATGCCCTTAAGTAACCCCTTTCCCTTCAGTGCAGGTAGGGCCTGTGACTTGCTTTTAACCAATAGACTACAGCACAGAGATGGGATGTTACTTCCACGACTGTGCCACACGAGATTGTAACTTCTGTATTGCTAGCTGACTCCGTTTTGCCTTCTCGGATGGCATGTTTTGATGAGGCAAGTATCCACTTGGGGGAAGCTCACATTGCAAAAAACTGAGGGTCGCCTTCAGCCAAGAGTAAGAAAGAAGTGGAGACCCTTGTTCCCACAACCCTCCAGAAACAGAATTCTGCCAACAAACGTGAGAACCTTCGGATGAGACCCATCCCTGACCATCACCTAATAGCAGCCCTTTAGAGACCTGATGGAGGACCAGCTCCTCTGTGTCCAGATTCCTAAACACAGGAATTCTGAAAGAATAAATGTGGGTTGTTTTAAGATACTCAGTTTGTAGTAATTCATTATGCAGCAATGGATAATACATATAAGATGCTGAGCATCTGTGATTCTTTCAATGACTGTCTTTAAGATGTACCTGTCTAAAGAACCCATTTGTAATTCTGATATTCAGTGGGCACTCTCACATCATGGAAGCTCATGCAATCATGCTAGAGAGATAAGGAATGTTTTAGAAATAAATTTAGCCAAGTAGGTGAAAAACCTGTGTACTGAAAAGTACAAGACGCTAAGGAAAGAAACTGAAGAAGTGAAAAGATATTCAGTGCTCCTGAAATGGAAGAATTAATACTGTTAAAACATCCATACTAGCCAAAGCAATCTTCAGATTCAATCCAATCCCTGTCAAAATTCCAATGGCATTTTTTCATGAAAATAAAACAAGCAATCCTAAATATTGTATAAAAACAGCCTGAATAGCTAAAGCAACCCGGAAAAAGAAGAACAAAGCTGGAGGCATCATGCTCCCTAATTTCAAATTCTATTACAAATCCATAGTAATTAAAACAATACAGCATTGGCATAAAAACAGACACACAGATCAATGAAACAAAATAAAGAGCCCAGAAATAAACCCATGCAAATGTGGTAATGTAATTTATGACAAAGGAGCCATGAACATGCAATAGACAAAGGAGAGTCTTTTTAATAAATGGTGTTGGGAAAAGAGCCACATGGAAAAAAAGACACTGGGCACTTTCTTACACCATACACGAAAATTAAATTCAAATCAATTGAGGAATTGAATGTAAGACCTGAATAATGAAACTCCTAAAAGAAAATACAGGGAGTAATACCTACTCCTTTGTAGGTAACTATCTCCTTTTCTCTTGCTGCTTTCAAGATTCTCTCCTTATCTTTAATCTTGGGTAATGTAATTATGATGTATCTTGATGTATTCCTCCTTGGGTTCAACTTCTTTGGGACTCTCTGAGATTCCTGGACTACCTGGAAGTCTATTTCTTTTGCCAGATTGGGGAAGTTTTCCTTCATTACTTGTTCAAATAAGTTTTCAATTTCTTGCTCTTCCTCTTCTTCTGGCACCCCTATGATTTGGATATTGGAACATTTAAAGTTGTCCCAGAGGTTTCCAAACCTCTTCTCATTTTTAAAAATTCTTTCTACATTCTGTTCCTATTGAATATTTTCTTGCTTCTGTTCCAAATCATTGATCTGAGTCCCAATTTCCTTCCCTTCACTATTGGTTCCCCGATTGTTTTTCTTTATTTCACTTTGCACAGCCTTCACTTCTTCCTTTACATTGTGTCTGTACTCAATCATTTCTGTGAGCATCCAGATTCCCAGTGTTTTGAACTCTGCATCTGATAGGTTGGCTCTCTTCTCATCACTTGGTTCTTTTTCTCGAGTTGTGATCTGATCTCTCATTTGAGCCATATTTCTTTGTCTTGGCATACCTGTTACATTGTAAGGGGTGGAGCCATAAGTAATTGCCAGGGCATGGCAACCCACATTACTGCGTTGCGGCACTGTATGTGGGAGAGGTGTCAGAAAGGTAACAAAGCTGCTAGCTTGGTTGTCACCCCACTTTCACTCATTTCCCCTGCAACCCACAAGAAAATTGGGCCCTTTTGGTGTTGATTCCCTGCTGGGTGAGCTTGTGTAACTTCTAAAACCTCATGGGTCTCTCCAGTGAACCCTATTGTGAGGCTGGGAGTTTTTCCTGCCACCACAACCCTCACAGGTTTTTAGGCTTTATTTCCCTGCACTGGAACCCTGGGTTGTACAGTCTATCTTGCTCCCCAGTTGTTCCTCCTGGTTTATCCACACATGAATGTAGGATAGCCCAGTCCACTAGCAAATACCTTGCCTACCCTGGTTTGCTGCCTTGATGTGTATGCTGTCCACCCCGTCTGCCTGTCTCCACCCCTCCTACTAGTCTGGGTGAATGTTTCTTCTTTAACTCCTTGGTTGTCAGCCTTCCACACAGTTTGATTTTCTGAAAGTTCTGGTTGTTTATATATATCGTTGTCCTTATTTTGGTTATGCAAGGTAGAAAAGCATATCTACCTATGCCTCCATCTTGGCTGGAAGTCCTCCATTAGGTTCATCTTATAGGTGAGATTCTATGGTATTTGTCTTTTGCCACCTGGCTTATTTCATTCAGCATAATACTCTCTAGTTCCATCCATGCCGTCACAGCAGTTCCTTCTGTATTTCTGCTATATAGTATCCCACTGTCTAAGTGTACCACAATTTGTACCAAATGAGTGGATTTTTAGATTCACTCATTTACTGATGGGCATGTAGGCTATTTCCGGCACTTGGCTATTATATATAACACTGCTATGAATATTGGTGTGCACAGGTTCTTTTGAATTGGTGTTTCAGTATTCTTAGGGAATAAACCCATCAGTAGAACTGCTGGGTCAAAAGGTAGTTCTTTTTTTAGCTTATTGAGAAAATTCCATACTGTTTTCCACAGTGGCTGCACCAGTCTATATTCCTACCAACAGTGCACTAGGGTTCCCTTTTCTCCACACCTCGCCAACACTTGTTTGTTGATTTGTTTATGATGGCCATTCTGACCTGTGTGAAGTGGTATCTGATTGTGGTTCTAATTTGCATCTCTCTGTTGACTAGTGATGTTGAACATTCTTTCATATGCCTATGGGCCCTCTGTATGTCCTCCTTGGAGAAGTGTCACTTCAGGTCCTTCATCCATTTTTTTAATTGGATTGTTTATCTTCCTGGTATTGAGTCATATGAGTTATTTATGTATTTTGGAAATCAAACTCATGTCCAAGGTATCATTGGCAAATATGTTTTCCTATATGGTTGGTTCCCTTTTCATTTTAATCTTTTTATTCTGATGCCCAAAGTAAAAGCAACAAAAGCAAAAATAAAGAAGTGGGGCTATATCAAGTTAAAAAGCTTCTGCACAGAAAAAAAAGAGGGAGAGAGAGAGAAGCAGGAGAAAAAGAAAACATCACCAAAATAAAAAGGTGACCTACTAAATGGAAGAAAATATTTTCAGCTCAAAACATTATCTGGTAAGAGGTTAATATCCAAAACATGCAAGGAACTTATACAACTCAATAGCAAAAACAAACAAACAATCCAATTTTAAAAAATGGGCAGAGATCTAAATGCATATTTCCAAAGGAGACACGCAGACAGCCCACAGGTTCCTGAACATATAGATGCTCAACATCACTAATCATCAGAGAAATGCAAGTGAAAACCACAATGAGATACTGCCCCAAACCTATTAGAAAGGCTATCATCAAAGACATAAGAAATAGCAAGGGTTGGTGAAGATGTGTAGAAAAGGCAACCCTTGTGCGTTGTTGGTGGGAATATAAATTGGTACAGCACCTATAGAAAAGAGCATGGAGGTCCCTGAAAAAATTAAAAATAGAACTACCATATGATCACTTCTGGGCATTTATCTAAAGAAAACAAAAATACTAACTCAAAAATATATATGCATCCTCATGTTCATTGCAGCGCTCTTTACAATAGCCAAAATGTGGAAATAACTTGTGTCTATCAATGGATGAATGGATGTGATATGCATACACACAATGGAATATTATTCAGCCATAAAAAGAGTGAAATCTTGCCATTCGTGACCACATGGATGGACCTTCAGGGTATTACGCTGAGTGAAATAAGTCAGACAGAAAAATACAAATAGTGCATGATCTCTTTTACATGTGGAATCTAAAAACAGACAAACGAACAAACAATCAAACAAAAACATGCTGAAAGATATAGCAAATAGATCGGGAGTTGCCAGAGGTGGGATTAGTGGATAGTAAAGGCGCATTGGGTAGAGCTGGGGAGGGTTGTCCAAAAATGTGCTGCATAATACCTGGTGGGAGTTTGAGAATAGAGACAGCCATCAACAAGAAATCCCATAATAACTTTGTGTGAAGCCTTGGCTCCAGTGTTCAAAAACTAAAGTTTAGTGCAGGCTGGGAATTTGGTCACTTCAAAAGAGCCTATGTCCGATGTCTCTGTCAAAGGCCACACATTTTAAAAGGTGCTAAAGCTACATAAAACTCTAAGGGGGACATTTTGTGACTAAGTATGAGAAGTGTATTTGATGTACATTAATTAGTAAACATTACTAGCCAGATGCTTGATTGGGAGAGAAGACTGAAGGGATAGAGAAGCTACTGGGTAGAGAAGTGCTAATTAGAAAAAATGTTGACTTTTTCACAGGTTTATATCTCACATCGCTACATAATTGGCTCTTTGTTTTGGTCTAGTTTGTTGTTATTTGGCCCTTGAAAGAACCCACAGACATTTTGAATCTTCCTTTTAAGAATGTGTGATTCATTTGGTGAAACAGTAATCACTAGACTTCTGGATTTCAAGAACCAGGAAAAATAAAAATTAACAAAAATAGGTAGTTGGATAAATAGATGAATTGAGTATACTGCCACAGACAGTAAACTTCATTTTGCCAATTAGCATATTTAATTTTTTTAAATCATCATGTGTTGTCAGTGTCAATTCATAAAGAATGGATGACTCAAGCTGAAGTAGTAACGTCATAATCCCAAAATAAAGAACAGAACTTTAATCTCAATAAATCCATCTTGAAAAAATTTACCACATTGGAATATTCTTCTCTTTGTAAATCAATACAGCATTTGGGGACCCTGGGCTGAAGGACTGTCCTAACAGAGTAAGAACTAAGAGACTTGACATAAGACTGCCTAGAACACCTCCAAGGACGTTTAGCTTGTTTAGGAAATTCAAGGTGAATGTTTTTACTAAAGTTCAGATGTGTGAGTGACAACAGCTGAAGATCAGCCAGAAGTTTAACAAAGTGCATGTGTCTCTTTCAGCCAGTCTCGAAGTGTACATTTAGATCTTTTAAAATGCAGGGATTGGTAGGCTCAGAAGTGCTAATAAAATCCTTCCCCACCCCTATAGGACATGCGTGGTTGGACAGAAGTGTTACTAATGATCACTGACGCATTTGCCTCTTCTTCTGGGAAGATGGCTTACTACGACCCAAAAGTGACAATCCAGCCACCACAGCATCCAGGTGGCAGCTCTCTCTTGGATCAAGGTGTGAGAGTTCAAAGGAAATAATCTCTGGAGACCTCCAAATCCAAGCTTCAAAGAAATGTCAAGTGATGGCAAACAGCACAGCCACAATGCACACCTCTACCTAAGGAACAAAATTAAGTCCCCACAGGATCCACACGTCCCCAAAGATCAATAGACTCTTTGGTGAAGTCTGACAGCAGAAGTTCATTATGGCCGGGCAGGTGTCTCAGCATCTGCTCCCCAAATACATCAGTCAATATGATGATTGCTTAGCCACAGATGTTTGTAGGATTTTGGAATAGATCACGGAACTGAACTGAAAAGAGCTCAGCCACCCAATGGATTGAGTTCCTTTCTCTGTCTTTGGAACGGACCTATCCTGGTTCCTACCCCCTCTTTCAGAAACCTTTGGAGCTGCAGATGCGGGAAGCACGCGGGCATCTGTTGTGGACGAGAACAGTACCTGAGAGGAAGGTCAGGGCCAGAATTAAGCTGACTGGCACACGTTAAAATGCAACATAATAGAGTATTTGTCACAGTCGCCCTCTCCTGCCGTTGGCTCATGAGGAATAACGATGGCTTACTGACAGAAGCAGGGACTCAGCCGCTTGATAACATTGTCGCACTGATGGTTTGGAGTGGCCCTGCCGTGGCCGGCATTTGGCTGGAAACAACAGCCATTCACTGTCTCAGGCAGGGCGCTGAAAACAGACCCACAGCCATGCACAATGCGGTCCGTTTTGAAAGGCATTCTCTGCCATCATTTCCATCGTCATTCTTCCCCTACAGTTCATATAATATGGCAAGAGTGGGGCCGAGAACTAGCATTACAATCAAGAACCTCAAACAGCAAACGGCAGAGCTGAGTTTTGTGGGGAGAGGATTACCGAGCTTCCTCCAGCGGCAGGTACACCACAGCACACACCACCGCCTGCCTTATTAACGCAGCCCTTTCCGGGGAAAAGAACATTGCCGCGGACATAATGAATTAATTTGGCATTTCCTTCGGTCTCTCTCAGCACGCAGTGTGCTTCCCTGAGCATGAAAACAGCACATCTTCACAGAAACATTTCTAAAATGATGTGCCTACTCATAGAAAAGATCAATTTGAATAGATTCCATCCCCAAGAGGGCAATTCAAACCGAAAAGTTTTCAACTAAAGTCAAGACAGATCGTCCAACTTGTTTTCAAGCCCAGCACAGACCACTATCTTTGTCCATATTTCAGCTCACAAACCCTCTCGCTCTTTCCTTTCTGGCGATGTATATGCATACACAGACATACATTTATTTGTGGCTCTTCCTACACTGAGAACAAAGCTCTTGCTCGGTCAGCATAAAGGCTGTTGCTGTGGAAGTGAAAATAAAAAAGTGTGCTCTACTTTAGGGAATGGAAACATAAAGTTATTGAATGTGACTTTTGCTGGAGAGGCTGTTTTGAGGTTGTTGAAAGTTAGAAAAAAAGATAAAATAGAATAATAAGCTGAGGGGAGGGATGGAGACAGAGATTGGGTGATTAAAATGCTAGCTGGTGGGTACAGTGTTGCAAACACAGATTTGAGAGGGGAAAGGCCAGACTTGGTGCCAAACAACCAAAATGGAATTAGAGCTGAAAAGTACAGAGAGCAGACTGAGGGCCAGAAGCCATGCATCGCAACAAGGATGTGATAATTATGAACAGCCAAGGGGAGGACAGAAATCCAGAAGTGATAATGTTGTGCTTCCAAAAAGGAAGGCTGGCCCTCCTTAAATCAAGTGTAAGAAGACCAAACAAACAACCCACCAACGCCATGGCACGCTGCATGGAAGATCAGACAGCTGTGTTTTCTTTTCTTTCTCCTCTATTCTCAGGTCAAGTGCTGCTGCCACTGAATTTTTGGTTGGTTTTTGCAGGCATCCACGACAGAGACAAAACTGTTAGGAAAGCAGAAAGCTAAACATCCTCTAAGACACTCTTTTGGTATCTTCTGCATTTTCCATGTCAAGAATTTATGATACTATAGACATGGCATTTATTATTACCACCCTCCTTCTCCTGATAGGTGCCTGAAAACAATCTATCCCAAATAGCTGTAATGCCTACAAAATCAGGAACCATGGCTGGGTAGCTCCACGGCTAAGAGCCCAGTACTAACAAGCAGAGTGTGTAAAGCAGCAGCTTGCAAATGTGGCTACCCGTTAGAACCATCCAGATGGGATATTAAACCTCCCCATTCCAGTGACATAGGGGAACAGGTACAGATTTTCAGTTACCTTCACCTTGGTAATTATTCTACAATGTATATCAAATCATCATGTTGTATGCTTTTTATACAATCATATTTGTCAATATTCCTCAATAAAGTTAAAAACAAACAAGAAGACTTAAATAAAAAACAATTCCTCAGACCAATTCAATAAAATTTTCTGGGGGTAAAATATAAGGGGTTTTTGTCTATTTGTTTTGTCTGCTTATTTGTTTTGAGAACCCCCAGTGTTGAGATATCTCTGTGTGGTCCCACCGCCTTTGATCCTCTCCATAGCCCTAATGGCACTGCTAACCCCACGTTGCCCAGTCCCCCAGGTATCAGCCAGTCGGCCTTAGAAAGCTCCAATGTGAATGTGGACAGCTCAGCACCAACCCATCACCTCACCTGGCAAGCCACTCTGAATTCGTCCCAAGAGAGTCCAAAGCTTGATGATAAAGATTTATGTTTACAAAAGAAATTTCACCCCTGGAATAAACATATGCTTTTACGCCCTCCCACCTAACCCCTGACATATAGCCTCTAAATACTATTTCAAGTAACATTTTAGGGCCTAAAGTGGGGACAGCTTCTCATTTTTATGGAATGACAAATTTGGACCCCTACTGATAGTTTTCAACCCTTTGGGATCTTTGCTGTGGATCTAATGTTTTTCCTTACTGAAAAGCAACCTGCTAACATTCAAGGTTTGCTCTGACCCCACAGGCTTCTTCTGACCCCACAGGGCCCAAGTAAGCATGTCTCAGTCCCGGACTCATTGGCCTTTCCAGCTGCACTTGAGAACTCTCTGAAGTCTGGGTGGAAAGCAATCCCAAAAAATTCCGGGCTTGATTTTTTAAAAAAAATACATTTCAATTGAAATTACAAAGGCTAACTGAGCTCTTTGTTAATTCAATTACACAAAATGATACTAGATGTAAAATGCTTTCTATATTGATATATATTTGCTCTATAATGTACTACAAAAAGCTTTTCTACAGTAAATTTTTATGCCTCCATTCTTTATTAAAGCAATTTTCTTAATCCTGACTTTAAAACTGACTTGAGTCAAAACTCCACAACCTCATTAAGCTCCTTAATGTAATTCCCTCTACACCATTCTCCTTATTTCTTAATTCTTGTAATTCTAGTGAATTATTTTAGCATTTGTTCTTGTTACACCTGTTTAAAAGAAACACACACACACACACACACACACACACATACAAATGCTTGCAATGGTTCCCCAGTGCCTACTGAATGAAGTTCAAGCTCCCCAGGCTTCATTTCAAAATATTCCATAATCGGATTCCAACTCTAATTCCTAGTCTTCTAGTGAAATCATCTTTCGTTGTCCCTGGAGCATGTCATGCACAGTCCCATCAGTGTGCTATTGGTGTGCAATTCCCTTTGTGGTGAGGATTGTCTGTCTTCTTCTCTACACTAGACGGGTTGGGTAAAAGGCTTCCCTCTGCTTAACCACAGGTCACGAGTTCTTAACCTGAAATCTATCCACTCCTTGGAGTTCTTAAATGGATCTGTGGAGGGGGTGGGTGCATACCTTCTGAAATTATTACACAAAATTGGGTGTGCATATTATTGGCTATAACTCTGGTGGCCTGCAATAAACCATGCCTCCCAGTGTGCATGCTTGTGTGTAGTTTCCCCCCACGAATCTCGGCAAGCTCTGTAATCTGCTTTAACTAATAGAATTCAGAGGAAGTGGCTCTGTGACCACCGGACTGTTGGAAGTTTCAGCGGCCACAGGGAGAGGCCAAAGAGAAAGAAAACGGAAGCCCCTTGCCCAAAGCCAGCAGCCGGCACCAACTGTCAGCCACGTGGTGAGGCCTTTTCGGAATTTCCAGGTGCCCTGGCATCCCTGCTGGCACCAGATCGAGCAGAAGAACCCAATGGCAATGCACACAATCATGGAAAGTAAAAATTAAAATAGAACTGTCATTGTCTGGGGGCAGTTTGTTTCACGGTGATAGAAAACAAAATGGAAAGCACACGGATGCTCCTGAGTGCAGGTTTTTCTGGGAAAAATATCCAGGTTCTAAAAGGAATTAGTGATGCAAGGCAGGTTAAGTATCGTCATACGAGGAGGTCCTGTAAAGCACTTAACACAGTATCTGCCAGGTGGTAAGCACTCAGGAAGTGTTTTGTCTATTATTATTATGATGATGATGATGATGCAGCCAACAGTCCACTGTAGGTCTTCCAATAAAAAATTTCTGGAAGACAAGTCATCACTATGGATGAGAAAGAAGCCACAATTACAATAATAGAAAAGAAAAACAAAAATCTGCGCATCAAATCTAAAGGGTGAGTAGAAGGTAGGATAAACAGACTTGAATCAAGATATTAAAAAAATAGGGTGGGCAAAATTTGGAAAAATCATATTGGCTAGTTCAAGACTTACCTTGAACCGAAAGTGTGCACGAAGAACCCCCGCTCCTCCCATCTGTACAACATACGTAACTACATCCTGGACTGCCCTGAACTAGTGAGTTTGGAGCAAAGGCTCTAGGTCCCCCGAGGACAGAAGGATGGGTGAAGATGAGGCTGACTTCTGGAAAAGAGGCACATTATGGAAGTGCATGCCCATAAGTGCGATGTTTCAGTGAGGCAGAAAATGAAACCATTGTCCCTGAGTGACCAGGGAGGGGAGGTCACTGAAAAGCATGGTAAAGGCTCAAAACAGCCTTTGAGGGAATGAGGAAGGCTGCCAGCCAGAAAGGAGTGAAATGACGGACAAGTAGCATGAAGGGCCCAGCTGCAACTGAAGGGCTCAGAGTGGAATGTAGGTCCCCATTCACAAACGACTTCTCAGCAAAATCCTTCCTTGATGCAAAAATGACAGACAGGCAGTTCTGTCTCTGGAGGTGACGGGCAGAAGCAGGATGGCCATCCGCCAGAGCTATGTCTCAGGGTGTCCAAGAGCAGTCCCTATGACTACAAAGTCCCTCTTTACCCAACGACTTCTTACCACTGGCTGGCTTCTTGGCCTTGGCAGATGATCTATCTATTCTGTGCCTTGGTCTCCTTAACTGCAGACTCAGAATGGCTGTTTTAGGAATTATATAAAAAGCCTACACATATAGCATTTGACACAATGTTAGCCATTATTATTATTATTATTATCATTATTATTGTTATCATTATCGCTCTATAAACCAATGCTAGTAGTTTATCTTTTCCTTTGTAGACTTAAGCCCCATTCTCTGGAATATCCTGTGATTTTTGCAACTCTCCATTATTATGCACACCTGAAGACTGTTTCTTTAAAATGGAAATATCCGTCTCTATGCTTACACACATATATAGTCATTTCCACAGATACCATCAGCCAAAGCCACTGGAATGTGCATTAAAAGTTACATCCTATTCTACACATTCATCCTTGGGCTTCCCAGACACACTGACAAAAAGTCAAATTCCAGTATTGATTTTGTGTAGTCAGCCAATACTGTTTCTCTTTCTTTGGGGGACAAAGTGATCACACATGTACAGACACATGCTTTATAGAGTTTAAATAAGAGAATCCCGATAGCGGAAAAGTCAATGAGTATAAAATTTAATCCTAGGTGTGATAGTTAATTTTATGTGTCAACTTGGCTGGGCCACAAAACCTAGCTATTAGTGAAACATTATTCTGGATGATTCTGTGAGGGTGTTTGTGGAGGAGACATACATTTACGCTGATGGACTTTGAGTAAAGCAGTTGGCCCTCCCTAAAATGGATGGGTCTCATCCAATCAACTGAAGGCCCAAATAGGCAAAAGACTGGCATCTTCTGGGGGAGAGGGAATTCTGCCAGCAGGTGGCCTTCAGACTTCCTCTGTAACATTGGCCTTTCCTGCATCTCCAGCTTGCCAGCCCGTCCTGTGTGTTTTGAATTCGATAGTTCCCATAATCACCTGAGCCAATTTCTTAAAACACATATTTCCATATATACACACACACATATCCTGTGGGTTCTGTTTCTCTGGCAAGTCCAGACTAATATGCCACTTTTGTCCGATGCTCTCCTAATGGGCCACCTGATGGTCTAGGATGATCCAAGCTTATGTAAAGGAGACCTAACAGGTAGCACTATGTAGGTCACCCTTGGCCCCAAATGATTTTCTGACTGTGAATTTATGACAATATTCCTCAGGAAAGCATTTGGAGATTAATAAAGGCATTAAATCAAATTCAGTGCCCTTTGAGTTTATGAAGTTTAAGCCTCTATGGCAGTACCATTCTGCCTATCAGACTGTGGAACTTCACCTATACGGATAGTCTTGGGTTCTTGTAGTACCTACATTTTGCCCGAGGCTTTTTATAAGCATAGCAAAATCTGCTGTTTCAGAGATAACATTCTTTCCACATCAGCCATATCCAAGGGCCTTTGGGTCCACCCTATCTAGCATTTTTCTTGTATTTCAGATAATACAACTTTGTATTTTTTTGTCATAAAGATTCTGTCATAAATATTCAAGAAACACTTGCCTGGGAGACAAATGCAGTGAACACTATGCTGTTAAGTAAAAGTGGCACCTACCTATTTTTTTCTATTCCATTTCAGATAATAACTTTCTGTCTAGCCTTTAAATAAATATTTTTCTACCACTGGAACATTTAAATAATTACTAAAAACCAAACTTATTATTTATACACTTGTAACTTCCCACCTTGCCTTGTTTAATGACAGACTTCTTTTTCACTGCATTTGGTCATTATTTTTTCACTTTCCTTCTATCCTTCTCTGTGCAATTACTTTTATTGTCCTTTGTGGGTTTCAGTTCCCAAACTTACTCTTACCTTCTCCTCCCTTTTCTCAAACTTCTTTTCTATTTAAAAAAAAAAATTTATCCTCACCCAAGGGCATACTTACTGATTTTAGAGAGAAGGGAAGGGAGGGAGAAAGAGAGGGAGAGAAACATCAATGTGAGAGAGAAACATGAACCAGTTGCCTATTGTATGCACCCTGACCAGGGACCAAACCTGCAACGCAGGCATGTGCCCTAATGGGGAATCGAACCCACCACTTTTCTGTTATGGGGAAACACTCCAACCTACTGAGCCACACTGGCCAGGGCTCAGGCCTCTTTCCCACTGGACTAAAAATACCATTCCATTAACTTTTAACTCAGCTTATATCCACCAAAGGTCTTTCCCCTTGTTATGAAAATAACACCTCTTCCAATTTATGCTCCCCACTAATAATTTCATTCCCCATCCCTAATACAATGGTTGCTTATCATCTTCCTTTATAGCCTTTTTCTTAGTAGTTGAGAAAATTACAAAAAGTTAACTAAACAATGATCATTTCTGGCTGCTCATTACCATGCTTCCTAATTATTAATCACAGAACATATAATTGCCAAGTAATATGATATATTTCTAGTTGTAGGAGCTTTAAGTCTTACTCTAACTTCTCTGCCTTCATTTGTTCATCTGTAAAGGGAGTTTTATAACAACGTTAATATGTGCCTCGAAGGACTGGTGCTGTGATTACATAAGATTAGCATATTAAAGCATGTCATAAACTATGAAAGTGGTAATATGAAGGTTGGTATCTTGCCATCCAGGTATATATTCATTCAGAGACTTACTGTGGATTAAAAACTAAATTAAAACCACCGTCATGAAAAGTAAATAAAGAAACTAAGCAGCACACAATTAAACTTAGTTTCAATTGTGCTACATTCTTTCTGTCACCAAGAAACTAATTAGTACGACATAATCACATACTTCCTGCCCAGTAAACATACAAGTCCCACAGGAACAAATGATTTATATCATGAATCACTGGCCACTGCTTACTGGTAATTATCATATAAATGAGGTGCTTCTGTTTGACCTCTGATTCCCTAGTCCTTTTCTGAGACAACAAAGATACAGCAGTTATGCAAAAACTTGACAAAATTTAAATTACTTTTCAAGCCTCACCTTGTGGATATTCTTTGTTTCAGAAAAAAATCACTACCCCAATTTTAAAAAATACTATCAAAACAGATACTAAAATACTAAAATATTAATGTGTGTTTAGAAATGGCTCCCACAATTAAAACAAAAAAATTCAAGAAAATATGTAACGAAGCTCCATGTCTAATCATGCACATTAACAATATGGACAGGACCGTATTCCAGCCTTTCTTGGGGGGTCAGCAAGTCACAGTTAAAGGAAGACGCCCAGCTCTGCCCCAGATTAGCTGCATGAATTTCCTTAGTCACCTTACTCATCTCACCCACGGATTCTTCCTTGGTACAATTAAGCAATTAGATGAGATGATTTTAGAGTTACTTCCTGTCCTAGCTTTCCTTGATTTTGAATCTTAAAGAAGAAAGAATATACCTGTAATATACCTTAAATATTGTTTAAACCCATATTTCTCAAAAGGGGCTGATACTGGAATCACCTTGGGAACTTTGAAAAACACTAATGCTGGGGCTGAACACCGAAGAGTGGGAATTAATCGGTCTGGGTGTAGCCGGCACACCGAGAACTATAATAAAGCTCGAATGTGCGGCCAAGATCAAGAAGCACTTGTTAATTACTCCATACTCTCTGGAATTGCGCGTTTCTTCTTCTTTTCCTTCCTCGGATCTCTGAGGCTGCCTTGTCATTAAAACCACGGAGAACCTGACTTTCCCCGCCTGACCGTGTGGACCCCAAGTGAGATGACGCCGGTGAAGGTCCCAGGCAGGGCACTGGCTTGTCGGAGAGATGCAAGAAAGTCATTTATTCCTCCCCACCTGACTTCCTGGGCCCCCCAAAAGCTGGACCTCCCTCTATTACCTATCAAATATTGGAGTATCACTAAAAGAACTTGCATACATTTTCGGAAGCAGAATTTTCCAAACCATCCCATCAACTCAACAAAAACCACATTGACATCACAGACTCGGCCACCATGGACGCCCCAATACCTAGAACTACTATTTATTCATTGAAGAGGTAAACTGGTCAATGTCTCTACAGGCCCTTTGTCATTGGCCCTGACACCCCTCTGTGTCCACATACACACACGTCACCATCTTTTCCTAACTCTGCTTGTCACTGATGTCAAAGATCTGAGTCTCCTGGATGACATGATTGCCTTCCCCTCATTACAGTATCTCTACTACTCACCCCTGGAGATCCTATCCTATAGACAGGGCCATATAGATACTGTCATAGACAAAGTCTCAATAAAATACTGCTTGGGCATGCAAATAAATGGACTTTTATTTTGTCATATATAAGCTTAAAATATGAGAAATATTTTGATATGAGAACTATCGAGAAATGGTAGAATTACATACCTAAAAAGCTGACTTCGTGTGTGTTACAAAGCCACCTGAAGCTTGGTTTTGTAGCCCCTACTGAGTCCCTACAGGAAAACCCCAAATCAATAAAAAGATGAAGGCAAAATTCTCATCAGACCGGGCCTCCATCAGAGGAGTCTTTGCTTAGAGTGTCTGTCAGCCCAGTCCTTGATTTCAAAGACCATTATGTGACAAACGGGCAGGACCAGAAATAGAAGAAGAGAACAATATTCTATCAGCCAATCTTCCTTATCAATCAGAATAATTCATGTGTTTTCTCTTTCAAGAGGAGAATGGGGAATGGAGTGTAGTTGAAGCCTGAAGTTATCAGTGAACGGCGGGGGCAGGGGAGGGGGGAGAAAATGGCTAATGCTGTAGTCTTCCCATCCATCACCTCCAATACAATAACAGTGTCTATTTCATCGTTTCATTCATACAGGCAAATATTCACTGAGGATTTCGACCAGGCCTCTTCAAGGACCCGCCTGATTGCTGAAGGAATCAGGCTGCCTTTGGCATTTGCTCCTCGGGCTCGGTGATGACTTGAGAAACAAGGATGTTATAAACTACTTCGCAGTGGGTAAGATCATCGAACTGTCATGCATGCCACTCTTGCGTGCCTTTCTAAATCAGTTCAGCACAAAATAGTGTGTTTGTCCTCACTAATCCTATCTAAAACTTGTAGAGGGAAGCATCCCCGTGATCACAGAAACGTCGAGGGGACTCGTCTTAATGCTGCTTTGTGTGAACTGCTTTCTACACCCCCACGTTCACAAATCTAGAGTGAACTGGAAGGAAATATTCAGAACAAACCATTACTTTAGAGAAGCATAACTCTTTTTAAAGATTGGGTGAATAGGACAATGTGCTTTCTAAGGAAAGCCAACCATTAGTCCTGGGCACCCCAAGACGAGGAAGGAGTGAGATGGAGAAAAAGCAAGGCTCTCCCCCCAGAGAGACAGGTGATTCATTCACCTCGAGGAGAGCCGTGTGCTCATTAGGCCCACCAGGGAAACATTCAGAGAACTTGAGCAGCAATTTTCTAAATGACTGGTAATTTTCTTAATGAATCTTCCCCCTAAACCCTTGTGAGGATAATTGTGTGTAATTTTAGAGACAGAAATAAGCTGGAAGGAGACAGAAATGACTTGCCCACAGCCACACCAAGAACTTGAAAGCTTCCTATCTGTTTTCCAGTCTGGTAGACTGCACTCTTGACTGAAGAAAAGATGACATGGGCAGAAATACATCATCAGAGCCACTGCCACGTGCTTGACTCCACAACTGTCTAAGTTATTAACAGGAGCCTGGCTGATACAATCACATTTTCTTTCTGGCCCTTACGCATTGCTGTTGGTTATTCAAAAATGTTGAATGATCAAGAGAAATGTACTTTTTAACTTTTCAAAATGAGAGACTAAATTAATCACATTCTACTCAAAGGGAATTCACTGAATATCTCGATTTCAAAGGATTATTAGAAGGGTTTCATTTTCTTTGTTCCCTATATTTTTTAATAGCACACTGGTTAAGAAGCAGTAAAAACAGTTTCCTATGAAGTATTTTTTTTGTTTCTCTATGGAGTAGGGTCAGATTTTTTCCTACTGCCTCATCTTTTTACATTATCTCTTATAATACCTTTGAAAATTGCGGCAATGCTGAGAATAGGAGTTAAGTGATTCTCTTATATGCATGGGAAATGGAATTTCACAAGACAAACTAAACAGGCTTCAGAATCACAAAATCCTGGATTCAAAGTTTGGCCACTAGACCTCGAATAGATTCTTTCAAATTGCTGCACTACGCTTTTTCATTCCTGTATAAAATGAGAGAACAATGCTCACCCCCCACGGTTGCTGTGCACACTAGAAATCGTGGCCATGCACCGTGCCTGGCTCCTCCGAGTTTCTCCAACTCACAAGACCACTCTTCCCCTTATCAATCCAAATCCTGGTATAATCCCAATTGGTTTTGATTTTGTAGAGATGTTAGAAAACTTAGCCAACCACACTACAGCAGCATTGTGAACGAGGATGCCAACCCAGATACGAGTCAAAACATGGATGGTAAGGGGAGCGGGAGCTGGAATTATCCACACCTGATCATTCACACAAAACCTCAGGCAAGTTTCTCTCTACATCAGCTTCTTCATCCATGAAAAACGGTAAAAATTGTACTTGCTATTCTGACTTCACACATTTGGTGGGAAGAATAAAATGATGTGCTTAGTCACTGATGCGAGTGTAAAAGACATTTCTTAGAACGGTACCAGGTACACAGTGAACTCTGTAAACATTGACCCTTATGACTGTTGATATGTTATTTTTCACTGCTGCATCCCAATATCTGGGACACTGTTGGTCACATAGTCGGCATTCAGTAAATACTTGTTGAGTGGCTGGTTAAATAAATAAAATGAATAGAGTTGTCTATCAGACCCAGTAATCTCATTTCGAGGCGAAAAATTCATCTGACTCTATTTTCCATGACCTAGATCTACCATCTTATTGACTTAGAACCAAAAGAGAAACCACCGTGTATTGGACTAATATAAAGACAGGTTTGATCATGTCCTAAAATTCTTAAAATGTATTCAGAAAGCCAAAATATGCCCCAAGCTGACAACTCAGAGAAAAATCAATTTCAAAGAGTTAAAGAAAACCTTCAGAACCTTCACGTCCCAAGACAGGAGGTGGCTGGGACAGAGTAGCAGAGTAGGGCTACTCCCATCAGGGCATCTCCCCAAGGTGGCCCCACGTGATTTGAAAGATCAACTTGGAATTCCCAGGGACAACTTGACTCTGAGTGCAGCTCAGGGTATCAGCATCTTCACTCCCATGTGCTGGTTAATGTTCATAATGACGGGTGGGGAGGAGAGAATAAATAATCCATCCCAACCAAGTCTGCAATTTTCCTTGCTGTCCTCAAGAATAAGCCTCTCTGCCTGACATGGCTTCTTTGTCTCCCAAGTCCCATTTATGACTTTGAACACAGAAAGAAACACCATGATTCCTATTCCTCCATAAGCAACATCCTGGTAGCAAACCCAGTCCAGCTGCCTCCCGGCCATCTCCACCCCAGGCAGCAAACTGAATTCAACACTGTCTCAAAGTTTAAATGGTGACAGATGCATGCCTATAACCACAAAACAGAAAAAAATAAATATCCTTTATAGATAATATTTTATATTATTTCCTCTCAATTTTTTATTGAAAAAGATTTTGCCCTTTATTTAGGGGAAATAGCACTTAATTTAAATCTTTGTAAAAATAAATATTAAAAAAAAAGAAAAACTAAAAGCAGGATCCTGCCACAGATATGAGCTGCATTCTGTTATAAGTCCCCTGGAGAGGAAACAATATTAAAATCCAAATAAGCTCAGGTTTGTGCCCATTTTAATGTTTCGCTGCCGCAGAAACCTCATTAAGTTGTGTTGCGAAATCATTTCCAGTGTTCACTCGGAACTTTTTTTGAAAAAAATGTATTTCCAGTGCTTACAATGAAGAACCAGGTAACAATTCACCTCCACGGGAAACAGCACCAAGTGCAGCCCGGCCTCGCAATAACTCAGCTATAGTACTTTTAACAAAGGACCGAGCCCTCCACCAAGCGGGGCAGACGCAGTTGCAGCACATAACAATGACAACGAGAAAGGACAGCACAGTTACAGACCCAGCACACGACTGCAAGCACACTGTCACCGCTGCAGTTTCATTATCTGGATTGAGGGGAAGAGACTTCAGGTGTAGCATGACCCCGCTGAGCTGAGCCTAGAAAATCACAGAGTCTGTGGGTCTTTCCTGTGGTGGCTTGTTTCATGACCACAAGCAAATCACTTCACCTGCTCCTGTCCCAGTTTCTCCTGACTGCAAAGAGGGCAAAATAACATAATATCCATGGCTAACCTTGGTTTTAAGGCTTTATTGACTTTTGAATGTTCCATACACAACTTAATTAGTTAACAGGCAAACAGATATAACTTAATTTATACTCAGATCCTTGTGTCAGGGACAGCTTTGGGATGGGGGCAGGGAACCAAGATGAAACCAATCATCTATCTATTCACTCTCCCAGCTCCACTTAGCTCCTTCCACTTGCCATCTTCCTTCCCTCCCTCCCTGCCTTCCATCCTTCCTTCCTTCCTCCTTCCTTCATTCATTCATTTTTGCAAACATTTAAATAATTTTATGAAGACAGTCACTGTCCTAACCCTAGTTCTGCCACTAACTAGTTGCATAAATGCAGGTGACTTCCTTAACCTGAGGCTTGGTCTGCTGCTCTTAGAATTTTCTAAAAAATTCCAGAGCCTTTGTAATAATCATATCATGACATTATACATATGAAAGTACCTTTAAAATATGAAGTATTATGAAAATGTGCAAGCAATAACAAGCAGCCAGCCAAAATTACAAAGAGTGCCTTGATCTCTCTCTCTCTCTCACTTGATTGTGATGTTACAAGACCTCAGCTTCTCTTTCCCAAGTCACAAAATACCAATACATGAAAAATGGTTCTGCCCTTTAGAAACTGCTCCTACTTCAAACCCGTAAGCAAGAATGTGTGTTTTCTTTCGCCTCCCACAAAATGCATAATAAAATAAAGTTCAGCCTCTGGAGAATATGCAGTTATCAAAAATCAAAATGAAAACTCAAAGGAAAATGAAAGAAATAGCAACACTTCCTGTCGGCAGGTAAATAACTCTTTGAGAGATCAGAACTGGCAACCACTGTCTGAAGGAGGAACATTCTAGCAGGCATTGGTTTCAGTAAACAAGAAAGCAGATGCCACCCCACATTCTGTGAAATATTTATGACTCCACCACACACCCTTTTTGGGGGAGCAAATTGATGACTCTTCTACCCGACACAATCACCCGGGGTGTGCCAGGCACAGCCTCCATCAATCACACAGATGCGATTTGTTTTGCCCTGTTCAGAAGCTGCCTCCCCTTCATTCCAACGCCCAAGATGGAGAGGGTGGAAAAGACGAAACATCCAAGGCTTCTCTCATAATTTTTTTCAATGCCAAGAGTTACCGTGTTTGGGAGTATTGCTAGACAGGGAAGTGTTTTGTCTTCTTCCAACTGGCCAAACAAATCAGGGACAGTGTTAATCCCTTTTCGGTCAGCTGCCGCCCATCTCATATTTAGCTATGTGCACAAAGCTGTGTCACAAGGGGACATTTTACTCCACGTGGGATTTAAAAATCAGAACACACACCACCTGAAACTGGATTAATGGTGGAAATTCACACTGACAGCGAATGGAAGGGAGTATTGCCAAAATAAACTCGAGCACACCACCAGACTGGAATTAACTCTTCAGGTTACAGAGAGCAGGTGTTTAGTCAGCCTCCATCGAGTGTCAGGCGAAGCAACATGCAATGATGGCTCCTCCCATTAAAGGGGGTCTCAGACACGAGTAAGCAATGGAATGAAAGGTGCAGTTCTTCCATGACTGGATTCCAAATCTATCTCTCACTACAGCCTTTCTGGTACCCTCTATTCCAACCATCTTGAAGTGATCACTGAGCAATTTATATTCCCCAGCTTTTACTTAAACTGTTCCCACCTCCCATGCATCCCTCACTTTCTTTCTTCCTGTCAAAGTTTTATGCATTTTAAAAATCCCTGTTCACATTCCACCTCCTCCGTGCATCTTCCTAGATGCCCTGTCCTTGATTACAACAAATCTCTTCTGTTGTCTTCCAATATTACATAGCTTGTATTCTTCATAATAGTTCTTGCCTCAATCTAACTTTCCAGATTGAATTCTGGGAATGCTGATCACCACAGTGAATTGACTGTGTATCTCTGGAGGACAGGTGCTATATCCTAACACAGGTTCAGTTGAATAAATTGTTCCCAAAGACATCACCCTCACTTTGGGAGAACCCCGCGGTGTACTGATTAATACCATTGTGTCGATTCTTCCTCAAACTAGTTACATTATTTAATTTCTAGGGAAGCACTAAAAAGGACTAGAAGTTATGGCTCCACACGCCCTCCATCACATGAGGCGCATCGTGAAGGATTATCCTTCAGGGAGCCTGACCCCAGTGCTGTCTGCCCTGTCCCTGCCTTTTCTAACAAGGAGACTCTGCCCACCCCTCCCCCATCCTGTATTCGGAGCTCCAGTAACCTCAGCTGTCAGAAATCTTCTTGCTCAAAGATCTTCACACATAGATATTTTTTCACCTTGTCAGTACAAATGTTTGTTCATCAAAAACAGTGGATAAGTTGTTACAGTGTTTCATGCTTTGAATTTTCTCTTCTTCGGGGCACAAACAAGAGGAGGGGGACCCAGCCTCCTCCAAATGAACTTCATACTCTGTGTTTCACCTTAGGATGTGTGGTTTACGTGCTATATGAAAAATCTATGTAATAAGGAAGGGGAAAAAGCACTCACTAGAGACAAGAAAACCTAGACACAAAACTGACCCCCCAAAGCCAGCTATCTAGTGGCAGGCTTTATGGCTAAAGAATTGTATGAGCACGTGAAAATTATACAGCGGGGGAGAGGGAGGGAGACAGGAATTGAGGACTGAATTGCAGAAAGGCAGAGAGATCTGCAAAATATGTTCTTCTCAATATAACACTCCCAGCAGAGAGAGAATTAAACCTCAAACGTGAGAAAGCACTCTCCAACTATTTTTATTCATGGAATAACCTACATTCTGTGATGTGTTGGTGTCACAATTCCGTTGAACATGTACATAAGATATTAAGTGGTAATGGAACCGCATTCATTATAACCATAAATACAGGATCACCAGGCCAGAAAAGCTAGGTTATGGTCCAAGTAATTTAAAGGTCCATATTTTTTTATTTACAAAAGATTATGTTACTTACAAACTGCTCTCTAAGGCAATTATAGGGATATATGCATATGTGCATACTCATTCTAAAGGGCAGGGAATATAAAACAGAAAACTGTACTTGAATAAGAATTAAATTTTAAAAATTTAAAAAAATAAAGAAGAAGAGACATTGAAAGAATTATATTTATTCACTGAGCCAAAATAAATGTCATTATTTAAAATTGTGAGCAGCTCCTAGCTAAATACCAAACGCTAATATCCGTAATAGGTGCTATTTCTCAAATTAATCCATAAGGGTCTTCTTTACAAAATTACCTGTTACTGAAGCTAAAAATTTGTTCAATGGTGGTATTCTGTTTTTTTTAATCACTCAGAACAAAATAAAAAGATTCTTCGGTTTCCACAGTCTCAAATTGCCACTGTATTTTCACAGTCCCTGGAACCCTTCTTCCCTAGAATTCTGACTCTGACATATTGTAGCTGTGTGACTTTGAGCAAGTTGTCTAACTTCTCTGTGAATGTTTTCTCATGTATAAAATGAGGATAAAAATAAAATATACCTCATTAGATTGCCATGAAAATTAAAATAGTCATGTGAACTGATCAGAATAGGTCAGAAATACATGATCAGCAAAGCTGACTGGTTCTGCAGGGGAGGAATGGGACAGGGTGAGCGAATCAGTCAACACTTTGCTGCCACGGTTTCAGTACCCAAGATAGTTAAAGTCCAAAGGGGCTGCTGACCCTTAAACTTTCTCCCTGTTCTTCCCCTTGCTTGATAGGAACCAATGCCCCATTTTAACTATAGTATTTATACCAAGTGTTCATATATAATTTTCAAGAAAAGAAGTGAATCTCACCACTATATCTCAAAATGTAAAACAATCAAGTCGCACCTTGAACAACTTCTGTGTTAGTGAGACACTGAAGCTGTCCGCGCATGGGGAGATAATGAAAGATTCAGGAAAAGTCCCTCACCTTTGAGGCTGAGATCAAGGAAAACAACAGTGCCCCTTCCTCTGCAGGCCCCCAGGCAGCTCCGAATGACTGGCTCATGGGTCCAAACCAAGGGACGGCTCTGGAGTTCCCAATGGCTCTTCTTCACTATTCACCATCACATTAAAATTTTCTTAATGGAGGCGATTTTTTTTCCTATGGAATAGATATCATATCAAGTGATAGACTAAAGTGTGTCGTGTATACAATAATTATGTACTTAAAAATACTCATTCTGTAATACCTTTAATTTCAGCATTCATCAACAAAACAAAAAGTATATACCTTAGTAATCACACTGACTGAGGTATACATTTCCAGGAGGTTCACAAGACAATAACACAAACCATAAAATAGTCCTGGAAGAGTGATAGAAATTTTCTTAAGGTTATCTTTGTTAAATTGGTTGTGTATTACAAAAGTAATATTATAATGTTAAAATTGGAAATGGAAGAGCAAATACATATTAAAGGGAAAAGTTAATAAATAACCTCCAGGCATCTTCATTCTTAATTCTTCAAAGTGAAAAATAAAATTAAATATCTACTAAATAACTTTTCATGTGCTCATTAAAAATGTACAAATGTATGGAAGGTATTGGCTGCTTGTTTTACAAAAATGAACTTATAATATACATGTTAATATGAAACTTATTTTTTTCACGTATTGAAACATCATGGGTAACATTATCATTTCATATATTTTAAATAACTGCATAATACTCTATATTATAGATGTCTCATTAATTATTCCCCTATCTATAATACGTAGTTTTTTCCAGTAATTTTTTAGCCACAACACGAAAGCTGGATCTTAGTATACTGATGTTTTCAAAGGGGGGAATTACCGAAAGGAAGGTTGTGTATTTTCCATAGATACTGACAAACTGCTCCCCCCAGTAATGCATGAGTGTACTTGCTTCCTGCCATCTCTACCAGAACTGGTAATATCATTTCCTTTGCCTTTTGCTCTTCAGATGGGTGATAAAGACATCTCATTGTTATTTAAATTTGTATTTTCCAGTGTGAAATTTTAGTGTTGAGTCACTGTTACCCTTAAACAACATTTTATCCTATTTCTCTAAATGAGTGTTCCTCAACCTCCACGCTATTTATATTTTGGGTCAGATTATTGTCTGTCTGGGGACCTGTCTTGCGCACTGTAAGGTTTTCAGCAGCATCCCCGGCCTCCCCCCAACTAAAGGCCAATAGTACAACCACTGCCACTGTGCCAACCAAACTGTCTCCAGACCTTGACAGGCTCACCCTGAGCAGGAAAACCTTCAGGCTAAATGCTTAAATTAGAAAGACTGTGATTTCTTAAACGGAATCATTATATGTAATAAACAATCAGATTTGAGAAATCACCTCAAAGATATCTTTTCAGGGTTGATAAATCCCAAAACCCCACACTGTCTGATGTAGCTCAGTAGACCGAGTGCTGGCCTGCAAACTAGAGTCTCTGGTTGGATTCCCAGTGCCGGGGTTCCCAGTGCCTAGGGCACATGCCTGAGTTGTGGGCCAGATCCCCAGTGAGTGGCACGCAAGAGGCAACCACACATTGCTGTTTCTTTTCCTCCCTCTCTCCCTACCTTCCCCTCTCTAAAAATAAACTTATTTTACAAAATCTTTACAAAATTCCAAGTCCCCTCAATAATCCAAAAATACAAGTGAATATATAGCAACGATGCAGTATGATGAACACCTCTTTAGGTACATAATTAATTAAACACCAGCAAGACTGAGAACAGAACCTTCCAACAGACAGAAGGGAAGTTATTCAAACCCTGGGCATAATAACTACTTTAATTTCAAAGTCAATAGGCAGCTTTTTCATTTCATTCCAATTCCCTGTTTATAACTTGCGAACAGGTAAAGATAAAAAGAGTTGTTAAATATTTAAATATCTATTCACTGTGCCAAAATCTCAAGTGAGGCTGTTTCTTTTGATTATTTCTTTTGATTATTACAGTATTTTGATTCACTTTGATTTCCTAATCTAAAATAGACAAATGCTTTTCCTAGAACTTCTCATAATTGGGGAAAAAACTTTTTCTTTTGTTAGAAAATGGAGTTCCAAAATATTTTTGGACCAAAATACTCATATTACTTTTCTCAAGAAAAGAATGGCCCATTCTAATTAATTGCTTCTAGTACAGAGCAGTTTTTCCCACCTTCAAAAGAGAAACCTACAAAGAACAGGGGGAAAAATAGAAAGGTTTAATTGAAATTCAATATACCAAAAGCAAGAACTAACACAACTCTTTACCTTCACCTACTCATACAAGCAGGTTGAACGCTGCCTTATTTGTAGCAGTGATAACACGAGGCACACAGACACAGCATGTTCTTTGCAAAGAAACTGACCTTCAGCAATTTATTCCAGGAGTAATTTTCTGGCTTTAATTAGAGGTCATTATTCCTTTCTGATGAATTCATAAATAATAATAAAATGGCGACCAGCCATTCCCCACAGGCTTCAAGGTTCCAATTCTCTGGAACAGCAGAGGGGACGGTTTTAAAAAGCTGAAATGCCAGTCATGAGATCTATGTGACTATTGATAAAACACTGACAACAGCACTGCAGTAAGTCAATCAACAATGCAAAAAGCTGACCGAAACAGAAACATAGAACCCTGCCCTCCTCCGCAGGATGCGGGCTTTTGTGATGAATTCGCATGGTCTGACAAATCCCCCTGCGTTGTGATCCACGGGCTCCAAACACAGGGCAGCCTCATCCAAGGCCACTTATGAATTTTAGATTTTTGGAGCTCAAGACTCTTCACACAGTTTATATTGAGAGAGAAAATTTAAATTTCTTACCCATGGTTATGACCACCCCCTAGGCTCTTCCTCCAAAGAGAATTTTTTCTTTCAAAATTCTGAAAAATATTAACTTGAACAGTTTGTGTCATGTGAATTGATGAGTCAATTAATTGCTTATATTTTTGTCCTGTTTCAGCTCATTACCAGCTATTTCAGGTAGCTATGTTTAATTATTATAGTCCAAAAATTAATTGGGAAATGAAACTTAATACTAATTAGTTTTCTATTATATGCATTTAAAAATATCTGTATAAATCACTAGATTAAATAACAAGCAATTGGTGGTGTTCTTCCAATTACAGCACCTCCAGCAAAAATTTCATTATACAGAAGCAAGTTGAATCATGGTTGATTTATTAATGGATTTGGTGCAGCGTATAATGAGGTTGTAGATATTGAATCCACTTACATTCATTTAAATAATCAGATTTCAGAGACTTTAAAAAATTGAGCTTTTAGCTAAGAGAACTCAAAATCAAAAATGTAGAGAAAGAAATAATCAGACAAGTCATGGCTGGCCAGTGCACAGAAGCCTTGAGACAATCACACAGCTTTGAGAAAGGGTCTCCCCTGCCACAGCCACCTCCTGTTGTGCTAGGACTGATCGACTGTGTCAAAAGTGTTTTGCAAAGTTTCATGCTGGAGATTTCTTGTTGCACAATGCTCCGTGGTCAGATGGAGCAGTTGAAATTGATAGCCATCAAATCAAGACACTAATTGAGAAGAATCAACTCTATACCATGCAGTAGATAGCCAACATACTCAGAATATCCCAACATTCCAGTTATTGGTGAAAATGGAAAACGTGTCTTTTATTTTATGGAAAAAAACTAAATGAACTTTTTGGCCAATCCAATCAATGTATAAAGCAAAAATTGACAGAATTGAAAGGAGAAAAGGGCAGTTCAACAACAAAAGTTGGAGACATCAATACCTCACTCACAATAATGGATAGAACATTCGGGCAAAAATAAGTAAGGAAAAAGAAGACTTACACAACACAATAAATGAACTAGACCTGAGTGACACACCAGACCACTCCATCCAACAACAACATAATACACATTCTCTCAAATGCACATGGGATATTTTCCAGGATACACATATCTTAGCCCACAAATTAAGTCTCAATAAGAAGATAATAAGGATTCTGGAGCCAATTTCTAATGTGGAGGGGTTGGTTTCTCCTGCCACCAATTCTTGGACACCAGCTGGGTGTCTTAACATTCAACTCAACTCTAACACAGTCTACCTGGACGACTCCGCAAGTTAAAGACTCAGTCCTACCAGACTGCTCCCCCCTACTGTCACCTGTGCTCTGATCAACCAGCTACATGTCTGAGGTTCTAACAACCCTCTCCTTGGATTTGATTAATTCACTGGAGCGGCTCAAAGAATTCAGAAAAACATTTTACTCTCTAAATTACTGGTGTATTATGTAAGGATATGACTCCAAACAGCCAGATGGAGGAGATACATAGGGCAAGGATGGTAGGGAGAAAGAGCAGAGAGCTTCCATGTTCTTTCTGAGAGTGTCACTCTCCCCAAATATCCACATTAAGATAGACAAACATTTCTTAGACAGAAATCAGAGCTCTAACCTTAAATTTAAAAAAATAAAATATATAATGGATATTACAAAAATTAAAAACTACTCATCTATGGATACATTATGAAAATTAATAAGCTAATTGTCATCCTTTATCTACTAAAACTAAATAAAGACATTAAAGAAAAAAGAACTACAAACCATCTTCCCTATGATCGTAGAAGCAAAAATCATTAACAAATATTAGCAAAAATAAATAAGCCAATAAAAATGGGCAAAAGTCTTAAACAAAACCATATGAAGGAAAATATATGATGGGTAATGAGCACATGATAGGGCACTCAACATCATTAACCATAAGTAAAATGCAAACTAAGCTCACAATCAAATGTCATTTGAATGTTTAACAGGCACCTCAGGTTTAATATATCCACAAAGACCAATTCCTACTTCCTTCTTCTTTGAACTGTTCCTCCTTTAGGCCTCCCTAATTTCAGTCAGTAGCTCCAGTTCCTGGTTGCTCAAGCAAACAGTTACTCAAGTCAAAATATGTAGGAGTTCACCCTTGATTCTTCCCTGTCCTTTCAGTCACCATCCCCAGCCAATCCATTGCAAGTCCTGCCAGTTTTCCCCTGAAAACAGATCCCAATCCTCCAAAAGCTTTTCCTTTCCAGGTCTTAGCCCAAGCCACACCTCCCCGTGCTGGAATTACTGCTATAACCCTCTAATTGAACCCCTTGCCATATATTTGCCCCAATAATTTCAATAATTTCAGCTAATCATGTTTCTTACTCTTCTTAAAAGTTGTCAATGCTTTCCCATGGCACCTAAAATAAAATCCAACTTCCTTCACAATGCCTACAGGTACTACATAGTCTGTCCCCTCCCTGCTCTTTCACCGTCACAAGTCACCCTTATCCTCCAGGCCACACCTACATTAAACTCCAACCATCTTTCGTTTCTGCTCCTTGGGTCTGCGACTCTTATACACCCTCCACCCTCCCTGTACCTTCGATTTTGGGATGCCTCTCTCTGGGGCACACGTTCCCCTTGCTCTTCCTTCAACTCCAATATCACCTCTTCACTTATCTTAGAGATTCTTGACTATTCATTCTTCTTTTCTTTCTCCTCCCCTGGAGTATAAACCCCAGGAGGCAAGAGCATTGACTATCTTGTTCACTTTGATAACCCCAGGACAGAGCAGTATCCTAGGGACATGGTAGGCCCCACATAAAAGCCTCCTGAATAAAAAGTGCACAGGCAATTTAGAATCAACAAGCAGAAGTGTCCAGATTTCCTGGATAGTTAAAATTTGCTTGACTAGATTTTCTATTTGTATTTTTCTGGTTGCATCATTCCTCATTTACTTCATATTTTTAACTTCTCTAAATTCACTCATCCCATATCGGTACTCTTATTGGTGTTTAAAATACCTCTTTACATAGTATCATCTGCAGATTTTATTAATTTGTTGTTTACTGCCTGTCGGAAATTATTAATGAAGATGTTAAATAGAAAGAAAGCAACATCATTCCCTATGTACCGCAGTAGAACTATTAATCACTTAGCAAATGCTGGAAAAAAGTCTTTTTTTAAGTTTCCCTGCATGTATAAAGCCTGTACTAAAAATATTAAACAGAATATATATTTCTTTAAGTTTATTCATTCATTCATTCATATAAATACTCAAAATCTTCACGTAGGCCCAAAGGACATAGAGATAGAAAAGAGAAAGCAAGTTAAGTAGTCCACAAGAACCTAGCAGTCCAGTCTATTGACTCTGCTATGGAGATATAGTCAATCCTTACTAATTCCATATCTGCAAATACCGCAATTACTAAAATGTATGTGTAAACCCAGAATTAGTCGTCACGGCGCTTTCCTTTGCAGACATGGGCAGAGCAGTGATGTTTTGGAGTTGTCTGATATGTACATTCTCAGTTGAGGGAGGACAATTAGAAGGGATGTTCTGTCTTCTCATTTCTGCTCTCATACTGTAAACAGTTATGCTTTCTGTGGTCTACTTCATGCCACATTTTTCCCATTTTTGTGTTTTTCTTGGTCATTTTGTTGTTTAAAAGGTCCTCCAAGCAAATGCTGAAGTGCTGTCTGGAGTTCCTAAGAACAAAAAGGCTGCAATGTGCCTTATGGAGAAAATATGTGTGTTCGATAAACTTCATTTAGGCATAAGCTAGCTATTGACTGTGAGTTCAAGGTTAATGAAGTAGTAATATATATTAAACTAGGTTTCTCTAGACAGAAACACACATAAAACAGGGTTATACATCTATCAGTTGGTGAAAATGTGGTAGCTGTAGGCTCACAGGAACCTAACTTCATATTTCCCTGGAAGCAATGGTTCAGTATTCACTAACTCACCATTCAAGGCAACTTTACAGAATGCAACTACCACAAATAATCAGAATTGACTATATGTATAACATGCTCTAGGAGAGAGCATTATTCAAAGATGTCTTTATAGAAAAAGAAATGTTTCAGTAAACATTTGAAAAATTAGAACTTCAAAATGGGTGTAGAGGTAGAGACAATGAGGTGTGCAGTGAGGATGGAAAATCATTCCAGGCAGAAGGAACAACAAATACAAAGGTATAGGGCAGAGGTCAACAAACTACAGCCAATCGGTCAAATCCAACCCCCACCTACTTTTGTTAAGTTTTCTTGGAACACAGCCATGCCTATGTTTACTTGTTGTCTGTGGATGTTTCTACACCCTGCATACAGGCACCAGAGGCATAGCATGCTTAGCAAATGGGGAGTACTTTGTAGGAAACTGTTCATTTGGGAAAGAGACAGTAAATGAAGATAGATAGTTGGCAGGAGTGAGACAGTGAAGAGCCTCATAGGCAGGCAAATGGTTTACATAACGGAGTACGTGTTAGGGATTTGAATACACTGCAGGCTGGAGAGGAGAGAGACTACAGACTGGGAAATCCACCGAGAAACTGTGTAAATAATCCAGCTAAGAGAAGATGGGCATTTTGGTTCCTGTCGTAATTTAAAGAGAGACGGGGCAATCATGAATCAAAAACTTTTAAAAAGGCCATGGCTGGTGTGGCTCAGTGAATTGAATACTGGCCTTCAAAGAAAAGGGTTGATTTGATTCCCAGTCTAGGGTACATGCCTGGGTTGCAGGCCAGGTCCCCAGTAGGGGGCATGTGAGAGGAAACCACACACTGATGTTTCTCTCCGTCTCTCTCTCTCCCTTTCCTTCTCTAAAAAATAAATCAAGAAAATATTTTTAAAGACCTTTTAAAAAGACATGAGTGATTATAACTTTGTGACCATTTTGGCTTGGAGGAGGATGAAAAAGAGGGAGAAACAGATAACATGGCTTCCAGACCCAAACTGAATGAAGCAGTGAATGACTGTGCTGCCTTCCCAGACTGAGATTCCAGAAGAAAAAATAGGATTTTGGTCTTGGACATTTTGAACATGAGATGTCTTGTGAGCATTTGGGTATACAGATGTGCAGACATGGGTTGAATGAACAGATTTGGAAGTCATCAGACAACACCCCAAACCCTGGTTGCAGTTAGCTTACTGAAGGAAAGCACACTTAGTGAGAGACACAGGAAAGAGACGGCTTGGAGGGAGGCAGTCAGGATGAAAGGTTTGGCCCAGCAGAGGACAACAGTCAGGCAGGGGCAGTGTAAGAAGATTATGGAGAGAACAGCTGACATCTTAGACATCACATGAATTTGAATCCTTGCCTGATATGGGTGAGTGAAACTTTTCATTTATGTCTTCTAAGTCCTCCTTAACATGAGAGACAGCTAGATTTGTTTTACAACTTCAAGCCAGAATTAAGAGAGCTCCGCAATCTCATACTCTGTGCAAGTGCCCAAATTCAAGAAACATTCGGAACTTCTGAGAGTGTTATCACACTGCAGGGCTGCATAGAGGGAAGGTACCAAACAGGGCTGATGCCACACCAAACAGGAATTAACATCTCTCTTTCACCAGTACAGGAAAAGTGAAGCATTTATGGAACTCCTGTGTCTCAGGCATGGTGCTTGGTACCATGATAGAACATTAAACTGAAGGGGCTCTTGGGGCTCACCTGTTTCAGTGGTTGCAAACTGTCCTCTTCAGAGCCCTAGGTAAGCATTCCTGAGTGACAGGCCACCATTTTTTTGTGACAGAGTCCAGCCATGTGCTTACCAAACCCATTACTTACTGTTTGTTGTGGATACAGAAGAACACATTTCCCAGCCTCCCTTGCAGTTAGTTGTGATGGAACCCATGTGCCCACCTCTGGGCCTGGACCATAAAACACCTCCCATGGGCAATCCTCTGTTTTTTTTTTTTTTTTTACATTTTCTGGTTGGCATCAAAATGTAGATTTGCCTTAGAGCCCCCACGTTAAAGGTGGCAGAGACTCCATCTACTGGTGTCTCTGTGTGATCATCGAAAGAGAGGCTTAACCCTCAAACCCTGCTTTTGCCTACAGATTGACTTTATGTGAGTTGAGAAAGAAACAATTTTTTGTTTCTATGATTAAGGGTCATTTGTTACAGTACTAGTATTAATATCTTAACCAATACACTCCTCCTTCCATCTAAGTAGCACTGCATCATTTTTATGTAAAGGGTTTCACATAAGTGTGTGTTGAAAGACAGAAAGGATTTCTCTATTAGTAATGTTAGAAAACTATTGATCTATTTAACCTTTCCATTTTTAAAAACATACTGAGGTTCAGACAAGTTAAATATTTTGCAAACATGATCAAGTAAATACCTAGGAAGACATCTCCCTGTGAAATCAATGGTACATATGGTGTTACTTGATCTAAACACTAAACACTACATTGAACTGAAATACAATGATTATTTAGTGGACCTAAATATTGGCCTATCCTTGCTAAAAACAGAAGCGAGAAGAAGTGGACCTGATAAGTAAGTGTTCTAGCTTTCTTCTCTTGAGTTAACATTTTCTAGGTACTTGAGGTTGTCTTAGCTTTTGTTCCAAGCTTCAGCATAGACTTTGTAGAAGGATTTTTGCCTTTCAGACTTGATTTCAAAAAATTAAACAGCTATTTGTAGGCAGTTGAATTAATATTCAAGACGTATCCAATCAAATACCAACTAAGTACACACTAAGCACTGCACTGCTTCCTGGTGACTAACTCTGAGTGGCCCTGACCTCCAAAGGGCTCTTGGTCTAGTCAGTTAGACAGACACATCACAGGAAAAATGCAAAATAATGAGATAAATGTTAACAGACATATAAAAAACTACAGGAGCACCAAAGACAGTGTGGCAACTATTTGATATTCCATGGCTTTCATATAATTTAGTATCATAGAGGATCTTTTATATCTCAAAGATTATTCATCGTCAGCTAGGAATAAGACCCAAGAGAATAGTAATGAGTCTATTATTTACCATCTCCACTCAGCACCCCCATACTGATTGTAACCATTATCACTGATGAATTTCTACTTTTGAATCATAAAAATAAATTAAGGCTGTATAAGGTATACTTCACCAGTAAAATGTATGAGGAGACTGAACTCTGGGGTTAAAATACTTGTGGATTCTACTACTTTCTACTGTGCCAGAGAGATGTGATAAATTTCTATACTTTCTCTATCACTGAGATGGAAAAGAATAATAGAATTTTATAGATGGAAAGGACCTTAGAGATCATCTAATCCAACAAGATGAATCAACTTTTCTTCCCCATTGCCAATAAACTGGAAAAATCTGATGAATACACTGTTTTGAGTTATAGGTGGTGTGATGAATTGAGACGGCCATGGTTCTACCTAAGACATTCAAGTTTCTCCACAGCACAAAAATATTAAACTTATTTTCATAAATAAAGTCATTTGGGGTTAGGTAGTTTTCACCACTTCCATAAATATTTGATCAATTTGGAGGCCAAAAAAAAGTGTGCCCCAAAGGAGTCATTGATAAACTTTTCCTTGGTTTCCCTTTGAGACCTGGACAGAAAACGTTGCAGTTCCCTAGTTATGCTTTTTTTATTGTTTTTGAAAATGACTGGAGCATATTTTCAAGAAGTTCCTGTGAACTGCATTTAGGAAACAAGGATTTCTCGGTAGTTGATGATCTTTGTCTAATAACTATCAGACATCCACCAGATTTAAGACAATTGTTTTCTGCTTTTACCAATGACCTTGAGGACCCTTCTCAAAGGACCTCAAAGAAAAGGTTGTGGGTGCAGACACCCTTGCTCCAGCACTACTGTCAGCCCCCCAGCTGCTGGCTCTCTGTACAGTGGGCTGTTATCCTGGCTGCTACCATTCTTTTAATCAAGGGTGTTTTTTAAACATCTAGTTCATAAGGAAAGCAACTGTCTAGAAGCTGAGAAAAGACAGTCAAATGTTTTCAAACCTGGCTGCATGTCAAGTGCTTTTGAAAAAATACAGATTACCCCGCTGGCTGGTACGATTCAATTGCTTGGAGTGTTGTCCGGGAACTGAAAGGCTGGAAGGTTGATTCCCAGTTGGGGCACATACCTAGGCTGCAATTTTCATCCCAGGTCTGGGTGTGTACTGGAGGCAACCTGTCGATGCTTCTCCCTGGCATTGGTGTTTCTCTCTCTACTTTCCTCTCTCTAAAAAGCAATGAAAAATGTCCTTGGGTGAGGATTAGAAGAAAAAATAGAGAAATACTCATTGTCAAATCCTACTCCCAACCACTGATTAATTAAGTAGTTCAGGTTAGGGACCTAAGAACGTGGAACTTTCTGACTTTTAAACTTCTCAGGCGATTCTTGTATACAATTGGGTTTGGGATCCGATCATGTAAATTATCAAATCTTTTATTCACTAAAAAGTTATTTGTATATTTATCGACTAGATACAGAGTTTAGGATGTTACAACTTATAAAAGAAAAATCCTTTTGCTTTTTTATATGTAAAATAAAAAATAAAAATGCTCAGACTCCAATTATGTACTAAAAACAATATCTCTTGATAGTATATAATAAATAAGGCATAATAAATAAAGTATAAAAGCAAATACTTTAGTACCCTAAAACACTCTCTGACATAATGCTATAATTTGGTAGTTAACTATATTCTGCAAAACTAGAAGCAGAAATGATTCATTGGCATTTTATTTTGATTGTGTCAATAATCATTTTCATTTTTTTATCTGAAGGGTGACCATTAGCTTTCCTATAGGAGACACGATAGGTTCTTTCTGTGCTCTCAGTAGAGGAATTGCTTGTTCTATTGCTGGTGCATCACACTCTTTCTATGGCCACAGACACAACTACAAATCACCCTCTAAGCTGCTCTCATAACTAAAACTCCAAGGGGGATTCAACAAGTTTCTCTATGCAGTAGTCTCTCTTATCTGTGGGTTTACTTTCCACGGTTTCAGTTACCCACAGTCAACAATAGTCCAAAAATATTAAATGGAAAAGTCCAGAAAGAAACAATTCACAAGTGTTAAAGAGCACACGGTCTGAGTACAATGATGGAATCTCAATCATCCCCTGGTTCAGAATCTCTATGCCGTGACTGCTGCCTGCGTGTCAGCCACTCAGTAGCTGTCCCAATGACCACATCAGTTATCAGAGAGACCACACTCACATAACTTCAATTGCAATATATTGCTATGATGGTTCTATTTTATTGCTAGTTGCTGCTGTTAACCTCTTACTGTGCTCAATTTACAAGTTAAACTTTATCCTAGGTATGTATGCATAGAAAAAGAAGCATCATATATATAAAGTTTGATATTATCCACAATTTCAGGCATCCACTGGGGTCTTGAAATGCCTCCCTGGCGGATAAGGGGGGATACTGTCTGTAATTACCCAACTGGAAGTTAGCTGATTCCCAAGACTGTAGCCTTTACACTTGTGAATAGGGCTCTCTGACTGTTAATAATTACACTCATCAGCAACCTGTTATTTAGAAATCCTTAGAAAGCAACTTAATGCTTCATGAAAAACATGGGGTTAAATCACATAAGTAGTGTTTTCCTAGGGTTACCTATTGGGGGAAGGTCCAACAGCTGACGACCTAGCCAACTAGCACTCAAAGTCATGTTTTTGCTTTCAAAGTGTTTGATCATTGAATGGTGGAACAGATATGCATTTCTTTGAATTTTCTCCAAATTGATTTTTCTGAGAAATTTCATACCTTTTGCATGGCTTTATTTTCACCTGTTATATGTGTCATTTTTCTTCCTTTTCAATGACAATGTTGTTAACAATACCACTATCTACAAGCACAAGAATGGCCCAAGATGTCAAAATGTGCTCCAATGATTTTTCACATTGAATACATTTAATTAGTTGCAAGGGGCATCTATTGACGCTGTTTGCTGTTATTTACCACTGCAGTTTTTAATTTTTTATTATAATTCACAAAATGAGCCTCTCCTCTTCTCCTTACTCTGGTCATGTTATCAGAACTTGGCTTCATGAGATCTGGGGCTGTTTCCCCTGAGCACATGGTGGCCCAGTTGATTTTCAGTGCCATCACTAAGGTGTAATGCCCTTTTCCTTTTCTTTCAATTAACAGTAACAGTAAATGCCCTTCAACCAAAGTCTTCCTCTCAGTATTGCCCCATCCCAGTCCTGAACATTCCTCATTGGATAGTCCTTCTTTCTCTATCTCTCTTTTAATCTAGAAGCTTCTAGGGGAGCTGAGCAGTTAAGAGTTTGAACTCTAGAGTCATATGCACAAAATTCAAATTCTACTTATCTACTTACAAGCTGTGTGTCCTTGGATAACTTGCTTATTCATTCTATACCTCCATTCACGTACCTGAAACATGGGGATATTCTATTGGGTTGTAGGGAGGATTAAGTGGTTTTTAATGTTATACATACTATCTTATATTATTCAACTCTCCTATTCTGTGAAGGCTTCTTCTACTGTTCTAGCCCACAGCTATTCCCCCAATTTATTCTATGCCACTTAATGAAGAAATACAGATTTGACAGTTAATATGTATGTCATTATATGATGCCATATATAATATATTACATTACAATATTTCCATCAAGAGATTGAGGAACCAGATTCTTAGACTCTGTACTGAATAGTGTTTGACCCAGGGTATATTCAGACAGCTTTTTTCTGATTGGTGATACTGAGGCTATAAAATGCTAAAAAGGAGATTACTCAAAAAAGTGAAACATTCTCAGAAAATAAAAGTAATTCTGACATGTAATTGCAAACAAATCCAATCAGGAGAAAAAGAAGTAGCTAAAGGAGCCAATTCTCTGAGACACTCAGGTATTAAAATGGAAATATTCAAAAGATGGTAAGAAGAGCTCTTAACCAGATGAAAGAGGCTTGGACTTACAAGTGCTATGTCAGAAAGGCGAAAGCCCCAAGTGAACTGATTCTTGATGAGAAAAATGTGAGGGACAACAAAGGAAGCTTTTCCAGTTTCATTCAGAACCTGACATTGACAGGGATAAGCAGCTTTCTGCCTTGGGCTGGTGGTCTGATTCACTGGATAACCAAGAGGAAGAAGAACACAGCTGCTATGTTCAAGTGGGGGATTTCTAAACTGAAAGGGGTGGAGCACAGATCAGTAAAAAGAACACTAGGAGGGAGTTAAAGAGCTCTGAGATCAAAGGGGAAAGAATGGAGGCAGGGTAGCCTAGAGGTGAAAGAATAAGAGCCCTAGGTCTGAACTTGGCTTTGACCATCACTAGCTGTGTAACATTGGGCAAGTTACTTAACCCCTTGTTGCCATTGCTTCTTGATCTGTAAAGCAGAGGTAAAATGCTTTCTTCACAGGATAAATTTATACAGATTTTTAAAAATGGTGTTTGTTAAGCATTTAGCCCAGGGAAGTTGCTGAAAATTATTGTTGTTGTCTTTAAAATAATACCCAGGCTTTTCGTTGAATTTACAGGGGTGACACTGGTTCGCAGAACCATACAGGTTCAAGTGCACGACTCAATAAAACATCATCTGCACAAGGCATCATGTGCCCATCATCCTAAGCAAAGTCTGTCTCCCTCTTCCCTTCCCTTTACCCCTCTTTCCCTCCCCCCGCCCTCTTTCCCCTCTGGCTAGCACCACACTATTGTCTGTGTTTATAATTACTATCGAAAAGGGCATCCAGATTCAGGTCTTCTGCCTTGCATGAATTATACCTCAAAAGACCAAGAGAAATTTCCAAAAGGAATGACCACAGGTTGAATCTGAAGAATCAGAGATCTAAATCAACACTCTTAGGAGCCCAACAAAGGCACTTCTAATACTCAAACAAGAGAAAGAGAAAGCTGGAATCTGTGAACAGACCAGTTAATTGGGGTGGTTTGAAATACCTAAAAAAGAATATGATGGTTAGGGTGGGCTGCAAAACAGTCGTGACTGCCTGACTTCATTTCCAGTCCCCTCCCCATAATACACACACACACACACACACACACACACACACACACACACACAGAGTTTTCATTCTAAATCTAGTCACTAGACCAAGCAATAAGTGACAATAATAAGTTCCACTAGAGTACAGACACTATCTCTTCCATTCACTGCCAACTCCTCAATGCCTGACACCTGGCAGGCACTCGATGATTCCTGGTTGAAGGAGCAGGTGAATAAATCAACAAATAAATGCAACGGGATAGACCAGCTCTATCTATATTTTATAAGAAATTCAAAAGAATAGCATAATGTTGCTGTGGTTAATACGGAGAAATCGAAAGATGACAGTACCCTGAGGGAGTTACTTAACTGAACAAAACCCTATACCTGAAATGTACTGACTAACCAATTCATGCTGATCTAGAAAAGCTCTCTGCTTTCAGGCCTCACTCCTCTCTCCATAGCTTTGTCCTATTTAATGTTATTTAAGTTAATAACTGGAATGAATATATAGATGACATATTCAGCAATTTTACTATTGACTTGGGTTAGGAAGATCAATGAATACCCTAGAAACTAAAATTAGCATTTAAATATATTTCAATATGCTGGTACTAAACCAGATTTGAGAGGATAAAATGTTTTAACATAATGACTCACACCTGAATAATACATTAAATTCTACAAAGAGCTTCCATAAACCTTATTGTGTGTAGTCCTCATGATAGTGCTGTAGGGGGTTGGATGGTGGCTACCAAAAAAATATGTGTACCCAGAACCTGTAAACATGACTTCATTTGGGAAAGGGGGGCTTTCACAGGTATAATTAACCTAAGACTCTTGAAACAAGATCATTTCAGGTTACAATGCATCCTCAATCCAATGACAAGTGCTTGTAGAAGCTATGGGGATATTCCACAAAGAAGTTGATGTGGACATGAAGACAAAGATTGAATGTTGTATCTATAAGCAAAGAGACACCAAGGGTAGTTGGCAGCCACCAGCAGTTAAGAGAAACATAAGGAAAGGATTCTCCCTTGAGCATCCAGAAATAAACAACCCCTCCCCCACACCTTAATTTTGGACATCTAGCCCCCAGAACTAGAAGAGAATATATTTCCATTGTTTAAGCCACAAAATTTGTGGTACTTTGCTACCATAGCCCTAGGGAATTAATACAAACACCTTCATTTTTATGTATTTATTTTTTTGCAAACAAGGAAACCAAAGTCAGAAATGTAAAAATTTTCCAAATATTCTTTCATTTGATAAATGTTTGTTCTATGCCTACTAGGTACCAGGCATTATTTTAGATGTTTGGATTCATCAGTAAACAAAACAGACCTGGCCTTAAGGAGCTTCCATTCTAACTGAGGAAGACAGACAATAAACAATGAAACCATGTGAATATGTGAATATGTTGTTCATTAAACAAGGAGTGTATTACACTAAAGTGGCTCCAATGTATTGGTGACTTACTAAGCAGACTTAAGCCCAAACCCATAAATGCCTCACGGCTACAAAATCAAAACCTTAAGGACCACCTATCACAAACAGCCAATTAGGGTTTAAGCTATAGCCAATCAATAATTTCCTGTCTTCGCTTCTTTAAATTCTCTATATAATTCTTTCCGGTATAAATTCTCTATATAAGTCCCTGTGGGTGGGGTGTTCCCAGCCACCTCTGGTTGGGCACTGCCCGATTTGAATCAAGTTTTGCCTACATAAACTCTTAAAATCTGCAGGATGTCTCAGTTTGTAGTTTAACAATATGATATGGCAGGTACTAGAAAGTGCTGTGGAGGAAAATAAAGCAACCTATGGAGGACCTGCAGTCAGGGAGGGTGCTCTGATAAGGGGACGTTTGAGCAGAGATCCCAAAACAGTGAGGAGTGGGCCAAGCAGAAATCTAGCAGAAGAGGGTTTTGCGTAGGGGTTATGAGTGCAAAAGTCCAGAAGTGGAACCAGGCTTAGGGAGTTTGAGGAACACAAAAGAATCTAGGGCTAGATGGAGTGAACAAGGGAAACAGCTGTTGGAGACCAGGAGAGCTTCGTGAGGGTGGGAAGGGCACTCTAGGCACTGTAAATATTTTACCTTTTGCTCTGAACTAAATGAAAAGGCAGCGGAGAATTCTAAGCAGACAAATAACATGTCTTGACACCATTTAACAGGACTGCTCTATCTGTTGCATGAAAAACAGACTGCACAGAGACAGGTGTGGGATGGAGGGGGCAAAGTAGGGGGCTGTTACAGCACCTGAGCAGGAATTGAGGGTGCTTGAACCTGAGCAGTTAGGATGGAAGGGCTGAGAAATGATCAGCTTCTAAAATATTTGAAGGTGAAACCATTAGGAATTTTGAGAGTGGGGTCAAGCCTGATTGCAGGGCTCTGGAACTGAGCAACTGGAAGGATGGGGTTGCCATTGACACCGGTGGAAAGACAACTAAATAGTGGGGCAGCAGGAAGTTGAACTCAGGCCATGCCTGCCTGTGTCCAGTGATCAGTCCATTTGCCCCAGATCCTACAGGTGAAGATTGGGGCCTTCTAGTCTGAAAACCAAAAACAGAAAACAAAAACCTTCACAAGTACAGGAAAGGTGACTTAGCAGCTAGCTACATGATTAAAATGCTAAAAGTTTCAGTTGTGACCAAGTCCAGACCAATCCTGCAGAGGATGGCATTGCCCCAAATATAAATGACATCTTATGTTGCCGTAAGAAGTCTTTGACCACAGTTGGTTAAAGCAAGGGTCATGACGATAAGGCCAAAAGCAGGACAACATATGTCTCAGAACTACACTTTTCAACTACAGACAATTGGGCAGAGAAAAAATTCAGAGGCAGCTGCCAGAACAGAAGGAGGTTCAAAGGCTCCAAGGTTGAGTGAGACAGGTATGAAGAAAGGTGAAGGTGAGACAGCAGAGTGAGGAAAATCTTGGGACAACTGTGCTTATGTCACAGTGCAATTGACAGGACTGTATGGGAGACCCCTTTGTCAGTGAGTGGATGCTTTACGAGGGTTAACCACCATTATGAAAATTGAAGACCTGTCCTACAGAAGAGGTTTCCGGTGGGTTCCGTGTGGCCCTGAGAGGCAGAGGTGGGGCTGAGAAAGAGAAGCATTTCTGTCTGGGGGGAAAGGACTTTCACTGGTGGGAGGGGCTGTCTTTGCCAAATGACTTCTTCAAGTCTGGGCACATTCAGAGGCTGACCAAGCTGAAGACATGATAGGACTGTTAAAAGAGAATTCTCCCATTTAATGATCTGTAAGCTTCATGGGGATTTTTAAGCAACTCTCAGACTATAGTAGAAACTTAAGATTTTCTTCTTATTGCCTCTGTATCAACTCCTTGGTCACATTCATCCCACAAAAAGATAACTCAACTCCCTCAATTAATCAGTAAAGCCACAGGGGGCCTCCCTGCAGAGCCCCAGTAATACCACTTAAACTACTCTCCTGATAAAACTTATTATAGAAGAGTTTAGAGGAACCTATTCTCTCTAACTCATCAAAGGCCTACAATCAAACAAAAGCCAATCATAATAATTGTATATCTTACCAAACCATGGAAGTGTGTTTAAACCAGTGAAACTTTTCTTTTAAAAGGGGGAAAATAGAAATTATTATTAGATAACTGATAAACACCATAACGATAAAATGTGCTTGCTAGGATAAAATAATTGAGATGGTAATTAGGCATAATTAGTATTATTATGAGTCAATTATATTTCAGTGAAAAGAAAACATATTTGGTTGAAGGGATATAATTTTGTTGTTGGCACTTTTCAAATTCTATCTGGTTCAGCTCGGTCACTCATTGTATTTGCCAATCAATTATTTTAGAGATGACTAGAGATTTCCATTTTCACAAAAGCCTATTTTAGCAGGCAGCAGAGCTTTTAGAAGCCTGTCTCCTTGATACGTCCCAAATCTTTTCACTGGCTCTTGTCACTCTCTCTCTAATCCACACATCTCATAATGACTATTGCCAGTTTCAGAGTCAAGCCTACAGCTTAAAATGGCAATAACAAGATGACAGCATTGAGAAGAAAGAATTACTTTATTTTCTCTCTTTTATGAAACCACTCTCACATATTTGGCAGGGGGTGGGGTGCTGGGAGAGGAGACAATATTGTACCGTAGAACATAATCAGTTTTATTTTCCTGCTTATTAATGTTCATACACCCAAATCATTATCCATCATTTTTGAAATTGCATTTGTTAATTAGGCCAATTCCTGTCTACACTAGTTGCCCAGAGGATTTCATTTTTTCCCACATCCTAAAAAAAAAAAAAAAAAATCCTTGGCATAAAAAACAAAAGGGTAAAAAGCATTGAAAAGCAAGGGAAGATGGATCAGTGATAAAAGAAGACATAGAAAATACATTATTGACAAGTTAGGCATCTGCTGAGTCGAGGTAAAAAGAGGAAATCAGAATAAACAAGGAGATACACAAATCTGTGATTTGGGTTCATAGAACCTGGAAGGTTATGGTGGTAAAACCCAAGTAGAAGTAGAGTATGGTGGGTTCCAACTCTAGAATATAAGATGGCTTTCTACAAGGAAATGGGGATGGTTCTTTCAAAATATTCTCAAAAAATGTGCTTAAGAAAACAAAGGAAGTCCTTACAAGAGAAGTTGCGAGCAATGGTCACAGTTACAACAACTATGACATATAAAACTGGAATACAGCTGACAGAGTCATGGTGATCCCAGAATTTCAACATTCAAAATGAAAAATTATGTTTTTCAATCTCTTGATATGATCCTTGTCCTGGGGCAAATTGACTGATCACTGGAATGAGGAAGAAGGAAGATCTTTAAAAACACTGTGATAAAGAAAATAAAAATTTCATATAAATAAAAAACTCTGGAATTCCTTTTTGATAATCAATAGTTTCCACAGAAGCCTCAAAAGCCCAAAGACCTCCTTAGATATAAATTCTATGAACACAGAATTCTCACAGTTTAAATAATCAAAAGGAATAGGATAATAGTGGACATTAAAAAATTAACTATAGGATCCTTAAAAGCTAGATAATAATTCCATAGCTCTTCGGGTCTGTCAAAGCACTTATTAATAATTTATTAGGAAAATGGCAAAATGTCCCTTCTATGAAGGTACACAGGACAATGGTACTTGCTTTTAAAGGCAGTTCATGTCTGCACAATCAGGGTTATGCGTTTGGGGCATACTTCCAACTCTTCCATCTAGTCACCTACTTAAATATTATAGAACACAAATCAAGGGAAGTAACAGTTAAAACTGAGTCCTTTGGAAAATTCAGTCTTCCAAAGTGAAATGCAGGTGAGGCCTGGTCTCGTTACTGATATACAATGTTCTATCATCGTCATCCTATAACTAAGAAATATTTTGAAACTCTTGTTTTGCTATCACATACCCCAGCAGGTCCCCATATTATCTCATTAGTTCCATAAAGTTAATATTCTTACTTCTGTTTTCTCTTGTTTTTTTTCCAGATATCTTTTCACCTTAATAAAATCTGAGCGTGTGGCTACAAAGTAAGGTGTATAACATTTAACAAGCATGTCCAAATATATATCTGAGAGAGCAATATCTTCTTCAAGGAAATTGCAAAAATATCCTGAGCATAAGCAGCAAAGGAGGATGAAATAAGAAGTCTGTCTTCCCACATTTGAAAGACAGAATTGAAATGGTAGTATAATTTGTAGCACAGATGGTTGAAAACACACTGTTTTTACTTTGCTTTGTGTTTTTAATAATCAATATTATGACAGTTGTTACTTTTGGGGGTGAGAAAATAAGCGTTTCGGTTGCCATAAGCCTACTGAGCAGACAATATCTCCTTGTGATTAGAAGACACTGATGTATACTTTCTACAAACTCATTTTACTTCTTTGGCATTCATCTGTCCATCCATCTATTTATTTATCCATCCATCCATCTATCTTTCCAATGCTAATTATTATGCACCAGCCACCATATTAATTGCTGATAGTATGTCAAAAAATAAGATATGTATTTTACCCTCGAGAAATTTATAATGTAATGGTGGCGTCTGGCTCATGGTCTAATCCGTCAACATTTGTGCAAGTGTGATATCAAAGAAATGAAGCCAAATTTATTTGCATCATATTTTCGTTAGTTAATAAAGCCTTGAACTTAATATTAAGGGAATCCAAAAATATAATCTGCTTACTCACCACGGGTGTCCAACTTGTGGGTCACATGCAGCTCAGGATAGCTATGAATGTGGCCCAACATGATATTGTAGATTTACTTAAAACATTATGAGATTTTTTTTTGTGATTATGTATTGCAATGTATTTAATGTGTAGCTCAAGACAACTCTTTTTCCAGTGTGGCCCAGAGATGCCAAAAGGCTGGACATTCCTGCATCATTTCTAATTATCTTTCCCTTTTATTTTTAAAAAGATTTTATTTTATTTTTTAGAGAGGTGGAAGAAGAGAGAAACAGGGAGAAAAACATCAAAGTGTGGTTGCCTCTCGCACACCCCCTACTGGGGACTTGGCCCACAACCCAGGCATGTGCCTTATACTGGGAATCGAACTGGTGACCCTTTGCTTCACAGGCTGGCACTCAACCACTGAGCCACACCAGCCAGGGTTATCTTTCCTTTTTAATACATCATAGTGCTGAGTGTTATTGAATACAAATTAAGTTCCTTCTTAAAACAATAATAGAGATGCTTAGGAACATGAACAATCAAAATAAAAGTTATGAAATAAAATACTATAAAGGTTCAAGCGAAAGGTGATCATTAGTTGCTAGAATCCAGAAATCTTTCTTGGATTTGTTGGTTCTACATATCCTAAAGAATTAATTTCAGTTAGAGATATGATATTTAACTTTAAACATAATGAATTATTAATTATGGAATGATTATTAATGATTAATATTAATTATTATTAATTAAAATAACTCATTTCTTGACCAATAACTATATTTTCTGACAATATTGAACAGAAAAAGAAGAAACTCACACTTGACCAAATATCTCATTATAATCTACACTCCTGGTGCTTTGCTGACTATTGGTATCAATAGCAGACCAACATCATTGAAGGACTTAGGAGTCCCTAACTATAAGGGGAGGAAAAATGAACTCACTAACAAAAATATCACAAAAAGTATGAGTTAAGATTAAGTGCACAGGACTTTAACACGGCAAACAAGAACATAAGTGAATGTTTACTTATTCTTACAGAGTAATTGCTCATTTTGATGGCGTTAAAATGCATTTCAGTATCCAATGAATAGCAACAGTCTTCATATTATTGTCTGTGTTCCAGACATTGCGTTAGGCATTGGTGGCATAAAAATTAATAACAACATCTCCAGTGTCCAGAAATTCACAGACTAGAGAGACAATAATATGCCTACAAAATAATATCATAGTGCGGGACAGTGCAAAATGGAGTTTCCAACAGTATTTTAACACGTAAGATCATGAAATCTGGAAACTGACTATGTTTGAGTCTTAGACTTATCATTTGCCATGTATTTGACTTTATACCTGTTTCCTTATCTGTGTGATGAAGGCAGGGGTGATAATAGTACTTTCTAAGGTCGTTATGAGGTTAAATGAGGTCATTTATGCAAAGCACTTTAGGACCCTGCTTGACTCATACTGAGTACTATATAAGCATTAGCTATTACTATTGTTATTGTTGTTAACATTATATTCATAATCTCAGTAGAGTATCCAAATCTAAACTGAATGATGAAGGTGAAAAGTTCCAGACTTTCAGTTTCTGTGCCTTTTCCCAGTAAAACAAATTAAGCATGTTCACACAGAACATGTGTGAACATTTATTAATGTTGTGCTACATTAATAAATTATTAATTTATTAATGTGCACTGTTAGCTCCACAAGGAAATCTGTGTAATTTTTTAAAAGAAATGGTTGTTTTGTACAATCATTAAATCAATTGCATATATAGGGAAAAATAAATAGTTTAAATCTAGAGGATGACTAAATCTTGCCCAAAGAGAGCAGCTTATATAGAAACCAAAGTATAATTCAAAATTAAATTTTGTTTCTTCACTGAAAAAAATATCAAAACAAATACATTAACTGACAAAAGGTAGATTTCAAATGGCTGCCACATCTGGCATAATAACTTTTTATACAGTTTTAAGATTTAAGTTTTCTAGTTATCTTGAGCTTGCCAGATGACGATAAATGTTGGTGGCAGGCCCTGTATCAGTTAGTATGGTAGATGGCATATGTGGCCCGAATTTTTTCACCCCCTTCCTTTTTCCTTTACCATGTAATTTTTCACTTAGTCCCTGAAGAGGTCAAGTCTATTTTCTCACCTCTTGACTTTGGGTTTGGTCATGCGATTTGTTTTGGCCAACAGAATGAGTCAGAAATGAGCCAGTAACAAGCTTAGGCCTCAAGACACAGTTTATCACTTTGTGCCTCTCCCATACCAAGAAAAAAAATCATGCTTATGCTAGCCTTCTGGTCCCACGAAAATGAGAAACCTGTCAAGTGGAGCTGCCCCAGGTAAGCTGACTCATCCCAGCTCAGTCTTGAGCAGAGGCCCAGTTTATCCTCAGAAGAATGAGTAAGCTAGATGATCCACGAGTATCAGGAGATACCAGCAAAGCAGCCCAGCAAATCTGAGCCCAGGTCAACTGACCCCAACTATCCCACAGGCTGCTACATTAATAAATCATTTTACTTACATTTAATAAGCCATTGAATCTGAGGATGTTTGTTATATAACAAAAGCTGACTCATCCAGTTAAAACGTTTCCCCTTTTAAGTAGCATAAAATATGACCCTATAACTAACTGAAGCATTACAAAAATATACTGTTTCACCAAACTGAAAAGGCCAGGGGTGGTTTTGGCTTCAGGTTCAGTCTGACCGGCTGACCTCTGCAACTTTTACTATGGTTCCCGGACTCTGGACGCTTCCACGTATCAGGTTTGTCTGCAGACAAAACTATTCTTGTGGTGGAAAAACGACAGCAGATGTTCCAGGTCTTCTATCTGCATATTTCACGTTGCATATTTCATCTTAAAAAAAGGAAAGATAAAAAGTGCCTTTATTCCAGCACTCCAAACAAAAGTCCAGAGATTCTCTCTAACAGGACTATCTTAGATCCCCGAACTAATCAATGCGGTCAGGGGAAGAAATGTTGTGATGGACTCTCCCGAAGTCATGAGTTCCAAACCCGAAGCTGGAAGGGTTGAAGGGTTCAATTCGTCAGATTTCACGCATTTTAACCAATGCCTAGGACTACTGGGAGGGGAAAAAGAAAAATAAGTACGGGAGAAGCACGAATGTGTACACAGCACAGTTTCTGTGCCGCAGCACATTACCACATCTTTCTCGCACTGGGTCTCAGCTATTCAAAAAGCCTTGGATCGTTACCTCTGCCAAACACTCTTTTACTAACAGCAATAAATGCTACTTATTTGAATTAACCGTATACACGGAGAGGCATAAAGATTTTTTTAGATAAACCAAAATGTAAAGAGACATGAAAACAAAAGAAGTTATAATGCGACCATTTATCCCCGGTAACTAGAAACAGCTTCTGTTTGAAGTCTTGGTACCACCTGCTTTGCATCTGCTCAACCAACTGAGAAACGCAGGTCTGAAACGCAGAGGGAGAAAATCCATTTTAAGTAGATCTGTGACAATACAGGGCGAGAAGGTCTTGAAATCCACCGAGGGTTTTAATCAATGAGACTGACAGCCCCGAGTATGCCAGAAGCCAGGAAAAGAAGAGTTTGCAAAAAGCATTCAAGAAGCAGTGTGAACTACAAGTTCTGGTGACAAACCAAGGGCAGCAAGGCAGAGGCACCGACCACCACCTTTCTCTTCTGATCTAAGCAAAGGCAAGAGAGGCGAGGGCTGATTAGCTCTGGGAGGGTTTTTGTTCTGTCCTTTTAGATGCCAACTTTCTGAGTCGGGAGAATTCTAAAACCCATTGTCTAATTTCATACATCGGGACTGAAAAACACGACAAGCTCTTTCCTTTTGTCACCTAATTCTCAGCTGTAAACCGGAGCTTCTCGACTGTGCCTGCTTCCTAAAAGGCAAAGGAACTTAATTGAATTTTGCGTGCCGCTTCTAAGTGGATTGCCCGGGTATACCAGGACTAATTAGTTTCGTGTTGTTAATTCAATTCAAAGGTTGCTGATAAACTAAGACCATCAAACTCCATTAGGAGAAACAAAAACTTTTTAATTATGACAGCATCTTTGGGGCTGTGGACAAGTGTTATCAGCCTGCTGAAGTTCCGTCCCAGGTCTTTCTGGTTTGTGATGGATCCACCACAGTGGACCGGAGAGACCTGAATGAGAACTTGTAACCACATTCTTACCTTTTCAAATTGGATATCTTAGAAACAAAACAAAATGAACAACAACAACAACAAAAAAAAAAACCAGTTTCAATGGCTCTTTTTGTTCTTTTAAATGGAAATTTTTATTTTTGGAAAACTAACTCCAGGAGAACTACTCCAGCTGTTTGCCAGGCATGCGCATAAAATGTACAGAGGTGCAGCTCTGGGTTTTACCCCATCTCCCTACCCCCCACTTTTTATTGTACCGTCAGAATCGTAGTATCGTGAGCCCTTCTGTTAGGGAAAAATATCTTTTACCACCTATGCATTTTGTTTTGTATAGAGAATATTGAAAATATAATTACCTACATGGTCTTGCAAACAACCACTTCTGTCTGCCCTTCCCCCGGCTCAACATCTGCTTGCTACGAAAGCACGTAGGTGAGCCTGCTGGCCCGTGTGAGCACGCACACTCACAGCTTACTGTTGGGCCGGCTGCATGTGTACACTGGCAACTTTCTTTGCAGCTTGCCATCCTGGGTCCCTATCACATCTTTCTCTGCACCTGGAACACTCTGCCAGGTGTGTGTGTGTGTGTGCACAGAGACAGACTCAGGCGCGAGCACACCCCTCCCCTCACCTAGGACATCTTCCTAGATCCCCAAAACTAGGTTCGGTATCACACCTATGGGTCACTTCGGCACCTACATCTAGCACTAATGTTGCAATTGACACATTATAATAACCTGTAAATTTATTAGTAACTCTCACTAGACATTAAGTGATGGACTGTGCTTTACTCAAGGTTGTATCACTGAACAGTACAGTGCCTAAACCACCAAAGGACTCCACCAGCATTTCTTCAATCAATGATTGAAGGTCAGGATGATTGCAAAACTAGCTGTGGACCCCCCCACTTTTATATATTTTTCTGTCTGAGGTTCTCCCATTAAGGGCCTCACTTACTTCCCCTACCTGCCAGCCTGGCAACTCTGTGGATGGATTAACCTCTAGCACGTTCTCTAACAGAGCCTTCCAGCTGCCTCTCAATGTTCATTTTCCCTTTTCCTTTGTAAAAGAAAATTCCACTTTTAGCAGAGAACACTGCGACATGGGGTGGAGTTAAGAGGACATGACTGAAACTCCAGACCGATAAACTGACCATTTGAGTAAGTATGATCATTAAAATGTAAAATTAAGTAATATATGGGACTTCTGGGAAGTCTTCTTCAAAGGAAAAATACATGCCTTCCTTCAATCCTTCCTCCCTCTTGCTGCTTAAGAGATAGAAATGATGGCTGGTTCTCTAGCAGCCATCTTAGACAATGAGGCAATATACTATGGCTAGAAGGAACCTATGTCCCTCATAGTTTTCTGGAGTCACCACACCAGCCAGATTTCTTTTACATGAGAAATATAAGCAAGTTTCAGTAAGGTCATTGTCATTTCAGACATTTTTGATATAACAGCTAGATCTAGTTAAAAAACTACAACTAGTGTAGCTGGAGACTTTCTGTATCTATGCACAGGGCTTAGGGGCTACTCCTGATCCTTGCCCTTGGAAGAGTAGAGGAATCTATGTCCAGTTTGGTTAGGAGTTTTTCCATATAGCTATAGACTCACCATTCCCCAAGGATATGTGTCCTCTCATCCTTGTAAAACTTTGAATTTGCCAAAATTTATTTCTCACCCTTCCAGGTTCCCCTGCACCTAGCAAATGTGGTTGCAGGTGACTCGAAGACTTTTCTCAGAAAATATATTTGTAATGTTTCCTGGACCTTGAAGATTTAAACAAGCGTGTCTCAAAAGGTGGCCCCAGATCTGCATCAATAGCTCCTAGAATTAATGTTGCCAACATGGAGTCCAATCCTTAGACATAGTCAGTCATTATCTCTATGTTTTATAAACTCTCCAGGGGACGGTGAGGCACAAAAGTCTGAAAACCACCATCGCCTTCAAAGAGACACTAGAGGCAATGTTTGCCACCCTCCACTAATAACTAATAACTCCGAGGGCCCCTGTTCCTCCACAGGCTACCTTGTACCCATCTTGCCAAAATTAGAGCTTCAGAAATTTTACTGCCTTGCTGCCCTAGGTGTGGACTATGGACCAGTGGTGTCAGCGTTGCTTGTCAGAAATGCCAGTCTTGAGCCTCGCTCCAGACCTACTAAATCACAGTCAGAATTGAGTGCTTGGCAAGCACCAAGCTCCAGCTCCATGCCTTCTCATGAAATACATCAGAGGCCTTCTCCATTCTCCTCACTTGTGTACAGGCTTCAATTACACTGTCCACGAACCCACTGCTGCTGAGGCCAGTGGTGGAACTGTTTACTGAGTATGCACAGAATACCAGAGACAAAGGGTAAGAAGATGTCTGTGATGGTGAATGCCATGTGTCAACTTGGCTAGGCTGTGTGGTACCCAGACTTCTGGTCAAACACTGACCTAGATATGGTTGTGAAGGTCCTGTTAAGATGAGATTAACATTTAGTATATCAGTAGGCTGTGAATAAAGCAGGTTACTCTCCATAATGTGAGGGGGCCTCATATAATCAGTGGAAGATCTTAAAACAAAAAATACCAACATACCCTGAGGGAAGAGAAAATTCTTCCAGCGGACTTCTTACCAGTACTCCGGACTACATAAACCAATTCCTTAAAATCAGTCTCAGTCTCAAGCACTCATTTCTTCTCTCTCTCTCTCTCTTCTCCTATTGGTTCAATTTCTCTGGAGAATCCCAACAAATACATTTGTATTACATATTCAATATATTAGTCAGTATATTGACTAATACCATATATGCTACAAAATCATTGCAAGTCTTTTATTTTTATTATTTTATTATTTTAACATATTTTATTGATTATGCTATTATAATTGTCCAGTATTTTCTCCCTTCCAGCCTGTACCTCCCCTCCCACCAGCATTCTTCCCCCCTCCAGCAATTAGTTCATGTCCATGGGTCATACATGTAAGTTCTTTGGCTTCTCCATTTCCTATATTATTCTTAACCTCTCCCTGTCTATTTTGTGCCTACCATTTATGTTTCTTATGCTCTGTACCTTTTCTCCAATTCTCCCCCAACCCCTCCTGGCTGATAACCCCCATTTCTGTGATTCTGTCCCTATTCTAGTTGTTTGCTTAGTTTATTTTGTTTCTCAGGTTCAGTTGTTGATAGTTGTGAGTTTGTTGTCATTCTACTGTTCATAGTTTTGATCATATTCTTTTTCCTAGACAAGTCCCTTTAACATTTCATATAATAAGGGCTTCGTGATGATGAACTCCTTTAACTTGACCTTGTCTGGGAAGCACTTTATCTGCCCTTCCATTCTAAATGATAGCTTTGCTGGATAAAGTAATCTTGGATGTAGGTTGTTGCCTTTCATGACTTTGAATACTTCATTCCAGCCCTTTCCTGCCTGCAAGATTTCTTTGGAGAAATCGGCTGATAGTCTTTTGGGAATTCCCTTGTAGGTAACTATCTCCTTTTCTCTTGCTGTTTTCAAGATTCTCTCCTTATCCTTAATCTTGGGTAATGAAATTATGATGTGCCTTGGTGTGTGCTTCCTTGGGTCCAACTTCTTTGGGACTCTGAGCTTCCTAGACTACCTAGAAGTCTATTGCCTTTGCCAGGCTGGGGACGTTTTCCTTCATTATTTGTTTGAGTAAGTTTTCAATTTCTTGCTCTTTCTCTTCTCCTTCTGCACCCCTATGATTCTGATGTTGAAATATTTAAAGTTGTCCAAGAGGTTCCTAAGTATCTCCTCATTTTTTTAATTCTTGTTTATTCGTTCTGTTTCTGTTGAATGTTTATTTCTTCCTTCTGTTCCAAATTGTTGATTTGAGTACGTTTTCTTCCTTCCACTGTTGGTTTCCCGTATGTGTTTCTTTATTTCACTTTGCATAGCCTTCACTTCTTCCTCTATATTGTGTCCATACTTAATCATTTCTGTGAGTATCCTGATACCAGTATTTTGAACTCTGCATCTGATAGGTTGGCTATCTCTTCATTGCTGAGTTCTATTTTCAGAGCTTTGATCTGTTCTTTCATTTGAGCTGTATCTTTTTTCCTTAGCTTACCTATTACATAGTAAATGACGGAGCCTTAGGTATTTACCAGGGCAGGTCAACCCACATTGCTGTGTTATAGAGCTGTAGCGGGGGGGGCGGGTCAGAGTGGGAACAATTCTGCTTACTCGCTCTCCCCCTGCTTTCAGTTACTTCCCCAACCACCCACAAACAAATTGGGCTATTCTGGTTCTGATTCATGGGTGGGTGGGCTTGTGTACATTCTAGGACCCTGTGGATCTCTCCAACAAACTTTGCTGTGAGGCTGAGATTTTCTCCTGCCACTGCAACCCCCACAGGTTTTTTCAGCCAGAGGTTTTGAGACTTTATTTCCCTATGCTAGAAGCCTGGATTGCAAGATCTGCCCTGCTTCCCAGTTGTTCCTCCCAGTTTATCCATATGTAAATGTGGGGCCGCCCAGTCCTCCAGCTGTCCCCTTGCCATGAGTTCACTCTGTCCCTTCTATCAGTCTGGATGAATGTTTCTTCTTTAACTCCTTTCCTTGGTTGTTGGACTTCTATGCAGTTCAATTTTCCATGTTTTTAAATCTGTTGCTGTCCTTTTGGTTGTGTAAGGAGGCAAAGTATATCTACTTATACCTCCATCTTGGTTGGAAGTCCTGAAAGTCTCTTTTACACTGATTGATTCATTCATTCATCTCATTGGATTCTGCCATTTCCCCCTATTGCCTATGAAAGAAATCTCCACCTCCTTAGCCTATTATGCAATGCCTACACCATTCTACCTCTCCAAGCTACTACCCATTCATCAGACTAGTTTCTTTGTCTTTACTCATCCTTCTCTCCCTTGACCTTCTGCTAAAAACCTTTCATCTTTGATACTTAGCTCATTTGGCCCATCTTCTCTAATTGAATACACGCATATAATATTTGTTGAATATTATTATTGACCTAAACCTTCGCCTTCCCACTATCTCTTATCAGTTGCAACTAGTCATTGTTCTTTGAAAGACCTGTTATTTTATTATGAATGTGTTATAGTTGGTTAAATGTATATCCTATATCTCACTTGAATTCAAGTCCTTCAGGACAGGAAATGTTTTATTACACATCTTATTTGTTTGGATATATTCATTTTAGTGGCTATTTAGTAACATTCATTGAATAAATTTAAAAACTGTGGTATGTTTGATACACATTTTATTATTGACATTATTAGTAAATTCTGAATATTAAGTAGAGAAGAAGAATATGTTTATTGGTATTTTTGTGTCCTAAACTTTGTAACATAAAAAATTATCAAAAAAAGAAGGTGAGAAAGATTATAATCACTCTCAGAAATTACTGTTTTATGGGATACCTGAAGTGGTACTCCCCTTCCCTTGACTCTCTTTCATCTTGCTTTATTTTTCTTTGTAGCACATTTTACTACTTGGTATTGCATTTAGGTATGACTCTGTTTATCACTTATCTTCCTTCTCTAGAATATAAGTTTCATGAGAATGTGGACTTTGTAAATGCTTAATAAATATGTCTTTGATGAATTTGTTTATCTGTGAGCACAAATAAGTGGTCAAGGAAGGAGTAGCTATCCACTGAAAATATCAAAAATATTTACATACTCAAGATGGAGGAAGCTGAATACGCAGCCATGCTACAGAATGGTGAAAAGTTAGTCTTGTTGACTTGGGATTTTTCTTGTGTTCACTATAGGCTGGCCTGAGTTAAAGGTTCTCCAATTTAATTTTTAGCACCAGAGCCCCCTTTGGGAAATCAGATATTATATAACACTATGGCTACCTTGTTGTGAGTCTGTGTCTGCTCCAAGGAACGGTGACTTTTTCTAACTTACACAAAGGCTCCATATGGACTGGAGGTAACCCTGCCTGGAACACTGATACAGAAGACAGATAAAAACTGCATTGCTCTGATTAAAGCAGGAATAGGGAACACTGCCCCCTGGGCTCCTGCCTTATCATTTCCCTGCGGTCCCTACGGCATCTATGGGGAGAAAGAACTTTGAGAAAAGCACTTCGAAAACCACATCATTTGATGCCTCTGGGGAGACTTCCAGCTCCAAGCATTATTAATCAGATGGGACTTTCAGTCTAAAACAACTAAGGCCCAAGGAGGTATGAAGTTCTGATAGAAGCTGATGTGGCACTGATTTCGTAGAGAAGGAAGACAGGGGCCTGACAGCATCTGCACACATTTAGATTATAATGGAACCACGGGCAATAAGCAGCCTGGATTTTAAGATTGAATCAAGCTGGGCAAACCTAATTGCTTTTTTTTTTTTTTTGCCTTTTTCTTTTTTTAAAGAGAGTGGGAATTGCATGATTAATAAAAGAGAGAGATAAAATGAAGATGTAACATAACCTAATTTTGGTAAAACACTTAATACAGTATCTAATAAAGTCTTACTTGCAAAATGAATTTAAATTGGATTGGATTTGGACTCCAGCATCCTATGCAGGCTGAAAGCTGAGGGCTGATGACAGAAACGAAGGAGAAAGGAGATGCGCCACCTACAGAAATGTCTGGTAGCCCTGCCCCGGGAATCAACGAAGCTCTCGTGTTAGTTAACAGCTTCGTTAATGATCTACAAAATGAGACAAAAGAGTACCTTAATGACTGTTACTGAAGAAACTGTGGGGAGATACTGTGAATTCCAGTCTCAACTGAGAGGCCTACAACAAGAAAATAAACATGCAGAACAACTGGGAAGAAACCTCTTAGAAGCTGATATTTGGGGGGAAATGGTTTCCAAGATTTGGGGGGAAATGCATTTCTTAAGTCTTAGAAAATAGCATTCTTGGAGATTTGAATAAAATAAACATTAACCCAACGATGAAAATAAGTGTAGCCTGAATGCCTAGGACAATCCTTTCCTTCAACAAAATTCATATGTAAATAAATAACCCAAGAGTATTATAAAATAGCAGCTAGAGAAAAGTCATTTTATTTCTTCTCTTCTTTTTCTTTTTCTCTTGAAGTGTTACTTGGGGGATTCTGGAATTGGATAAACACAAGGAACAATAGAAAATGATTTCATTGTTTTTAAAGGGGAGGAGATGACAGCAGATGGTAGAGGCATTTGTAAATCCCGTCCTCCCATCCCCACCTAAAAACAATTTCAGTGGCTTCTGGAGTATTTTAAGAATAAAGGGGGGCGGGGAGAATCTAGTATCTCACATAATCTCAAAACCTAGTACTTCCCTTCCACCCTTCTTCCACTCCCTTGCCATGAACTCCCTTGCCATAGAGAAAGCCAACACAAATTCCATAATTAAAGTCATTAATTTAACTTTTGGGGGCTCATTTCTATGTAGCAGGACGAAAAGTAGAGTCCTTAACCTTAGGAAGCACATATGCTAGTGAGAAGAGAGTCAAAAACATGAATATTATAAGGAACAAGTGCTTAAATAAAATGTGAGATAGAAACATAGGTAAAATCAGGGACGTCTTCCTGGAGAACGAAGCATTTAAACTGCGTCTTGGAAACTCAAAAGGCATTTACCGGGCTGTCAATCAGACAAAAGAATCAGGGAGGGGAGAAGTAGTCAGATTTAGCAAGAGGTCAACATAAGAAATGTCCAAACCTGCAAGAAATTTTTGTGAGTTTATTTGAGCCAAACTGATGATAATTGCTGGGAAGCAAAACCTCAAGGGACTGAGAAAACGGTCTGGCAAATGGCAGTTTTGCACCTTATTTTCTACATTAGGATCAAGGAAGAAGACGTAAGGGGCTTATATGAAATCCACTGGTGAAAGATCAGGGAGAAGAGAAAGCAAAGTGGGGAACCTTCTGGGATTGGATAAAAAGTAAAATGATAAACACATGCTTCTTTTAAATAGGTGGGGAAAGGATAGTCAACAGTTAACTCAATAACAATGAGGGGATTTATGGACAGTTAACTCAATAACAATGAGGGGATTCCTGGTCTTTGCTTTGGTGTTTCCTGTGGCATCTGTGCTTTGAGGGAACCAGAAAAAGAAAATCACTGACATCCCAAAGGTATGTTATCATAGATGCAAGAAGACAATAGGCAGGCTTAATTAAGGTAAAGACTGATTTTTGTTAGGGGAGATTCTGGCCTAGGTCATGACTGCCTGCCACAAACTGCTTTTAGTTAGTACGTTGTAATTTCAGACCACCCTCTGACTTTATTTAAGGTCTCTGAGTTTGTAAGGCCACCAGCAGGCCTCCCCTGAGCTTGTCAGATTCACTGTGTGGCCCTTTCTTCATCCACAAAGAGATGAGATCAAAATGGTAGAGGTGACAAATTATGACTAACCTTAGAAGCTATTCAAACAGTTTCAATTTTATCCTGTCCATTTTGGGAAGTCATTAGAGAATGCTGAGTCAGAGGATGACATAGAGTTGTTTTGGCACCCAGTGTTATAACAGTCTCCTAACAGTTTCCTCTCTGCCCTTGTCTTTGCACAGCCCAGTCTCAAAACAGCCGCCAGACTCCCGACAGCTGCTCAAAAGCTCCAAAGACTTACTATTTCAGGGAAACAGAAATCCAGGTCCTTCCTATGACCTCTCTAAATGTAAATGTTCCATACGACCTGGCTCCCATTAGCTCTCTTAATAGTGCTCAGACTCCTTGCCTTCTCCACTCATTCCAATCACTGGAAAATACTAGGCACAGCTATACCTTCCCTCTTCATCATGCCTGTCTCCCAGATAGCTGCATGGGTCACCACTTAGTCTTCTTAAGACCCTGCCTGAAGGCCACATTTTTAGTAAAACCATCCCTAACCACCCTGTGTAAAATTTCACCTCTCTCTCCCCAACACTTGTATCCACCTTCCTTATTTGTCTTAATGATCACTTTCTGATATACTACACAACTTACCTACGTATTTTATTATTGGTCTCCTCCCACCAGAAGTTAAGATTCACAGGGCAGGAATTTTTGCCTGTTACGTTAACTGCTATAAGCCCTGTGCCTAGAAGGGTTTCTGCACATAGCACATCCTCAAAAAATATTTACTGAATAAGTAAATGAATGAACTACTGGAAGATAGACTAAAGGAAACTATAGAAAGACCACTGGATTAAAAAGACTACTGGTTAGGGAGTTGTTACAATGGTGAAGAAGCCCTGAACAGGGACAGTGGCAGTGGCAGTGGCAGTGGAAAAGTGATTACAGGTACCAGAGATACGTGGAATGCAGAGTCGACTGCGGGGGTTAAAAAAGGGAGGAAGCACACAGGTGGAATGACTCCCAGATTTCTGGCTTGGGCAGCCAGGTGAGTGGCGATTATATCTGCCCAGATAGAAAACATGGTAGAGCAGGATGGAGAGAAAGGGAGAAGATGTTGGGTTTAGGTTTTGATGTGTTGAGTCCTAAAGGTCTGATAAAAATTTGCTGGCTCTAACAGTTGAGTCGTATATATTCCAGTCTTCAAAAGATGCTATGAAGTACTCATCCTCCCTTCTTCCCCCTCACCCATCTTTTCTTTGCAAATGGAACTCTAAACGAAGCTACTCTGGTTCCCTGCAGCCAGCTCTGAGTTGCAGAAAGTAGCAGAGCCACCCAGAGCACCAGACAGAAGTTCCAAGTGGGAAAGAGCAGTGAGAGCAGATGAAAAGGCAAAGCATGTGAGCAACAGGTACAAAGAGCCATGACCTAACCTCATTTATTCATTCAATAAGCTTGGGGGTGAAGTGGGGAGGAAGCTCTGCTGTACCAGGCCATCAGGTGACAATGCTCGGAGGACTGGGACCTGGTGCCTCCCTGGGAATTCTGTAGCTTATAGACTCTGAAACATGACTCTGTTGGCTTCACTCAAGATGATGACAAGCATTAAGGTAAAGAAAACTCGATTCTTAAGGTTGAGATATATTTCTAAGTAAAGACATTTCTAAGAATATAGTTCTAAACATATGAGAAAGGTAATATCTGCTACTGTCACATATGGGTCGACTAAAAATGGATTGAACAAGAAACATACTGTCACCAAAGGTGACATACACACACATATACACATTCATATAACAGCCACTGAATTAAGCAGTTTCATCATAAAGGTTCATGAAAAATCATATCACTTTTGTTTTTTTAAAAAGTGTAGGTGGCATACAATATTATACGAGTTTCTGGTGTACAACAGAGTGATTCAACATTGATATACCTTACAATATGATCTCCACAAATCTAGCAGCCATTTGTACACCATAAAATGTTATGATATTATTGCCTATATTCCCTGTTCTATATGCTACATTCCTATGGCTTATTTATCTTAGAACAAGAATTTTGTACCTCTTATGTACCTTTGTACCTTTTTTGTACCTTTCACCTCTTTTATCCATCTCCCCATCTCCCTCCCCTCAGGCAACAATCAGTTGATCTCTGTATCTATGAGAAAGTGTATTTTGTTGTTGTTTTGCCTTTATTTGTTTTCCACATATAAGTGAAATAATATGCTGTTTGTCTTTATCTGCCTTAGTTTATTTACCATAATACCCTCTAGGTCCATCTATGTTGTCAAAAATGATAAGATTTCATTCGTTGTTATTGCTGAGTAATATTCTATTGTGTGTATATATAAATTAATGAATAGACTTGTGATATATATATACATATATATATGTATATGTATACATCATGGGCACCATCATGGGCACTTAGTTTATTTCCATATCTTGGCTATTGTAAATAATACTGCAATGAACATATGGGTGCATAGATCTTTTCAAATTAGTGTTTTCATTCTCTTCACATAAATACCCAGAAGTGGAATTTCTGGGGTCATAAGGCAGTTCCATTTTTACATTTTTGAGGAAGATTCATACTGTTTTCCCTAGTATCTGCACCAACTTGCATTTCTACCAACAGTGAAAAACTGTTCCCTTTTCTCCACATCCTCATCAGCACTTGTTTGTTGATTTATTGATGGTAGATATTCTGACAGGTGTGAAGTGATATCTCATTGTGGTTTTAATTTGCATTTCTCTGATGATTGGTGATGGTGAGCATCTTCTCATATGTCTATTGGCCATCTGTATACCCTTTTCAGAGAAATGTCTGTTCAGGTCTGCCCATTTTTTAATTGGATTGTTTGGCATTTCGGTTTTGAGTTGTATGAGGTTTTTAATAAATTTTAGATATTAACCCCTTATCAGAGGTATCATTTGCAAATATATGTTCCCACTCAGTCGGCTGTCTTTTCATTTTGTTGATGGTTCCCTTTGCTGTGCAAAAACTTCTTAGTTTGATGTGGTTCCATTTGTTTATTTTTTTCTCTTGTTTTCTTTGTCCAAAGAGATATATCAGAAAAAAAATATTGCTATAAGAAGCGTCAGAAATTTTACTGTCTATATTTTCTTCTATGGCTTCAAGTCTTACATTTAAATCTACTCTATTTTTAGTTTATTCTTCTATATAATGTAAGAAGGTGGTATGGTTTCTTTTTTTTTCCTTACATGTATCTATCCAATTTTCCCAACACCATTTATTGAAGAGACTCTTTCTACCCCATTGTATTGCTTGCCTCCCTGGCCAAATATTAATAACCACATAAGCATGGGTTTATTTCTGGGCTCCCTATTGTATTCTATTCATCTATATTCCTGTCTTTATGTCAACATCATACTTTTTTGATTACTATGGACTTGTAGTATAGTTTTGATATCAGGTAGCATGATTCTTCCAACTTTGTTCTTTTTTCTCAAGACTGCTATGGCTATTTGGGGTCTTTTGTGATTCTATATAAATTTTTAAAATATTCATTTTATTTTCATGCAATAGGTTATTGGTGTTTTGATAAATAGTGCACTGAATCTATAGATTGCTTTGGATAGTATGGAATTTTAATAATGTTAATTCTTCTTATCCACAAATATGGTGTATGCTTCCATTTATTTGTGTTTTATTCAATTTCTTTCCTCAGTATCTTATAATTTTCCAAATACAGGTCTGTTATGTCCTTGGTTAAATTTATTTCTAGGTATTTTTATGCAATTGTAAATAGGATTGCTTTCTCAGTTTCTCTTTCTCTCTCTTTTTAAAAAGATTTTATTTATTTATTTTTAGAGAGAGAAAGGAATGAAGGGAGACAGAGAGGAAGAGAATCACTGTGTAAGAGATGAACATTGATCGTCTGCCTCTTGTGTGTGCCCCAACCAGGGACCAAACCTGCAATCTAGGCATGTGCCCTGACCAGGAATTGAACCTCTCACTTTGCAGGACAATGTCCAACCAACTGGGCCACATCAGTCAGGGATTATTTTCCCTTTCTGATAGTTCATTGTTATTGTATAAAAATACAATCAATTTCTGAATGCTTATTTTGTATCCTGATGCTTTACTGAATTAATTTATCAGTCCTATTACTTTTTTCATAGAATCTTTAGAGTTCTCTATATTCAGTACCTGTCATCTGCAAATAATGACAGTTTTATTTCTTCCTTTCCAATTTGGTTGTCTTTTATTTCTTCTTCTTGCCCGATCATTGTGTCTAGAACTTCCAGTACTTTGTCGAATTAAGAGTGGTGAAAGCGGACATCTCCATCTGAAGGGATATGCTTTTAGTTTTTCTTCATTGAATATAATGTTTGCTGTGGGTTTGTCATATAAGGACTTTATTATGTTGAGTTATCTTCTCTGTTTTCCCACTATGCTAAGAATTTTTATCATAAATGGGTGCTGGATTTTGTCAAATGCCTTTTCTACATCTATTGGTTTGATTGTACAATCTTTATCCTTCATTTTGTTTATGTGGTGTACCATATTAATTGACTTGTAGATATTGTACCAATGTTGAACCACTGGAATAAATCCTACTTGACCATAGTGTATAATATTTTTAATGTATTACTGAATTCAGTTTACTAATATTTTGTTGAAGATTTTTACATTTATGTTCATCAGAAATGTTGGCCTATAATTTTGCTTCTTTGTAGTATATTTATCTAGTTTGGAATTAGGATAATGCTAACCTCATAAAATGAGCTTGGGAGCCTTCTTTACTCCTGAATTTTCTGGAACAGTTTGAGAAAATAGGTGTTAGTTCTTCTTTAAATGTTTGGTAAAAATCACTTGCGAAGCTATCCAGTCTAGGACTTTCGTTTGTTGGGAGTTTTTGATTCCTGCTTCAATTTCACTAGTTGTAATTGGTCTTTTCAGATTGTCTGTTTGGCTTTGATTCAGTTTTTGGAGGACTGTATGTTTCTAGAAATTTATCCATCTCTTCCAGATTGTCCAATTTGTTGGCGTATAGTTGTTCACTATATTTTTTTATAATCCTATGGACATTTTCATCCAAAGACACCAAAGAAATATGCTATAACTTTATTTTTACATGCAATTTAAGACCAAGACAGCCATGGTCCCAGAAGTTTGCCTTCCTGAAAGCTGATCACCTGACTCTTTATCATCTTCCAAAGAATGACCCTCCCCCCTTCCATCTCCTTTCCTCCTTGGTGAGTAACCTTCATTATAATAAATCTTTATTACATTACAGGTTTTAAATAAACAGTATTTATTTACTGTTAGTTTATTGTTCATTAGCTATAAATATCGATTTCTATTGTTCAATTGGTCATATTTGTCTACCTGTGAATATCATTTGGGTATTTTGGGTTTAATGAAAAGTATCACAACTTTCTCCATATAGAATTAATGAACAATGTTTTTCTTAAATGTCTTTTCAATTAGTGTCAGGTTTTTTAGAAATAAATTAAAATTGTTAAAGGAGGGACTGGGTTTCTGGTTCATTTTTCCAGTTTTTAGTCTATGAAAATATAAACAAATAACCATTTCTAATTAAATAAAATTAACAACACAATATTTGTCTTTTGTTTTGTTTTTGTTTGTTTTCATTAAAAGCACCACTTGAGTCCTCCTCATGGTGGCCCCTCTTAGTAGGGAGTTAGGTCTCACTTGAAAACTCCTGCTTACCGGCCCTAGTTCTATCCCTGAATTGCTTTTCCCTTACGGGGGCAGTGGAGGGCAGAGATCGAAGCAGCAGGGCATCTGTAACCATGCTAACCATACCCTTCCAATTGTTGACTGATTCAATTTTGTCCAAGAAGTCGAGTCTTCAACTCTGTGACAGGAAAGCCACGCCAAGCCAGGAGCCCTGACTCTCTGCTATGCTTGAGTATTTAGTGACTGGCAGCAGGACTCCAGACACATCAAGGGAACTGGCTGTGGGGGGCTGCGGAGAGAGGGAGAGATTTGCTATCTGCTATAGTGGGTACTGGTGGAAGAAATGTGAATAAAGTATTTGAAAGGAAAGACATATGGATACACACATGTGCAGAACATACAAAAATATACTACGTAAAGGGATCACAGATTAACATAATGTCCTCCATTTGGTTTCTTCTACCCTACTTAATGCACAGTGCTCACAAATATTCACTAGGGCAGAATCTTAATGTCAGGTTCACACCGAGACCCTTGAGGCAGTAGGAAAATAAATCTTGGTCTGCCTTGTTTCTGAGATAAATTTTCATAGATTTTTGTTTTTCATCTCTTTGGATCCCTGAACCGAATCATTCAAGTACTAAACACATTAAAATAAAAGTCAGTACATTTCCTCAAATCCCAAAATGATGCATACTACTTCTAGTATATTAGTTCTGCAAGCAACCTTTCTCTTACACGGAATCTGGCTCTTATTCAAACGGTTTTGAGAGAATACATATGCCCTTCTCTCAGACTTGATCACTGGTGACAAGAGAGCTAGACGTGTTTTCTTTGGGATTCTGACATGACAGTCACAGAAAAACAAAACACAAACCAGTGCCACTAAAGGACAGATATGCTCACAGCTCACCTTGCCTGGGAATTACTACTAATAGCAAAAATAAATAAATTCTATAATAGAGAAATATACACAATTAGTGGTGGTATTAATATAGTTTATGCCTGATTAAAATTTAATAAAAGAGATGGTCAATAATATAGACATTTCAAAATCATTAAAATCATTAAAAACAGCTAGTGAGAAGAATCTATTTTTTCCAGCTTTGCATTTTGATAGTTTTCAGACATATAAAATAATTGAAAGAATATTAGGTCTAATAAATACCAATTTAACTACCACCTAGATTTAGCAATCATTTATATTTTTTCATATTTGCTTTATATATGTGTGTATGTATAGTTTTTATGCTGGGCCATTTGAAAGTGAATTGCAGATAATATTTTACCTGTAAATACTTCAGTGGCAGCTTCCAAAAATAAACACAATCTCTTACATAAACATAATTCTACCAAGACATCTAAAAAATTAATAATAATTCCACTATATCATCTATCATCCAGTGCATATTTACCTTTAAAGGTCTTCTAAAGCTGTTTTCTCTCCATTTATGATCTTTATCTCTATCAAGAGCTTCTCCAGAGGCTGTAAAATGGTGCTTTTTCTAATCCCTTCATTCTTCTACACTTCATTATGGGGTTTTACTTTTAAAGAACTTTTCTGCAATAGCCAGGGACAAACTGTAGTTCTTCCTAAAAAAGCATACAGTACATCCTTTATTCGTATTGTTTTGTTTTATTTGTAATCACTCCATTTAAAGAGTTGATGTAATGACCACTTCCAATATTGCCAAATGACTCTCTTACTCTGAATTCATAATTTTTATTCTCTGGATGCTCAGATTGCCACAAACTAGGGTCAGGGAAAGCCCCCAAGAGCTGCTTTGAGCCCTCTGACATGCCACTCTTGTTCTTTGAGCATGTCTTTGTCTTCCAGCACTACATACCCCGTGCTCACATTGTCACCCACCCCAGATTTGGAGTCAGCCATTTCTCTCACGAGTTCTGATTCCTCTGAGTGGGGAAGGGCATTTAGAAGACAAGATTCGGTATTAAATGTGCTATTGGGGGTATTGCTTCTAAATCCCTTTGTGGTTTAGAAATTACAAATTCACATTGATATTTTCCAGTTTAACTTTAAATTATAGGACTTTGTTCATGTCTTTGGTTTCATATTTATATTAGAATGGCTTAGTTTCTAATAACATTAATATTTTTTTTGTTTTTATACACTACATGTTAGTTTCAAATCTGTAATACTAATGTCACTAATACTGGCAAGAAAATCACTAAATGAAGTTTAAGTTCCTTGTAGTTGTGGGCCTTGTCTTTTTTTAATCCCATGAATTAATTTTGTCTATTGAATATGTAAAATATTCATATAACCAAAAATCAAAACCATTTAAAAATTATACTCAAAGGAGTCTTGTTTTTGTCCACCCAACCCATAAAAGTAGCCATGTTTATTAAAACTGACTTATATTTCCAGTGTTTCTTATCTAACAAGTGAGCAAATAGCCATGTAGATTTTTCTGCATAATCTCTTTCCTTACCAAAGATAGTACGCTACCTAATCAGATCAGGATTGTGTTGTTTTTCTCTTAACACTTTATGTTGGAGGTCACCACACAAGAATGTAGAGCTCTTTCTCATCCTTTTTATAACTGCATAGTACTCCACTGTGTGATTGTCCTATAATGTGTTCAAGCAGTCTTATAACCACAGTTCCTATCTTTCAAGCACAGAAAAATCTCTTCCTATGCTAAAATATAAAACTACACATCAATGGTTATACCTTCCCTTTGTGATATATATTATCTGTATTAGTTACACTTTTATAATAAATAGCAAGATCTTTTTAATTATACCCTAAGTTTCTTAAGCATGAAGATTATCTTACATCTGGTATCAAACAAGTTCTGATGCCACTGTATATCTGACAAACACTAAGTCATAGCTCTTCACCACTTACTATGTTCCAGGTAGAACCCCTAATTATTTTATTCATGTTATGCTTATTAACTCATTTAACTCATTTCATTCCCAAAACACCCTAGGATGTGGACACTATTACTATTTCTATATAACTGGTGAGGTGAGGTGTAGTTTGCTCATGTGACGCAGCTTACGGTGGTGGCAGAGGCAAAAAGGCGCAAATGAAGCAAGTCCTTATCCAGCTAGAAATCAGAGAAATGAGGCTACTTTCCGGAAATAAAACTTTAAGGTAAACATAAAAGAGATAGGGGAACTCACTTAAAAGAATTTTCCCTTGAGACAAAAAGGACTAAGTTGATCATCAGAGGAGTTAGGAAGACAGTAACAATGGAAGAAGCTGATAATGGGAATGCCCATTAAGGAGAAAAGGTGATCAGACCTAGGGACTCATCCCATCTGGACTAAGTAGCAGATATATTGCCCTAGAGGAGATGGGAGGCTGAGGCCTTGAACGATCAGATCCCACCCCATGCTCAAGCACTGTCATCCTGATATGACCAGCTATTGGTAATGGCCAGCTATTGGTGCATAATGTTCCATAACAAGCAATGCAAAAATCTCAGTAGCTTTCAACAACAAACATTTGTTTCTTGCTGTCAGATCTTTGGATTGGCTGTGGTTGCTCTGTTTTAGACTTCAGGTTGGGTAAAGAACTGCTTCAGGTGTCTCTGATTCCAGGACTTGGGATGAAGGACCAGACTTGGGCATACTCTTCTCACTATGCAGAGCAGCAACACAAGCACAAGTCAAACCATACAAGCACATTTAAGGCTTCAAATTGGATGCTTTGCACAGTATGCCCCTTGTATTCCTTTGGTCAAGTCAGGTCACATGGCCAAACCCAGAGTCAGTGAGGGCATATAAATACATTCTGCCCTCAGTTAATCATGGCAAAGGTAGGAAGAAATGGAGGAATTGTGAACAAATACAAAAAAAAAAAAACCATTCCATATAACATGTGCACAGGAAGACATTGGACTGTCTGAGTTTATATTTCTTAGAGTAAATGAATAGTTTGGCATCCAGGTCTCTGCAAACTTGATTAATATGAGTCTTCTCCATAAATGCATGGATTTTTCCCTGGACTAACTATTCAGGTTTCTGTTCAAGATATTTCCCCAAAACTGTGCAAGACTACCCATATTAATAAATCTACACTCCATAGACAATAATGTTCAAATTTACTCAGGTATATAATTTACTTGGGGGTGCAGTATTCAATATGCATACAGAATTCAGATAGCTTTCACCTCCTTCAAATGTCCTATCATATTACCCAGGATTTTAAGGAGTAAACTCACATACATCTCTATAACCAGCCACAGAGCAACTTAGTAGAGTAAGAAGAACACTAGATTTTAATTCAGTCTTTTTTAAAACATATTTTATTGATTATGCCACTACAGTTGTCCCATTTCCCCCTGCTTCATTCCTCTCCACCCTGCACACCCCCTCCCACCCACCTCCCCCACTTTAGTTCATGTCCATGTGTCACAAGTTCTTTAACTTCTACATTTCACACACTACTCTTGCCCTCCCCTATTTTCTCCCCACCATCTATGCTACTTATTCTCTGTACCTTCTCCCCCCTTCTCCTCCTCCCACTCCCCTGTTGCTAACCCTCCATGTGATCTCCATTTCTATGTTTCTGCTCCTGATCTAGCTGTCCTCTTAGTTTGCTTTTGTTTTAGGTGTGGTTGTTCATAACTGTGAGCTTGCTGTCCTTTCACTGTTTGTATTTTTTATCTTCTTTTTCTTAGATAAATCCCTTTAACATTTCATATAGTAAGGGCTTGGTGATGATGAATTCCTTAAACTTGACCTTATCTGAGCAGCATTTTATCTGCCCTTCCATTCTAAATGAAAACTTTGCTGGACAGAGCAATCTTGGCTGGAGGTCTTTGGATTTAATGACTTGGAATACTTCTTTCCAGCCCCTTCTTGCCTGTAAGGTCTCTTTTGAGAAATCAGCTGACAGTCTGATGGGTACTCCTTTGTAGGTGACTGTCCCCTTATCTCTTGCTGCTTCTAGGATTCTCTCCTTCATTTTAATCCTGGCTAATGTAATTATGATGTGCCTTGGTGTGTGCCTCCTTGGGTCCACCTTCTTTGAGACTCTGAACTTCTTGGACTTCCTGGAAGTCTATTTCCTTTGCCAGATTGGGGAAGTTCTTTATTATTTGTTCAAATAAGTTTTCCACTTGTTGCTCTTCCTCTCCCCCTTCTGGTAACCCTATATTTTGGATGTTGGAATGTTAAAGGTGTCCTGGAGGTTCCTAAGCCTCTCTTCATTTTTTTGAATTCTTGTTTCTTCATTCTTTTCTGTTTAGTCATTTTTTTCTTCCTTATGGTCCACTCCATTGATTTGAGTCAGTTTTATTTCCATCACTGTTGGTTTCCTGTGCATTTTCCTTCATTTCACTTAGTGTAGTCTTCATTTTTTCATCTAATTTGTGACCAAAACCAATCAGTTCTGTGAGCATCCTGATCACCAGTATTTTGAACTGTGCATCTGATAGGTTGGCTATCTCTTGGTCACTTAAAAGTACTGGCTCTAGGGCTTTCATTTGTTCCTCTGATTGAGCTATTTTTGGTCAGGTCACACCTGTTACCTTTGAGGTGCAGACCCTTAGGTGTTCACCAGGGCAGGACAACCCAGTGGCTGGGTTGTGATGCTGTATGTGGGGGTGGGGTTAGAGATGGAGCAATGTGCTTGTACCATGCTCTCTCAGATTTTGGTCCCCTCTGCCACTTCCCACAAGCAAATTGGGCCCTTCTGGTGCTGGTTCCTGGGTGGGTGGGCTTGTGTACGTTCTAGGACCCTGTGGGTCTCTCTGACAAACTCTCCTGTGAGGCTGGGAGTCTATCCCAGCACCTCAGCCCCTACAAGTTTTTTCAATTGGTTCTTTTAGGCTTTATCTCCCATTACTGGGGCCCTGGGTTGTATAGTTTGTCTCACTGCCCATTTTTTGCCTGGTTTATCTGCATGCAAATGTGTGTCTATGGTCATCCAACCGCCTTGTGTGCCTTACTGGGCTTTCTGGTTTCCTCCCCACACCCGGGTCACCAACCACCACTTTTTCCTGCTGGGACCTTTCTCTGCAGGTGGCCGACTCCACCCCTCTTACAGGTCTGGATGAATGGTTTGTTATTATCGGACTTCAATACAGTTCAATTTTGTCTGTTCTGGTTGTGTTTTTTGTTTCTAAATCTTTGTTGTCCTTAAATTTGGTGGTGTGAGGAGGTACAGTATTTCCACCTACCCCTCTATCTTGGCCAGAAGTCCTAATTCAGTCTTGATTTGTGTCCTGATTCTACCAATAGTCAGCCCTGTGATTCTGAACAAGTCATGTAAGTTCCATGATCCCTCCTTTTCCTTAATGATAAAATGAAGGTCATAAATACTTCCTTACTTACCAGACACATTGTGAGCATCTAAGTCAAAATAGACAAACTATAAAGAGGCAGAGGAATAGAAGACATTATCAGTGAGGACATTCTTCTTTACCACCTATTCTGCTATACCACCTCTGCTGACTCTCTCTTCTACACACCTGTACCCCCGCCCCCACGCACACACTATTCAACTCTAAGAATTATCCAGACCAAATTGCAGGGCACTCAATGTGTTCAAACCACTGAATCAGTCCATGAATCGTTTTTGTATGTGCAGCCTGCTCCTGGCTGATGGCAGCTGTGCACCACTAATGGGCTCCCAAGCATCAGAGCTGCTCTAGTGCAGCAATTATTTGCATTAATCAAAGGCTTCAAGCAAATCTCCCATTTTTGGCTGAATTGTAAAAGTGTATATTCATGCTGTGCCTGTATGAGAGATTTCACAGAAAAAGGGATGCTGTAGGCACATGTTGCTGCTATGGTATTCAGCTTCTCATCAACATCTCACTCACAGAGGGTCCACTTTGCTGGAGAATATTATTTATATTATAAGCTTCACAAAAGAGAATGTGGTGGGATAAGTACATAGACATACTTGGTAATTAATTAATATTTGAATGGAATGAATAGCACTGTTGTATACATTCCAATTCCATACAGTTCTCTAAGTGTGGAAATGAGAGCTAATCAACATGGATAGATGCCTGTTTGAATAGTTCCAGGTGGGATTTTAAATGAATCATCTTCAGCCTTGCATTTGAAGGTGATACCACACACAGACAGAGGCATGAACCCCAGAAATACAAAGCTACTTTCATCCTGAAGGAATGGATCGGGTCCATTTTCCAGAGGCCCCATCAACTCCTGAATGAAGCATCCCAGATAACGTGGCCTTGTGGCTACACGAGTCCCTCCTCTCAGCCTCAGGACAATTAATAGGAAGAAGACATCTAATTACCAAGACTCAGAGGGTGTGCCCCACCAAACCAGAGCAAACTGAGAAACCTAAAGATACTACAAAAGAGGGCTTTTGGAGTTTGAGAAGACTCCTGTTAAACCCACTGGATTACTCTGAGGTCAAACTAAATCAAAACTCCTTTAACTGTACAACCCAGATAGAAAAGAGAAGGGAGGCCAGAAATTTTTCGATCAGTGTGTGCTGACTTGTTCTCGTATGCTGTAGGAGTATTAGAATAATGAGAAGGAAATTCTGCAGCAATTGAATTCTAAGAAGCCCACTGCATGAGGCAATATTCACTGAGGAACACAGTGGGTGAGCTGGAGGGAAGAGAGACTCAGCTGGGTTTGGAGAAATTCCTCTCCTCCAGAGACCCCTGCCTGCATGCCCCGAGTTCTCTAGCCCATCGGTAGTCAACTCAGGTTATTGCTTTAAAATTTTACCCTGTATTTTTCTAAAATAATACGAACTTACATTTTAATGAAAGGATCATTATCATATTCAAGCATATGCTCTCCCAGAGGACTTTAACGATGTGCATATTTATGATTCTGCTGGGCTCAAGCTGAAAGGAATTTACAAATGAACAAAGGAAAGGAAGCCTTTGACTTCTGAAAAGACTGTCATAAAGTGTTGTTTGTAATGATTACTTGTTGTTTGTACTATTCATATCCACTCAACTTCTGTCAGGTGAACACACCCCAATCTTCCTCTAGAGAATCATTTTCTCCTCCATTCTCAACGTTTCTGTTAGAAGTGAGAACTTTCTTGGCTCTAAGTGAGGGCCAGGTGATGCAGGCCTGTTCACAGAGCATCATGTTCTCCTGGGTTAGACAGAAGTTTTCTAGTGGCTGTGTGACCCAACCGAGGTAATAAGTGTTCGTTCAAACTGCTGGGGAAGAGAGGGATTCTCTTTTTGCCTTGTATTTGAACCTGGGACAATGTAGTCCCAGCACCATAGGCAGCCACTGCATGGAGACTACAATGAAGCCATGATGGAGATCTGAAATTAAGAGAGAGCTACATCTGCACTGAGCCCTAGACTTTATGGGTGCATGAACCACTCATGTCTGTTTTTTCATTGAAGCCCATTTGAGTCGAGTTTCTTGTGCATCCTTACCGGAACAGACCATGCCAAAGGGATTTAAAACTGTGTTGCACATTGTACCTCCAAAGAAGGAAATATAATGTTCCCATGCCTATCAGACCATTGCAAAAGGGTCAAGAATGGGAAGATCTGTTTGCTGGTTCCACCAGTGCCCCTAATTATCTGTGAGAAAGTGTCAAGCTGCTAAGCCAGTGTGGGCACCCCAGCAGTCTCAACTAGAAAATAAGGGGTCCCCATTGGAGGATTTCTCTTCTTTTAAAAGGATTTCTTTTTTAAAAAAGATTTTATTTATTTATTTTTAGAGAGAGGGGAAGGGAGGGAGAAGAAAGAGGGGGAGAGAGACATCGATGTGTGAAAGAAACATCGATCGGTTGCCTCTCTTACCCCCCTAACCAGGAACCTGGCCTGTGACCCAGGTATGTGCCCTGACTGGGAATTAAACCAAAGACCTTTCCATCTGCAGGACAACACCCAACCCACTGAGTTACACCAGTCAGGGCCCAACTGGAAGCTTTCTAAGGGGTCTTCAGCCTCATAATTCCACTCTAGTACTTGCCCAATAATCTTGAGTAGGAGAACACATGAGAAATAATCAGAAAGAAAAAACAGGTTTCATATTCAATAGGGCATTTATTCAAATGCCCAGATTTTGGGTGTCCTTTAATCACCTCTACCACAGTCCCTAAAGTCTGATGGCAAAGGGCATGGTTTAGAAAACATAAATCAAAGAAATACACACCTTAATACATGTACTCCTTCACCTGCTAGAGAGACCTGGTATGGGAATCAGATTATTCTATTTTCTAATTTTCAAACCAGGCCAGCTGGGCAAAGACACACCATCTTTGACAAATGAGAAGAAAAGCCTCATTAAAGAGATCACCCACACTCTCTTTTCTTCCTTTTTCCATCAAGAATCTCTGCAAGCTGCAGTTAACGATTGGAACAGTCTGCAGGCTGCAGTTAACGACCCACGTGGTGTTTGGGTTTCTGCTGAACTTGTTTATTTGCATCTAAAAGAGATTTGGGGGTAGATGTAAACACTTTGATGGGATTTATGGCAAAGACAAAGGTCAGCTAACATTTTGATCTGTGGTAGAACACCGAAAACCATTTTTAAACTGGTAACCAAAGGCACTGAAGTTACCTTTTGGAGCATGAGGGACCAAAATAGGAGATATAACTGAAAGGAAAGAGGGTGAGAACACTGATCTTATTTTTGGAATTTAAATACATTTACTTTGCAATCACAAAATGAGGAGAAAGGGCATTTTAGGGATCCATCAATAAACATACATCTGAAAAGTAAAAAACTGAAATGATATTGGCCATTATATAGATGATTTGAAAGAAAGATACAAGAAAGCTGTACCTATCAGATTGCCTGCCTTCAGCAGGACCTCCTGAAACAAAGGGGCGTATGCATGGAAGGGCCCCATCAGCTCAAAGATACCACAACACAAAACCTCTTTTACCTCAGGTAATGCAGATGCTCACAAAACTCCTGGGCACTTCCCTAGGAAAGGTGTATCTGTGAACTTTCTGGTAAAGAGACAGCAGAGTCAGGGAGACACATGGATGTGAACACGGGAGTCCTAGACACAGATTCAGTACGTTCTGGGTGACCTCTGCGATGTAAGAGTATCTGGCCTCATTTTCCTTATCTCTACAAGTGAATAGAATAGCACTTATCTCACAGTTTTAGTAAAGATTTAATACTTTCTCCCTGATTCCACCCCACTGAAGCCAATGTGTCTCTTTTATGCTTCCTTTACAGCTGAGTGTATATCCCTTTTAAAGCCCATACTGGGAGCCATGAATGCTGGCTGTGCGGGTTTCTGTCTCTGTCAGCACACTGCAGGCTCATTAGGGACATATTTGTATTTGCCGATTGCTACTGATTGAAGATCTACTTCCTCTGTGACAGACCGACTCTTGGGCGTGTCTGTCAGGGAAGAACCTGTCTGTCTGTCAGGGAAGAACCAAGGCATAGGGCTTGCCTTCAGTGGGCTCATAGTCTGTCTGGTTCAGGCAGGAAACAGACAACACCATTTTGATTTGCGAGATGAGACACAGGGCATTTTGCTTTGTGAGATAAGGAAATAAACAATATCCTAGATCCTCAATTATTTGTTGAAGGAATGATTAAATTAATAAATGAGTAAATGATTGAACCAACCACTCCTTAATTCATCCCCATTGGAGGCATCAAGAACTCCTTAACCATACAGGTGTGGAAATAGAGGATGAGAGGGTTAAGCAACTTGTCACAGTCTCTCGTTTGGCTGATATTCTCCACCACTTTGTTCAAAATACTCAGAACTGTAAGAATGCCCCTATTTGAAATTCAGCCACAGCTGAGAGAGAGGGGGGGGAAGGAAAAAATATAAACCTCTACTTTTCAGATTTATTGATGTAGAAGGTATAAAACATGGAACCTTTGATCTATAAAAAAATGGTCCTATTGGGAATTGGATGGCACACAGGGTACACTGCCTACTGCACCGTATTAGTTCCTCCTTTTGATTTTTATTTAAACTTTCTTCAAAGCTTCAAATTCTTCAGTAACTCCTAGAAGTGATAATTGTATCTCTCAGGAGGTATGTCTAATGTTTAAAAAGAATCATTGACTTCTAAGACAATGAAGGAGCTATTTACACTTGCCGCAACAGCCAAATCTATTTATCAATAGCCTGTGTCTCCTAAATGAGTTAATATAAGTACACACAGGACCAAGACTATTGATGTTTGGTATATTTTGGGCCTTTCAAAATTTTCCCACTGCTGAGTGGCAATGAAAGACAATTTGTTTTTTAACATTGGAATAAACAGAGCTGTAGTGGAAATACACTGGTCTATCCCAGGTGTCCCAAAACTGGATCAACTCTCTCCACTGTGTTTTTTCATTCTTTTACCCAGAAAAATGACAAGTGGAAACTCGCTTAAAGTCTCATGCTGCTCTGATAGTCTCAAGTCTAGTATTTCTCTTTTATCAGTATGTTAGATGCAAAGTCCAGTTTTTTAGATGCAGGGCACAGTCTTTCTGGGGAATGGAGGAAATCAGATTCCTAATGGGTACACTGTGGCATGTGTCAGAGGGGCATTGAATGATGCCTTCTCCCAAAACCTCCACCAACATTCTAAAGGCAGCCAAAGGGAAAAAAAGGAAATCTAAATAAAGACAGTATGCTTGCTATGTAAATGCAACTTTAATAACAAAACCCTTGGGTATTCTTCCCACGTATCCACATATCTCCTCACCTAATACATGTTCAAGTGCAATGCATAGGTCCTGCTTCTACTTCTCAGCCCCTCCAATGTCGAATTCTGGAGCCACCAATGCAGACAACTAAGCACCAAGCAGAAAGTAAGCAGGACAGTGAAGTGAACTAGAACAGATTCGTGTGGCATACCTGTGGAAAATTCGTTTGATATGATCTAGAGTCTGAATAACGTGCATTTTGAGAATAAATTTTAGAATTCTATCTTGTACTTTCAACAGAAGCACATGGAAAATAAGAAAAAAGCAAGAAAATAGGCATCTTTGAAACCAGAAACACATTTTCTTCGAGTAACTGAAGTCACAAATGCAAGTGGCACAATGTTCAGAAGTAAAACCGAGAAGGTGAAGGGTATGCCATTAAGTTGCTAAGTACTCTGGCATATAATCCTGTTGAAGATGAAACATTGGGCCTCAAGTTTGGACTGGAGGACTACCTTGGACTTCTTCAAAAGATCTTTTAATACATGGGCAGATTCTATGGAAAAGATGCATAAGCAAAAAGTAGGTAAATGAGATGCTCCCTTAAAAAAGATATCAAGAGCCAGTTAAAAAATCAATCCAGAGTTATGTGAAACTTCAAAGTATGAGATAATGGTACTCAATAAGAGAACTCTTCAACCGAATTGACCCAGATAGTTGATTGTCACGCAATTCTGAGAAGAGAGAGCTGAAAATTGGTTTCTTGATTACACAGCCCTCCCTAGGACCACTCTTCAGAACTACATCTACACTGGTTCTGGTGCTGAAGGAGGTTCTGTTCCTTTTAAACACTTTGCAAGCCCTGTCCGCACCCACAAGAAAGCAAGAAGTTGCCCAATAGACTCATAACAGACTCCTAACAGCTCTCAATCCTTCATTCATTCATCAAGTTTATATTGAGTTCCCAACCAGCGGAAACACTGGATCAGATGCTGGGAGTGCTGTGGTGCAAACACCAGACAAGGTGTTTGCCATAGACTGAAAATTATTGAAGGCAAACACCTTGTCTGGTGTTTGCACCACAGCACTCCCAGCATCTGATCCAGTGTTCCTGCTGGTTGGGAACTCAGTATAAACTTGATGAATGAATGAAGGAACTGAGAAGGGTGGAAATGGGAGGGAAGGGGGGAGCATGGTGGGTGGGATGGGAGTAATAGACAGAAAACTATACTTGAAAAATAATTAAATAAATTTAAAAAAATAATTTTCAGTCTAGGTAGTGGGTGGGTAGATGTGGGTTCATCATTAGCAACCACTGAAAGACTGTAAGCACCCACAGGAAGAAATTTGGGTCTTGGTAGTGGAAGGAAAGCATCATGGGGCCATTGCTGCCCTGGCTGGGTAGCTCAGTTGGTTAGAGCATCATTCCCATTAGACCAAGGTTGCAGGTTTCATCCCCAGTCAGCATACATACAAAAAACAACAAATGCATAAATAAGTGAAACAACAGAGCAATGGTACTCTCTCCTCCTTTCTCTCTCTCTGAAATCAATAAATAAAATTTAAAAATATTAGAAGACTATTGCCATAAAAAAGAATGATTATAGTATGTGACAGTAACCATCGCAAGTCTTGAGTTGGATTTCAGGGTATGTATAAGCTTGCGTTGGCTCTCTCAACCTTCATTTTACCCTGCTTCTATTTGGATAATTTAGAAAATGTAAAATGACATTTCCTGCACTCCCTGGCAGCTAGGATTTTTAGTGTGAATTGTGTTTTGCTAACTAGATACATTTGCAAGAGATTAAGGCTGCCCTGGCTTAGTGAGGCAGTGGCTACCTCCCCGTGGATGTGGCCATCTGCTGAAAAGCAAGTTCCAGCAGGTGAGTGTTTACAATGGTGAATTTCATTTCATGTAGACCCACTCAATGGGTATAAGGCAGTTTTGTCAGAGCAGTTTTTTGATGCCTGGATTATAGTTACAGTGCTGAACCTTTGACCAGCAGTCCAGGTGAACCCTCATGGACTTCAGCTCTTCTAGTTTTCCCTTCGTGTATTAGTCAGGGCTCTCCAGAGAAACAGAATACACACGTGTGTGTTTTTCCCTACTGACTCTCTCTCTGTGTTTATGCAATCCCTTTTCCTTCTGCCCTTTTTTTCCTCCTGTCTCCCTCCAACCCCCTCTCTTCCTCTTTTCCTTCCTTTCTTCCTTCTTTCCCTCTACAATCATTCATATATATATATATATATATATATACACATTATATAATGCTGCTTTTATATATAATGTATATATTTCAGATCATACATAATGATTATGTAATTATGATCATGTATATAATTCAGCTCATACATATGTCATATATAATTCGAATCATGTGTGTGTGTGTGTGTGTGTGTGTGTGTGGAGAGAGAGGAGGAGGGGAGACCAAGAAGTCCCATAGTCTGCCACCAGTGACCACTGCTGTAAGCCTCCATCTGAGTCTGGAGGCTCAAAACTGAGGAGTGCCAGTATCTATCTGAATGTCCCAGCTCAGGCAGAGAGCAAACTTGCCCTCCTTTTTCAACCATCCTTCCTCAAGCTACCAATTCAAATGTTCAATTTGAACTGGTATGCTAAAAAATCTTTTATCTGCTAGCTGGTTTCCCCTTAGCCAGGCAACACACAGAACTAACCATCATGCTTTGATTTTGTAAAGACTTGTAATTCCATATATTAAATACCTTTTGCTTGAAATACATCGTGCTCTCTGTTTCCTACACTTAACCTTGACTCAAAAACAGTCAGACCATCACCGCATTCAAGTGTTGAGCTTGCCCAGTGCCAGAAACAAAATGGACATACTGAGTTCAGCAGAGTAGGAAAGCATGCTGTGAGGATTCTGGAGGAGTCACTCAACATGCGCCCCTGTGGGATGCAGGTGATTCGAGTTAAAGACAGATTTAGCTGCAGGCTCAAGAGAAACTTTTGCCCCACCCTTAACTACCCGTAAGAACTTGAACTAGGAGCCTTACCCACAGTAAGTCATTATTAGACATAATTTCTTTTCATCTATCTGTGAGACAGGAAAAACCTCTATTTACTTAGTATATGCTCTTCTCATCATTCTACAACGACCCTTTCATCCCCCAAGGTGTATTACCTCATCCCTAGTTCAGGATGTCTTATATACCTCAATCCCCTTTTCTATCTCAAAATGTTTCATGCACGTGGGTATGTGGGATCCCTGTCTCTCTCATGTATGCAGAGTTCCTGTACTTAGGCATGTATGTGGGTATTTATTTTCTCTTGCTAATGTGTCTCATGTCTATTTGATTGTTAAACTAGCCAAAAGAACCTCGAAGATAGAAGAGAATTTGTTCTTTCCACCGCAACACCTGCAGACCTCAGGAGAAGACTGGAAATCTTTCTCATCCAAGTATTCTGGAAAAGCAGGCTAAATAGTCACTACATGACTTTACAGCTTTAGGATTAAAACGGTTACATGCAATATGAAATATTTAGGCTGGAGAGGGTTTAGGGCCCTTCCTGCTCTGATTCTGTCACGGGGACAGTCACTCAAGCGGATTCGTGCTCGTAACTGCAAGGCGATCAAGCTGATACCATCGGACAGAGCACTCCGTGGCTTTTCCAAGATCACACAGCTACCGAATAGCAGAGTGGGCTGATTTTCAAGTGTGTTTTCTGATGTGCCTCCTTTCAAAGGGTACAGTCTAATTCCCCTTTCCATGAATGTGGGCCAGACTGTGTGACTCACTCTAACAAGCAGAACATGGTGGAAATGATGGCGTGTGACTTTCCATTTGAAGTCACAAAAGACACTACCACTTCTGCTTTTGCCTCCCTTTGAATAGCCTGTTCTGAAGGAAGCCAGTGGCTATGTTGTGAGGACGCTCGGCAGCCTTGAGCGAGCCCCGATGGAAAAAAACTGAGGCCTTCTGTCAAAACCAGCACCAGCCTACTGGCGCAGGGAAGGAAAAAACAAAACAAAACAAAAAAAACCCTTTTCCTTCTATCCTTCTAGGTTCTCAGCCAGGCCTCTGTAAAGCAGACAGATACAAGAGAAAACCAGAGATTTATTAACATGCATGTATCACCTATAGGTGGGAGAAACTTGGAGATGAGTACTTCAAAGGGAGGGTTCGAATCTGGGTTTATGTACCAGCACGGGCAATAACAAAGGACTAGGTACGTTATGGGAAGCTGATGGGAGCAGTACGGTAAGGAAGGGTTATCGTGTTATACAGATGCAAGCCAGTGTCTTCGTTCTTCTCTTCTGACACAGAGAGGGAGTCGTCCTTAAAACGGGGTATTTCCTGTATACATGTAAATTTCCCATATAAAAGGGAAACTTACACTCTGTCTTGAGGGCTTCCCCTGTCTCTTCTGTTTCTAAAAATAATTTTTATGTCAAAGAGGCATATTTTTGGGTGGCACAACCAGTCTCCACACTGGCCCTATTCATGACCCCCCTTAAAGCAGGTCCTCTAGCCACAGCTAAGACTTCAGATGACCTCAGGTCTGGGTAACATCTTAGTGCAACTTCATGAAAGGGTCCTGTTATGGGTTGAATTTTATTTCTATTAAAAAATAAGTTGAAGTCCTAGCCCCCAGTACCTGTGTATAGATGTAATCAAGTTAAAATGATGTCATTAGAGCCCTGGCTGGTATGGCTCAGTGGCTTGAGTGCCAGCCTGCAAACCAAGGGGTCACTGGTTCGATGCCCCGTCAGGGCAGATGCCTGGGTTATGGGTCAGGCCCCCTGTGGGGGGTGCGTGAGATGCAACCACACACTGATGTTTCTCTCCCTCTTTTTCTCCTTTTTTCCCCCTCTCTCTAAAAGTAAGTAAATGAAATCTTAAGAAAAAAAAAACAAGATGATGTCATTAGGGTGAGTCCTAATCCAATACACCTGGTGTCTCTATAAAAAGGAGAAATGTTTAACAGAAGACAGATACACACAGAGAAAAGTCACAAACCAGGCAAAGACAGTCATGGGGCAGTAAAGACAGAGGTCAGAGTGTTGCGGCTACAAACTAAGGAAAGCTAAAGATTGCAGGCCAGCACCCGAAGACAAATGAGGCACGAAAGGATTCTCCCTTACGGGTGCTGGAGGTCAGCATTGCCCTGCCACTGTGTTTTTTAAAACATATATTTTATTGATTAGGCCATTACAGTTGTCCCATTCCCCCCTCACTCCCCTCCACCCTGCACACCCCTCCCTCACTATTCCCCCCCTTTTGTTCATGTCTATGTGTTACAAGTACTTTAGATTCTGTATTTCCCATAGTATTTCTGTCCTCCCCCTATCTATTTTCTACCTATCGTCTATGCTACTTATTCTCTGTACCTTCTCCCCCCTTCTCCTCCTCCCACTCCTCTGTTGCTAACCCTCCATGTGATCTCCATTTCTATGGTTCCGCTCCTGATCTAGCTGTCCTCTTAGTTTGCTTTTGTTTTAGGTGTGGTTGTTCATAACTGTGAGCTTGCTGTCCTTTCACTGTTCATATTTTTCATCTTCTTTTTCTTAGGTAAATCCCTTTAACACTTCATATAATAAGGGCTTGGTGATGATGAACTCCTTGAATTTGACCTTATCTGAGAAGCACTTTATCTGCCCTTCCATTCTAAATGAAAACTTTGCTGGACAGAGCAATCTTGGCTGTAGGTCTTTGGATTTAATGACTTGGAATACTTCTTTCCAGCCCCTTCTTGCCTGTAAGGTCTCTTTTGAGAAATCAGCTGACAGTCTGATGGGAACTCCTTTGTAGGTGACTGTCCCCTTATCTCTTGCTGTTTCTAGAATTCTCTCCTTCATTTTAATCCTGGCTAATGTAATTATGATGTGCCTTGGTGTGTTCCTCCTTGGGTCCAACTTCTTTGGGACTCTCTGAGCTTCCTGGATTTCCTGGAAGTCTAATTCCTTGGCCAGATTGAGGAAGTTCTCTTTGTTATTTGTTCAAATAAGTTTTCCACTCATGGCTATTCCTATTCCCCTTCTGGTACCCCTATAATTGGGATGTTGAAACGTTTAAAGGTGTCCTGGAGGTTCCTAAGCCTCTCCTCATTTTTTTGAATTCTTGTTTCTTCATTCTTTTCTGTTTAGTCATTTTTTTCTTCCTTGTGGTCCACTCCATTGATTTGAGTCCCAGTTTCCTTTTCATCACTATTAGTTTCCAGTACATTTCCCTTCATTTCAATTAGTTTAGCTTTCATATGTTCCTCTGATTTGTGACTAAAATCTACCAATTCTGTGAGCATCCTGATCACCAGTATTTTGAACTGTGCATCTGAGAGGTTGGCTATTTCTTGGTCACTTAGAATTATAGGCTTTGGGGCTTCGAGCTGTTCTTGAGTCATAATGTTTGGTCTGTTCGCACCTGTCCTGCCACTGTCTTGATTTTGAATGTTTAGCCTCCAGGATTGTGAGACGTTAAGTGTCTGCTGTTTTAAATCCCAAGGTTTGTGGTGATGATTTGCCACAGAAACTTGAGAAAACTAATACAAACCAGAGCCCAAAATGCCACTCCTGAACTCCTGACCTAAAAGGCTGTGTTAAAATATAAAGGTTTATTGTTTTAAGCTTTGAAGTTTTACAATATAGCATAAATAGTTAAACAACACTCACAACTAGAACAGAACTCCAGCCTCTGACTTCAAGCCCAGTCAACCTCCTACTATATCAAGTTGCTTATTATCTTGGAGAATGAGAAAGGTCATGAATACTTAGCTTAAAGTGTTAAAGTATTTTGGTGAAGGAGCAAAATTGCCTTCACGGAGGACAGTGAACTATTCTAGCCTGGGTTTGTGTGAGTTCTACTTCCCGCTCAAGTGGCATCAAATGAACACACTCGGTGATAAAATATAGCAAGAGACACTCTGTTACGAAGACTGTTACAGGGAACTGTTTAACTTCTCTCCAGAGAGAGCTGATGGGTAGACGACAGATGGACGGACGGAAGGAAAGAAGAGAGGGAAGGAGGAAAGGAAGGCTGTCGAATGAACAGAGAGAGTCACTGGGCGAAAACACACAAAAATGAATAACAGATGTCCATGTGTCAGAAAGGCAGAATGGTGACTCATTACTTTTTCTTTTTCAAACTGAATTTACTGCAATGTTTTTTTACAGTTACTTTTCTCTCTAACTTATAAATAAAAATCTTTGTTTTCTCCCTCTCCCCCCCCCCAGTTTTTTAATGCATCATTTTTATCTCCTGATGGAGGGAAGAAAAGTATGTATTTACATTTTAATTAATAATTTAAAGTGTCAATATTGTGATTTTAGAGGTCTTCTGTTTAATGTTATCAATTTATTGATTAACACTTGATCTAAATGAAATCTCAGAATCACTGAAGCTTGAAGAAAAGGGAAAGGCAGACATGATGTGTTTGGCTCATAGTTTTTCTTCCCAGAAAGTAACGGAGGGCAGTGTAGCCCAGCACAGAGTCCCATGTGAGGGCAGCTGGGGACCTGCACAGCAGACCCATTGCTGAGGCCGTTATAGGGATCTCATCTTATATAAAACTCTTTGGAGTCTCAAATTCAACACCACCAAACCTCCCCATTCTCTGGTGGATTACTTTTCTTCTTAGTTGGTGTGACAAAAGGCCACTACCTCCAAAACAGAACAATTCCTTCCTTTTCAAATAAGAGTAACCATAGAAATTTTTAGTACTTTCCTTAAACATCAACTCCAGGGGCACTGAGTGGGTAAAGGATGTAATTTCAATTTTGTTCTTTAGCCTGTTGTTACCATCCAGAGAAGTTACAGATAAACAAAGCATGCAGAGCTCATGTGTTTGTGTGATCAATGTATCTACAAAGACACCCATTTCATGAATTCATTCCCTCCCGACAGAGTTGATATTAATATTTCCCTTGCAGGTTTGTTTGTCTTTTAATCAAAGCACAGAAAACAGCAAATGAAAATGATCATTTTCTTTGGACCCACCGTATTTTCTACAAAGCCACCATTGGCTGTGATTAAGTGAAGACAAAACTCCACACTGTGGTAGTTGAAATACTTCTGGAATTTATTAACTCCCATATATGTGCTAAGGCCAAATGGGCTTCTTTAATTTCCATAATGAAATTGTTTTTGTAAAGTTAAAAATACTGTAATGAGGCCAAAGCGGTGTGCTTTCGGGGGGCTCCCATGGTGAAACAAATGAGATTTTGGCTCCTATAATTGGGCGTACTGCATGCTGGATTGATGCTGTCCTCAACACAGGATGTTTGTTACCCTAACAAAAAAGAGGTCTACAGCTGTCAGCATACTGCTAGATGGCTTTCAAGAAACCAAGCTACTAGGAGGAAGACGGCTGTTCTCTGGCTGGGACCACCCAAAGGGAAAGATCAAGTAGAGAACAGAGCTTCTCTTCCCTGATTAAGAAGTTATTCGTAAGGTAATTTGTTTACAGCTATCAAAGGGACGCTTTGGAAGCAACTGGGGAGAATTCCCAGAATCCTCTGAAAGAATTTTATTTGATTAAGCAATGAATATGGATATCCCTCCCCCTCCCCTTTTGTCCTCTTATGAATTAAATCTCATTACCTGTCAACACAGGCCTTTGGAGTCTTACTGTTCCTGCAGAAAACAAAAGTTAGGCCCATTTTGTTGAGGAGGCTATTGCCAAACTCAGCTGGTGAGCCGCCACACTGGGTACCATGGAAACAGCCTACAGACCTCTTTGAGCTTTGGAATGGTTTTGATGTAATATCGTCTTCATTTATTTTTAAGCATTACTTTCAGCGATGAGGGAAGTAAAATAGAAGGCTAGTCAAATTAAGTTTTAGGCACCAGAAGTAAATCAGTAACTGAATTTTTCTAGTTTGTAGTGGGTGTTTTATTTGGATATAAATATTCAAAAGGATCCAGAAAGATAAGTAATTTTGCTGTAAAGTTTTACACTATTGAGTTACATTTAGTAGGTGCTAGTCAAGTGAACGATTAGTATACTATCAAAATATATGAAAAATTAATAGTATATTCACCAAATGAATTCAAATCTCCTACATCTAATTATTCAAAAGGATAAATATTTAAAGGATAATGGGGGCTGCTATAGGAGGCTATAATTACACATCGCAGTGGTAAAATGCTCTTTTTGTCTTTTTTTAGAGGAGAATATTATAAATCATCACACAGGGATTAGATGAAATAGATTTTATTGTAGTAAAACTTCCTCTCCTTGCCTCCAACAAATAGCTTCTACTTTCCATTAACTTTACTGTTGTTCCACTTTGTTCAGAACATCAGACAAGTCCACTATAATAAAACAAAAGATTGTTACTATTTTCCTCCTTTTTATTTCTCTTAGTTTACATTTCTATTTTTTAATAGGTTTTCAAATACCAGTCATTTCAGGAACTCTAACAAATCCTATATTTTCAAGATGAGTTTAAATATAAGAGAGTATTTGGGAGGAAACAGCAAAGCTTAATGGTCAACAGCATGGCCTCCAGAGTTCAAGGGGCAGTGGGCTGTGCTCTTAGACCACTCCCATTAATTGTGTGACCTTGGACACTTGCACTCTTTTAACTTTGGTTTCTGGGGTTTTTTTCCTTTTACTAATTCTAGAGAGAGGGCAAGGAAAGGAGAAAACAAAAGGAGAGAAACATCAACATGAGAAAGTGAAAGAGAAAGATTGATTGGTTGCCTCTCTCACTTGCCCCGACTGGGGAATAAAACCGGCAGCCCAGGCACATGCCCTGACCAGAAATCGAACCTGTGATCATCTGATTTGTGGGAGGACACTCCAGTCAACTGAGCCACACTGGCCAGGGCAAAACCTCAGTTTCTCTACCTATTATTTACCTCATTGAGCTGCTATACTGAATGTGATCATCGCACTCAGGTAATGCCTGCATGTTATAAGTTGTCAATTAATTTCTGTGATAAGAATGAAGTGATTAAGGTGATGATGGTGATTACAATGCTGACCCAGAGGATTCATGCACCACAAACTACTACATGTTTGACTATACCTGGACTGATCTTTCCAATGCCTGAAAACAAGAGTTTATAAGGTGATCAGAAGTGGGCACATATACAGATGTATAATACATTTTGTCATTCTGTTGTTTATGAAGAGGAGCAGAATAAGGCACCCCAAAATACGCCACTTTGGCATATTGATTATTTTGAGCAGAAAGGAACTGAAGAAAAGCAGGTGAAGGATAAAGTTTCTGCCCTCCTCTTACCTACATAAAAACAAAACACAAACTTCCCCCGTGAGGGTGTTGTCCTTTCTCCCCATTTTCCATACCAACAAGTGGGCGATAACCTTCACACGGGAGGCAATAGGGCATTAAAGGAGAGTCTACACAAATAAGACCTTCTTACCTCCAAGCTAGCCCTCATCTCGCATTAGATTCTCCATGCGTTGCCTCCCCACAATTTGGGAGGCATCCAGAAGCTCAAAGGCCACTTTGTTTTCTTGCCATTTCTCCACAAATTTATTATTCTTCTGTCCAATGCTATATGATCCCCAATTCTAACTACTCCTTTGAGTTGCTCGTCACCGGGTGCTTCCCCTTGCATGTGTGATGCCCATGTTGACAAGCTTTTGTTTGTTATTCTCTCATTACTCTGTCTTTCCTCAGTCCAATGTGCGGGGCCCCAGCCAATGAACCTAAAATGAGTAGAGAAAAAAAGGTTTTTCCCCTCCTTTACACTTCTTCCAAAATACGTCTTAGGTGGGAGGTGTGCAAAATACCTCAGTGTTAGAGACAGGAGTGACTGAAGAAAGAAGAATCAGGAGACTTTTAATTCAAAGGCAAAGATGAAATGGAGACAATGGTATCCTCACAGATGCCTCAGACAGCCCCAGAAGGACGTTGGAGACCAGGAATGACTAGAAGCAGAACTCTGCTATGGAATGACAATAATCGTTAAATAGAAATCTTCAAAGAGTGGAGACAAGCTTCATATCATTGGAACTGTCCAAACTGCGGCCATATGCATGAGTATTTCTTGGAGAAAACAGATCGGTAGAAAAGAAGATAGTAATGTGATGTGTTAATGGAAGTCTACCAAACAAGCTGTGAGTTTTCACACCAAACATGCCAAAAAGAATTATGGCTTCCCAAGCCCGTAGAAGCTCCATGAATCCCATCTAGAGGGATCATCTCATTTCTGTCTTACACTAAAAGTCATTGTAGGCCCTCTGAATCTTCTGCTTTTCACAACATTTGATTAGGCCTATTTCATATGAATCTATCATGAGAGCAAAAACTGTTACTTGTGAAGCCAAAAACAAGAAATGTGTAGCTAGATTAAACTGATGGTTTAATTAGCTTAAATATGCTACTAACATTCAATGAACAGTGCTCCTTAATAATGTTGATCCACATAGTGCCTAGCCCTGAAGTTTCCTATTTGTTTTTAGGTCAGAATAATCACTGCATAGCCATTGACATGGTTTTCTAAACTATTGATGCCGATAGGTAATAATAAACAGCTCATTTTAAGCCTCAAATCCCTTATGGTATGTGGACACCTCAACTCACCAACCGACCATTTTCTCTGTAAGTATAAAGCAGGTGCCTGTGTGTGTGTGTGCATGCATGTATGCTCTTTAAAAAGAACGTTTATTCATTCATATTTTCAGAATGAATTTTCAATTGTGCAAAGTCTTTTGCAACATCCCCACTCATCTCAGACATGAATACTGTAACATGTATGGGCATAGCTGAAGCAAATTTATCATGACAGCAACCAAATAATAATCTGTATCTCTATAACCAGTTCCATTTCCGAATAATTTCACTGTCGCACATTATTTTAGTCTGGCCAATTGCTCCATTCTTTTTTTTCTTCCCTTTACTTTGGGGTTAAACTGAACTTTCGAATTCACATTATTTTGCAGATAGCATGTCACCTTCACTTAAGTTGCTGTCGCTGGCATTTCTCTTCTATCAGCTGAAGCAGTTAATTTACTTGCATTGACCAGCCAACAGTGTAATCTACCACCTGATAATTGTGCTCTTCTTGGGCCACCAAGACTTTGGCATACAATGACTTTGAAGACCAAAAGTCTTCAAAGACAGAAAAATAAAAACAAAAAAACTCCCTTAATTTTGGTAGTTTTATAGTTTGAATTTCGGTGATTTGATCTAAATTCTTGCATTTGCTAAGGAACCCTATGACTAAGGTATACATTTTAGAGGCTACTGGATAAATTATTCATTCATACATGAACTGGTATGGCATTTATTTTGTTCCAAATGAGATCATTTTTGGCCCTGATATTATTAAAAGAATGGAGAACGTAGGAAGGGGAACAGACAAATAAATATTGTGCAATACCCAAGTACATGTGCTGTAGCCTGTGCACCTGCCAGCAACTTAACATTGAAAAGCTGGAACGAAAAGCTTGTGGAAGCCCCTGAAGTTATACCAAGAGTAAATATTTCTCTTAATCCAAAAAATGTTAGACAATTTAAACCTGCTAAAGTTAAATTTCACAGCTATTTTCATCTTCTGTAAATAAGTACTATTTCTACTTTTCTCCAGACAATTATAACACCAGAAAATGCTAATTCATACTTACCAAGATAAGATAGAGCGAGAAACCAGAGACACGCTCTGCTCAGTCTGTTACTTTATTTTGGACCAAGAGGCTGCAGTTTTGACAGTGGGACCATCTGCTACTAACTTTCCTCCTCATCATCATGCCAGTCCAGTCAAAAGCAATTAAACCTGTTTTGCCATTATAATATGTAGATAATGATGATAAATTATAGCTTTAAAATGAGTCTCACATTATGCGTACACTAGGTATTTTCCTTACAGCTACAGATATAAAAGATACTCCTGTACTTGTGAAATTTTTCGGCTACTTTATTAATGATGTTAGCTCTATAATGAGCTGCCTACCAGGGTATTTTGCAGGCGTGGAGCCTCGCGATCATTATAAATCTATTTATATGCTAGGAAGACGCCTCTCCAAGTGGAGAGCAGGGCTCTAACACTCTGCACCGCCGTTGGACAATATATATAGCACATGCGGATCTGACTTGCTATGTGTTATTATGTCACATAATCCATGAAGCGCATAAATACCACAAATAAAAGGAGCAGGAAGAAAAGTCTACGGCTCCAGCACAACATGGGGTTCTGCGGCAGAGAGAAGATGAGGCTTAATGATTTCCAGGAAGGGACAGGAAGCCATCGTTCTGGAGGCGAGACATACATTACCTCTGATTTCCATAAAAAACGTCTGGACCTTTTCCAATGTAGAAACTATGAATAAGCCAGGGTTCCAAAATGGTAACTAATATCAATCTTTAAAAAAAAAAGTCAATGGGGACTGCCGTATTAGACAACGGCACTATTTATTTGGTTTGGCTTTTCAAGCTGACAGCTGCTAGTATAATGATTTCTTTTCCCCAAAGATTTGTTACAATTTTGTTTCCACCTTCTAATTATACCCAAAAAAGAAAAACCCCAAGAAACAGAGCAAAAGCCTTGCATATACAAGAAATTCCATTCAAATAAACTCTGGTGGGCTTTCCCACCCCAAGTCACAGCATTTAAGCCATTTAAGATACCACATCTTCACAGGAGGTAACTAATGTGGTTTTGCTCATTGAGAACCACAGAATTGAGGCCCTTCTTGGGCCCTGCCCTGACTTCCTTCAGCAAGAAATCATTTGGCATGGTAAACGTGCATTAATTACGGATATCCAGCTTTCTGTTTTTTCATCAAAACACAGACTAATGATTATCAGGAGAAAAAAAGGAACGATTTTGTCTGAAAGAAAAGCAACTCTTAGCAACATTGGGAAAAATGTTCGGCCTCAGCCTAGCGGTATTCATTACAGCCTATCTTTTTCATTACTATGTATCACTCACAAGAAAGTCAGGGCGAGGAGAAACATGGAAAAATGAGAAACTCACCAATTACATTTGCTACAACGCTATATAAATGGATGCAGCTTATTGATATTTTAATAGGTCTTCTTCTGAACTATTCTGGGAACAGGAATCTCAATTGCAGGTAATCATCCATTTGCAGACAAAGGCATTAATCATTGTGACTCGAGGAAGGACCCACCTGGATTTCCCACCATCCTTTACACCGTCCCGTCAAGCCTGACCCTTCGCATCCCAGTGTGCTTCCCCAGACAATGGAGAGCAGCAAGCACTTATCCACGGCACGCAAATTGCCCGCTACAGAAACCAACAACAGTGCAGGAGTTCTGTCTTTCCTTTCCCCACTTATTTATGGTGCAGGGTCTTTTGGTAATGGTAAAGTTGTACAGTACGGGAGATATATGGTCAAAGTCTTACGTGGGGGGAAATACTTCAAATCTTAGAGAAACAATGAGATTGCTTCCCTCCCATTCCTCCTCTGTTTAATGAAATGTGTGTTGTGAGTAGGGTGTACGCAAATAATGGTTAAAAAAGAAGGAGTTAATGTGCCAGAAAACAGCTTTTGCCATGCACCATTTAAACACTCGAATATGGGCCTTCGCATAGAAAGTGAAAAGAGGAGGACTACTAGGATAGGAGAATAGAACAGAAGGAAAGGGGGACCGACAAAGAGGAAAGCCGAGGCGGTTTCGTGTGACAGGAAGAGCGCAGCATAGCACGCTTGTTTGCAGGGCCCCAGGAGATGACTGCGCATAGAGGGGCCGGGGTGGTGGGAAGAGGGGTGAGCATGACAGAAGCAGCTTGGGAATCTCCCAGCTCCGTATGTGCCTCCAGCTCCACCAGCTGTGTAATCTGACTTATTTTTCCCAGAGCCTCGTTCCTTCATCTGTCACGTGGGTAAACCCAGCCACCTCATAGGATTGCTACAAAGACTGAAAGAAACATTGCCTAGAAGTATTACCCCTGTCATGCCATAAACGGCATGGGGCACGATTTCCTCTCACGCCCAACATTCATTTCTGTTTAAAAATACTTCTCTTGATCAACAAGTTGTACATCATCATTATGGGAAATATCTGCTTCTGGTTCCTAGTCTCATAATGTATGCTTTCTCCTCATAGTTGTTGAATTCCCTGCATGATAAAGACCCCCGCCCCTCCTGCCCCTTGTGGTCAGCCAGGAAAGCGTGATCTCCAAACCCCTGGTTCTCAACCTTGGTTGCACATTAAAATCACCTGGGATTTTTTTTTTTTAAATAAGAATGCTAGAGATCCCAATTGAATGATTCGGGCTTCAAGATTTAGGAAAGCTACCCATACGATGCTAACGGGCAGCCGAGGCTGAGTCCAGGGCTCCATCCTGTGAGCAGGTGAGACAGGGAGACCAGCCGAGATACGGATAGTCAGTGGGGTAAACCTCAGCTTGCAGGTTCCTACTTTTAGAGGAATAAAAACATTTTCTATGCTGGGAAGATGAGTGGCATTTGGTACACAGAATCTTTTAAAACCAGTCCAAAACCAGCTAAATCGACATAACGTATTCCATTTTCACCATTTGGCCCCTTCATTCTCATCAGCAGCTGCCAGTGTTGCCATATTTTTGTTTCCCTTGGCAGAGAAGGCAGATTACTCCCTGAAGGGCACGTGCCAATCAAGAGGATGGCAAAGATGGCATGGGGGTCATGGGCATCCATCAGCATCCTTCCCTTTGCCCACACAAGAGCACAAAGTGTCCTCCATGTGATCTCAGCCTCCAGCTCCTGGCTCACGGCTCTAGCCCCATGTTTGGTCTCTTCAACTTGGACATCAGGCTGCTCTGTCTTTTCTTAATTAACTGTTTTCTCCCCCTCACAATCCTGGGAATATAGTGAGTGTCTCCTTAGTACTTAATCATAAATATGTAGTACTTCATTGAAACTGTATTTTTAAAAAACACATCTTTGACAAATTTATCAGTTACATTTTTTTTCTAGAAATTAAAAGGTAATGTGACTAAAATTAGACCTAAGCCTGCTTTACCTGAAAGTTAATCTTACTGTGCTCCAGCAAGTGTGTTAATTCTTCATTCAGGGAGAAATTAAACTACCCGCCCACTCTCTTTATCAAGTCCATGAAAACACTGCTTTGTCTCGCTGCCTCCCTACAGGAGCAGTTAACTGATAAACACTAATCCAGCTCTGCTGACATCAGTCAGTTACGCTGGTGCCAAACAGAAATAGTCCATGATGGAAACATGCTGCATGAATTGCTATTGTATCAAAATAGCCATATTGATTTCCACTCTGTTTTACAAAAAGAAAAGCTGAAAGCGTTTTCCAAGCAGAAAGTAAGACGGAAAGAAGCACGAGAATGTTTCCTTTTTTATTTTTTTAATTTTTGTATTAGTATACCAATTTAGAACTGACAGTTGAATCTTACTCTCTCCTCTCAATCTACTGTTGTTTTCTTTTTTTTTTTTTTTAAGATTTAGAAACTATTTTAAAAGGTTAGGAAGGTCTGTTGACCTGTTACTGTAGCAACAGTCCTCCCAAGATGCAGCCTAACTAATACGCTAACTAGATGCACCCAGCCCCCACCATCCAGCGTAAACTGCAAAACTAAACTGCAGAGCTTTACCTGCAACTCTGCTGAGGGAGGAATGGTGCAAACCAATACGCAAGGGAGGCCGATAATCCAATTTAGAAGTGCGGATTCTCATTTCAGTTTCATTGGCATGTTCATTTTGAACTAAAGGGATCTGAGCAGTAATTCTATAAACAACCAGCACTTAGAAATCAGAGGCAGCAAGATTCTCTAGAGGTATAATTGCCTTTAAACCAGGCAACCTGAAATTGTGTCTGGCTGATGTGGCAGGGGGTCGGCAGGGGGGGCCTCTCAGCTGGGAGAACGGGCGACTGGCCCGGGGACGCCGTGAGTGGGCCTGGCACGGGCATCGCAACACTCCCAGTAATGTGATTCAATTCAGTGAAGTCCAGCAAGGGTTTCTGTGGCTCCATGCATTTTACATAAACTAATTTTGTAATTCAAATGTTTTAATACCAGGAGAACTAATGATATAAAAAGACCTGGCTCAAATCACAGGTCTGCCATCAGACCACCTGCACCAGTGAGAACTCTGCTAGGTTAACATGACCCCTCTGATTCTAGTTATACCATCTCTAAAATGGTGAGGACCACTGCTTCTGCTTCGTAGGCTATGAATAGTCAACGGGAGAACAGTCCACATGTCTATCATAGTTCTCAATGTTGGCCCTCAATTTTAATAATTTTTATCTATCCTTTCTGTTCGTATCTTAAAGATTAAAAAAATGATTCTGTCGCCCACAGGCTTCTTCACCATAAGAAAATTTCTCCAATAGAAGGAAAAAGAAATAATGTGTAGAATTATCATTCCTGACTATTTTGAGATCGAGAGCTGAACACAATTAGAGACATTTAAAGGCCTAAATATCTAGAGTACTTAAATTAAGAGCTTTAAAAGTTGTTTATATGAACTAAATAACAATAATAATAATAATAAACCCCTCTAATTAGGACCCCCATGGGCAGCACTTGGCACATTCATCACCCCACCCCGCATGCGGCTCCGCCACCCCGGGTTCCCAGAGCACCACAGTCTCATGGCATTCCTCCCACGGCACCAGTCACGGCTCAGCTGGCTCTCCTCCTCTCCCTAACCTTGTAAGTCTAAAGTGTCTCAGCAGTCAGTCCCTGGCCCTCTTCTCCATTTACTCTCAATCCCTTGGCAGTCTCAGCTAGCCTCAAGGTTTCAATGTCATGTATATCCTGGCACGTCCTCCATTTGTTTCTCTTGCCTTGACTTCTCTGAACACTGAGGCTGCCTGTTCAATGTTCCCACTTTGGCATCTAAGAGACATTTCAAAATCAACATGTCTAAACAGAACTGAACCTCTCATAGACCTCCAAGCCATGCTCTCCCCAAGGTCTCTCCATCACAGTTCATGGCCATTCCATCTTTACACTACAGACACCCTTGACCTCTCCTTCTTCCACACTCCATAATCTTTTCAGAAATTCTGTGGGCTCTGCATTCAAAATATACCCAGACTCCAATCACTTCTCACAACCTCCTCTATCGCCACCTGTGTGGGCCATGAGCACCACCGATGCCGGAATAACCACATTAGCCTCAGAATGGGCCTCTGCTTTCGCCTTTGGTCCCTCTCACAATAGTCTGAGAAACCCTTTCAAAATATAAGTCAAATCGTTTTATTTGAGCCAAGTGGTGAAAGACAAATACCACATGATCTCACCTTTATCAGGAACCTAATCAACAAAATGAACAAAAAAGCAAAATATAACCAATGACACTGAAATAGAGAGCAGGCTGACAGTGACCAGAGGGGAGAGGGGAGGGAATTTCAGGGGAAAATGGGAAGGGTCTACAGGAACAAGTATGAAGGACACACGGACAAAAACTACGGGGGGGGGGGGGGGGTGGAAATGGGAGGGAGGAGGGGAGGGCTAGGGGGTGGGCTGGGATGAGGGTAAAAGGCAGAAAATTGTACTTGAACAACAATTAAAATAAAATAAAAAATTTTAAAGAGTCCTCAAAAAAGAATAAATAAATAAAATATAAGTCAAATCATGCATTTCTTCATTTCTCACCACTCCCCTTATCTTGCTTTACTTTTTTGGTAATAACTGATATATAATATACTCATCAGCATAGCTGCCTATTGCCTACCTCCCCAGCTAGAGTGCAAACTACCTAAGAACAGGAGTGATGGTTACAACATAGTTTTCTCCCCCATACTTCACAGGCACATAGCAGACATTCTAGTTGTGAAGAAAATAGATATTAAACTAAGTCAAAGTAACAGAATACAACATTGATTGTATTGTTTTACATATGTTTGTTTGCATAACCAAACTTCCAGGTTTTTGGAAAAAAGAGCCCCATCCCCAGTGCATAGTAAAGGGTTAATTCATCAGGCCTGATTGACGTATTCAAGAACTTGCCCTTGACCTGCTTTGGAGAAACCACCTCTAAGCCCTTGCGATAGCCTAGCTGATAGAGTGCCTTTGGATACCTGGTGGAGCCTTGGGCCATGCCCAGTAGTTTATGCTAACAATGTAGTTTAGGGTCAGTGCTTGTTTTTGTTTGCCTTGGGCTCTGGATTCCACCGTATTATCCATTTGACATCTGAGGGTTAGGGGGCTAAAGATTGATAACTAAGGCCAGTCATGGGGGTGCTCCACATGGTATGTGTCTGACCCCCAATAAAAACTTGGGACACCAAAGGTGGTTGAGCCTCCCTCCTCGGTGGTAGTTCTCGGGCTGCCCTACATTGCTGAAGGAAGAACCAAGCACTGTCCACGTGCCTCCACTGAGAGTGGACAGCTGGAAGTCAGAGCTGTTCTCCCTGGGGCTCACCCCTCGGGGCTATTTCCTTTACTGATTTTAATCTATATCTGTTTGATATAATAAAGCTTAAACACGGATGTAATAGCTTTTCTGAATTCTATGAGTCTTTCTAGTGAATCATCAACTCTGAGGGTAGCCTTGGGGACCACTGATACATCCAGCATTCAGCACGGTGTCTAGCATGTAAGGTGTTTGCCACAAGTTGACTGAGTAAATGAATGAATTAATAAATTAACTAAGACAATGGATCCATGCCATGTAACTGCCTCTCCAAATACATTTTCTTTCGTTTCCTCGCACTCTAATTCTAAACACCAGACATATCTACAGTCTAGTAAAACCACATCCCTTAAAACTGTCACCAAACCTAAGAACGGCTGACAGAAAAGTAAGATTTAGAGATCGAGACCATTTGGGTAAACAGAGCTTTGCCTCTGCAGATCACCTCTGCAGTGTTCTGCGTGGGATAATTTGCTTTACTGCCTGACTCCTGCCCTCCTGGGCTGCCTTGAACTCGGCTCAGGAATGCATCCACCAGGATCTCACTCCAGCTCTTCCTCGCTGTTCCGCACCGAATCAATAATAAGGAAAGCTTCTTTGTTTGCATGGGGTTTGACAGCCCGTGACAGAACCAGGAGGCAGCTATGGCCTCTGTTTGGCTGCACTTGTGCTGTTCATATATAATGACACATGTATGTGACGCTGTTCATATATAATGACACATGTATGTGTGAGATTTAACAATGGCTGGTAACATTCAAGGTCTTGAATAGGTTTCCTCTAGCCTACTGCACTGGCATCTATCATTTTAATAGCCACTAAGAAAGAAAAAATATGGTTCTCATTAATATCCTTAGTGTGACCTTCCACTTGTCTTGAATTGAAACTCACTTACAGCCTGGAATGCAATTGTGCCTATTAAAAGAACAATAGAGTCTTCTCTCCTGGTGATACTTCATTTTTCCCATGGAGCACAAGATAGAAAAGAAGAAAGTCAGGACTGAGATTGACAGGGTTGTAACAGGAGAGCTATTTCCCTTTAAGGTACTCAAATTAAGGAGACTATGATATATTTCCCTAGACTAGAAATTAAGGCAACTTTCTGGTGAAATCACTTGACTAAAGAACAAAAAAATCAAAAAAATAACCTATATTCAGAATTAGGGAAGTCAAACTTACTGATTCTGTGAGCTAGGTGACAATCAAATAAAAATTGGGCAGAGTCAGTTTCTGTTTCTTGCAACCAAAGATTCCTAAATAATAGATATTAGGTACCACTTTGTTTAAGATGCATCCGCACTGGAATCTGTCATAGGCTGGTTCAACAGGGGTTCCACAGAGAGTTATGAGTCTCAGTGTAGTAGTAATAACCATAGTGGAGCAATTACATCCCAGTGATATTTGCCTTTCTAGTGTCTGTGGGTAGAAGTTGGAACAAACTACTCATCACTAAGCAAATGAACAGTGCAAACAAAGGTGAAATTTGGTCTGCTTAAGTACAAAGGCCAACAAACTTTTAGACACTCATAGAACAATTCTGTGTATTATGGATGAGCTGATTTAAAAAGCACTGCTACTTTATGTACTTGAATGTAACAAACACAGAATTTCCTTATAAAACCTATAATTCTGGTTTTATATTTAAAAAATTGATTAAAGATAATAAGCCCAGTTTAATGATCCTTAGAATCAATTTACTTTAAAGAAAACATAGAGCATGTCACTGGTCTTAAATAGCATCTTATTGAATACTTACTCTGTTCCAAAAGTTGTTGACATTGTAAAAAGATAATTATTAAACATGTACTCTAGGCCTAACTGAGTATAATGTCTTATGAGTCATATAGTCTCTACCCTCACAGGTTTCCAAATTAATTGGGGAACAAAGGCATTGACAGGCCCATAAAAAATTAAGCTAAAAAAAGTAGCAATAAGACACAGAAGTTACATAAGAAGAGACCTAAAACCTGGCCCTACTATGAGTCTTTCATAACAATACTGGAGAGACAATTAAAAATTGATCAGTACTAAAACAGAGCCCATGCTCTTTCAGTGATGTAAGAAATGTGATGTGAAGAAAATGTGGTGGAGAGAGCCACTCATTCTGTCTCATACATCTGTGAAGGCTTCATAAAGGAGGTTACAGTAAATATGGAAATTGCAGAATGAGCATAATTTACTATGGAAAGAATGGGAAGGAAAGCCTTCCATCCTGAAAAATTCTAAGAACAAAATTAGGACACACTCCGCTATCCAAGGAACTGGCCAATGTGCCTGGAGTGTGCAACATATGAGAGGATGAAGAGTCAGGCAAGACCATGATAGAGACACTACAGGGGAAGGGAGTCAGAAGCAGAAAGACCAATTCTTCATTCTTCCATGTGCCCACCCACCTGCTCTGCTGAGGAGTGTTAACAGTGAATGGCTGCCTGAGGCTGAGTCTACAAACAAAGGTTGCAAACTCATGAGCCATGGACAGATCTAAACTCCAGCTGTGTTCAGTGCAGCTTATTTCGTTTGTTTCTTTGCTTGTTTTAATTTGACCTGAACTGTAAAACAGCTTCCCCATAAAAAATCTAAATTTTCTCCTTGTCTAAAAAATCATATTGGACAAAACCGGGCCCAATGCTGGACACTGTCAGCCAGCATTGAGTAGGAGATGAATTCCTGAACAAAGGACATCAATAACCAATTTTCCATTGTCCCTACCATTTATATTTGTCCCTGAGGTTGAAGCCCAGTGTTAATGGCCATAGTCATTGTGATTACACTGCTGTGTAACTTCCAGGAGAGAACACTGGCATTGTATCAATACAACTATCAAAAAATGAGAAAGTAAGAGATAAATGGAAAGGACAGCTCATTTCAAGAAAAATAAGAGAGAGCCCATTTCTCTGTGGAAATGATAAACTATTCCATGTTTTTGTGTGTTTGTTTGTTTTTTATTGAATTTATTGGGGTAACATTGCTTAATAAGACCATACAGCTTTCAAGTGTACAATTTTATAACACTCACTTGCATACAGCATCATGAGCTCATCGCCCAAAGTCAAGTCTCTTTCCTCTACCATTTAACCTCTTTTACCTCCCTCAATTCCCCTTTCCCTCTGGAAAGTAACATACTGTTGTCTATGTCTGTTTGTGGTTGTTTTTCTTAGGCTTTTGATTAATCCCTTCAACTTTTTCACCCAGCCCCCAACTCTCTTCCCCTCTGACAGCTGCCAGTCTGTTCTCTGTATCTGAGTCTGTTTCTATCTTGTTTGTTAGTTTATTTTGTTCATTATATTCTACATACATGTGCAATAATGTGGTATTTGTCTTTCTCTGACTGTAAAAAAATTAGCAAAGAATCTGAATACACACCTCTCCAAAGAGGACATAGAGATGTCCAACAGACATATGAAAAGATGCTCAACATCATTAATCAAAAGAGAAAAGCAGATTAAAACCACAGTGAGATTTCACCTCATACCTAGTGAATGTCTATCATCAATAAATCAACAAACAACAAGTGTTGGTGAGGATTTGGAGGAAAGAGAATCCTCATGCACTGTTGAGGGGAATGCAGATTGCTGCAACCACTGCGGAAAACAATATGAAGTTTCCTCGAAAATATTAAAAATAGTACTGCCTTATGACCCAGTGATTTCACTTCTGGGGATGTATCCAAAGTAACCTACAGCACTAATTCAAAAGAATATACACACCTCTAATTTCATCGCCATGTTATTTACAATAGCCAAGACTTGGAAGTAGCCAAGTGCCCATCAGTAGATGAGTGGACAGAAAAGCTTTGGTGCACTTACACAATGGAATACTACTCAGCTATGGAGTAGTATTCAAAATGGAATACTCAAAATGGAATACTACCCATTTTGTATTTGAATTTCCAACCCCCAAGAAAAGGGAAGTTTAATGTAGGCCTTCCCAAGAAAGCAGCCTGTGTGCTGAGACCCAAAGCATGAAGTTACCTTTGTAAAACCATCTGTCTCTGCTTGGTATTGTCACCCCAGATATTCATCAAAATTACCTGGATATCTGTGATGCACCTAGTGTTTGCCTCCTTTAATTTGATTCTTTAATTTGTTTCTATTCTAAGAAACATTCCATATTTCTATTCTAAGAAACATGGCTATTTAGGAGATAGAGCCTAGTACAAGTCACATGCCATTAGATAAATATTTATTAATCATTTAACTATAATTACCTCTTAATCACTTTCCTATAGTTACATAGGTACTAAGATTGTTCTCTACTGGAAGTTAGACAGCAACATAAGCACAAATTTTGGCCACTGATTTTTGGCTTCAATGCCAGGGACAAAACATAAGTGGTGGAGACTATGGGAAAATTATTATTGACCTCTCTTATTCTACTGCTCAACTTTGGCTGAAAATATAGGTCTAAGTTTGTCAAGTCTGATTCTGGCACTCTGGTTTTTGGCACTCTGCTAGGTTTGGGAGGTACAGCATTGATCAACACAGATGTGGACTAAAGTTTACATTCTAGCTAAGGAGACAGAAAAATAGATAACAAATCGTAACAAAATATAAATGATATATGATAGGACTGTGTCAATTAGGAAAGCTTTTAGCTGCAAGGAAGCAAAAGTTCAAATGATGGTGGCTGAAACAAGTAGGGGTTATTTTTCTCACATAGCAAGAAATCAGGCATGCTGGTATTCATGCAGTAGTTCCAACGTGACAGAGGTAGCATTCCTGCGATTTTATAGACCTATTCTTCATGGTCATATGAAATATTTATGATGTACAATAAACAAGAATTATTTCTGGATATAAGGAGAGACAAAAGTAAGAATCAAAGAGGACTTAGATCTCTGGTCTTGACAACTGTGTGTAAGAAAAGCATTTCCTGAGATAGTGATTATGGGAGAAAGGTCAAATCTGTCTAAGAATGAAGCGTTTGTTAACTAGGCAGCTAGTTATGTAGGAATCTTGTCGGAACCATAGAGCACTAATAGAGGGTTTTGTAAAAACAACACAGAAAGTTGTATCTTGTTTGGTAACTAAAGGGAGCTACAGCCTTCCTGAGTAAACAAGAAACTGGGCCATGGGGGCCCAAAGCTAACCTAGGCAGGAGGCCTGCTCTTGGGCAACATTTTATTCACTACGGTCTCCACTTGCAAAGGAGAAAAGAGCATTAAGAGAAGTAAAAGCAGCATTTTGCCTTGCTTTATTTCCATGTTATCCTAAAAGTGATTTAATACAGGAATACACCAGTATGAAGGGAGAGGAGCTCTAGGAAGGTCCAATATCCAGTGCATTAAAAATGTATGACACACTGTATATTCTCACAGGAGCCCTATCCAGAACCTCTACAGCTGATTAAATGACATAAAATGTGATTAATAATATTGTAAATCCTGTTGATTAGAAAACTCAGGGACATATGACAGATCGACCTGACTCTTTAATTTAAGCCAATATTACTGAAATTACCCTTCATATCCTGAGAAAGAATAATGTCTTGCCTGCTGGAGAGAACACAGCATCAGAAAATGCAGTTGTTATTTTGAGTTTTATTTTCATACATTAAATGCTCTTGAAACATTTTATATTTGAATCTTTGTCTAGATACTGAGCTCCTGGCCTAGAATTGCTACTCTTTCATTAACTTCTCTAAATCATGGATATAATTTCTGAGGCAAAATAAAACAATAAGGAAAAAAAGAAATATTCCAAGATGCTAACAGTGAAAATCTTTAGGTGGTGAGTATAGGTGATCTTTGTTCATTTCTCTATACTTTATGAAACTTTTCCAAGTTTTCTACAAAGACACATGATAGGGTGTGGGAGAAGGAAGCAAATGTTTACATTAAAATCTAAACAAGTCAAAAACAAAAATCGTTTAAAAACAAAAAAAAAGGTAGAAGTGCTTTCCATCAGATCTAGACAAAAGTTCACTAACATTTAAGTGACTCTAACAAACAGAGGATGGAAAATAGAATGGCCTAAGAAAATACCATTTCCATTGCACATTCACAGTGCATGGCCAAGTTACCATTCTTTTTTCTTTTTTCTTTTTTCTTTGAGTTTAGACATCTTAAAGAGGAATGTTCATCTGGAAATCTAGACTGTCTACTCTCTTTTGGCTAGTGTGCCCTACCTCTTGAATAGGCACTTTCTCTTTTTACTTCCAATGTCTTTTCTTCTGTTACCCACATCCCAATATTCCTCCTAGGAACCAGCCCTTCCTCCAATCTTAGATCACGAATTTTCAGACTTGACTTTACTCCAGGCTCCACGTATGGGCATGTGATTCATTCCCGGCCAAACAGAAGACCATATTCTCTGGTTGCAGCAATTGCTTCAGGAATGGGCACGTGATCAAACCTAAAGAGATGCAGTAAAACTGAGGGAGAAGTACCTAGGCTTTTCTGCTACCCTTGAACTTGGGTAAGTATGTGTCAAGAGCTTTTTGCAGAAGTTTAACCGGCATATAAAGCCCAAGAATGAAACTCCCCTGGCGAAAGACTAGGTCCGTCATTACATTGTATAAGACCTTGGATCAGGTCCATCCTGAAGGCTTCATCACTGCTTCTGGACTTTCCTATGTCAAAGCCAATAAATTCCCTTTGTACTTCAACCAGTTCAATTTGAGTGTTGAAAGAGTCCTAAATGATATAACGTTTAACCTATTTAAGACCCTACTCAGGGGCATTGTTACCAGGGGTTTAATTGTTGTACCTCGTATATGATAAGATCAACAGAGTTGCACAGGTAGACTCCTGGAACGGAACCCCCTTTACTATACAAACTTTAGGTATTTCTTTACTTTTTAAAATATTTTATTTATTTATTTTTAGAGAGAGGGGAAGGGGGGGAGAAAGAGAGGGAGAGAAACATTGATGTGAGAGAGAAACATCATCTATTGGTTGCCTCTCATACATGCCCCAACTGAGGACTGAACCCACAACCCGGGCATGTACCCTGACTAGGAATTGAACCGACAGCCTTTTGCCTGGCAGAATGATTCCCATCCAACCGAGCCTCACCGGTCAGGGTGACAAACTCTAGGTGTTTATGTGGCACTTTGTCTTTTAGAGCATGAGTGCCAGAGTTTGCACAGTAAAGACTAAGCACAACGATCACTATTTATAGTCCAGATATTAACCCTGAAGTTAAATAATGTACAATAAAGACTAAGCACAACTATCAATGTTTATAGTCCAGATAAATTATCCCTGAAGTTAAATAATGTGTAATAAAGACTAAGCACAACTATCAATGTTTATAGTACAAAGAAATTAACCTTTAAGTTAAATAGCATATAGTATGTAAAGTTAAATAGTACACACCACCGTATTAAAAAAATTATGCTTTGGAAAGTTCTGGGCAGTACCCTAACAACAGTTCTTATGTTTTGACAAATATACCAAATAATCAACTCAAGCAAAGGTTATCAATCACATTGAGTTTCCCTGGCATTCAAAGTCCACCACAATTTGAAGGTAGAGGATTTTGAGTTTAAAGGTACAAAAATTCCATCTAGTTTAAGCTCAATTACACCCTACTTAAGAGCATTCTGGTATAAGCAAGGACTGTAAGAAAGTTCACAGGAAATAACAATAAAGCTAACCACTAATCTGAAGGTATCTTATTTGAGAAGGAAAGGGTTCGGGAAAGAGGAGAGTACATGCCACCCCCTGTTTTTCTCCTACAGGCAAGGGAGGTAAAGCAAACTCAGAGGAGATCATGGCTTTGCTGGAGCAGGTCCCTTCCGGCAGTGGGCCTGCAGAGCTGTGGCCCTCTCTTTACAGCATCAATGTGCTTCACTGCCACCTGTTACAAAGCCATCATAACCTAGTGATTTTGTTTGAACGGGACGCATGTTGTGTCTTCCACACAGAGGCAATGATAAACATAGGAACACTATGTCCTGAACATACCCCTTAGATGTGATTCGTTTATTTAGTGCACATCCCACACAACTATACGTAGGAGCCCCGTGAACAAAGACTATCGTAAAGAATACCCGTACACACAGGCCCAGCTTGAAAGAGTTCAAGTGTTTTTTGACCTTTATCTCATATTTCTGCCATGGGGCGACATCCTCGCAAGCATTGGATACAGACCTGCTTAGCCTTCCCTGTCCAGATAACAGAATCCCGAAAATGCTAGCTAAAGCTGGAGAAACAATCACTTTTTTATATTTGTCATATTCTGGGAAACATTTTCTTATTTTAAAACATATTTTTCTGTATTTTTGTTTTTATTTTTATTACAAGGCAATTTGTTTTTATTTCAAGCAAAACAGTAAGAGATAAGGAAAAAGTAAAGGTCTTCCTCTTCACGACCTTTCTTACTCATAAACGAACAACTTTCATTTCTTGAGTGTTTTTCCACTCAAGTTCCAGGAAGTTTTTATACATAAAGCATCACCAACAAACAAACAAATGAGTAAGCAAAGCTGTGTGCCACCACCAAACAAACAAATAAATAAATTATACCTTGAGTCTATGAGAAATATATTCAGTAAAATGTCCAGTAAGGCAGGGTAAGTACCCGTAGCCCCCAGTTGTTACCTGTTTGAATAGGCATAGCCAGGAAGTCACCTGGAAGGAAGGGTCTTCATTCTGCAAAGAAAAAGTAGCTGCTCATAATTATGCAAATGCAAGGCCAGCAGATACCCAGTCTCCTGGGCTGAGACAGTAAAGGGACAATTCGGGCATGTATACTTTAGCAAGTCCACTCCTTTCCCTGGTTTTCAGGGTTTGGCGGGGAGATGGACCAATTTGAGAGAAAAACCCTGTCCCCATTGTCTTCTGAGAACAAAGGAAACCTAGAGTTCAACCTCTGCCTGAAGTTAGGAAAACTAGACGGGTGGCTGGTTAGCGGTTCCATCAGAAGAGGATACTGAGACCACAACAGGAGGACAAAGGGACATCCACTCGTCATCAGGATCCAAGGGTTTCCATTGAAGGGCTCCTGCAGCTAATACTGGACTCGTGATTTTGGAGAAGAGTGACTGCCCCTGTGGGTACCAACTAAAAACACAACAATGGAGGAGGAATGAAGCACTCCAACAGCTGTGGACTAGCATCGCCTGGAGTCTGATGCCAGGACCAGTCTGTACAACTCAGCCTAGAAATGAGAAGCAAGGCCAGGAGAGGGCTGACTAGACTCTGCTGTGCTGGCTCCCCCTGGTGTTGGGTTAGGGGCTGACACACCTCTTCTGAACAACAAACCTTGGAGTTCTTAAACAATTTGTTAGACTAGGTGGATGCTTCAGCAATTGGTGGGGAAAAATAGGAGAGACATATTCATCTGTATACCAGGTTAGTGTAGCTCATTAAGCTGGTTACAATACTATATTTTCATGTCTATATATACATATATCCACTCATATATGTATCCACCCATATATTTATGTGTCCCTGCATGCCTATCAGACACTGTTTTTCAACTATTTATAGCTATCCAATAATAATTATTATTGGATATTTTTCCATATCCATCTCATTCCCTTTCATGGCTACACAAAATTACATTGTATAAATTTAGTATCATTTCTCTTTTTTTTTGACTTTTGGCAAAAAGTTTATTTTTTTAAATAATTTTTTAATTTAATTCTTGTTCATGTACAGCTTTCTGTCTTATATTCCCAACCCTGCCTGCCCCCTGCCCCATGCTCCCCACCTCCCTCCCATTTCCACCCCCCACCCTTAGTTATTGTCCATGTGTCCTTTATACTTGTTCATGTGAGTCCATCCCCTTTTCCCCTATGATTCTCTCCCCTCTCCCCTCTGGACCCTGTCAGCCTGTTCCCTATTTGAGTGTCATTGGTCATATTTTGCTTGCTTGTTTGTTTTCTTTAGATTCCTGTTAACGGTGAGATCATATGGTATTTGTCTTTCACCGCCTGGCTTATTTTGCTCAGCATAATGCTTTCCAGTTCCATCCATGATGTTGCAAAGGGTAGGAGTTCCTTCTTCCTTTCTGCAGCATAGAATTCCACTGTGTAAATGTACCATAGTTTTTTGATCCAGTCATTTACTGATGGGTATCTAGGTTGCTTCCAACTCTTGGCTATCGTGAACTGTGCTGCTATGCATATCGGGGTGCGTAGGTTCTTTAGTATCATTTCTTTAGTTAGTTCCCTATTAAACTCTAAGTTGTTTCCAAGTAATTTACTATGAGAAACAATAATGCAGTAAGTATCCTTGTACATATATTTTTATTTATCATTGAGATAAACTTCTAGAAGTAAAATTGCTGAAAAATGTATGTGCATTCAAAAGGATGAGATTGCTGAATTGTCCTTCAAAAAAGTTGCACCAATTTATACTCCTCCTAATCCAGTATGAGCCATTGCCCATATTTTCTCAAAGGTACAGAAAATTAAATGTATATATTTCCCATTCTAATAGTGAAAGAGTATTTCGCTGGATGTTGCATGCACCACAACTCTAAGAGGTAGATTCCCCCAATCTTTCAACAAGAGAGATTGTATAATTTACCATATGGCTAACGATGAAGTGAACAAAGATCCAAACCTAATATATTTTATTCCAAAGCCCATTCAATAATTAAAGTAATAGAGTTTACTATGTTTCAGACACTGTTCTAACTCTGTTACATGTATTAGCTCATTTTATCTTTATAGGAAGACTTTAAGGTAGAGGGCATTAATATCGCCACTTTACGGGTGAAGTAACTGTGGCAAAGAGAAGTTAATTTGGTTGCCCAAAGTCACATAAGCTAGTACGTAGCCAAAGTGGGGTTAGAACTCCAGCGGTTTAGCTTCCTTTGTTTATCTTCATAGCAACCTCTTGAAAATAGTTTTGCTTTTGCAAAGGGAAAACTTCACCTCTGCAAAGGCACTGGCTTTACATATCAATACTTATTTTTTAAAAAAACATTATGATGGAATAAGAATGTGCTGAAGAGCAAACACCAATTCAATGGGCTTCAAATGGCCACCCATTCTGATAACCACCTAATAGCACCTCTTCTTCTCTCCTCCTCAAATTTCAATGTGACACTTTCTTTACAGTTTGTAGAGATTGTCAATAAGGTTGTAGGCCTTTTCCACGCACAACTCCAGAGCTGTCACACATGTTGTGATGTAAATTGAGTCACTTCGGGGGAGGGGACAGATGTGCAACAGCCACTGTACCCTAAGCTGCAAAATCGTGATAACCTGCCCAGCATTATCCTTGATGACAGTGGGAGTGGAAAATGAAGAAAAGGGCAAAAAGAAAAAAAAAATTCTTCTAATATCTATTTTTACCATAGATTTTTAATCATGATATCCTAAAACAGGAAAATGTAATATTACTATAAATAAATGGGAAAATGCTAGACTGTCAAGGAATAAGCCCTATAAATTTGTGTTTTGCAAAGGGAATTAAAATGAACTTCCAAAATACTGTGTATCTAGACAATAATTTACAAGTTAAATAAGATAAAAAATTACCTGTATCAAATAAAGTATTTACTAGATTTATCACCTTTGAATATATTCCAATATCCACAAAAGCATAAATATAAAAATGTATTTATATATAACAACTTAGAGGTAAAGGGAAATCAAATACACGAGTAATTAATTCCACTGAATTATTTCAGCTAGAAAACTCAAATGATTTCATAGTTTCTTGGGCTGAGTAACAGGAGTAAGCACCGTCTTTTTTTTTAACATCTCGGGGTTTTTTGGTATAATCTGATTTTACAAAGCTGGAGACCATGTCAAAGAATTGTCTACTTAATAATACAATAAGATAGCACTAATTAGGCCTATTAATGGCCTTTGGAATGTAGTTGGCACTTTAATGGGCTTTCAGGAGCAGTCAGCTCTGTAAGGGGTTTACTTTTCTTTGGTTGCTATTGTTTATGAGAATTGTTGCCACAGCTTTCTCCAGTTGCTCAGTCATGGCAAAAAGTGTTCAGAAAAGACTTTATAGTGCCCTGTTATAATAATTTCACATTTCACATGATTGAAACTTGAAATAACTTTCAAAAATCCGAACATCCCTTATGTATACTAAATGATCAGTTACAGCCAGTTTACTCCACCTGTGTAATTATTACCATAACCACATTTCCCACTACTTTCCTAAACTCTTGTATCTTTTTTCTCCCTGGTAGCCAGGCAATGTGACTCTCCCTCCAGACTTTTGAGCGTGAGGAAGCTGAGTAGGTGGGCTCAGAGAAGTAACGGAGTACCAATACTTTTTGAAAGGCAAGTTGATAAGGAAGCATGCCATTCTATACCAATAAGTTTGAGCCTCACAGAGTTTAAAGAAATTGTATAGAGTGACATTTGAAGAGTATTGATGAAGTTTCTGTCACTTTTAAATACATATTAAATCATATTATTAAGGTATATTATAGAAAGAATCGGTCTACTTGGCTTGTTAAAAGATGGATTAATCAACATAAATATTTCAGCATGGTCCACACAGTGGAAAAATGTTCATTCATTCATTCATTCAGCAAATATTTAGTGAGTCACTTCCCTGCTGAGTTCCAGGGATATAGCAGGGAGCAGAGCAGATACAGCTCTCAGATCTTAAGGAGTTCACTTTCTGGAGAGCCATAATTAGCAATAAATTAGTAAAATATAAGTATGTCACATGGCAACAAGTGACACAAAGACAGGATTGTCAGGAGGGAGACCTGTAAAATAGAGTGATCAGAGAAGGACTTTTGGAGGTGACGTATGAGTAGATCCCCAAAACTGGTCAGGGAACCAGCCATGGAGACGTGGGAGGGAACAGCATCCTGGGTGGGAGGAACAGCAGGAGCAAGCCAGACAGTGTTTGTGTGTGGCCAGCAGTGGGGATCACAGGAGAGAAACCAGGTCCAAGATGAAGTCTGAGAGATGATGTGGGCCAGATCTGAGGCCACAGGAGGAACTTTGGCTTTTATTCTGAGTGAGATGGGGAGCCCTAAGTGTTTTGAGAAGAGAGGTTTAATGATCTGACTTAAAAGAGTCTTAAGGAATCACTCTGGCTGCTGCGCTGAGAAAATCTAAAGGAGACCTGTAGGAGGCCAGTGACCATCCTGATGAGAGACAGTGGTGGCTTCGGCCTTGAAAGGTGAATATGGTCATAGTCTGGGTATTTTGAAGGTAGAAACAGTAGGATGTGTTGACTCATTGGATGTGGGAGCGAGAGAACTAAAGCACTATAGGATGACACTGTCTTTTCTGTAAGAAGCAGGCAGGATGGAGGCATCATTAAAAAGAAATTCTGGGAAAGAAAACATAACATTGGGCAGGACTGCCAATGCCACTGACCAGATCAATAGGAAATTGTTCTCATCGCTTATAATTACCAGGGAATGAACAAAGAATACCCCAAATTAGAGAATATAGCTTTCCCTGGTGGAGGTGCTTATTATGAACATATTATAAATATATTTTCCAGGTAAAATTCAGAAACATATTCTGATTTTAAATTATCTTGGACACTTGACTTTTATTATTAATTTTAATCACTGGTACTTCTACCCATGGATGAAATTATTCTGTTGGAAAAATACATATTTAGCACTTAATGTGAACCAGCAAGGCACTGGACAACTTAGGCAGGAGCACATGGCATTAGGGACATAATTATGAATAATACACACCTTCTTTTCTCCCCTTTTCATTTCTTCTAGCACTCTGACAATGCAATCCCTGTTATAAATAGAACACAAATATGTGAAAACTGATTTAGCTGGAAATGATTGAAAAGAATCCTAATGTGAAAAAAAGAAAGGAAGGCCAGAATCTGAAATTGATGTTACTTATGTAACGCGACCTAGGAGAGGGAGGGCCATCCACATTCACTATGTAAAATGCTTTCCATCACAGATGCACTTCAGCTCTGTCTGCGCCTGTATTAGGGAAGTCAGATGCACCATTCGGGCTCTCTCTGGGATTCTGAAGTTCAGGAGCACAGGGCAGCAGTACATCAATGCGACCTGGCTATGCTAACTTTAGACAGAAGGAGGAGGAAAACACAGGAGATGGGTTTAAAATGTCACTAAATCAAAATGACTCTGGCAGTACGGGAAATTGGCAGAATTAATCAAAAGGCCAGCTCAGAAGGAATTCACAGTGGTGAAGAGGAAAGCATCTCATTGTCATTGGCTCCCAGAGAGGCGCAAGCAACACTTAAGGTACTTTGCTCCCAACTGTCGGGAGCACCCAAGTTACACACGGTAGACTCATTTTTTGGCATTACAACAATCTACCCAATTTAGTCTGGTCTCTTCTCCCCCCCCCCTTTTAGATAGGTGGATTTTGTTGGATCCAAAGCTACCGAGGAAACCCAGCTTTCCTTTCTTTATAAAAAATGCTTATGTTCACATTGACCATAATTTACTACCATATGCAATTTGTTGACTTACTTCTGCTTCTTATTTACAGCTAGTAAGTTCAAAAGCATTTCGGTTGAAACAATATTATCAATATCCATTTTTGCTCACTTCTTTTAAAAGTATTTAGCATATTTATGTTTTTTTATTTGAATTGTTTCTGAAATATGTTTCTTTACTTTTAATATTCATCTCCTCCACTTGATGGATGAGGTAGTGAATCATGGAGGTAAAGTACTAGGAAGTCACCCAGAACTGGAAATTAAACCTGTAATGCCTGCTCCTGCCCCTCCCGCCCTTCAGATCAATGAAATTTTACTTTTGAATGCTTTAAATCTTCAGAGACAAATCCAATAAGGGCACTGGAATGCACCCCCCCACTTCAGTTCAGGGTAGAGCAGAGGAGACAAAAGAGCAGGCCTCTTGGGGTGCATTCCAATCAAACTGCTCACGAGTCCCCCCGGATAAGTACAGGAAATCTCAAGTTCTCAGCCAGTCTTCAATTTCCTAATCACGGACTTCAATTCCCTTCTGCCTTTGTGCCCGAGCTGGCTGTCGGCGCTTCGCCAGCTCTGTCCAGCAGCGCGGGCAGAACTCTGTGCTAAGTGCTCACAGTGCTGATGTAAAGCCCAGGGGGGCGTGCTGTTCTGGCTCTGGAAGGGCTGTGCTGCCCTGAAAACACAGTCCTCAACCGGGCCCTCACTCCCGCAGTGGGTACTGAAGCCAGGTCTTCTCTCCTGTATTTGTTTCTGTTACTCTTGGTCGTGGCTCTTTAGCCCACAAAGTGAAAAGCTTGGGAGCAGTTACTTTAACCAGCCTTAATGGTGAGCCTTTCTCTGATTGACTTTTAAAAACAATTTCCATCTGACTTTCACATCAGCCACAACATAAAAGTGATTTGTGGGTGTCACCAACGACCTTTCTGCAGAAGGCTTGAGTCAGATCTTCAAAGACAGTAAACAGCATCTATCAAAATCTTCCTGCAACACTGGGGAGCCTACAGCAATCTTCTTGTTTCTCAATATCCTCTACATTAATCACCCTCACCACACACACACACACACACACACACACACACACACACACACACGTACAGGATCAGGGGGTTGACACATGGACTTCTGGCACTTCTAGCGGGTACCAATGAAAATTGGAACATTTTACAGTAAGAGGAAACTCACCTAAAGTTTTATAAGACAATCACTGATCTTTATTTCTTCTGTTTGATGTCTATGTTTACAGTGTGAGGAATTTTTTTCCTAACAAAAAGGAAAGTCACCTGCTTGTGACAGGAAGAATGGTCATCACATACATGGCATTTTCTCTAAAACAAGAGTAGGTAGAGACAGTTGTGGGTCAGGAAACGCAGGGAGAGAGACTTTAGAGGCAATGACAACAAAATAGAGTCATGCACCAGCTATTGGGGGGAATTTGTTCCCAGAAAGAAATCTGTAGGGCTACTTCTCAAAAATGTTATTGCAATCAATTTCAGTGGAAAGTAGTTTTGTGTTTCCATCCTCCAAATTGATACAACATTTATGTTAAACAACATCAAACCCCATTCCAATGAGGGGTTTGCAATGGGGTTTGCAATATCAGTTGCTGCAATATTTAACATTCATTATCATAACATAACCTACCAAGGTGTTTTTCCTTCAATAATTGTTCTAAAGTACGGTTGTTCCTCTGATCCTTTTTAGTTTTCTTCTAGCTTATAATTATGAGGTAATACTCATAAAAATGTGTACAAATGGTATTACTTTAAATCATTCAAACTTTAATGCAGAAAAATTCTAGTGAGGTTAACATAAACCCATGAAGATAACTGCATGCTCACTGAATAAGCTGACATCAGAAGGACCATGCTGCACAAAACATCCCTGGCAAAAGCTAGATGACTGCTCTGAAAGAAGTCTGTACAGCTTGCAGCACACAGCTAACTTCAAGGATGACCAAGTGATCCCCCTCAAGGCATGCGGATGCTCATGAACTACAAAATCCATTTATTTAAATTCATATATCAGGACCCACAAAATGCAAGCCTCCCGAGTGACCCAGCCCACATCAGTCTGCCCTTGCGGAAAATGCCTCAGTGTCAAAAACACCTAACACCAATGAATCCTCCAGCTTGCTTTAGCTAGCTTACCTTATCCTAGAAAAATAGGACCTGCTATCCTTATAAGGAAGTCCCCAACCTGCTAGCCAATCATGCCCATTTCTACCTGGCCTCTTCAAGCATTCTATACAAACTCCTCCTTGCCCAAAACCCCATAGAAAGAGTGTGCTACTCCTGGTGAGGCACTGTATTTCCCCAATCCATGGACTGCTTTCCATTGAATAAAGGCACAAACTTGTTACTAAATTGCTTTAGTTTTGTTATTCAACAATACTAAGAAAAATATATTTAATGCAAGTTAGTATAAAGTCACGTTCTCAGAAATTCAAATAGGCAAATGTTAATGCTACAGTAGAGAAGGACGAAGGAGGGGAAAGTAAAGAGGAGCTGAGAGAGTGGGTACCTAGTCGGCTCTATCCTAAGTGTATTTGATATACAAGATTATGTTACAAATCAAGGAGGTTCATGGGACTTCCTGAAGGCCATCCATGGGAAAACGAGTGGATCTGGGGGTGTGGGAGTCACAGGTCCCTCTGGAAAATCTGACCTGAGTTATCTAGGGTCTCCTCACAAAAAGTTTGAGAACTCCCTCAGACTCATCTATGACTTGAGAATCCCGCTTAAGAGCCCTTGTTCTAGAGACTCAACTGATCCATTTTTCAAAATCTTTTCCTTCTGTAGGTTTGAACACAAGTGACTCATTATTCATAAATAAAACTATAAATGAGTAAAGAGGAAGGTAACACTCCCCCAAAGACAACTGAATTGATGAATATAAGCAGTTAATGATCTCCTGGACAGGCTCTGTTAATATCTTCTACCAAAACTTAAATTGCGATTACTTCCTAGGAACGAATGAAGTACGTTGAGGAGTTGCATTAACTCATGTCACTTCAGGCTATTTGGTAAAACAGTTACAGGTTTGCCTCCTTTTAATGCAGTGGCTACCTGTCCCGAAATTCTAAGCAAACAAAACTACTTTATAAATCACATTGTTTTAAATCTATTCAACAAGTAAAATTTGCTCCTTAGAAGAAGTGTTATAATGAGGCTTTTGGTGGAAAAAAAATCATGACCTAAAATGTTTTGTAAATCCTGTTTCGTATATATCAGCTTTACTGAAAGTGGGAAGCTCCTGAACTAATTTATACATAGTAACTGGAACAAGTTCACAAGCTCATAACAGAAATCTGCTTCAAGGATGAAAGAATTTGGCCAATTTTATATATGTGTAGATTTAGAATTATAATTGGTCATTTGACTATGCCTTATGGAAACTTGGACAGAAATTGTGATTTAAGAGTACTGTGGAGTTTTCTCTATTGTGTCCTACATTGGTCTTGTGTCCTTGGTGAGTTTTTCTTTTTTATTTCATTTTATTGAATTTATTGGGGTGACATTGGTTAATAAAACTATATAGGTTTCAGGCATACATATGTATAATACATCCCCTTTATATTGTATTGTGTGTTCGCCACCCCAAATCAAGCCCCCTCTCATCACCATTTAGCCCCCCTTTGCCCTCCTATACCTGTCCCCACCTGCTGTTACGCTAGTAATTGCCATACTGTTGTCTGTGTCTGTCAGTTTTCTTTAAGGTGAAGGGATCCTCTGTTAGCTTTTCAATGGCCCTCTCCTTTCCTTTAATTTCACTTTTATTTCCATGGTGCTTGGCCAAGGGAGGAACCATGGATTTTAGAGTGATCAGAGGAAGTGTTACAGATGGGCCATGGAAAGGGTGGGGAGGATTTGGGTGACTGGACAAAAAAGAGGAAGGTATTCCAATCAGAAAACAGCAGAGCAAAGATTCGGTGGAGGGGATGTACCTCCAGGATCAGGGAGCCAAGTGGAGGTCAGAGGCCGGGGACCCATGAAGGCAGAGCCTGAGAGGAAATGACACAGGTCGGGGGTGAGCCAAAGGCAGTGCCTGCTGCAGAAAAGAGCTTCATAAATATTTGTTGTCATTCAAAATACTTCTTAAACCAGATAATATTTCAATAAATTAACTGGGGTGTGTGTGTGTACAGGGTTATGAGATTACCAGTATTTTTTATACACTCTGGCACTTTTCCCTCTTAAGCCAAAAAGTGAAGTTTCAAACTCAGCAAGGGTTGTCAGAATAAAAAAGAAGAGAAGAAGCTTTTTTGAAGTTCAAAGCCTGGCCTTTCAGGTCTCAGAAGCTCAGGTCCAGAGGGAATGCAGGCAAGAAGGCTTGATATGATAAAATAAGGCTTCCCACTTCCCCCCAATAGCAGAAAATGATTGCTAGGTCTGAGGCTGTGTGTGGGTGGTTAGTAGGAAGAAGATGAAGGGGAATTAAGTGGAAGAGAAGTCAGTCTCTCCATAGGAGATGACTGGGTCAGGGGCTTCATGCAGATGAGAGCAGAGACTTCACATTGGTTGATATAATAATAATAATGATGATGATGATAATAATAGTTATTATCATTATTATTATTATATCTTCAAATGTTTGTTGAGTGATTGGTGTATGCCTGACAGTGTTTAAAACACCTTACAAGTATTAAATTTCATTTCATCTTCACAATGGCCCAAAAAGTAGATATTGTATATTATTAGTTCCATTTCATCTGTATCTCTCAGAGAGGTTAACTAATTTTGCAAGATTGCACATCCAGTAAGTATTAGATAAAAAATTAATGATTTGTGAAACTGATATTTTAAAGAAATTCTTCCAGTTGGAGTATGCAAAATGAATAAAAGGGTGAAAGATTGAAATCAGGGCAAATGATTAGAAGCTATTGCAGCTATCAGGGAACTAGTGTATCCCAGGTGTCAGGACCCAGAAAACTAAAACAGAGACACCTTGGAATGTCAAAAGTGACACCAAAGTTTCTAGTCTATGTGTCTGGGAGATAGATGATTAGAAATTCAAAGAAACAGCCTCTTGGGGATGGTAGTCTGGGGATGTTAAGTTGTATTGAAAACAAGTTTGATCTGATTCCATCTTAAAGTCATTGCAAAGACATATAATAAAACAAAGATAATCATGTCATAGTCATACATAATCAATAAGCAATTCACCAGCAGTTTCTAGTCTCATGAAATAGGTGATTGATAATCAATGGTTGTGTCTAACTGCTTAAGTTGCAAAATCAAGAATATTGTGATGCTGAACTGAGAGCAGTGAAGACTCCGGGAAGATCAAAATTCAAAGATTCTTTCTTAAAAATTTGACAGATAAAACCCCATAACCAGGGCACTGACCTTGGGATGATCAAAATCACATTTTAAAAGACGGAAAAGATGTAATTCCTGCTGTAGTAAGAATAATGGTCCTCCAAATATGTCCACAGACTAATCTCCAGAATCTATGAATATGTAAGGTTACTTGGCAAGGGGGAATTAAGGTTGCAGGTGACAGTTGCTTGTGACCTTAATTAGGGAGAGCACCTTAGCTTACCCAGGAGGGGCAATGTAATCACAGGAGTCATTTAAATGGGGCAGTGGAAGCCAGAAGAGAACCAAAGAGATGGCAGTATGAGAAAGACTGGGTCCAATGTTGTTGGCTCTGAAGAGAGAGGGAGGGGCCATGAGGCAAGGAGTGTTATTAGCAGATGGTCTCTTGAAACTGGAAAAGGCAAAAATAATAATAATAAAAATAAATTCTCCTAGAGCTCCCAGAAAGGAATGTAGTCGGCCAGCACCTTGATTTTAACTCAGGGAGACCCATTTTGGTCTTCTAATATTCAGACTGTAAAATAATACATTTGTGCTGTTTTAAGCCATTTATGTTGCACTAATTTGTCATAGCAGTCTTCAGAAACTAATACAGTAAGTTAAAAAAATAAATTATTTCTCCAGGTAGTTCAGATTTTTATTTGAATAACATGTCTATGGACTGACTCTTGCGTACATGAAAACAACGCTCACAAAGAATCACAGAATTCCATTTGTGTTCTTGACAATAGAAACAGTCTTAACTACAAATCGAGCATAAAAATCTTATAACTGAGTCATATTCTATCCAGTCCCCTATTCGCATCAAAAAAAAAAAAAAAAAAAAACCACCCATGCTGGCAACAGCGATTCCCACATTCCGGGAGGCATCTGCTTCCTTTTATGAGGACATACCCCGAACTTAAAAGCAAAGGAGGCCAAAAAATGTAGTGATCTATGGGAACATACAGGAAACATCCCTTTGTGTCAGCAAAGGGGAAAATGTCTTGCTCAAGGAAGAGACTCTTAAACTATGTCAATAATTGGTTGGCATGAAAAGGAGAACAGTAGAGCTGTGACCTCATTTTCTTCCTGCAGCTCCCTCCTTTCCAGGGTGTACTATAATAAGCCCATTCTCTCAGTTAAGAGGCACAGCTCCTTCCGCCAAGGCTTCAGCTTCTTCTCAGCATGTTGCTGGGTTGGGGTTCCTGTGGTCACTTTAAGATCAATGCAGCTCTTAACCTTATTAAGTAGCAAGACAAGAGAATTCCAGGCAGTATGAGAAGCTGTAGTCCAATAAAAGTGCCTTTAACCGAGTCCCGAGTACCATAACACAAGTGATGTCGCCTTGGAGTATAAGAAGAAACCTGCCCTGTTTAGGGGTCAGAAAGTAGGGGAGAACTGAACTTGGCTAAAAGAACCCTGTAGCTTATTTCAAACAAGTTAAGGCTCAGGAGTCTTTGTGGTGGAGGCAGCATTGTGCTATCTCAGCACTATTACCTGCACTGGAAACTGCATTACTCCCCTGCTCAACTTTAGTTGATGACAGAAAAGAGTGCCTGTGACTTCACTCTAATACTTCGAATTTCATAGGTGAACACAGGCTCTCTAATAGAATAAATTAACCTCTGACTAACCAACCGAAAAAACCTGAGTGTCTTCCTATGTTGAAAAATAGAAAAACTTGGAGCCAGGTAAGACTCTACATCAACCTCAGAGAACTCATTCTTCCAAGGACTCCTTAAACCTAGTTCTTCTCAAGTCCAGATGGTCAGGTAATTAATAATCAACCAAGAGGTACTGAGAGTCCAACCAAGCATAATGGAAGGACCCAACATGTATAACATGTGCCTAATGCCCTGAAGAAATTTGTAATTAAGTTGGAGAAATCAGCCATGGGGAGATTATACATAATTATACACTTTCCTATATATTTATTCATCCTGCCTTAACTCCATAAGGAGACACACTACATGCATTTCATTCACTGCTATACCTAGCGAGTAACACAAAGTATGTACTCAAAATACCCATAGATGTTAATTGGTTTTGTCCCACAATTACCTGAACATTGCTCTCAAGCCCTTTTCTGGTTCACTCAAGAAATCTAAAAACACCAGTAAGTACAGTCATACCTCAGTATTCATTGGCTTCGGAACCCATCAAACTGAGTACTTGTCTCATTTTGATGAGAAAAAAAAAAAACATTTCAATGCTCAGTGCTTGCTCGGGGCTCATTGCACTTGATAGAATCGGTATGTGCCACACCACCATTCAGCAGGAGAAGCTGCTTCATCATTCAGTACTCACAGGTTTCGGCACTCATCACAAGTTCCAGAATGAATTAACAACATGTACGGAGGTACCACTACCTTTTTAAGGTATACCAAGGATCTAGAACAACATAAATATTATCAACAACACAGAGCATTGTATCCAACCACTATTTCTAACATACTCTCTCTCCTTCTCTTAGCCTTCTCCCTTCTCTATTAGCCACTGGAGTTCCTCATTCATCAGAGTAGCACCTGCCATAAAAAAATATGACAAAATGAGAGACTTAAAACAGTAGAAATTTATTGTCTTACAGTTTTAGAGGCTAGAAGTCAAAAATCAAGGTGTCAAGGTGTCAGCAGGTCTCCTCCCTCTGACGTCTGCAGGGAAAATTCTTTCCTTGCCTCCTCCTAGCTTCCCCTGGTGGCTGTCAATCCTTGGCATTTGTTGGCTTGTACACGTATCACTCCAACTTATGCCTCCATCTCCAGGCCTCCACATGGTTGCTTTCTTGTAAGAACAGCAGTCATACTGGATTAGGAGCCTACCCACTCCGGTATGAACTGATAATAACGAATTATATCTGCAATGGCCCTATTTCCAAATAAGGTCACATTCCAAGGTACCAAGGGAAAGCATTTCAACACAACTCTCTGAAGAGGATACAACTGAACCCACTGAAGGGCTCTATTCCTATAGGAAGAGAATCTGCCTCCAGAACTTGTCAACTTTATTCGGTTTTGCAGTCCTCATGCCTCAAACAGTATCTGATGCACTTTCGACACTGACACAAACAGTTTTTCCCTGCAGAAGAAATCCAGCATGATGGCAGGCCAACATTTCTAAGACTAAGAAAATTCAAGATTTAAAAAAAACAAAAACAAAAACAAAAAACACCTTGCTTAAAGGCATCAGCAAGCTACTGAAACAACCAGAACCAAAGGGAAAAAATTCAAGAAAGTGAAAAACTGGGGAAATATAAAAACACTGACATTGTGCAATGGTTTGATTATTCTGGGTTTAGAGCAAAAGAATGCAACTCTGGGCTGTACGCAGGCAGAAGGCCACTGCTAGGGACAGATGAATGAGCAGTTTTTCACTGTCTGGCAATGCTGGAGAGACAAAATCTGAGGCTTACAGAGCCAAGTTATTGGTAACAAGGGAGAAACAGAGAACTAAGCCTGATATACAGCCAGCTTTTCCCTTGATACATATGCCAATTTTTGAAGTGAGGCTAGGGGGCTTAGAAGCTATGCAGATACACTAAAAAGGAAAACAGAGGCCTTAGGAATCTCAGTTGTTAAAGAGAAAAGGATTAGCGTTTAGGCCCTGACTTGGTAAAGGATCTAGTGGATGCTCAAATTCTGAGGAAGATTAGCGCTTGGAAGGGGAGGCGAGCCAGGAGTAGACCAAAACTGAAACATAATCTCTGCTCAGATTAAGCAACAGCCCCAACTCTACCTAGCAGACCAAAGGGTAAACCCTGGTTAGAGACAGATAACATTACCTGAAGCACCACAATTTGTTTTCTATACAATCCCTGGCATACATACAATTACAAAATTACTAGGCATGCCAAAATACAGAACGACATGTCTCAAAGCCAAAGAAAAACTAGATATGGAAGTAGGTGTATATTGATCTAAATATTAGAGCTAACAAAGAAAAAACAACTCGAGGATAACTATGAGTTATAACCTCAAAGAAGAAAAGAAGAATGGATTTAAATAAATGAGAAAATGCAGAATTTCAACAAAAATGAAATGTATAAAAATAACAAATAAAAATCCTATAATTGAAAAAAACAGTTACTGAAATTAAGAATGTATTAAATAGCCCTAGTCAATGTGGCTCAGTTGGTTGGACATTGTCCCATAAGCCAAAAGGTCACAGGTTCAATTCCCAGTCAGGGCACATGCCTAGTTGCAGCTTTGGTCCGTGGAGGGGGCATGTAGGTGAGGCAACAAATTGATATTTCTCTTTCATATCAATATTTCTCTCCCTCTATTTTTCCTTACTTTCTCCTCTCTCTAAATCAAAAAGCATGTCCTTGGGTGAGAATTTAAAAAAAAGAATTCATTAAATGGATGTAACAGAGTAGTAGACAACATTACTGAAATGGAAGACAGGCTCATAAAACTAGCCATACTGAAGAACAGAGAGAAAAACTACAAAAAAATGCAAAAACCATTTTAAAAAACATATGGAACAAAAGCAACCAAAAAATGTATAACATATATGTAATTGATATCCTAGAAGGGAGAAGTAGAACAGGAGAGTAATGATTGTTTTTAATAATGACTGAAATTTTTCAAAAACTCACAAAGGAGAATTTCAAGAATTTTGAGAATTCTAAATAAACTTCATACAAAGAAAATTATCTCCAACTATACCATATCAAGCTGAACACACACACACACACACATATCAATTAAATATTAAAACAAAGGGGAAAAGACACATTATCTTTAATAGAACAACAGTACAGTCAGCTAACTTCTTATAAGAGAAGATGAAAACCAGAAGACAGTGGAATGACATCCTTAATGTATTGAAAGAAAATAACAACCACTGGATTAGGAGCCTACCCGCTCTGGTATGAAAAATAAATACTCAAAACTAGAAGGAAAATTAAGATGTTTTAAGATAAACCAACTCCCAAAATGGAAAGAATGCATTTCTAGCCAACCTGAACTAAAAAATAAAATTACTAAAAGGATTTCTTTTTTTCTGGCAGAAGAAAAATCATCTGAAATAGCAACATTCAGATGCAGGATGGATACAATAATAAGCCTACATTCTCAAAAACCTGTTAGTAATCTCCAGAACAGCAAGGAGTTCAGCAGTGTACAGCCACTTCCTAGCACTCTGCTGATCTTTACCAAGTACTTCACCATTAATGCAATAATATTACCTCCACCATGCTCCAAATGAATAGTTTCCTCACACCCATCTTCACTTGCATCAGAGAAATTTTATAGCCCTAAAGTATCCGTTAATCTTAGAAAAGGAAGAGAAGAACAACTTAAATTTCCATTGCTAGGTCTGAAAATGATTCTGTCATATTACAATTCCCCACATAAAAACTAAACCTTAGGATAGGTGTCTCAACCCTCTCCTTCCACTTCATACTTTCATTCCAAAAGAGAGATTACCTCAAGTAATCCTTATTGTCAAGGAATAATCTCCTAAAGGAAGGAAACTCACAGATCAGCTGACTCTTTCTCTTGCTGCGAGTAACAATCCTACACTTTTTTTCAGTTACAGCTGCACAACAGGAAGCTGGGGAAAGCAAGCGCAGAGAATCTGTGCCTTAGATGCCTTCCACTACACAGTGGCCACGAAATGTATTCAATAATGAACCCCTTTAAAGGTTTAAAAGCTGCAGCAAGGTTTAATAGACCAGATAAGTCTCTCCCCAAGCCCTTCAAAGAGCATCTAAAATCAGATGACAGGAAAAAGCAAAAACTGGCCTTAGCCAGTAAAACAATGTTGTCTGCATGCCTTTTTATTCTAGGGGCTTAGAAATGCAATCAGCTTTCTTGGCTGCTCCCCTTTTGTGCTCAGAGCACATTATGCGGCTTTCTTCTGGGCACAGAAGCTCCCTGCGGTGAAAGCCTCCTCCTGAATGGGGCTTCAGAGCACAGACGTTTCCTTGTGTCTTATTCGCAGCTTTCTACAGTAAATCCTCTCCCACACAAATACATATTTTCATTATCTTATTTTTAGAAATGTAATTTGGACAGGGGAGGTGTGATCTGACAGTCTAATGGTGGTAGATTCTTCTGTTGGAGTCTCCCTAGGATCTGGCTGCAAACACAGTTCCAACACTGCACTTCAGCACACCCGGCGTCAGCTCCACTTAGCCCTATTAAAAGCCATGTGTGTTGCAGTAGCAGGAGCACCTTCCCACGCATTCATTAGTGAAAATGTATCACGCAATATAATTATTTTCCATTATAGTATTAAGTGTCTCATCCAGATCGTGAGTGTGGGAAACAAGTTTCGGGTTCTGCCGCTCAATGAGTTGAATTCTCAGGTTATTCTCAGGTCTTGTTAGTTTCTATTCCTTCAAGCCCCAAGAGTACTAGTCTATTTATTACACCAATAATTTTCAAACTAGCAGGACTATCGAAGGCTTCATCTCTCAGCTGAAAGAGACCTTGTGACTGGAAGAACCCGATAAAACTAAGTGTAATTCCAAGAGTGTGGAAGTTGTCTGAAAACTAGGGATTTAGGTCTCTCCACCATTTTTCCCTCTTTCATTTTTTCCTCTTTCCCATTCTTTCTGCCTTCTTTTCCTCCTTCTCCTTTGCCTATTCTGTTTTTATAAAAAAATATCTTAGCATCAAAGAAGCCCCATACACTGTTTGAGGGACTGATGAAGAAAAGATACATAAGCCAGGGTATCTTTACTCTTTTGGGGGAAACAGATCAGTGGAAAAAACAATTAAATGCATGGTTCACGGCCAACTTCAATCCATCCTTCACATCACCGTCAGAATGATGGCTCAAAAATGAAAATCCAATACTTTACCACTTCCATTCTTCTTCTCCCCAGAGCCTTTACAACAAGGGGTAAACCATTCTTTGGGGGAAATACGGTCTTTGTAATCTTGCTCACATCTCCCACCCTGCCCCACACACAGCTATAGCAGCCACTTGTGGTTTCTTTCTCTCTTCTAAAATTTCTACACATGAAGCCCTCTCTCGAATGCTCTCGCCTACTGCTCTTCTGAAATAGCTCCTACTTCTTCAATATGTAGATCAAGGGTGATTTCCCCTAATTTACCCTGGCCTGAGCTGTATGTTTCTCTCCTAACACAGGATTCTTTGAGAAGCCATATGTCTGGAGACTTTTTCTTTCATTATATGCAATGATGGGTATGAACTTACCTAACACCATCCATGCCCACCATCCTGCCAGCCCAGCTGGTTGCTCTGCCTGCGTACTTGCTCCAGTACAGAGGCAGGGCTAACTCTACCTTTAAGATAGAGGATTTTCTCAAAACCACACTCAGGAGAGTGAAAAATTCTTGCTGCCCCAGGCACAGGAAGACTGGAACCCAGTGTTTATCAGACATTTGTTTTGTCATAGCACAGTTTCATCGGAGGGCAAAGCTTTACAGAGAAAAACAGTAAATGGTTGTCTTCAGAACCTCCCGCTTTGAAAAACACGGCAGCATCTTTATGATATCCACAGCAGGATTACTTTCAATCCATGACTTGCCAGGTTTTAGTTCATTGGCATCCTCTCTCTGACATTTAAATATAAGTAGCTCTTCAAAACACAGATAAGTAAACACAAGTAAAAAAGAGTAAAAATTTCTATTATTCTCCAGTAAAGTGCAGGAACAGGAAATAGGACAGGTGTTCATGTTTGTTATATCTGCCTTGGGATTTGCTTTCCTAAATTTAAGGCAAAAACCAAGTTCACAGGCTCCTCTGACAATCTATGTGGCTAGTCAGGTAAGGTCATTCGCTTGCCAGACATTTGGAGTTATTCAGGCAGCCACTTAAAGAACCACAGAGGATTAAGGAAATCTGTCAGAAGAGAAAGGCATCTGACAGCACAAGGACACCTGAGGAATTAAGTTCAGGAAGAGTCATCTTCAGCCAAGAAAAAGTAAGCACAGGAAACAGAACTAAGAAGACAAGAATGAAGCAGCCCCATCTCTGCTCTTAGTTATTGCTGCCTTTTTCTGAAGTACTGTTTACTGTCATATAGATATTCATTCTCAAGATAATCTAATCTCAGAGATTCCAACTAGTGAAACCATCATCGTCAAGGGAACCACATTAACCAAGCCCCTGAGTAAAAGCCAAACTCAGAGAAATAGGAAGTCGAGTGGTAGTTACCAGGGCTGGTGGAAATGGGAGAGACATTGGTCAGAAGCACAAATGTCCAGTTACAAAATTAACAAGTTTCGGGGATCCAATGTACAGATTGGTGACTATGGCTAATAATGCTGTAGTTTATACTTGAATGTTGCTAAAAGAGTAGATCTTAAATGATTTCACCAGCAAAGAAAAAATGGTAACCCTGTGACATGATGGAGGTGTTAGCTAATGCTATGGTGGTACTCATTTTTCAGTAAATGAGTGTATCAATGAGCATGTACAGCTTAAACTTACACAACATTTTATGTCAATTTATCTCAATAAAGCTGGCAAAAATAATAAACAAATTAAAACATACATAAGCTAAAACATCAAGAAAAACAAACAGCAAATAAGGTGTTAAGAACAAAGTAGTTTTTTATACAGATAAGCTTTCACTATAGCTTTAACTAAGCTATCTTAGTTAAAATTAAAAATAAATTTGAATTCTTGTGTTCCAGACCATGATGGGGAGCATGTCAAAAAAGTCAACCATAAAATCCATAATTCCTTCTTTCATTCATTCCACGAACATTTGTGAAGCAACCGAACATAGGCACATATTCATCAGTAAAAATAAACAATAACTACCTTGAGGTTAAGTAAATGAAGCCACGCTGCCCAGGTATGGTCCCCCATCATGCCACTTAGTTTTTACTGTGGGACCTTAGACATATCCCTGAATGTCTATATACTTTAACCCCCTTATCTGTAAAATGTGGACAATAGGAGTGCCTTGATCTCATAGGATTGTTGTGAGCACTTAATAAGTTTGCGAGTACAAAGAACACATCACAGTGCCAGCCAGGCCACTGCATTATAACAATATTAACAAATAACCATAAAGCCACAGCCAATTTTTATGGGGCACTTCCTATATGCAATGGACTAGACATAGTAAATGTTTAATAACTGTTAACTATTATTATGATTCCATGGATCCATTAATTTTTAAAAAAATCAGAACATATTCTGTTTTCTGTAGTTGTCATTACCACTGAGTTAATAAATGTGGCAGTTTTCTACCATACTCTCAGTGTAAAATCAGAGAAAATAGACCCAAGTACACTGTAAATCTCACATCATAATCACATGACTATATCTGAGTTTAGAACATAAGCCTAAAAGGCCAGAGAGAAGTCTGAGAATATATTTTCTGCCTACTATCTAGCATATTGTACACGCCTAATAAACACTGACTGTGCCCAAGGTCAAGGAGAGAAACTTTCCTCCTGGACCTTGTCTGAGGAAAAAAATAGGCAAGAAGGTGGGCCTGTGTCTGAACAGTGGTTCAGAAAAAAATAATGCTCCTGCTGTGCAGGGTTTGCAGTTAGGAAGTCGTGAGGTCATGACCAGAAAAATCAACTAGAGCAAGAAGGACAAAAGCAGTTCTGAGTCCAGGTACACTAGAGGGAAGACATCATCAGCAATGTAATGCAGGAAAGAGAAACAACAGAAAAGGATCACCAGAAAATCAGAAATTCCAGCCACAGGTAACCAGAGCAATCTTGTCTAAGAACACGTAATTTACCCTCCATCTTCTTCTCACTGGCTGGGTGCTACGAGGGCCTAATAAATTGCAGGCATTCAAATATTGGTTGTCTGACTGATGCCATTTTTATCTATGGAGTAATGCCAGGAAATATGCCTGGCATATTATGTTTACATTTGCATATCTCTTACCCTTATGAGAGTGTAAGCATCCTAAAATCATCAACTACGTCCTCAACTTGGCACTACCAGAATGACTTTTATGTTATAGATATTCAATAAACATTTTCTGAATGAATGAATAAATATCATGAACAAACTAGCAGACACCAAGAAGAGTCTGATCCTGAGCCAAATACCTTCTGAGAGAAATGCTCCTTACATCCTCCCCATCCAGAGCACAATGATTTCAGAGTGTGGAGACATCTGTTAGTGCTGTCTGCCAAGAATCAACAGTGCCATCTTCCAGGAAGAGCAAATTAATTCTCCTTTGAGAAACTACCCCATCCCACCCCCTCCTGACTAAGGTAGGTCTAAGAGCTTAGCCAATCATCTTCTCTCGCTGGAATTTGAATCTTATGCAGAACTTCAAGGACAGCAAATGGTTAGAGCTGATTGATCCCAATAGTGCCTGAAGAGGTTGCCCACTAGTCCATGCGACCTTCATTGCCATAGTTGTCTCGGCTTCTGCCTTCTCTGAGTCTTGGTAACTCAGTTGTTTTGTTGAGTCATTGAGCTTCCTTTTATCCTTTAACATTAGTTAGCAAAAGCCCATTTTAATAGCCACGAACCGAGAAGCCAACAGATGCACTATGAAATTCTTACCCTAGATCAGGAGTTCTCAACTATGGCTGCATGTTAGAATCACTAGGGAGCTTTTAAAATCCCAGAACATAGGCCACACCCCAAGCCAATTAAATGAGACTCTATGAGGGTGCAACTAATACTTGTTAAAGTGCCCCAGGAGATTGTAACGTGCAACCAAGATTGAGAATCATAGCTCTAGATTCATGTAACTCTGTCCACCTGCCTACTCTAAGAAAATGAAGGAGAAGGGGTATTTGACAAGTGAAACATTCTTAAAGACAGAACTCAACCCTATGGAAAATGAACTAAAGTCCCGCTCAGAATCCATGGTTTCCCCAAGATTTAAAGAATTAGATTTTTTCATCTTTAATTGCTGTTTTTATCACCAAGTAAATTTTAAAAACTTTATAACTGTAAGTAATTTCTAATTTTATTAACAACACAAGTAAAGCATAGTGTCTGTGAAGAAAATATCCCTGTTGGCTTGCATTTAAAATAAGCCACAATCAACTACCCTAAGCTTGGAAATATTTCTACTGAAGAAACCCTAGAACCACATTTAAAGTGAGGCTGTCTTTGAGGATATCTGTTGACTAGAAGGTAATCATAAGAGAGGAGAAAACTGATACCTTTTTGCTTCCTCCATTCCTCCTGTCTTGGGAGAGACCATTTTTTAAAGTTATATGAAATTCAATGAGGAAAAAGCTAGCTGAGGAGCAAAGCCATTAAATTCCACAGAAAACAATGAATGTGTCTGTAACAAGAGAGAAAGATATGTTGAAATATGTGACATTTTGTATCCTAAAGCAAGGTCTTGTGTTTTCATAAGAATGGTTTCTATGGAAAGACAGTACAGTGGCAGTCCAAAAGAAAGCCCATCTCTGTGCACACCCTGCACAGGGACTCCAACAGTCACACTGACTGGAGCTCCAGCTGCCCCTGGCCTTGGTCACCCATACTGTTACCCCTTGAACATGACTCAGCCTCAGTTCATGGAGACTTGAGACACACACAGGCTACTTTGAGCCCTGCCAGATCTCATGGAGTGATGCTGCACCTGTACAATTCGCTCTGCTTCCCACAGCCCACTGGGGTCAGTGTGGGACCCAACGACCCCAGAAATTAATTGAGTCCATCCCCCTCTACCACCTACACAAGGTGATCATTTTCTATTTTTGTTTATAGCCCAAGTGAGATTGGGTCACGGAGAAGAGATTTACGTATGGTAAAGCACCTGCATAAGTTTAACAACAGAGCTTGGACACTCCATTGGATGTACTGCAGCTAAATATAGGGAAGAAGAGAATGAGGCTCAGTTTTGAAGGACACATGAAAGGAGAGTCTTTGGTGCATCATACACAAATCCAGAAGTCCTTTTTCTAACATCATTTCACTTCTAAATTCAAATATCTCGTGAAAAAATGTACTTTAAAATATTAAAAAAATAAAGAGAAATCTACTTTAAATTTAAATTAGATTTATTCATTTGTTATCTTTTCTTCCCCATTTTATGAGAAAATAACTCATTCTAAGAATAGGCCACTAGTAAATAATTTAGGAACATGTTTTCTCACGGGTCTTTATGTTCTTATAAATACAAATTGATTTTAAGCGCTGTTTGAATGAGATTCTAGCTTGTGCTGAACATTAGTAGTCAAAGAAACAAAATCTCCACCTTCATTACTGTAATATAAACTCTCTCTGTGCTGAGCTGTCGATCATAATATTCTCATATTGAAGTTATGTCTAAAAAACTAATTGGCACCATCTTTGGCAAAACATTGTCTTTCCTAAACTGAAAGAGTGATTCCAACCCACTCTTTATCAGAGAGTGGATGAGAGTGGCCCACCTTGAAAATATAATGAATAGGAATGCAACCAAAGTGTTCTCTGTGTGTTCTTGATGGACCACAGGGCAACACAAACTCATAAAAAGAGATGTTGAGGATAATGAAAAGGGAGCCAGCTGGACTTGAAGTCTACATATCCAAGTTTGAATCTTGACCTCTCAAGATACAAACTGTGAAACCCTGCACTGGCCACCTCCAGTCACGGTTTCTTCCACTGTGAATTGGGGATGACAATTATAACTGCCTCCCCAAATGTTAATGAGGAAAAAAATCACCATTCAAGCACCAAACAGAGTATCCTCAAATTTTTGCTGAATGTGAACCTCAATCCTATTAGCATCAAGCAATGAATCTGTATTGGCTCTGACCCATGCCTTCTTCCTTTACCATGTATAAGTCAGGAATGAGTACAAATTATTACCTGTGACCTTACCTTCTTCTTTATACTGTTCTATGTTTTCCAGTGTTTCCACAACAATCATATGTAACATTTAAAATCTAGAAAGCATATTTTATTAATAAAAGGATGTGGGTGGATTTTAGAGGTTGGACTAAGACTGGAAACATTGGTTCCAGTGAATCATCTACTAAAGGCATTTTGAGATTAACTTGAAGTGACCAGAGGACCAAATGTCAGAAAGGTGGAACACTGAAATTGTTGAGGTGAGGAGCTTTCTCCACTCTTATTCTGGTTTTAAACACAAGTAAACTTTTATCAATGTGCTCATTATATACTTACACAATTAAAAAATGTCCATTCATTGTCTGTTTATAGTAACATAATGGACATTTATTGAGCCCTTACTATATCTTATGCATTTTTCAAACAATTTTACCAATACTCTTAAAATGTGTCCTTTTATCCCCCTTTTATATGTAGAAAAATTCAAATGAAGTAATTCGCCCAAGGTTGTCGCCAATAAATGGTTGTCAGGTACTACTGTTAACTCACCCGACTGTCCCCTTGTACCTTTCAGTACTATGGAGGCTATGAGCCAGCTTTCAGACTCTCTTGCAGCTCTGGTCCTTCATATGACCTGGATTCAGCCAAGCAGATACACAAAACAAGGAAGGAGGACCTGAGTAGCAAGTGAAGAAATAGAATTCTTTCAAGCATAGTGCAAAGCCTATGGTTCTTTGAGGGCAGCAGTCAAGGTTACATTCAATTCATGGGACTGATGCCCAGAAGGCAGAACTGGTGGTGAGGACTTCTCTAGAGTCCCTTGCATTTTTAGAGTATTTCTGCTAGCTGCTTTCTTTCTGGCTGTAGAGCATGAAAACTTGTCTCCTGAGCCTGGAACGTCTGCAAATTATCTAATACCCTGTAATAAAATCATTTCTGTTTATACAGAATAAATTATGTTGTCTGCAACTAAAGGACTGAGGTTGAACTAATGAATCTTTTAGATTATATGCTTTCCCCACCACATCCATGCTTTTCCTGTCATTAGAAGCTGCCTTTTTGATAGAAAATGTCTAAAAAAACAAAGAAACCTGGATACAGGTTTCCTATGACCAGGAGAAAACTTTAAGGCAACATAGGTATGACTGAAGAGTGTAAAGAACCAAAGAAGTTAAATAAAAGAAATTGCTCAGGGTGAGGATTCTGGAAAGAATTAAATCAACAGAAATCGGGGGGGGGGAACCCCAGCAGAAAGTAAAACCCAACTTTCTGCTACAGGGAGAGATAAGTTTAAAAGTATCTGGGCTCACATTCCAGAAGAGTTCAGGGCAACATTACTGTGGACAAAGCATAGTAGTTTGACCTGTACCTGATCACAGAAATGACGCTGGGAATCCTATTTTACTGGTTCAAAAATTTCAGGCTAAAAAATATAAATAGTACAAGTCAGGAACTAATAAACTAAAGTCCCAAACCAAAATCTGGCTGCCTACTTTTTTTTTTATAAATAGTGTTATTGAAACATAGCCCTACCCATTCATTTACACATTGCTTAGGGCTGCTTTCATACATAAACTTGAGTAGCTGCAACAGAGAAGTCATCATAGCCCACAAAGTCTAAACTATTTACTATCCATTCTTTTACAGAAAAAAAATGGATTGACTCTTGGTCTAGGAGGTTGGGAGGACAAAGCCTTTCGGAATTGATGAGCCAGTTTTACATATTCGTCAACAGAGGACAGGACCATTGGCACAAAGGGACTGTGTTTCTTGCCTAAAGAAAAGAAAACTTTTGTTTTTAAAGATTTTATTTATTTATCTTAGAAAGGAAGGGAAGGGGAGAGAGAGAGAGAAAGAGAGAGAAATATCAATGTATGGTTGCCTCTCACACATCCCCTGCCGGGAACTGGACACTGGCCTGCAACCCAGGCATGTGCCCTGACTGGGAACCGAACCGCGATCGTGTGGTTCGCAGGCCCGCGCTCAATCCACTGAGCTACACCAGCCAGGGCAGAAAAGAAAACTTTTAACTGCTTTGGTAGAAGCAGCTTCTAGGAGTTTTTAGTCTTCAGATGTTCTTGCGTGTGGGGGTTGGAGTTGAGGAATATTACAGGTGCTGAAGTAAGAAATTGTAGCCATTGAGAGAGAGAAGCTATAGCCAGAAGATATAGATAATAGATTATTACACAAATAGAGGTGAAAAGTTTAGAATTGCAGACTAATGCTCCAGGAGTATTGAAGTGAGAAAGAAGAGTTATGTCCAAAAAATAAGAGGGAGCCCATTCGAGGCCTCTTCTTCAGACTGTCATTCCTGGCTATTCCTACATTTGCTCCTGGAACAAACCAGGCACTGTGTTGTGTCCACAGAGGGTCTGTAGACAAATGAAGGATGAAGTTGTGGCTTATAGTACCAGCAGCAGAGAAGGGGCTGAGAAGCAGCCTTTGGATCTGACAGTCAAGGGTGCCTTAAGCAATCCTTGTAAATGGGAGAGGGCTCTGTGTAGCTCTGTGCAATTTGGAAGAATTAGAGCTATTTTGAAAAGGGTCGCTGGGAATTTCAAACGGTAAGAAGGAAGAGTGCCTCAGCAGTGATTAAGATGAAAAGAAGGAGATGAAACAGCAGCTGGAAGGTGTAAACGGGTCTCACGTTGCTCTCTGAAAGATGGGTGCTGCGGCAGAAGACCCTCTTCATCATACAGAGATGCCAGCCGGGGCAGCCCTCTCCGTAATAGGATTCGACCTACGGGTGAGCGGCTTCCATTCTTTCTGACTTCTGGGAGATATTTCTTAGCTGTGTTTTGGAAAAGCAGAAAAGAATACCAACTCTGCTGAAAACCACTATAAATGCTACCTACACTGTGCCCACGGCTACACTGGGCAAGGGTAATGAGAGGATGACCAGAATAAGAATAGACGGTGGCCCTTTCCAGCAGCAAATGGGAGGTGTGATTGAGGAAGCACAGGAGAAAACACAAGAGCCCTCCCTGAGTGGGAAGAGCACCACAAAAGGCAGTTACTAAACACATCAACCAACCTGGGTCCACACAAGGACCTGTTGCCACAGTGGCACTATCTCTCCCAGGGAAAAACGAGAGTCAGCTCAGACACTTGGAGTGGTATTCTATAAGCTAAAGAAGTGAAGGGAATCCTATAATCCTTGGATTTACAGGTCTTGGAAAGAATGCTCAGATTCTTTTGTCTTCTGGTCACTTCTTTTATCACCTCTGAAGACTTTCAACTCAACCTTGGGGGAGTCACTTAACCTTTTTGGGTCCCATTTTCTGACAGTAAAAATGGGGAAGCTAAAATTGTGCCTTGCTCCTCAAAGAGTTTCAACTACTGTTATCTTCTAGAGAGAAAGTTACTCTTGTGGAAAACTTAACACTTAGTTGCTGAGTTTGGGCAATCTTCTCTGTCTCTAAGGAGCACTTCAGGAGCCATTGTAAAGCAAGATTTAGGTCCTTGTCATGCCTAACAAACAGGAAAGGCAAAGAAAAAGTCTGGTTTCTGCAAGATCCTGCAGACTTTATTACTACATGCGGTACTTCTTAGTAAAGCAAGGAGTATGTGTGAAAGACGCATCTAACAGGGAAAGTAATACTTATAGGATCCTGGCTAAGAGCTTGGACTCCAGAGCCAGGCCACCTAGATCGGCAAGTCCCAGCTCCTCCACTTTCTGCTGTGTGACTTCTTACAAATATACCAACTTCTCTGACCTCAGCTCCCTCATTTGTAAAGTGTAGCTAATCACCATACATGCTTCAGTAAATTATATTAAAGACTAAACAAAATAATGACACAGTGCCTGGCACATAGGAAGCAACCCAAAATATTAGCTGCTAATACAATTATATTTTGACACTTATGAAGCCTCAAGGAACCCACCATGAGAAGGAGATTAGAGGTGCTGATGGCACTCGGAAGAAAGGCTTACCAAGTCTTCCAATTTGTTATCACCACCATGAGGCAGGCATGACATAGATAATTGAAGTCCATAGAGCACTGCTTAATTCCACCTCACATGACATTTTCAGCCTCTCCCCTACATTCCAACAAACCATGTAGAGAATATAAGTATGCAGCCTTATGCTTCTCCCTTCATTTCTAATCTTCTTAAAGCCAAGAAGCAAAATGAAGAGGGAAAATAAAAAATAGTAAGGGTCTTGGCAGTAGCATCCCTATACCCAGGGGTGGGGGGTTAGTGGGGAGGAGCTCCCATCCATGGAAACATATGGGCCTGAATCATGTAGGCTAGGAGAAGCCACAAACCTGTGGCTTGTAGAATAAGCTGTGAGGGAAGAGGTGTTCAGAAGGAGCATGCCAAGGACATCACTCAAATGGGTGAGCTGCAGGAACCAGCTCTGGATTGATGACCAAAGCTCATTAGCCATTAGTGGCTCAGAGGTTCATGAGATTATGCAATATAATCACTAAATGCATTGAATAGGAAATGTGAGAAGAAATGAAAGGAGCACATCAGAGAAGACCATCTTCAAAAACATGTCTCAGATGCCCAAAAATAAACTCAAGGAACTTCGTTCCAATCAAGGGATCCAATTTTCCTTGGCGTCCACATGCTACCAAAAAGGAAACTGGGAAAGAAACCGAAGCCCAAGCTTAGGTTTAGTAACACCTCCCATATACTATCCAAACACAGCTTTTGTCTTCTGTTGCTGTTATTTGGCAAAGTCAAATATCATTTTCAGACAAAGAAAAAATAAAAACAATATTAGAAACCCTCTAAAAACTAAATTATATGGCCTGCTCTCTAGATTTAGCAAACATCTTTCTTCCTGCTGTGTTGTCCTTTATTAAAATCTAATACTAATGCAGGGTTAATGTGACAGCCCTGAGTACACAGACGAAGTTATAAAGGAAATAAGCTTTTATTGCTTTTCCAAAGACAAAGCAATAACTTAGAATAACAGAATGATGTTAAACTTTCTACCACCCTCCACCCTCAAATTTTTCCTTTCTCTTTCTCCATATCACAGGGAAATTTTCTTTTAAATACATGAAAACTCCATTTACGAGTTAACGACAGAGCAATAAGTAAGAATAATAGCACATTCTTTGTGACAACATCTAAAGGCAGGAAAAGCTGTCTGTAACATTAGCTCCAACATTTGAGACCACATTTCTTATTTTCAAATACATTGGGTTAACTGCTATATTCTTACACTGGACTTCTCCTCTTCACTCATTTCCCACAGCCAATTAGCCACCAAATTCTTTTTTTTAACCTCCTGAATATCTCTCAAATCTGTAATCTCCTTTCACATCTCCCCACATCTCAGATGCAGTCAACCTTCTCAAATGCATCCTCCTAGCCATTGGATTGGGACCTCTGTAAATTATTATTCTCTCCTTCCTTACCTGCTTAAAGGATGACAATGACCTCCTGTCACTTACAGAAGCACATCCCCACCCTTTGCAATGCCCCATTGACTCCTCAACTCCTCCACTCTCTTCCCTTTTTTCCTACTCCCAAACTACCCACACACCCCCCAAGCATGACCACCACCCACTACCACCATTTTAACTCCAACAGTTCTAGAAAGCCTGTGGTTCTCTGATCTCACCACGCTGTTGCAGTCTCTGCACCTCTCACATTTCGTGTCTCCACCACGCTCCCCAACAAATCTTTATGTAGCTCTTCCCACATGCTAGGTCTTACTCAAGGAGCTTTGTGAGCACCAACACACCTCATTAATACAACCCTGTGAGACAGACACTCTCATTCTCCTCATTTTATAGATGAAGAAACGCTGGCACAGATCATTTAGGAAACTTGACCAAAGTTACACAGCCAGTAAGTTAATTGATGAGGGGAAAAAGGAGGCAAGAGTCAAACCCAAGAAGTCCAGCTCCTTAGCTTCACATTTACTGCCTCTTTCTGCATCTTTACTTCCTTGCTCTGTACCGTCTCCTCTGCAAAACTGTCCCAATCCCAATCCCAATTGCTCACCAAACCCTCCTGTGTACCTTGTGCAGAATCTGATTATATGATAACAGCCACAATCTTCTTCTTTTTACTTTAGACCAGTTACTACAGGGAAGACACCATAATTCATCACACTATCCCAGCACAGGTGCTCAATACCTGTTTGACGAATGACCCAATAAGGATGACAAATAGCCTTATTACATGCATCATCGTTGGTATAAGAAGAAATTCAAAGAAAGTGGAACTGAAGAATCACTTGATTCTTTCAGCATCTCAGATTTCTGGTTAACATTATATCTGCACCAAAATTATAAGGAAAACTTGCACACATGCCTCTGCAATGCCCGACCACCATTCTCAATAGCTGTTACATAGAGCACTACTGTCCAGTAGAATGTCCTGAGACCATAGACATGCCTTATATCTGCACTGTCCATTGGGTAGCCACCGCTAGCCACAAGTGACTGTTGAGCACTTGGCTAAAAAGACTAAGGAACGGAATTATTAATTTAATTTAATTTAATTTATTTTTAAATTTAAATAGTCACATGGGACTACTGGCTAGCATATTGAATAGTGTGTGTCTGGGAAATGTGTAAATCACACCATGGCAGGGAACAGAGCAATCATTGGAAATGGCTGTGGAAAGCAGGAGGCGATTTGCAAAGAACAGTCTGTGAGGGTGACCAAGTCACCCGGTTTGCCTGGGACTGAGGAGTTTCATGGGATATTCAGTGCTAAAATGTGATAGTACCAGGTGGACTGGAACAGTGAGTCAACCAACTCAATGCCTGGAAGGAACTAATGCCTGCAAAAACTTAAAAATTTCAGTTATGAAAGAGAGTAGGAAAAAGACTGAGTGTGGGACAGGCTGGAGGAAAAAAACATATGATGGGTGGGAACAAGGTCACTATCTTGGAAACCCTACGCTCTTCAGATTTCCAGCAGTCTAACACCCATGTTCTAGTGTCAAGATTTCAAAAAATATGTGTAACTTGCTCTAATATCCACTCTTTTTCAAACACATATGCTTTATTTTACTCATCTGTCTCTTCGTTGGGGTGCTCAACTCTTTTATCGGTAATTTAAATTGTCATTCTCATCCCATAATCTATTCATCTTTCCAGTGTGTTAGTGAATTAAATTCTCATATTGAATCCCAACTTAAAAGGCCCTTCTTTGTGAGCAGCTCAATATAATGTTCTTGTAAATGACATTTAAAATGTTCAGCTCAGTAACAGAATGATAAAGAAGGGCACCCGGTGTTAGTACACATCAGTGAAAAGAACATTTTTTTATTAGTCAGAAACCAAAAAGATAGAACAAGATAATTAAAAAAGAAAAAGTTTATTCCTGCTAGACTGCCACAGGAGTATCATGACTCAAAATGTAATAGTCAGTAAATTCCTGAAGGAATCTAACTTCTTAAAAAGACATCAGACATCAAAGTCTGAGTCATGCCACATTAACCACCAATGGCCAAAGAAAAGTTTGAATGCCACTGGAAAAGTTAAATATTAGACTTTCCCTGAACATTTAAACTCAGAGAAATAGGCATTGTGGTTGTCATACCGACTTGTGTGCATTCTTTACAGGCTTCCAGACCAATCTTTACACCCCCCTTCTGTTGCTATGGTGACCCAAATAAATTCTCTCCTGAGATTCATTTCTTTTAGATGCCGATGTAGCAGGTCAAGCAGACAGGCTGGCAAATAACACACTGGCCCTAAACATTCTCACACTCTCCAGGCAGCCACAAAGAGCTATTCCTCTACACATCACACCCTACTTTGCCATTTTTAAAACTATAATCCCATTAGATTGAGAAAAAATTATTCCAAGCTTTGGTATTTCTTTTATTTGTCTAACCAACAAGACAAATCCCTGCAAAAGGCAAAGGGTAAGATGCTGAATGAAAGTAAGAAATTCTCCTAACATCCACTCCATCACCCTTATGTTCACCAATAAGACCTGAATGATAGCTCTTGGTCGAATAAAGATAACTCCAAGGACTAGCACTGTCTGACCTCCATACAGCACTAGCAGACACAGGATTTAGTGCTTAGAGTTAGAGGCTGGGAGATGGTTGTGAGGGAAAAATATTTGTGGAGGAAAGCATTTGGTTCACAGTAAACATATAGACATAATTCTAGGGGGAAAGCCTGACAGCCTTTCTTCATTAGAGATGCTCCAGTTTAAAACCTCTAGTGTCTGGGCACCCTCCCCCCATATATTTGAAATATGTATTGCATATAGTGTTAATACAAGGTGGGCCAAAAGTAGATTAACAGTTGTGAGTATGGAAAACACAATTTATTCTGATATTATTAATTATCATATGATTTTCCATATGAACAATATAAACCTACTTTTGCCCACCTATATTTCTCAAAATAGAGCAGCCAGACAAGCAGTCTTTCACAGCGATGATGTATATGTAACAGAAAACAAATAGGTGCTATGTACATTCCCTAAAATTCAAGCCTATTAATTTTACCCAAAGATGTACAACGTGTTGATCCCAAACTCATACTAGGCATATCAAAAGGAAGGGTGAGGTGGCCATTCTTCTCAGGGGCTTCTAATAATAATAGCTCAACTGTGTTAATACTCTTGTCCCTCGGAAATGCCTCATTACATACTTATAAAGGTTGCTCCACCCATTTTCTAGATGATGAAACTGAAGAACAGAGTTAGTATAAATAACTTACCAAAAGTCAAACAACCAAAAAGAATTAGTACTGGGATTTAAATCTCAGCTCAGTTGTCAAGGCTTGTTACCCCTACATTCTACTGTCCCTGAGGATCCCCAACGTGCTTGGATGAACCAAAGCTTGATTCTCTAGCTTCAAATGTCTCTATACACTATTGTATCACTATCTATCCTCCACCTCTCAACACACAGGCTCTCTCTTGCTCTCTCTCTCTCTCTCTCTCTCTCTCCCCCCTCCCCCTCCCCTCCCTCCCATGTTCTCTGAGGACCTTAGCACTTCTGAGTAAGATACAACTTCTCTACCAACTTCATGGTCCAGGACAGAGTTGACTCTCTCAGGGCCCAGAGAACACAGGCCACCAGAGGTTTTCTGCAAGCCCACAGGAGCAGTTCTGGAGGAATGACCCCGATAGGGATGGTTAGAACAGGAAGACAAAAAGCAGCATGTCTATACTTCCCATTTCTGCGCCATGGTTTCTCCAGAGTGGGAAGAAACAGTGGGTTGGCCGCTCTCACCCATGTCCCCAGGGAACTCCAACCAGACCATAAGGAGATTCAACCCCAGAGTCTATTAAACCAGAATGGAAAACTTCGAGCAAACAACACTTGCCATGAGCTTAGAATCAAAGAGAAAGAACCAGAGGGAATAGAAAAAATCAAGCAAGCCAGTAATAATAACTAGTCACCTTTGTGTCCCCAGTGATACATAGCTCATCACAGGCTCTGGGACCTCACAGTGAACCTGCCAGGGCCTTCCACCCTATCTTGCTCATCCCGCTCCTCAGTGCTTATCAGCTCTCTTTTCTCTCCACTAGAGTTTTAAACCAAGTTTGGTATTTTGAGGGTCAGCATGGATATTTTTCAGTGATTTTTAATACAAATAAGTTTTTTCTTATAGACCAGTGTCATTCCCTTATTGGGATTTCAAAACTGTATATGCTGGAGAGTCTTAGGGTTTGAAATGCTAGTTGGATTTCTAATGACCCTCAGTGCAAATGAGACTCACTGTGAAGAAATCTACCTTAAAGGCAGCTCACTTTTGGAGGGGAGTATATCTCCTCTATATTTAAAGGGATACCTGTTTTTTACATCAAAGGCATTGCAAACATTCATATTCCTCCCCAAAGGACAGCTGGGAATCTTATAAGTGGAGTCCTGGCATGACTCACTTGTTAGGGTATGCTGCCCCCGGCACGGAATGTCTCATCAGTAAGACTTGGGGCTTGGGGTAGCTGTCTCTCAGGTGGATTCAGCTCTTAACCTGAATTGCATATTTCCCCCTTCATTTCAAATGATTTAATTTCTCAAGAATTAAATTATTTTTAGTGTTCTTCTAAATTAAATAAAGAGTAAATAAAGAGGCCTTAGACAAAAACTGAGTAATTTTATTAGGAATATGATAAATGTGATAGGTTGCAGTAGCCTGAAAAAAATCCCATTATACACAATTAAAGAGCTACATTAATATAATTGTAGACTTCCTAGCATTTTAGCCGCGCACATAGAGTGTTTACAGATAATTGCATGGTGAGGGGGAAACACAAGCTGTGAGTCTAGCACGCATGTGACTCACATTGTCAAATTAAAACCTGGTTGGGTTTCTCCTTGAGTTATTATCTCTAAAAAGCTTAATTTTTGTCTTTTCAAGGTGGAAAAATGCACAGGCATGCAAACGAAACATTCCCTGTTAATAACCACACAAAGCATGATGACATTACAACACTATTAACATAAAGTAAGAGTCATCTGGATGATGCTAGTTCAAAAATCTGTAACTCTTTGACTAGAACCTTACTGAACAAAGAATTCTAGAGTAAATTAACATGGTAAGCAGCAGGCAGGGAGAATATATAACTTATTTTTATGTTCATAAGACCTCTGATATTCCATTGTTTGCATTAAAGTGATGCTAAATTACAAAGGAGCCAATGAGTGCTAGAAAAATATCATAGAACAAGTGCTCAACTAGGCTAGAAGAAATCTGAGTTCATACTCTACTCTGTTGGCAATAAATTACACAGTCTTGAAAAAAACTAAACTTTTTAGGTCTTTTTCTTCAGGTATAGAAGTCAATGAATTAGATAAACCACAAGTCTCCTCAGTCTCTAGAAATTAAGATGTTATCTAATTATTGAAGAAGGCCCTCTAGGACAAATATCTTTCAGCTATCAGGCTGAATTATTAGTCTGAATTTAGAAACAAGTCTACCTCTTATTAAATAGCTACACTTTCCATTAATTGAAGTTTCCCTGCCCTCAGATTCGGAAGGAGAATAACACAGAACCTCTGATGTATGGCGGTCCACCATCATCGGCAGGAGAGTACTTTTCCAAGACCCAAGGGGATGCTTGCAAGGGCAGAGAGTACCAAACCCTGTGTGTACTATGGTTGTCCCTATATATGATGAAGTTTCACTTATAAATTAGGCACAGTAAGAGATGAACAACATCATAAATTACAAAGCAGAACAATGATAATAATATGCTGTAATAAAAGTTATGTGAATGTGGCCTGATTATGTAAAATAAAGGTTACTTTAACAAGAGTATTGCAACATCAATTGATAACCAAGGCAGCTACTCGGTGACTAATGGATTGGTAGACACACAATGTGGACGCATTGGACAAAGGGGTGACTCATGTCTCAGACAGGATGGAACAGGAAGCTGCAAGATTTCATCATGCTTCTCAGGATGGCATGAAATTAAAACTCAGGAAATGGTCATTTCTGAAATTTTCCATTTAATATTTTTGGACTACAGTTGATCATAGATCACTGAAACCCAGAAAAGTAAAGCCACAAATAAGGCAGGACTAATTATCAGGAACTACGACAGCTTTTTCCACATATAACAAATATGTGCATCATCAGTATACTCTATTGGGGAAAAAATGCCAAACAGAGTTTGCATAAGGCTAATTCTACATTAAAAGAGGTTAAAATTATTTCAAAGTCATTTAGCTTAAATATGTGTCAAGACCATGGTTGTGGCCACAGTGACCATCATCCTAAATCCTCTCTTTGAGTGCTAGTCCTGCACTGAGTGGAGTACATCGACCCTTAGCCCTCTGAAGAAGTCCGCAGAGAAGGTGCTCTGACTGCCTCCAGTTCACAGAGGCACAAAGTAACCTTTGGAGAAGCTGGGCAACTTGCCCGAGGTTACCCAGCCAGCACATGGAAGAGACAGGGCTTGAACTCAGGTCAGACTCTAAATCTAAAGCTATGCACAATCTGGTTTGCACGGGGACTCAAAAAAGAAGTTATTTCCTTCTTCCTACTGCCCTCTAATCATTGGAGAGATCAGAGGGAAGTGGATATATAATAAATACCCTCTATCTAATTTTGCCTGCCAAACTCATGAAGAATAAGTAACCAATCCGGCCATCTTCCCTGCTCCTGCCTCTGTATGATGGAAAACAAATGTTCTTGCTAAAGGGTTTGGATGGAAGCTATCAACAGAAATGAAATCTCAAATGATAGCTGCCCAGAACCACACGGCCATACATTATCACTCATACAGTTCATGGAACATTCATTCGTTTTCTTGAACATCAAGTCTAACTTTGCAGGAGCCAAGCTGTGTTATAAAACTGCAAAAAAAAAAAAAAAGGCCCAAAAATGTTGATATGATTGTCTATCTAGCGGAAGGGAGACAATTTGCAGTGAAATAATTGGTACATTTTCCCACTGCATTATGTTTCTCAAAACATGTTACTGTGGGAGGAGATTAGCTTCCCCTTTCTTCAAGGAGAAAATGACTTGTCTCCTATAGTGAATAGAACTGTCATTCTGAGGGCTGACAAATGCTAACAACCTCTGGAGGTACGGTGTGCAAGCATCTAAACACAAATAAAGTAAAACAAAGAACTCAGTAACCAAAGAAGGAAAGGTCATGAAAGAAAATAATAGGGTAGAACCCTTAGACATTAAAAAAAAAAAAGATTGGCATCTGCTTGATGCTAGAAATAACAGTCATACAGTAAAATTAAAGAAACCAGAAATAAATCATTCTAAATTAAAATCGCTTTAATTAGTTTACTTTTTATGTTAGTCTCCACAGCCCCAAACTGGATATAACAAATTCCACTCTGTTTTGCTAAAAATGTAGTTGCACTAGGAAGACAATTAATAGAGATGGACACTGATGTTCAAACTAATACTGTTCGGAGCCAGTGACGGGATCATTGGCCAAGGTAGCCCCTCCGCTCCATTATGTACATCTGTACCCCTTGTCCCCATGGCCCAGTTGGGACTGGAATAAGATTGGTGACAGGGGAAAATGGACAGAAGACCATAAGGTGATGCTGGGTGAGCACGGGGTCTTGGGAGGCTGTTATGAGAGACCTGAATGAGATTTTGGAGGATGGCAACAATCAAGAGAAGTTTCCGATCAGTCCTGCTTGCCCTTTTTCCTGTCAGAAAATGCTCTCAACAGACATTTTTAGGGCAATATTTTTTTGCTGTTTTTTTTCCAACAAATAAAAATAGTCAACTGACAAAACTCATATTTTTGTCAAGAGAGACTATTTACATTTTTGTTGACCTAAGAATATTCCCAAGAACTGGTAATAAAATTGGGGAGTGCTGCCAAAAACCAAAGTGTACCTCAGAAAAGGAGTCTTGAGCAATGGCCACGCACTGTTCTACATGTATGACAGGTAGGTGTTAGAGGTGCAAGTGTCTCTAACAAATTTCCTGAAGGTCTTGGTGAGAAATGGAGTTCTTCAGAAACAACCATAATGGTAATGTATGGTCATTATCTACCGAGCATTTACTATGTGCTCTACACTGGACTAAGTAGATGACATATATAGTTATTTGCTCACCATAATTCTATGTAATGTACTATTATCATATTTTGAAGATGAAGAAACAGGATCAGAGAGTTTGAATACTTAACTCAGGATGCTACTGGTGAGTGGTCAAGTTTATATTTGGTAATTTTCTATTGGCAGGTAGACATTGTGATTTTATACTGTTGAATATTGAGTATTTTTGTATTCTTTTCTTGAGCTGTGCTCTGGAATGCAGTTAAGTTACTTGGGAACAATTTGATTCTTTCAGGTCTTGCTTTTAAGCTTTGCCAGGCAGGCCCAGAGTAGTTAAGTCCATGGCTAAGTATTCCCCACTACTGAGGCAACATTCTTCAGACGTCCCGTGAATTATGAAGTTTAAACTCTGGCAGATGGAGAGAGGAAGTGGTCCTAGGCCTGTGTGAGTTTCTTGTTCCTGGGGAATGTTCTTTCAAGTGTTTTTTTTTTCATCTTTGGTAGAACTGCCTGTAAATGCTGGCCCCAGCCTCCCTGGACTCTTAGCTCCATCTTTTCAATGCAGCGACTGCCCTGTCCTACCTGGGTTCCCCTTCCCTGCCCCTCAATCTAGAAATGGTAAGTCTCCAAGCGGTAAGCAGGGGCAGTTATAGGACTCCCCTTATTTGTTTCCCATATCTTGATTACTATCCTTCATGTCATACTGTCCTATGTCTGAACAACTGTCCAATGTCATATCGACACATATGTTTTCTAGCTCTTACAGGAAGGAGGGTAAGTCTAGTCCTTGTCACTCCATCTTGTCAGAAGCAGAAATCCTCATGCTCAGATGTGAAGCTAAGTAATTAGGTTTCAGAACCTGAGACCGTCACAGCTATCCTAATTTTCATGAAGTCCTTGGGACCAAAGAGGTTAAATAAAGAATTAAAGAACATACCATAAAAATCTCCGTCTTTATAAGATAATTTTTCTCTAAAATACTGCTATTTGTACAGTGATATTAAAAAAGGAGTAGGATAAACAGCTTCAGATCCTCTGTTGGTTTAAATATTTTCACCTAGGCTCTACTATCAGACCTTCCTCCGAGGGAACACCCACATTTTCTGGGAGCATTTGTCCTGGAAGGACATTAAAAAAAGTTTTAGAAAAATTGCAGGCAGCATTCTTTATGTTCATGAATCTCACATATCTTACCCACACAGAGTATGATTGAAGTGAGGTTTTTACTGATGTCTCTGACCATCACAGGATATCTGAGCACTGTAGACATATCTCACTTGACCCAACACATCTGTTCCTAAAGCATTATGCTTGAATGGTACCTTTACACGATGAAATACTATGCAGCAGAAAGAAAGATTGAGTGCCTATCCTTTGCAACAGCATGGATAGATCTGGAGAGCATTATCCTAAGCGAAATAAGCCAGGTGGTGAAAGACAAATACTATATGATCTCACCTATAAGTGGAACCTGATCAACAAAGCAAAAAGCAAGCAAAACAGAACCAGGGACATTGAAATAAGGAACAAACTGACAGTAACCAGAAGGGAGGGAGAAGGGGGATAATGGGGGAAGGAGAGGGAAGGGTCAGATCAAGGAACATGTATAAAGGACCCATGGACAAAGCCAAAGTGGGGTAGGATTGAGGGTGGGAACCGGGGGTGGGTGGGGTGGAGGAAAATGGTAGCAGGAAAATGGAAACAACTATACTTGAACAACAATTTTTTAGGAATTTTAATTGAGTAAATTGAATGATTTCAAATTTGCCAGTGAGGCTGACTTTTTAAGATGCTAGTGATCTCTTTTATGAATTGAATCATAGCTTCTTTAGTCTTTATGGGAGGCTGTGCAGCATTATGGTTAAGGGCACAGATTTAGGCATCTGCCAGGCTGGGTGTAAATCCCAGCTTCCTAGCTATGTGATTGTGGCCAAGACTCATCAAAGCCTCATATTCTTCTATAGCATGAGGATGAAAAGAATAGCGACCTCTGGGTTGCTGGGAGGATTCAGTGAGCTAATCCCCGTAAAGGTGCTTTATGAAAGTCTGATGCTTAGCACTAAATAAAAGTTAACTATTATTAGCTCTCATACAGAAAAGTGCAAATTCATATAATTAGAGAAAAGGACAAATAAAAAGTTGGCACCTCTAGTTAAAAGGTTTTCCAGGCATATTCTAGGTTTTAGTTTAAGGTTTTTTTTTAATTTTTAAAAGATGTTTATTCATGTTAGAGAGAGAGAAAGGGAGAGAGACAGAAACATCAGTGGTTGCCTCCTGTACATGCCCCAACTGGGGATAGAACCTGCAGCCTTCTGGTGTATGGGACAACACTCCAACCCACAGAGCGACACTGGGAAGGACAGGAACATCAATTGGTTGCTTCCCTGACGCACCCTGACACAGGATCATAGCTGCAACTTTTTAGTCTATGGGACAACGCCCCAACCAACTGACCAGGGCACTAATTTCAAATATATTAAAAGTTAGACAAACCAGAAATTTCTTAGGAGAGTTGTATAACTAAAATAATTCACCCTGATAGCTTTTTTAAATGTTCATTGATTTCATATCATTCATTCATATGTATATAACATGATAACTAATTGTGTTGTATTCCTATCCTTTGGATATTATTAGATAACTACCTCAACACACCATACTCTTTTGTTACCATTTCAATCAATTATATATATGTATTATTTTCTTTATTTTCATCTTTCTAATTTATATTAATCAAATCCTTTAATATTACACATTCTTAACACTTTACACAAACAAAATTATTTAAATACAGTAACACATTAAACTTCCTTCAAAATCATAGCAAAAAGAAAATCCCAATGTCCTTTTCCATCTGTTACTTCTAATTCACACCCAAGCATACCTATCTGGGCAGCCATCGCATGCACACTTCAGACTAGACATTATATCAGCCCATGAAAGCAGGCCAGCTCTACAAGATTTGACCCACTCAGCCTCCATGAATAAGTATAATTATCATTTTTTCATACCTTCCCTTAGGATCTCCCAATGCATCTGTATTTGAGAATATATTCTAACTATATTTAGGGTTTGCCTGTATTTTAATTTGATAAATCTGACAACCCACAATATGTTTAAAACAGGCATATGCTTGTATATGCACAAAGTTTAGAAAAGGCTATATGTGAGCATAACTGTACAAGTTAGTAGAATATTTAAAATCCTGAAGGTTGTCAATGGTATAAAATATGAATATTTATGATATCTGAATATATCTTAGTATAATTTCTCTTTCCCTGATGATTCCAACAAGTTTTAATGCAACACAAATGTAAAATGTCACCGCCTTATTTAAATACAGCTTCTAAATCAAACACTAAGATGGCAATCGAAGGCAAACTTAGTCTCATCTCTAAAATATCTACTCATCAGACGCACCGTTACGTGGTGTTAGCAGCCTTTCGCAGCATTGAGCAGACAACAAGAGGTCCAAACTGAGGCCAATTTCAATTAATTCAGGATAGAAAATTTCATGTGACACTATCACACATTTTACCAAAATTGAGATAGATTGCATCTACAATTTCACATTACTTTTATCTACTGATCTTGTAGTTCTATCAAAAAAAGCAATCAAGTTTTTCTGGCATGATTTGCTCTTTTTCAATTTGTATTTTGTAATGTCCATTTATCATTATCTGTATATGTTTCATCATTGCTTGCAGATTTTCTATTAGTGTTCATTCTATTCTTTCAATATGGTCTTAACGTTCCTTTTGCTAGATAATTGTCAGTGTTGCTCCTTTTCTTAAAGAACAACCATAATTATTGTCATTAGGATAATGTTCAACAAAGTACTCCTTATATTGGGGCTGATTAAGGGGTTCAAATCAATTCTACAATACTTATTGCACATTTACTAATTACCTATTGCTGCCAGTGTAGGGAAGACAGATTATAAGAAAACTTTCCCTTGGACACCATTGATCTCACTGATGAGATAAAATAGACTAATGGAAATTCTGCAAAGTCAGTAACATTAAATAATTGATTAATTTATTGAATAACTTATTATTACAATTCAAGTTTTCAGACCTTATTTCTAGAGATTTTGATTCAGCATTTGTGTTTTTAACAAGCACCTCCCAGGTGATTCCAGCACAAGCATTTTTTTTCAATTACAGTTTATATTCCATCAGCATAAGCATTCCTTAAACTACCCTGGAGAAAAACTGATATGATAAAGTAGGAGAGGACCAGAATAGAGTTCAGCCATTATAGGTCAGCACCATACAATAAGACTTTCCAACAGAATCGGGACTTTAAGAATAATAGACTAACAGAGTTCTTACAGTATTGCCTGTTTTTGCAGTGCTAGAACTGTTTTGGAAATACACTTGATTCATAAAGACAGGCACTTTCATATACCATGATTTTATGCAATTTGGCCAAATCAATGAAGCAATAGAGGAAACATTACAATAACTTAAGCATACACACAAATAATAATAATAAGCATATATTCTCATCAAAGGAGCTAAAACAAATTTAACACTGAGAAAAATTTATCTGGGTTGCCTTCACATTATATACACTAGGTACATTCCAGAACTCGGAAACTTACCAATATTTTTAGTGATAACCCAGGAAGCCATACTTAGATAGAATTTCAGAGTCATCAGGAAATGTTATCCTATGAGTAAGCCTTGCAATACTTCTGTGAAAGCCTGTAGGGTTAAATATGATTACTTTAGATTCATGAGGTAGCAAATAAAAATTACTATTTGAACATGTATAACTGCCTTTCTCCAAATATCTCAAACTGATCCACTGTATTATTTCACTCCTTTTATTATCCATGTAAAACCAGCATATCAGTCAAGGTCCAACCAGGAAAATAGCATTTTAAAAAGAGGGAATTTAACTTAGGAGGGATGTTGTTAAACAGGGCATTAGTCATTAAAGAGATGAATAACCAAAGAACACGTGAAGCAACTGAGAGGTTAGCAACACAGGAAGTCTCTTTCTCCATACCCAATACAGGAGGTTATGTTTGTCTTTCTGGAGCCCAAAGTCAGGGGCAGAGCTAAGAGCCAGAGCTACGGGGGCTCATCTGGAATGACTAGAATAATGGAGGCACAGCAGCCCAAGCAGCTGGGGCGGGGGTGGGGGGGAGAACTGCCCTGCCTCTCTCTTCCTTCTACACCTGATCCCCCTACAAGTGCCTCCCACAGCTGAACCCAGCAAAACGCCAGCTGACATGTAACCTTTGAACACAGGCCTTTGCTCCTCAGAGCAGAGCAGGGAAAGGGTAAGAAAGGGCTGTAGGAGCAATTACACCAAGGACTGTCTAGAAAAGGCGGTGGTGATGGTGGTGGTGATTATTTGTATTATTATAGTAATCTTATAAAACTAAGAAACTGAGTTTGCACAAGGCATTTGAGATTTTCATAGACCCTTGATCCAGTGCTTTACTTATTATACAGTTCGTGCTGCCTCCAAACACATTCCATTTTACCCTCTCGTTCTTCACCACTCCATTTTTCTGAGGATTTAAAATTTAATGCTTGAATAAACTTCATTATTCTGTTTATAATGTTACCAAATGCAAATTCTTTCTCCCTACTCATCTCTCTTACCTATGTGTCAAAAGATATTCTTTTCCTGTTCCTGATATCTTTTTAATTGTTTAAACATCTTTACATTTTTTAAAAATCTACATCTCTAAAGAACAATCTGGTATTTAAACCATTTAACTGCCATAATTTTGTTTCCATCTGCACTCATTAATGGAATTTTTGTATCTAGTCATTTCTATTCCCCAGGCAGAAGGCCATACATTACTCCCTTTAGCCCATTTTCTAGTAAAAAACATGTGCTCAGAATAAAGTTTGCTGTTTTCCTCCCCTCACAGAAAATTGATCATATTAATTAAGCACTGCATGGGGTTTTATGTTTAGCAAAGTGCTTTGCACATCATGTGTGTGTGTGTGTGTATTTCTATGTGTATATATAAATAAAATAAACATAATGCCTGCAAGAATAAAAAAAACAAAATAAAAAGGAAAACAAAAAATAACTAACACATATCCATGTATTTAAGTATATATACACACATGTAATGCAAAAATGATTGAACAATTATATAATCATGTTCTCAGAACATAGAGTTCTCCTTTACCACAGTTACACAAAGTCCACAGATTATACTTCAGTTGATCCTCATTTCCCCTTAATAACCAATTTCTAGTCTCCTCACTGGCCACTCAACACCCCTATGTTCAATTTGGGCTTCACGATTTCTCTAGTCCACATCTTCCCATGCTCCACTAGTGCCTCCTCCACTTGCCACTGCCCATCTCAGCCCTTCATGCAATTTAGCATGATGGTCCAAAGGGATCCCTCTTCCTTTCTCCTGAACTCCTACTAGAATGATGTCCATGGTTTAATTGTTTATTTGTAATTTCAGGCATGGGGTTGGTATCCTCAAAGTTCTTTAAATTTTTAAGGACAGGATCTGTAGTTAAAATTCTATAAAATTGTTAACTAAACAGCAGCTATGCAAAACATATTTACTGAGTGCCACTGGAGTTTCATAATTGGTCCTGGAAAGGTGTTTGTGAAGTCACTAAAAGATGATGGAAAAAGGGCAAAAAAAAGAGGAATGATGTTATAATGTAAAATGGAGAAGAATGGAGAAGAGACCCATAACCTAGAAGGAAACAGAAAGAAATCAATTTCAGGTATGCAGGCATAGGTCTCCTTTAAAGAAACTTCGCATACATTATGGAAATGTTTCTAAGATATTTTCCCTTTGGAAAAAAATTCATATTTTTATCTGTGCTGATTAAATTTATTTTTTTAGCCAGCAATATATTTTCTTGCTGCCTCCCACATCTTGAAAAATAACACTGAGGAATTTCATTTCATAGTCACTCTTTATTATCTGTTTTCTACCCTGTCTTAATTTAGTTTCATCGGGAAGATCAAATCTAAAGCCCATCTGTAGCTCTGATTAGGTGTTCACCAAATGTGATTTTAAAACTCAAGTCACATGATATCATCATTCTCACAGCCTCCTGAAGGTCAAGGGGAACTACACCAGCGACGATTAACATGGCTTCCCCTCAAGGTGCCCCCTCCCCCCACCTGGACTTTATCATGCTGACCTATCTCCTCATTTAAACCTCTCAACACCAATATGTCTTCAACTTAAAAATCAATTTCCTCCCTGTTTCAGTTTCTTTTTCACAGTTGCTTCTTCATTTAATCTTCAGGGTCATCTCAATCCCCATAAATCTAAACACAGCAATCAAATGTCTCCTCTCTTTAAAATGTCTCGCCACAGGTGGGGTGCAAATCTCTTCTTCTGATTGATTGGGCAATTTAAAAGAACGATGGTGAACAGAGGAAATTATATCTCCCGAGAAAGGCCATTTTATCAGAAACTTGGGGTGGAAGGGCAGCTTTTGTTTTTGTTATTGAAAGGGTTTATATTTTAATCTCTGCTTTAAGAATGTTTTTCCCCCTTGGAAAAACAATCTTGCCATTTATGAATCAGATCTGAAAATAAGGGTTTTGATAACCCACTACAAGTGATTTGTTTATTAAAATGAAAAGACTCCTACTAAATCTGAAGTGGGCTTAGTCTCCCCCTGTACAGGTACAGGACCACTTAAAACGTCTGCAGTAGTCTTCATGCTAGGATTCTCTGTTTCTACGCTTGCTCATTTTTTTACTGAATGAATACTTAGTGAGCACTTATGATCAGCAAGGCATTGAGTGAGGTGCTGCAGGGCCAATTGGATTAATGATACAGCCTCTGTTCTCAGTGACATAGCTGTGACAGGCATGGATATAAGTAGCTATAGAGAAAGGCAAGTAGTATACTCCATTTATTGGTTAAGCAAGTATTTACTGAGTGCTTTCTCTGCCACATGCTGAGGATACAACAGAGAAAAACAGGCACCTCTCCTTCCTTCCAGGGGCTTCCAGTCTTGTGAGTGGGTGACAAACATTAACAGAGTGATCAGACTAATGAGAATGGCATCATGACACATGAGATAAGTGTTCTGAAGGAAGCATATACCAAAGGGGACAGATTAGACCCAACAGTTGGAAACGTGACTTGAGGCTGAGACCTTAGGATGGACAGGAGGTGATAAGGCTGAGAGGATGGGGAAGAGCATTGCAGACATGACCAATCAAAGAAAAACTGCTTTGTGAGTTTTCAGATGGAGAAATCCTTTTAGGAGTGGGAAGTGGAGGGGAGACGGCATACCTTAGATTGGACAGAGCACTAACAGACTGGCCTGCACTGAGGGGTAGGACGCCATGAAGAAGAGATGGTGGGGAGGAGACTCGCAGCCAAAGAAGGCAAAGAGGCAGGCCAGTATGAGCAGTTTTCAGGGAGAGAGGAATGGCGTGATTCAGTTTGGTAGATGAAGGGAATTCAGTGAGGAGACTGGAAAGGGAAGGAAACTGAAACATGGGGAGTCCCACCCATCTGGGCTACGAGGTTTGAGAGTTTTCTAAGCATGCAATGGAAAACCACTGAAGGCTTCAGAGCAGTCCTGTCTTATGGTTGGACTTGTGTTTTAAAGATATCGGTCTGAACTTGGGGTATCAATCTGACATTCCTGGCAGCAGGAATGGAAAGGAAGATATAGATGTATGAGGTTGTCACAGAAGTAGAGCTAACAAAATTAATCTTTAAAGGAAGTTTTAGGTATTCCATAGCTGTAAAGATATTTTATTTTGAGAATGAGAGAGAAACGTGTGTGCGCACACGCACGTGTGTGTGTGTGTGTGTGTGTGTGTGTGTCTGTGTCTGCTAGACCCCATGCTGGGAGCTTCTAATGAATGATTTTCAATTCCTGAGAATCCTTGAAATGGATAGTACTATCCTTTTTATACCAGTGAGAAACTGAGTCTCAGAGAAGTTATGTTAACTTGCCAAAGAGAAAGATAATAAGTTATAGAACCAAGATCTGACCTCAAGATCAGCAAAAAGAATAACACTATGAGATCTTTCTTCTTTCCTAGTTTGCAATTTTGACTCTATTCACCATTCCTCAGACTCTATTGACATTCAAACCAGATTCTCAGTGCTCTGCACACCTCTGATTGAACATGGGAAATTCCCAAAAGGTAGCCCAGCCAATGTCACACATATTTATCTCTGTGATAAGAGAGAGAAGATGTTCAATAAAACATACAGCTGGAAGATTGAGAGCAAAGTAATTCATTCTGGAGGTATCTGGTCCACCTCTCCCTAAAATTTCAATGTCAGGGCATTTGCAGGAATTAAAAACCAATCAGTGAATTCAGTATATTAACTTCCACTTTCTTGTTTTTATTTTCCCTGTAGGGATCAAAGGGTAAAGAACTCTTGTCAAAGCTCGTAACTCCCTAATTACTTATTAACAGTGAAAATATGATTTCAAAGTTGTTTTAATGATCATGCAATAAACCAACGTGAAATGATTGTTGATGCTGCAGTTCGGGTCTCCAAAGAGGTAAGAGATATTGTAGTTACTGTTATTTCAAAAGTGGAAATCGAAAATCTACAACTGCAATGTTGTCTGGATTCCCAGTCGCACACTGACAGGCCACACGTCTTTAAGACTTGGGTGGGGTCAAGGAGGAGACTGTTCCATACCAATTTTGTTCCCTACCCAGTTTTTGTCACACCAGGCAAAAATAAAGTTGATTATTAGGCACAGGGAAAAAATGAACGAATTATTAAGCATATTGTATTATTCTTAGAGTTGTTTTCTGACTTCTGTTACCACCACTGGCTGCGAATTTCAGCATTGATTATCTAGGGGCATCAAACGTGTGCTCATATTGTAATTTTACACCGTTATCCCAAGTATCTCTGCTCCAGCTCATCAAGCCTGGCAACAAAGAAGAAGGTGAAATGCAAAGCAGCCATGAAAAGGGGGACAAAAGAATAATAAATAGACAACTTTATATTAGTCACGGGGATGATTAGAATGCAACCACACAATTCTCTAAAGGTCTCTCCATGAAGTACTAACGTCATTAACAGAAGGAAGTCCAGCAGATTGGCTCATTTTTGGATTACCACTGACAGAAAATATTTCATGAAAACCTCACTGTACAAAATATCATAGAGTAGTCCTTACCGAGGAGGGGTAACCACAACAAGGGGTGATTCTGGCATAGAACAGTCTTCCTCCTTCATAGGAAAAAACAAAAGCCATCAGATGAGGCTCTTGTAATTTTGACCAAATTCATGAATCAGTCTACAATGTACATGGCCTTTCTTCCTTCCTATTACAACAGAGGCTGTACCTTCTCCAGGGGAAAGACACCCCTAAGTGTACTTTGGTTTCCATCTCCGCTCATCTCCTGGTTCCCCTAGTTATTACTCTTCTGTGCCTTTTTCTGGATGGTATTTAACATGCTGAAGTCTCTTCCACATTAAAAAAAATCAACCCTATATTCCACCTCCAGATGACAATGTTTCTTTCTCATTTTTTTTTCTGTCCTAGACAAATTCTGCTCCATCATCCTTACCCCTCTCATTCCCCATCTCTCTTAAATCTGGACCTCTATTTTGCACTCCACTGAAACTGCTCCCCGAGATCACCACTCTTCCCCACATTGCTAAGTCCAGTGCTTATGTTTCATATGTAATTTTCTGATCTTTCAGCATGTGACATTATTAGAATCTCCTTCTTGAAATTCTCTTTTTTTTATTGACAGCATGTACTCTTAAGTTTTCTTCCTACCACTTTGGTCACTTGTCATATTCTCCTAGTTCCATAATTTTGATGTTTCTCTGGGCTCATTCTCTCATTTAAAAGAGTATAGACACTCCGATGACTTCAGGTACCATCCTGAATTAAGCTTATGAGTTTGCAAGTATCTCTAAATCAGAACTGACTTCTAAGCTGCAGCCCAGTATATACAAATTGGATCTGTCAACTTGTTGCCTTACCAGAATCTTGAATTCTGCATATATAAAAAAAGAACACAACTCTTCACTCCAAATTTGGTCCTATCTTGTTAAATGACATAGCCATGTAACACCACTTACTCAAATCAGAAATCTGGAAATGGTTTTTGGCATGTTTTCCACTCATATGAAATCAAACATGCCTATTCATTCATTCATTCCATAAATATTTATTGAGTTTATTATCTCTATAAGTTTCCCCGGTGAGCAAAACAGCCAAATTCTCTATCTTCATGGCATTTACAGTTTAGTGTGAAAAACAGTAGTTACTAAATGAGTAAACAGAAAAATAATAAAATAGAAAAGACAAGGAAAAATGAAACAGGTTAAAAGATAATTCTGCTTGCCCTAGAGATGGGACAGCAAAGAAATAAAGACACATAAGACCTTCGAAAGATGCACTGGGAGTTGAAATGGAAAGGTTTTCCTCATGCACTGGATGTCAGCATCAAAGGTAAAAAGAGAAACTAAGGAATATTTACAGTTTCTCAGTGGAATATCTGGGTGGGCAGCAGTGTTTTTAACAGAAGTGGTGGAAAGTTAGGCAACCAACATGCATTGAGTTTAAAATGTCAAACTGTTAGACTTCCAAATGGGTTTGGCAAGTAGCAGTTGGAGTTATGAGCCTACAACCTCAAGAAGCCTAGGTCTGAGACATAAACCTGTGAGCCAGCAGCATGGAGATAATAAAATCACTTACAAAAAATAATATAGACAATACACTGTAGAGAGAGAGAAGGAAGGCAATCCCGGGATCCACGCTAATGAACTTTATCATGAGTGTTTAAAAGGAGAAAAAATGGAAAGAGACTGAAAGAGCAGGTTAGGGGAAAAAAAGAGAAGCCGGTAAAAATAATCTGAGGAATAGAAAATTGAGTAAAAGAGAAAAACTGGGTCTGAAAGTCAAGAGGTTAACTAGAGCACTGTCAAATGAGAACTGAAAAGTGTTCATAGACTCAGCAACATGCAGTGACTATGACCGTGACAGAAACAGTGTCCAGAGGAATGGTGATGGCAGAGACTGGACAACCTGTTGCTCCATTTTCTACATAGTTTTCAAACACACCTCACTCATTCCATCCTAACTCAAGTTTAAACCACTGTCATCACTCTCACACCTGCTTCAACTTCTTCAACTTCTTACGCCACTTGCTGGACCCACTTAGGACACAGATTACATCCCTCTCAATATCTTCAGTAGCTCCCACCATCAGGCCATTGCCTGCTCTTTCCATCCATCTCATTCTACTCTCTCTCTCTCTCAAGATCAGAGCATCAGAGATAGTAAATATCACGGGTTCCAGGTACACCTAATATTAGGGCATCCCAGGATCAATTTTGAATCAGAGCAAAGGTAAATGAGAACAGTGCCTGTCAGTGGGCTTGAGGAAAATGTCCTAGGTGTGAACCAGGTTAAGTGTTATACAATTGAACTGACTTTTCTTTTCCATTCTTGCTTTTTCCCCCTCCTAGGTCATGCTACCACTGCAGAATCATCCCATCACCTCTGCTGGCAACTCCCAGGGTAATTAGGGAGGACCCCTGATGCTACTTGTTTTATGTACACCTTGCAACATAGGGCCTTTTCCAGAAAAACTATATTCCTTGTATTCCCCAAATGTACTGTGAACTCTTTAAAGTTAGGGAACACCAAGAAGCCAAGAGTGTGGACACCTGTGTTGGACTACTGGTTCCTAGAGACTGTGGGCCATTTTTTAAAAAATTTCTCTGCACCTTGGTTTCTCCATCAATAAAATTTCTGTAATAGCTCTGGCTAGTGTGGTTCAGTGGATTGAGTGCTGGCCTGTGAACCAAAGGGCCGCTGGTTCGATTCCCAGTCAGGACACACACCTGGGTTGTGGGCCAGGTCCTCAGTAGGGGATGCACGAGAGGCAACCACGCAATGATGTTTCTCTCCCTCTCTTTCTCCCTGCCTTCCCCTCTCTAAAACTAACTAAATAAAATCTTTAAAAAATAAAATAAAAATGATATAATAACAGTTACCTACTTCACAGGGCTGTTTTTTTCCATGAGAAAACTATAAATGCTTTCTACAACGCCTGGTGCTTAGTAAGCACCCAACAAGTTCCATTATCATTAATATTTTATTTTCTAGACCTTAGAATGCATTACACAGTACTGGACAAAGTTGGTGCTTAACAAATACTAGCCGGCTATCTGATAAATGCTGTGGTACTGACTGCTTTCCAGTGGCTGTTATGGTATATTATTCAAGGACAAGAGCAGTGCACCCAGCCCTATAATTAATTCCTTCTTCCATTTTCATGTTGAGTTATGTAAATCAAGCTTGCACATTCCACCCGTCAGACAGAAATGGGGTGGTTCTAAGTTGATCCAACCTGAGATGGGAGTAGGGAGGGGGAAATCAGAAGACTGTAGAAGTTCAAACTTTCTGGTATAAATGAAACAGCAGGCCGCCTTATGTTTTCGGCATCAGCATTTAAGTTCACTGCAGCTCAACTCAGTTCGTATCAGTGGAGATTTATATCAAACAGTGGGAAGGCAAGTCATATCCTACTGCTGTCTTGCAGAATTAGCATCAGGAATGTAGCCAATTTTAGCACAAATAAATGGTAGTTAGGGAAGTAACTCGTATGACCGAGTCCTATAATGGTCATTCTTTGATTTAGAAATATGTTCTAAACCTGTCACTTTGCATAAGTCTGATTTTCAAAGGACAGAAAAAAATCACTCTGCTTTCTCCTGTGGGAATGGCACAGTATACAATAACAAAATAGAGGAAGTTAAAGAAAATCCTGCCCTCTATCATTTTAAGTATATAGAAAATAACTTTAAGTGGGCAACACATGCTTAAGGATTAAATTACATACAATGCAGCTCACTATGGTTACTGGTACACATCACTAAACCAAGATGCTTCTAAAACTGTCATCTTGTCGGCAGTCAAAAGACAGCTGAAATGTGGGTTTGAATTTTATTTCTTTCATCTCCTTTATGAAGTAGGAGAAGCACTTTGTAAGAGTCACACACGAATGGAGAAAAAACTGGTTTAGTCAATGAAATGAAGGTATGAGGGACAGGAGGGACCCTCCTGAGAGACAGGAAGGACCCTAAAGATCATCATTGCAACCCTGTCAGTTTCACAGTGAGGAAGAAAGACCCAAATAATCAAAATAGCCAGCCCAAGGACATGTGGTGGGCGACTGCATCTACATTCCTTCGCACCACTGAGTACTTCCCAAACCTGTGCAAGCATTGATCACCTGGGAACAGATATACAGGGTCCAGGTCACAGAGACTTGCTTAATCAGACTCTTTGGGGGACTGGAGTTCAAAATCTTGTGGATTTAAAAAGCTCCCCAGATGATTCAAATGCCAAACATCCAGAGACCAATGTTTGTGAAAGCAACCCATTTATTTCGTCTATGATGTGCCATGAGTCACCTGACTCCTGGTGACCCTTTAAATGAGTGATATACCCAATGTCCTCTCCTCAACAGCCCTGCTCAGCTCCTATAGGCTCATGCCTGTGGCTTCTTTGATGGAGTCACCCCTTCGCATACTTGGTCTTCTCTTTTTTTGCTGCCTTCTACTTTCTCAGCATTGTTGCCTTTTCCAAGGAACCCTGCCTTCTCAGGACTTACCTGAAGTAGGAGAGCTTTGGTTTTGTCATGTTTGCCTCCAGTAATATTCCAGGCTTAATTTGTTCTAGGATGCAGTTGTCTGTTTCTCTGGAGGTCTGGGGTATCCACAGAGCTCTCCTCCAAAACTATATTTCAAACGAAACTATTTTTTTCTCTATCAGCCTTCCTCATTGTCCAACTTTCACATCCATACCTGGTAATTGGAAAGATGAGGGTGTGGATGATATTAGCTTTGGTCTTTAATTATATCTTTGCTCTTAGTGATCTTTCCTAATTCTTCCACCTATTTACATCTTCCCTAAAAGCAGTCAGGAGTTTTACAGCTCTTTTCTGGTTTAAAAAGCATTGTATGCATTATTGTATCCCTGAAAAGAAAATAGAATGCTTTTCAAAATACACATTTTGTTTTTCCTGGGGTGAAAAGTTGATGTATTAATTTCCTGATGGTGCTTCTGATATATCAACAGTGTAATACAAATGGACATCAAATGGATAAAACAGTACAATCATTCCCCCAAAATCCTACATGTGGTATTTACTTGATTGCCAATCCCACTTTAGTTCACTAATATATCCTGAGTAACTGCCACTAGCATGAGCCTTGCACCAAAAGTAAATAAATAAATAAACCAACAAATAAACATTTTTATTTCAAAAAGAAGTAACTATTGCTAAGCACAAATGCGATGAATTCAAACCAGTTTCTCCACCTCTGAGATCTTTCTCCTACGTTTCAGACTCATTCCAGAAATCTCTCCCTACTTGTCCCACAAATAATCCAATACAACATGCTTCAAACCAAAGTCATCGTCTTGTCCCAAATCTGTATCTCCTCTATGATTGACAGGTTAGCTAATCCACCCAATCACCCAAGGCAAAAATCTGGGAATTGCTTGTATTGTCTAAAATTTCAAATTCAATTTCAAAGAAAAGACATTCAGCTGAAGTTGGCTAGAGTAGGAAACATAATTTATTCCAATCGCTGAATTGGAAAGTCTAAAGAAGACTATCTCTAAGTATGAGAAGACTCAGCTAACTAATACCATCAAGGCACAGTCCTGTTCTCTCTTCTCAGCTCTTCTCTACTGCTGGTTCTGTTCTAGATTGGGTATGCCGAGCTTACACCCATCTGGCCTTAATTTCAAAGAAAAGAGGTTCTCCTTCCTAATGATTTAAGCAAGAGCCTTAGTCTCATTGGACCAGCTCAGTTCACTGACTCACTCTTGACAAGTTGTTGTAGCCAGGGTTATGGAACTGGTAGGGTAGGTTATCCGCACACATCTTGGGGGAATGGGGTTGGGGAATGGACTGCATATGAGGGAGGAGTAATTACCCCGAGGAAAACTGAGATGCTATTTCCAAAAATAAAAAAGGAAGGAGGAAGATTTCTGCACAGGCAGAAATACCATATATCATCGTGAACTCCTCCCTTCACCCTTGGTCCAAAGAATTATTTACTGCCAGCGATTCTCTGTCCTTAACACGGCTCTTACTTGTCTCCTCTCAGACAACACTATCACTGGCAGCTCCAGCCCTCATCGTGTTGTACCTGGAACTGTACTGTCCCCACTTACAATCTAGCATCTATGCTGCAATTCAAATCTGATTATGGTATTTCCCAGCTTAAAAATCTACCAAGATCTGACTACATGTATTATAAAGAGCAAGCTCCTTCACTGAGCATTTAAGGTTCTCGTGGATTTGTCCTGCTGTGTCTCTCAGCATTCCTCATCATACACCCAAAGGTGGCTGATATCATATTAATACTAATACAGAAAAATAGTATTTCTTGAGTTCTTATGAAGCATCAGTCTATACCAAGAGCCCCTGTGCCCTTACAACATCTTTCTCATGAATCTCATTCTACTGATAAGAAAGTCCAGGCTTAGAGAGGCTGAGCAAGTTGCCCAAAGGCAAGAGCTAAGACATGTGAAAGCTAGTCCTGGAACTCAGACAGGTCTGTGGCAAAAAGTCGGATCCCTTAACCCGTGTGTTTTGTTGCCACACTAAACCGCTTCCAGTTCTCCCGACTGGCCATGTTTTATTCCTCCACTGGATATGTTCTTCTCTCGCAGGTCTGACTAGTGAACCTCTGGGCAACTTCAAGATCTGGCCCATATACCTGCTCTTCGGTGAAAAAGCCTTTCCTGAAATATACAAACAGAGGTTATCACCCTCACCTTTATGAGTGACACATAATGACTCATGGACATTGGAAACATAAAGATTTAAAATAATAAGATCATTAAATAAATTATGGTCTATGGCAGAATATTAAACAATATCAAAAATCATGCTTTAAAAAACACTAATTACCTGAAATACTGCATCCTAATGCAAGGTGATTTGGGGAGGGGGTACAACGGTACAAAATGCTAAATAATGCATGCTTCTACTTTCACAAAATAGTGTGTGTCAAAAACTGGCATACTCAGAATATAGAACAGGGGCTTTAGTATCAAACAAAAATGGATTTGAGTTCTATCTTTGCCACTTACCAGATCTAAAACCTTGGAAAAAGTACAAAAGCCATCTGAATCTCTGAACCTCTGACTATGTATGTGTGAACACATGCATGCATCTATATCTATACCTATCTCTATTTATATCTATATCTATATCACAACTATATTGAATCTGTATCTGTATGTCTATTACAGAGAGAATGAGACTGGAAGGAAATATATATCAAAAGGTAACAATGATGATAATTTCACTGATGTTGACTTCCTTCTTTATATTTTTGTATATTGTCTAAATATTCTACAATGCATACAGGTTTCCCTTCTTTATATTCTGAGCCATTCTCGGCACTAATATGCTGTGCCTAATTCAAAATTTGGGCCCAAAGAGCAGACACCGCATCAAATCATCTAATTATGCGCCCACATCACACCCTCCCTGGCCTCAGTGTGACGCGGCCTGCTGGGGAGCACTGTCACAGCTACGGCAGATCTATCTGGCACACCTGGGAGGCCTTCTCAGGCAAGGAGTCAATTTTCAACAATTTAAGGGTTGATTATCTAGACTCAAATTATCTATATCCTTATATTCTACAACATTTCCCTCCTGCTGACCAAATTTGAAGGTTTCATGGCTCCTTAATATCTCCACCATGACAAGAAAAGAGAAGAAAAAGTGATGATATTTGTAAACAATCAAATGGAACCACTGGTCATTATGTTCACTTGAGAAGCTCCAACATGAAAAATTTCTTTTCAAATGTAATAGTGGGAAAAAAAATAAAACTTTCTCCCTCCTGAGAAAACTCTTCTCTTTTCTTTTTTTGTTGACAAAACTATGTGTAGCCAGCGTTTCACCTTTTGTCTCCAGCATTAGGCTTACAATGGTGTGTGGCTCTGTCTTCCTCCTTTGCTTAAATCTGATTTTCCTACTGACTTTACTTGTATGCCCTTTTAAAATAGCTTTAGTCAACTTATTTTTAAAGGAGTTGGGGTAGAAATAAATTCACTACATACATACCGTAACTGGTATGACAACTTTTGCTACTAAGTATTAATACCTTATATTCTGTTTTGCTATTTTTAGTAATATGACATTTATGAGCTCTCCTATTTCCCCTCACCCTGTACACAAAGCAGCCACTCTCCTCATTTTACAGGTAAGGAAACTGACAAACAGCTTCTGGGAGAACATAGGTTCTGGAGGTAGGTTATCTGAGTTTGAATTCTGGCTCTATTCCGGTTCTACCTAGAGCTGAGCCCTTGAATAAGTTGTTCGACCTCTTTCTGTAAGTATTTTCAGCTGTAAAATGGGGAGAATAATAATAATAGTAGATACCACAGAGAATTATCAGAAGGATGGGTCAAGTAAGGTACACACTCGAAGGAGCACAGATCAGCATCTATTAACATAGTAGGACTCACACGTGTTTGACATCCTTATACTAATGTTCTTGTCATTTAACACCCTGCATTGACTAGTCCTTTGTAGTCCGCTTATTTGCACTTTGTCAGTGTCTTCATCAACTGGAGCTGCCATAAGAAAATACAGTGCTGCTTAAATAACAGGAATTTATCTCTCATGGTTCTGGAGGCTGGGAAGACCGGGGTCAAGGTGCCAAGTCCAAGATGCTGAGCTGGTTCCCTGACGAGGGCTCTCTCCTTAGCTTGCAGAAAGCCATCTTCTGGATGTGTCCTCACATAGTTGAGGCAAGGTTAGGAGGAGGAGGAGGAAGAGGGAGGGAGAAAGAGAGAGAGAGAGAGAGTCCTGGTGTCTCTTCTTAATGTTTATAAGGTCAATCACATCATGGGGGCTCTACCTTCATGATTAAAGGTAGAGACAAATTAAACCTAATCTAAACCTAATCTAAACCTAATTATGCCTCGAAGTTCCCCAGCTCCAAATACCATCATAACAAGAGTCGGGGCCTCAGCATATTAATGGAGTGGGTGCATTTCAGTTCATAGCAGTCGGTGTTCAAACAGTAATAGACAGAGGTCTGCTTTTGCCACACATAAGAAGAAATCATTTCCTAAGAACAGTGAAAATATAATAGTGGGGTCATATTAACCTGATTTCAGAGGAAGAAAAATCACCTTTAGGACTTTCTACTCTATCACTAAAAGCGTATAAATTTCATCATAATAGTGCAATAGTTAATAAAAGGTTTTAGTACCAGACAGGTCTGGGTACGACCCATTCTTGTCATTTGCTAGCTGTGAACTCTTGGACAAGCTCCATAATGTCTACAGCCGTACTGTTCTCTGTCATAAAGTGGAGATAATAGTGGCTCTCACTTGCCATGGTTATTATGTAAAGCACACAGCACAGAGCATGCAGTCAATAAATATTGCAGTGATCACTGTTGTGTTGTTATTACCGTTATTCAGTAGGCCAAGTGTACCAAGAGCCACCAGACGCCATTTCTTTTATAATATTTGGCAATTCAGGCTTTCAAAAAGAATTCAGAATATTTTCCAAGTGAGGTAAAATTACAGAGGATTTATTTTAGTTAAGGGGGAAAATTGTGCCCCCCTAAAATACAAAGTTTTGTTGAACTTTTCCTCCCAGGTTTCTGGCTGACTCAAGTACTGATTACATCAATATTGTTTTTTAAATTAATGTAATATAGAATAAATTTCTTTTGTTGTATACAATCCCAGAATTATGATGCTAAATATAGACCTTAACAGCATTTATCTCTGGCCAGTTTGGCTCAGTTGGTTGGAGTGTCATCAGGTAGCCGAAGGATCGTAGGTTTGACTCCTGATCAGGGCACATGCCTAGGTTGCACGTTCGATCCCTGGTCCCAGAGCATATGGGAGGCTATCAATGTTTCCCTCTCACATTGATGTTTCTCTCTCTCCCATCCTCTTTCCCTTCCTCTCTTTCTAAATGAAACATGTATTTTGATTTCAGATGATTTTTTTTAAAAAGCCATTTAGACTCTTACCTTTATTCTGATAAATATTGATAAAATGTAAGGCTTAGATACTATTGTGGAATGCGTATGTTTTGTTTTCAAGGTCTGAAGGTGGCAGCCATGTGTTTGAAGATAGGAAAGGATTAGGTTTGACTATCCTCAGTAACTAAAATAAAGTTAATTAAATTTGTGCTTAATTAAATTTATACAAGGCTTTATTAAAGAAGAGTATCCACTGTATTCCTAGAGTTATCATCTTGAAAAAAAATCATGTCAAGAAGAGATAGGCTTTCTTTTAAGAAAATCTAAATGCAAAGCCCTAAACGTATAAAAAGAAGGGTGGGGAAGAAGGGATTTGCTTTTCAAAAGAGACTCTGCTTCATGAAAAAGTAGCATTCTTTCAAAATCAAGCTTTATGTGGCATTTTAAATGATTCAATGGGAAGAAATTTGATTTGCACAGACCACAAATATTGAATAAAAAGAAATATGCTTGTGTCTGGAATGAATAAAAAGCTCACTCTGTTCACTTTGATGCCATTATTTTCATGCATCTTCTCATGGATTCCAACAGTTCAAAAATAATAATCAGATTGGGTGTGTTGGCCTTTATAATTTTTAAATGGGTCTGGTGATCGTGCGTACCTCACCGCCAGTGATGTGACAATGCAGTGCCCTGGCAGCTCACGGGGAACATCACCCAGAAAAAGTATAATTAGCATTTCTGTGCTAATTAAAAGTGATGCTGGGTTAGTTCCAATATCGTGCTTTTAAATGGCTGAAGTCTCCAGAGAACAAAGTTGGCAAAGGGATGCATTTTAAATGGGAAAACTTTCTTAAATGATTCAGATTTGTTGCTGTTATTATTTACATCTCATTATCACGGTAGACTTCAAGATGACTTCTTTTAATCAGTTTACCATTTTCACTTTCTCCATTTTGCAAGCAGAAGGGAATGCAAGATGTCGTTCTGCTTCTTTAAATCCTTTGACCATCTGCTTTCACAGAAAATTAATTAAGGATTTTCTAAATAGAGAACAAGCCATGAAAGAAAGAAGCAATTCAGGTTTTTCAGTTTTTCTTCTGTACAGTGCAAAGTACATAGGGTACTCAGCCATCTCAGCCATTCCTACAAGTGAAAATTTTTCAAAGAAAAATACCACCTCCCCAACCCAGTGGTGTTTCACATAAACAGATGATTGCCATTGATTAAATACCTTTTTTTTCAAACATAGGCCAATTATTTAAAATCACAAAGGTTCTACATGGTGTTAAATCTGGTTTTCTTTCCAGATGAAAGGTCTCAGGATCACCAAGAGGTGGGGAGAGAGGGAAGCTATTGTTCCACCACATTCCATTCCTGTTAAATCAACTTGATGTACAGGATAAATTAAGTCCGCACTGCAGGTCACTGAATTTCTATTAACTACTTATTATGGAAGAAAGGAAAGCAGCCCAGTCAAGAACTCTTACACATCAGCCAAAGCAAGCTGTCACTCTGTTTAACTTTTACAATAAATGTTCCTTCGTCTCACACATGTGAAGGAAAAAAAATCAGTTGGCATTTAAGCTCTCATTGCCAGTGCGCATTAAGGGAAAAAATCAGCCTAGATGTATCACTTATCCTGATTTAAAAGTTAGGAAACTTTGAATTTTGCTAAAATTTTTCTGATTTAGAATGTAACCATTTTAAAATAGGCCTCTAGGGATTCTGAAAACATGGCTACCTTGCTAATGTTTGCTGCTGCCATACTCCCAATTCTAGTCTACTTGCTTTTATTGGGTCAAACAACTACAGGAGGAGATGAGATCGCCCCTCAGAATGAATCCCCAAAGGGGGAAACAATTCACATTTTCTTTACAGGAGCTAAGGAAGCAAGAGACCAGAGGTGACCAGCCTCAGAGAGAGTTCTATCATGCGTTTCACAACTCCTAAGATGCTGGAAAGAGCTCAGCACCTGGAACTCAGTGGGTTCTAAGCCCCAAGTCCACGCCTGAGATCCTTAGACAAGAAGTAGTAGATAAGTGGATAAGAAGTAACTAAGGAGGTGACCTGGCCCAGCCCTGCGGAGTTGAAGAAAAACTGGGACAAGTGGCTTCTTCTTGTTGCCTGTGTGGGAGGCTGAAGCGACTCCAATCACCCAGATTGTAGAGACCACATTGCCTTCTGTTGCTCTCTTCCTAAATTGCTAATATTTCAGCTGTCTAACAACCAGACCCAAGTCCCAGTGAGAATACCAACAAAATAAACAAGTGAATGAATACAAATATATATGTGTATATACATTTTTACTGTGATGAAGCCAGAGAGTAAGATCATTCAGGGTGAGCAGAACACATGAATATAGGGAAACGGAATTGCTAGGGGAAAATAAATGATGAGTTGTAAAAAATATATTTTTAATTTAAAATACTTAATAAGAGCAATAATGATTAAAGAACAGCCCTGGCTGGTCAGTGGATTGAAAGCAGGCCTGTGAAGCCAAGGGTCGCTGGTTCAATTCCCAGTCCAGGCACATGCCTGGGTTGCAGGCCAGGTCCTCAGTAGAGAACACACAAGAGGTAACCAAACACTGCTGTTTCTCTCCCACTCTTTCTCCTTCCCTTCCCCTGTCTCTAAAAACAAATAAACAAAATATTTTTAAAAATAAAAAAATAATGATTAAAGAACAAAAGAACCTTGTGTAGGAAAATCTAAACAAAGACCATGAATTTGCAAATAAACAATTTAGGAGATGGATTTGAAGACTGAATGGTTACTATAAAATCAAGTATAAAAAACATTTCAAAACAAAAAGTCAAAGTATAAAGAGAATGAAAAAAATAATATAAAGGGGTGAAATATGACAAAATATAAAATATTAAAAGTTATAAATATTTTTAAAGGCTTTGGAGGAAAAGCCGAGAACACAATTTATTTGTTTGTTTTTCCAGAAGAAGGCAGAAAGGAATGACAGAAATAGAATGTTCAAACAAATATTAAAGAAAATTTTCTCTGACCTGGAAAAAGATTTGAGTCTGCACAATTAAAGGACAAGTTTCAAGCAAAGATTAATAAGAAAAAGACACAGACTCAGGACTGCTCTAATATAATTCATAGATTTAAAGATAAAGAGAAAAGCTAACAAACTTGCAGACGGAAGCAAAGCAGAACATGTTACCACAGAGGAAGAAGACTTAGACAGGTACAGACTTCTTCTCTACAACACGCAGACCTGGGAGACGCCAAGATAACACCTACAGAGAGGAAAGGACAGAACCCTGAGGGGGGAGGGGTGGCACCGAGGGAAGGGCGGAAATGAATGGCAGCGTTCAACACTCACTTTACTGGGGTGCAGTATGAATGGGGATAGTTTCTCTTGGTAAGAAACCAACTGGCTTCTTATTTTTAAAACCGTATTAGAGAAATATATGTAAAATGATAAGTATAGGGAAAGGAAAAGTAATCATTAAGAGATTGAAGTAACACAGTAAATCTCCCAAACAAAAAAGAGAATGATCAAACCAAAATTAGGGTAAGAGAAAAACAGAACAACACAAGTCATTAAATAAGAAGGTGAGGATCCCTGGCTGGTGTAGCTCAGTGGATTGAGCGTGGGTCTGCGAACCACACGGTCGAGGTTTGATTCCCAGTCAGGGCACATGCCTGGGTTGCAGGCCAGTTCCCAGCAGGGGACTCATGAGAAGCAACCATACATTGATATTTCTCTCCTTCTCACCTTCCCTTCCCTTCTAAAGATAAATAAATAAAAAATCTTAAAAACATAAGAAGTGAGGAATAAAATCAAGTCATTGCACTCAAAACAAATAGACTGAATTCTCCCATTGCAGAAGGCTGTCAAATTGGACAAAGAAAACCTTGACTTATGCTGTTTCAAAAAAAAAAAGAAGAAAAGAAAAGAAAAACAACTGTACAACAAAGTGATTAAGAAAGGCTGAAAACAAATGTTTGGGCAAAGACACATGCAAGAATAACATCAATCATTATTGATATTATTGGACAAGGTGGAATTTAATGTTAAAAGCCCTAAGCAGGGAACAGAGAGTTTCAAAAAAAGCATAAACTAAGAAGCTACAATAATTAATTCTATAAAACATAACAGCTAAATATAAAAAAGCAAAAATCGTAAGAAATGTAAGACCTTGAAGAAATTATACTTTTGTTTGAAAGATCAATATATTGCTTGAGAATTACACAACTCTAGTTCACAAAAAAAATAAGGTCAGAGAGAAATTGAATTAGTGTTAATTACAAACTTTACCTAATAAATCTATGATATTGGGCTTAATTTTGTGCATCTCCCAGAATTCATGTGTTGAATTCTTAATCCCCAGCACCTCAGAATGTGACTGTAGGAAAGAGTCTTTTAGAGGTATCAAGGTGAAATGAGGTCATATGGATGGGCCCTAAGGCACTCTGACTGGTATTCTTATTAGAAGAGGAAATTTGGACACCGAAAGAGGCATGAGTAATGTGTGTGCACGAAGGCAAGACCATGTGAAGCCAGAGCAAGAAGGCAGCCATCGATACATGAAGGAGAGAGCCCTCAGAAGAAACCAAACCTGTAAGCACCATGACTTTGGCCTTCTGGCTCTAGAACTGTGAGAAAATAAATTTCTGTTGTGTAAGCCACCTGATGTGTGGTATTTTGTTATGGCAGCACTAGCAAACTAATACAACCTATACTGAATCTATTAATTCTCAAATACAGAATGTATGTGTCTATGGAGGGTGGGGAGAGAAAGGAGGAGGTTGAAAGAAGATCCATGGATTATCTATAAAATCTTACACTTAATCACAAAGAAATCTTCTAACATATTAGAGAAATATATATACTACGTAGTCCAATATAAAATAATACAAGTAGAAATCAATTATAGAAAGTTTTCTCCAAAAGAAAAGAATAACTACTAAGAAACTAAGACATAGGCTTACAGAAAATTACTGAAACAAAGGGGAAATCAAATGATAAACTATTTTGAAAGAAATAAACAGAAGAATATTTCATACCAAAAAAAGGTTTAAATAACACTGCTATGAACGTAGGGGTGCATAGGTGAATAGCCAAGTGCTGGAAACAGCCTAAGTGCCCACCAGTAAATGGGTGGATCAAAAAACGGGGATACATTTACACAAAGGAACACTACACAGCAGAAAGAAAGAAGGAACCCCCACACTTCGCAACAGCATGGATGGATCTGAGTTTATTACGTTAAGTGGAATGAGCCAGGTGGTAAAATGCAAACACCATATGATCTCACCTATAAGTGGAACCTAATGAACAAAACAAACAAACGAGCAAAACAGAACCAGCGGCATGGAAACAAGGAACAGAGACAGGGGCCAGAGGGGAGGAGGAAGGGAGACTAGGGAGGAAAGAAAGGGAAGGGCCCAGTTAAAGAACAAGTCTAAATGACCCATGACCATGGACAAGAGGGTGGGAATCAACTGTGGGAGTGGGAAAAGAGGCCGGGAAGGAGAGAGCAATAGGGGAAAATTGGGACAACTGTAATAGAACAACAATACATTTTTTTAATTTAAAAATATTTAAAAATTAAAAAGCTATCATTGGGGGGGTAAAGCATAGAAAAACCATTAAAATTTACACACATCTTTGACCCCAAACTCTCCCACCCTGGAAATCTAGCCAAAGAAACAGAAGCCCCAATGCATAAGAATATGATTCAGGATATTTATTGTATCACTATTTGTAAAAGTTAATAATAACAGTAACAAAATAGAAAGAAAATAAATGCTCATCAATTGGATGAGCAATATTACACAGTCATGAAAAATAATGAATTACAGCTCTGTCAGTGAAGGTAAAAAGGTGTTTTGGGTGACAAAATCTAAAAGTGGAAAATATGCCAGATTATTATAAAATAATGATGAAACCTAAAATTTTACATTTATGCTTACATATGATTGATTATATGATCATAAAGATAAATATGGACTTACATAATATATGTTTTTATATATTATATGATACAAGTTAATTATATGATATATATGCACAATTAACTATGTAAGATGGATGGATAGATAGATAATGGCAGCAATAGTGAGGGGAAGGAAGGCTGAATAGCCGGCCTTAGAATACTCCATTTATGTAAAATTGAATGTGATATTTCATCAAGTATGAAATATCAAGTACGTACATCTTCATTCACTGATTTTAAGGTATTCTTTTTGCCTTTTAATCTCTCTAAAATTAGAATGCATCTCACAGTGGATGGCAACTGGTATCTCACAATTAATTAAAGGAAAGGTTTTTTTCCTTTCTTAATGGTACATAAAATAATGGAGCCTTGAGTGGATGAGATGGGGTATTGTACTAATATCACACCCCTCTAAAAGTGCTTTTAACCCAAGTGGGAAATGGTGCATTAAAGAGCAGAACTTCAAAAAATATCAGTAGTCTCTTTCACATTTCTTAAGTGGGTTAAAAAAAAATGTGCAAGGGTAAAAATACACTTATTAGGACGAGTCATCCAGTAGACAAGTTTATTCTCCTGTAAGTGAATTAAAGGAAGAGAGAGAGGCTGACCCTCCACTCACACTGGAGGGCAGTTTGAACAGGAGCATTTCGCCCTCCCTTCCACAGCCCACAGGCAGAGAACCAGAACAAAACCACAAGGGATTTCTCCAGCCACGGTTACCATCTCGCTGGCAACCACAGGCCCGGATCAGCCAATCTCCCCCCTTCTTCTCCTAGAGGGACTCACAGCCCAGGAAGGCAGAGTTTCTCTGGTGTTGCGAATGCCTGAGTGCCCTGAGGAAACTGATATTTGGCCATAGGGCTCACAAAAGTAAACATTTTAGTTTGAATCCCTGCGGGCTCATTTAAAATAGTAGGCCTTTCTAGTTTTACCTGGGGTTTTCCAAAAGTCAGCACTTGGGAACACAAAATGTTATCTGCACAAATTTTCCATTTGCTTCAAAAAGACTCTCTTACATTTAATATGTCATAAACAGAATGTATTCATTTCTAATTTTCCAATAACCAAAACACTTCTACTCTTAGAATTTGAATATTCAGATGATTCTCAGAGCATCTAAACCCAATTTTTCAATTTAAAACTCCTAAACTCATTTTTCCTTCTCTTGGTGTCATCAAGATCCCCTAATCCAGAAGGAAAGAGGAGACGCGGATCCACACAGGAAAGGAGGCAACCACTTCAGCTGCAAAGGCCATTGATTAGAAATCCCTGTTGAATTTTACTCCATATTTTAATGTTCTTATTACAGGCCTGACACTGGCTGAATAGTGGAATATATAGAATAAGTATCTGACCCAGTTTCAGACCTTGGGTGACTTATAATTGGGAAATAAATCAGAGAATAATAGAGAGAACATAATATTGTGAATCAATTCCTCAGTGGATGCTATTTGCAAATATACCATTGATATGAATGTCCTTTCTTCCTTAAATGAAGCTTCCAGCCTTCTCCCTGTCACTTCCTCCACTACGCAACATCCAAAGCCGTCCTTGGCTCACAGGGTCAGCTGGTGGCTGGAACGAGACGGTGTCCTCTTCATCGCTTTCCCATCCCCTCCTCAGTGGGATCATGAATATGCTAAACTAGCCCATTTTCCTATTCTTCTCCTATTTATAGCTCAATTAATTTTAACTCAGTAACCATTTCTCACCAGAACGCAGTAACTTATTTCCTTGCCCACCTCTTTTTAATGTGAATTGCTTCAGGAAAGATCTAGGGAAAGGTTCAAACATATTATATAAGTTATTTAATTTTTTTTAATTTAAAAACTTCTCTGACTTGACAGACATTTAGCACTTGGAAGTTTTTAAAAGTAGATTAATACTTTTAAAAAGTGCCCCCTCCCCAAAAAAGGAGCCAAAGTAGAAAATACAAATCACTAAACTTGGGTTGTTTTTAAAAAAAAAAAAAACACAATACCTATTATTTGTATTGTCTCAAGTACGCTCCAAGAAGAGATGGGGAATTTAGGTAGAAAACGCGAGACTATACAATGACAAGTAATGCAAAGTCCTTTTGAAAATGACCAACCAGAAAAGCCCAGAATCAGTGCAAGCCACGTGACAAAAAATAATTTTTTATTAAATTGAATCAATCCAAAAGAGAGAGAGATTTAAGGAATAGGCAGAGAGTTGCGTGGACACGGCAGTTTTCCCTTCGACTGTGAGGAGTGGCAGGCGGGAAGCAAGGCCGTAGGGTGGACCGAGCCCAGGGTCCCTGTGCATGACTGTACAGCTTGTGAGCTGCCCACAGGCTCCCAGTGAAGGCACTGATTGGGGCTGGATCCAACCTGTGCTCCTTGGCATGGGGCTGTTTGGAGAAAGGGGTAGTTTTTCTTGCCTAGAAGGATATGTCTTCCAAGAAGGAGCATCTTTTTCTAATTAGCAAGAGGTGATTTTAAAAATGGCTTCTGAGCCCTGGCTGGTGTAGCTCAGTGGACTGAGCGTGGGCCTGCGAACCACATGATCGCGGTTTGATTCCCAGTCAGGGCACATGCCTGGGTTGCAGGCCAGTTCCCAGCAGGGGACACACAAGAGGCAGCCATACATTGATATTTCTCTCCCTCTCTCCTTCCCTTCCTCTCTAAAGATAAATAAATAAAATCTTTAAAAAAAAAGAATATACTTTAAAAAAAATGGCTTCTGAATTCTTTGATACTCCTCCTATCAAGAAGTGAGATTTATGGTCCATTTCCTTTGAAGCTAAGCTTTTTACTGCTCAGCACTAGAACACTGGAAGTGACAAAGTGGCACCTCTCTCTCTGCCTTTTGGGACATTCAGTCTTCGAACCCAGCCAACATGCCATGAGGAAGCCCAAGAAACCTGCAGGTGACATGTGCTGTTCTGCCTGATTGTCTGAGCCAAGGTCCTGGTCGACAGCTCACATCAGCCAGCAAATGTTTATATGTGGACACCTCCAGATGATATTCAGCTGTTGTGTTACCTCCAGCCTTCTAGCCTCTCCATCTAGCCCCTAGACATTGTGGAGCAGAGGCAATCCATCGTTGCTGGGCCCTGTCCAAACTCCTGGCCCACAGAGTCCGTGAGCATAATGAAATAGTTGTTTTGTGCAACTCTGCTTAGGGGTGGTTGGTAATGCAGCGACAGGTAGGAAAGGATCATCCACCAGGGCCTACTTCTGAGTCATGCAGAGGCCCTGTTTACACCCGCAGCAGCCCTGACTTAAGGCTGTGCCAGGCTAGAGTCACCAAATTGACTCCTCAGCAAACACTATCCTTATGCCCATTTCATGGAGCCAGCTCTCTTTGTTCTCTGAGCTCCAAGTCCCAATTCCTCCTCCCAGTGTACAAAGTTCTCTCCACTTCTAACAGTATTACCAGACGAGAGGGGTCTGTTTGCCTGCATACATCAAAGCCCAATAAAATGCAAACTGGAGTTTACATGAAAGAAAGTGAAAGTTCATTAGTTAAGGAAATGATGCCAATCCTGGAGACGCAAGAGAGCTCGTATTGCAAAACCTGGTTACTCGACAGCCTGCATGAGGACAGACTATAGACTAAAAAAACATTAATCATGGTGATTGGGGGAGTTGGGGTCACTGGCTCTACTGACTGACTGGGGCCGGGGTGGGGAGTGGCTGATCACTGTTATCAGGTCCTGATATCAGCCATGGCTTTGTTCTATCTACCTAAGTGAGGCTGGGGTTAGTAGGGTCATTCTGCTTTCAGGGGCCTGCAGTTGAAACACAACTGAGGTCAAGATGTCATCTTTAGTTTGACTGTTTTTGTAATCAACCGACCTGAGGTTCTGTTCTTAGGAAAGTTTGACCGGAATCTGATGTACTAAGGCCTTCACGATCGAGGAAGAGAGAGGATGGACAGGAAGGAGAAAGGGTCGTGTTAAAGACCTGGAGTTTCTGCGCAGGTACGCATCCACACATCCCACACCATGTTCTACCCACATTCACACTTCTCGGAACACAGCGCTCGCGTGCCTCCAGCTCTTTGCATGTGCTGATGCCTCTGCCTGAAATATCTTTCCTTCTCCTCCATCTCCATTGCTGTCGTCTCGCCTTCTAATTTGGCTTTGTGGGGGTCCAGAACGAGTCACCCCAAAATGTGCCTCAGTGGTATGCAGGTTACTTTGAGCTAAAGTAAATTTTAGCTCAAGAGAAACTTCTGCCCATCCCTTTAACTACCTAGAACAACTTGAATCAGGGGCTCCGCCCATAATAAGCAATTATCAAAGATAACCTCTTTTGACCTGGCTAAAGGGCAGGACATACTCCTATTTACTGAGCATCTGCTTTTCTTAACATCCTATAAAGCCCTTGAGGTGCATTCCCTCACCCCTAGCTCAGAGTGTCTTATATACCTCAACCCCATGCCCCCTCCTTCTGTCTTAGAACCTCTCCTGTAGGTGGGGTCTCTGACTCCATCATGTATGTGGGTTTCCCGTACACATGTATATATTAAATTTGGATATTTTCTCTTACTAATCTGTCTCATGTCTATTTGACTATAACCTTGAGGGTAGAGGAAAGTTTGTTTCTCCTCTCGAGCTTCTAATGCTGAAATGGCCAGTAATGTAGGGAGTTTCTGCAATTTTTTCATTTTGAACTGACCATAACACTAGAAGTTTGTTCCACCATATACCAATATTGGTGTCTCCTGCAGTAGCTACCAGGTACACCCCGCCTCTCCACTAGAAATGCCCCCGATGGAAGTAAGGAAAAAAATGTGGCTGCCAGCCAGATGGCAGAATCACCATGCCGTGAACTCAGATGAAAAGTTCAGAAACTCATTCCCACAAAGGAATGATGTAAATTCAAAAAGCCATAAAGTCAATTCTACCCCATTTCAGCACGGGCATGCATTACAAAGCCTTCATATGTTTAAATCTCTTACTGACTAGAACCTCAGAGTAAGCAAAAGTGGAAAATAGCCTAGAAATCACATTTAGTCTTCGTTTCAATTGGCCTGAGAAAAGCTGTTACGAGGTGGTGTTGAACTCGCAGTAACATGACAACCCACAGCCTACGCTGGTGTTGGTGGGCATTCAACAGGACTGAGCTCAGAACTAAGGCTCTGGAGGTGGAAAAACAACAGCATACGGGCTGTGAACAGGGAACAACACATTCTCCCCAAGTCGGTGCACACTTACTTTTAGTTTCTTCTACATACCCCACCATGAAACAATTAAAACAAAAACAAAAATTATTAAATTTAAGAGAATGATAGCTTTGATTTTTTAAAAAAATGTACACATAATAAAATAAATGCTGGTCTCAATCAAAATCTTTCAGATACTGTGAAATGAGACAGCTCTAATCTTTCAAATAACAAAGATTAGGCAAAAATATTAGACTGTAAATGTCAAAGAGACTCACAGGAATAATGGGAAATTGACAGACACCCTGGAGTTTCCAAAACACTTTTTAAAACCCAAACCATTCTCTGAACAATACAAAAGCTGTGGCATTTCTTGGGAAAATAAATGTTTGTTTCCAACATAAGCTTTGCAATTTATAAATAAGAGTGGACAGGCTCTTTTCCCCAATGTGAAAGGCACTGGCACACTAACAAGCATTTCAATGAATATATATATATCTATATATTTTTCAATATTCTAAATTTTAAAAAAGTGATATCTATCTTACTCCTCCCTGTCTACCTGCCTTTTCTTTTTTCTCTTCTATCTGTCATCTCTATTTTCTGTCTGCCCTGTATCTCCTTTTTATTATATTTACTTATTTTCACTTTTATGTTCCTTCTTGTTATAACTGTCTTTTCAGTCAAATGACTTCGCATTAACTGTGCAAGTTAATTTGCTGGTCGTTAGGACAAACGTGAGCGCCACGTGGGGGCCTGGTCAGACTGGAAAGTACAACCAAGCTGACAAGTAAAACAAGAACTCGGCTGCCATACAAGGCAGTGTCTAACCATCAATGCAGGAGCATTTCAAGAGCTGGGCCTTGGAGGATGAGCAAACCCTGGGAGCAGGGAAGAACATTCCGCCATGGGACACGATGAGTAAAGATTTCGGGGTAGAAGTGCACAGACTTGCCGCAAAGGTCAGCCCAGCAGACTTCTTTGCCTATAGTGCAGGGTTCACATAGAGATGTGGTAAGATTGAGGGTTGCCAAAGCATATGGGATCCAAGTTGTGGGTACCTTTGAACACCAAGCCAAGGGATTTAAACGCACTGTCCACCAGGGAGAGGCAATGATGTTTTCTGATGGGATTTTAAAGTCTACTATAAAATCTAGAAATAAGTCATTTGGCATATACAATCTATCCATCAAGGTCTAAGAATAATAGCTAAATGCCTCTGACTTAAATGGAGTCTGACTGGCAATCTCTGATATGTCCTTTTATGATTTTTAGCTAAAATACTTATAAATTCATAGAAAAATATAAAACACAAAACACCATAAAAAAGAGTTACAGGGAACTATTACTAGACTCTGAAGATTATTTCAATTAAATATATGCCTCACAAACATGGGTTAAAATTAATGCTTGAAGAGCCTCAGAGACCCTGGTCTGAAGAACCATAAGCCAGAGCAGCCAGAGGCTATCCATTCTCTCTCCTCACTTTCTTCCCGTCTCTTCTAGCTCACCAGTTTTTTTTTTCACTTCCATTAGACTGAACTCCCCCTAGAAGACAGTAAGGCAAGAACTAGATAGTGAATGAGGCACTGCTTCTTTTCTTGCTGCACTATTGGAAGACCTCTTCCTTCCCTCAAGGGTGCCTTAAAAAATCACGTGAAAAAAAAAGAGGAAGAAGAAATATCCAAAATCACAGAGGAAGAACATACACCAGAAAATGTTTTACTTGGAGCAATCAGAAGACATTCTAAGAATTAGCTTGGTAGCCAATTGGTTACTGTCCAATATTATACAAGAGCTGTGTCCTTGCTAATATCCAGATTAGAAGCCTTTAGGAAAGAAAACATCAAGAATGCAAGACAATAGGAAGAGTTCTGAAAACCATAAACTGGGTGCAAAAGAAGCTGGCTGGGCGCCGACTGGGCCATTGTGGCTCAGTTAGTTGGTGCATCACCCCATAACCAAAAGGTTGTGGGTACAATTTCCAGTTAGGGCACATACCTAGGTTGCAGGTTTGATCCCCAGTCTGGGCATTTATGGGAGGCAACTTACCAGTGTTTCTCTCTCCCTTTCTCTTTCTCTAAAAGCACTGAAAAAAAATGTCCTCAAGTGAGAATTAAAACAGAAGAAGAAGAAGTTAGCTGGAACTAGTAAGACTTTTAACAAAACTAAAATTATCATAACAGAATTAAAACTCATATTGAAGATAGTAAAGAGTGGAATACATACTGCAGAAAATCAAATAAGAAATAAAGATGGGGAGGACATGCATAATGCATTCTCTATGAATGCCAGGTGAGCAGGCAGATAATAACAGCACGCGATTAGCATGGCACTGATTGTGAGAAGAGATGCTGGCAAAGACCGGTGAGATCAGCAATGCAATTGTATGAGTGGTGACTCTTCAACTGCAAGAAGATCCTGTCAATGAATCGAGAGTCAGTCAGGCAGCAAAGAAATTAGTAGGAATACTACAAGGAAAGGCTACTCCTCACTAAAGGGTTTTGAGTTAAAGTCCTGTTTGGTCCCAGCTATAATAGAAAAATAAATAGTATTTCCTAGTGAGGAAGTACAAAGCTACCTCCTGAGTTGCAATCCTGGATCTGTTACTACGTGACCTTGGTCAAGTTGCTTTGTTTCTGCATAAAATAATAATAACAATTATTAAATTATAAGACGGGAACAATCGTAGTTTTTTTTTCCTCATGAGACTGCTGTGAGGATTAAGAGTTAAGTATATGAGGTCTGTATGGAAAAAAGTCCAGCTACTGTTAATATAATGAGCACCTGCATGACATCAATGTAACCTGGCCACTAAGGAGAGTGGACTAGAATGCATGAACAATGACAACTTCACTGTACTAGTCAGTGGGGGTAGTAGATGCCATAGAGTGAGCATGTGTACTGTGTGGCCATCACATTTGAAATGACTCAGCAAGTAGAGAAACAACTCTGCACAAATTTTGCATTGAGCTTGAATATTCCTTCACAGAAACTATTAGGATGATTCAGAAGGCTTTTGGGTGTGATGCAATGACTGCAGCACAAATAAAAGTGTGGCACAAAGCCGTCAAAGATGGTCTAGAATCTGTTGAAAATGATCCATGTTCTGGAAGGCCTGCAACAAGCAGAACACCTGAGAATGTTGAACATGCACAGGCTGCAACCAACAAAGACAGGCGACTGACAATGTGAGAACTAGAAGCTGATCTGGGAATTCCAAAAACTACTGTGTCCAAGATTTTGATGCAGAATCTTGGCATGAAATGTGTCATGGCAAAATCCATTCTATAGCTTCTGCTACCAGAGCAGAAAGAACATTGTATTAATGTTGCCACTGACCTGATTCATACTGCCATCAAGGAGCCAGAGCTCTTCAAGAAGGTCATAACCGGAGATGAATTGTGGGTCCATGGCTATGATTTGGAAACAAAGGCCCAGTCATCCCAATGGAAGCCACCTGGTTCTCCACGCCCAAAGAAGGTGCAGCAAAGTTATAGTAGGATCAAGACCACATGAACTGTGTTTTCTGATTGGGAAGCTGTTGTGCATCGTGAGTACACTCCTCCAGTCCGAACAATTAATAAGAACCTCAATGTTCTTTGTCAGTTGAGAGATGCAATACCATGAAACAGTCACAGCTACAGGAAACTGGTGATTGGCATCTTCATCATAATAACACATCCATTCATGCATCATGTCTTATGCAGAGTTTTTTGGTGAAACATCAAATCACTCAGGTGACTCAGCCCCTCTACAGCCCATATTTGGTGCCCTGTGTCTTCTGGCTTCTCCCCAAACTAAAATCACCTTTAAAAGGGAAGAAATTTCAGACCATGGATGAGATTCAGGAAAATATGATGGGGAAGCTGATGGGGGGGATTCCAACCAAGGATTTCGCATAGTGTTTTGAACAGGGGAAGAAATGCTGGGAGAACTGTTGTGAGGTCCTAAGGTGCCTACTGTGAAGGGGACTGAGGCACCATATGTACAATGTTTCTTGTATCTTGTATCTTATATCTTCTTCAATACATGTCTCTTTTTTCATAGTATCTGGCTGGACACATTCTGGACAGCACTTAATCTGACAAATAGCACACGCTCAGTAAGTCAGTTGTTAATGCTGTTGTTGTTATTCAAATCAGAGAAAGAATTACATAAATGTGCCTAGAGATGAAGAGAAATTCATTAAAAATAACTAAAAAGCTAAAGAAATGCAAACTCCAAAAGCAGTTTTGGGATGACTTGCAATACTTAGTGGGGTGCCAGATCCCACTTACTTAAACCAAAACAAAGACCTGTATAACTTAAACCGGAAGGAACAAACCTCCTCCACAGGGAGTGGACAAGGAGTCTCCTGTTGTCCTCATGACAACACTATGCTCTCACCCTGGACCCTGTGCATCCTGGTCGATAATCTCTAGCCAATATGCATCCTCCACCAATCGATGAACCATAGCCCCCAGCTCTCCCAAAAAGGTAACTCCAACTTATTTGGAATGGCAACCTCAATGTATTTCGCAGAATAAAATCTGGTGGGTTTGTGTCTTTTCCCTCCAGGAAGGTTGCATTAAATATAGAGTAAATCAAACCTACAGGATTAATACTTCTGTAGTAAATTTAGGAGTAGGTTTCTAACCATGGGGCAATATTTATATAGTTTATATGTACTTGTATGTAGTACATAAAGAGGATAATATTTAAAAGCATACCGCTTATCAGTGAATAAAACACATTTGCCTTGGGATTCCAATTTAAAGGTTTGATTGACTAATGGATTTTAGACCTTTACCTTTTAGGAAAAGATTTAGAGAATTTAATCAAGTTTAAAAGTGTTGGAATGAGTAGAATATGTGATTCATTATTTAAGATAAATTTATTAGATTTATTGGAGTTGTTAAAGTTTGGCCAGTAGGTCAGGCATTTGAAAGCTTAAAAACAAAACTAAATGTATTAAATGGATAAATGGATTTTAAATACTTAAGGGGATTTTATTAACTAAGTTGTAAAGGGACCTGACTGGGAATTGAATGTGTTCAACTTAAACTGAACAAACATTTAACGGCTCCCTTGAAAGCAATTGTAAAAATTTACTGGATTTATAGATCAAATAATAAAGCATATAAGGTGAACTTAAACATCTGAGAAAAAATAAATTTCTAAAAAACGACCTTCAATAAAGTGAATATGAAATTAAAACCTTGACTATCCCTTTTCTCCACACAAAAGCAGCCCTCAGACATAAAAATAACCACAATTGACATGGAGATCACATCTAAGAATTCTAAATGCTTCTTATAAATAAATATAAATAAAGCAGAAGCAATAATCAGACATGATTGAAAATTACTTTCCAAAGCTAGAAAAAAATGACTCGAGTATGCAGACCAAATGGGCTTGGGCTTAGTATGTTCTAGGCAAAATTAAGAACTAAAATTGGATGCTAGGGGAAAATACATTTTATGGATAAAGAAAAATAGTCATTAGATGAAAGAGAGAGAGAGAAATGTGATTCGCAAAAAAAAGTAATCCAGCTGTCCTTCAACTTCCCCACGTCCTAGTGAAGGCCAGAGGACACAGATCAGCAGGGTTGGAAGGGACAGGGATATTAGCTAAATGTTTCTATTCCTCAACTTGTGACTCACACAGAAGCAAAGATGGTCATTCTCAGATATGGGAGAACTCTAAAAATGTATTTCAAGATACATCCCCATGAACAAAGATGAATTTAAAATAGGAGCCCAAAATTAGGCAGTCATGTATGTGAAGACTGTGATGAGCATTGTGTAAGTTAAAGAATTAAGCATAAATAATTGCCATTTTTCTCAGGCCAAAGGGCATTAAGCACAGTCATTTAATTCCTTCCTTCCTACTTTCCCAATGAATATAAAGGGAACATTTTACCAGCAAGCCCTCAAATAGAAAGATAGCATTCACATGGCAAAACTTTTAAAAATCCCTCATCCACTGAAGATAAAACCAGATTGAGAGAAAGCCCAGAACGTGTTCCGTTCACATAGTCCCCTTCTAAGAAGCAGCAGCAAACTCAGGACGTCTGTGAAGGAAGCCCTGGTGGAATCTCACCGACACTGCTAAGCTGGAGATTTGGGCGGGACTTAGGACACCTGGGAACAACCTGCATACCATTCCACCCCTTATGAACATTAACACTGGAAAGAATGTGGTCTCGGGATCCACTTGGCAACATCCGAAAGCAGAAGGCTGGCATGATGTTGAGGATCCAGTGGGTTGTACTATTGGAGGAGACCAGATACTGGTTGTAAGTATCAAACCACAGTGTGATGCAGACATGGTATAAATAGAGAAATAGTGTCTGCTTCAGAGGTTTCACCAAAGTCAGAGAACAAAGATCTCTGGTATTTATTCATTTATTTATTTATTCATTTATTCATTCAATAAATATGTATTAGTGTCAACCAAGTAGTAAATAAATAGAAGTAATCCTTTTGCTCCATAGCTTACAGTCTATAGGGGGGATGAGACAAATAAACAGATAATGGCAATGATAGGTAAGGACCATGGAGCTAGCAGATGATCCTGAGGCATCCAGCTCGGTATTAAGCAATTGGGAAAGACTTGCTGAAGAAAAGTGTTTGGATATGAAAAACGAGTTGTAGTCGGTGATAGGTTTGGAGTCAGGGCAAATGGGGAAGTACCTAAGAGAGCACTTCAGGCAGAGGGAGCAGCAAGGATGAAGGCCAAAAGCCAAGAACACAGGATGCATTTAGGACCTAAAGAAAGACAAGGAGGGGTCCAGGCAATAGAGAACAATTTGACTCACATTTAAAACCCCGGACTTCAACTCAAGAATAATATGAGGGCTGAAGAGTGTTAGGCAGCGGGATATGTGCCAATTTCCATATCAAAAAATGATTCTGCAAAGAAAAAGTTAGGAATGGAGGCCATAAGACTACTGGCAGGGGGAGAAGGCAGCTGTGACAATTTAGAGCATTCATGATCATGCCTGACCTAAATGGCTAGCCGTACACATGAAAAATACATCAGCTTTGAGAGATAGCAAGGATACAGAAACAACAGGACTGAGGGATGAATTTTTTATGTCATCTATCACTGTATGGTAAATTACAACCAATTCAGCACAAACACATTTTTTAACCTCCCAGTTTCTGTGGGGTAAGAGTCTGGGCATGGTGGGCTGGGTCCTCTGCTTCATGGTTTCACACAAGGCTGAAATGAAAGTGTTAGCCAGAGCTGACATTTCTCCTGAAGACACAACTGAAGAAAGGCCTGCTTTGCAGCTCACATGATCTTTGGTAGGAAACAGTTCCTTGCAGCAGTCGGACTAAGAACTTCCATTCCACTACTTGTGATACAGAGCATCCCTCCCCTACAACATGGCCGCTTGATTCAGCAAAGCCAGGCAAAGATGGAGTGTGCCAGCAAGGCCCAAGTCACAACCTTATAGGACCTAATCATGGAAGTGATGTGCTATCTGTTGGTTACCAGAAGTAGGTAGGCCACCCCACCCTCAATGAAAGGAAATTACAGAAGGACACAATACCAGAAGACAGGGATCGTTGGGAGCCATCTTTGAGACTGCCTGACTCTGTGTGCTAGGATGAATAAGAGGGTGGATGGCTATCTTATTTGGAGTACTGAAGCAGTGGCCCTTTTTTTTTTTGACAAAAAGTAATGAGATGAGTTTTGGAAATGTTGAGGTGTGGGGCCTTTGGCACACCCATGTTGAGTTGAGGTATACATGTTAGGATGCAGGATTCCGACACACAGTAAAACTATCTGGACTAAAGGTGGAAATCTCCACATCTCAATAGGTCAGTGAAGATAGGGCAGTCAATGAGATGACCCTGGGGTGAATAAACAGTCCCAAGGCATGCTTAATTGGCTGCAACACCAATTAAACACAATGGTAGAAACTGTTTCAAGAAAGGAGCTATTCAATACGAACCTCCAGAGATGAGGTCTTGTCATCTGTATCTTTTTAAGCACCACAGGTGACTCGAGTGTACAACCAGGCTTGAAAACTACTGAAATGCATTCATTATAAAAAAGACTAAACATATATACATCTAAGCTTCAACAGTGATTATCTCTAGGAGTAGGATTACAGGTAATCTTTATTTTCTCCTTTCTGCTTGCCTATACTTTCTACTCTGAATACATTTCTTTCATAAAAAGAAATCACATAGCTCTTCTTAAAAGCAATTTGACCACAAACAAATAGGGTTTATGTAAGGAGTATAATATAAGAAATTTTGATAATATATCATACTAATAGAGTAAAAACATGAAAAACTCCAAAACATACCATATCTCACACGTGCTAAGATTTTCATTTTAGTGATAACTCTCAAGGCTGATAATGTTATCACTGAAATAGAAACTATAATACACTCTAGGTTGGTGTATAAATTCAGTACACCATTCCTAGAAAATCTGGCAGTGGGTATCAAGGCCCAAAATTATTAATATTCTCAGACTTAATTACACTTCCAGCAACTTACCCTAAGTAAATAATCAGGGGTATGGACATAGATTTGTATACAATTAATTCATAGCCATATTATTATGATGGTAATATACTAGGACCAACTGTCACATAGTTAGAAACGGTTAAACAAGTCATTCATATACACGCCACCTTTGTATATTAGGGTGGCATGTATACTTGTACACCTTGTCATCCAAATATACACAAATGTGTCATATTTACTATAATACTATATACATTTATTATAATATGATAACACTATATACCATAACACTATATGCTTAATATTATATAACACTACATGTATTATATATCTTACCATATGTTTAGTATAATACTAATCTATAAGATCCCACTGGCTTGATTATCACCAAACTGTACTTTTCCAGAAATCCCTCCCCTAATTATTTCCCTGCTAGATTCTGGGATGGATAAAAGAGGAGGTCAGGGAGGAAGATCCTCACGAACTTGAGCCCCACCCTTCCTCACCTGGCTTTCCTTATCTCTATCTACAACTCTATCTCTATCGGGACTATCCCCACCTCTGCTTGTCTCTTTGGGAAAACCAACTTCTGGGTTCAACTCTAGCCGAGAAAACAGTGCCTTCTACTCCTGTAGAGAAAAGAGAAGAAAAAAAAAATTGCTTTAAGAGTTTTCCCATAGTAGAGTTCACAGGCCCCCAGGAACACAATTCTTCCCTAGATGCCTGAACACAAAGGTGCCTGAGAAGCTTGGGTTAGGGACCTGCCAAGGGATTGTCCCTGGAGCCAGGCTCTCTCTAACATCCCTACCTGTGCACTCCGGCCAACTTCCAGATGTCTTTCCTTGGGGTGATTTCATTCAAGTCTGTCACATGCCTCCCTCCAGCGTGGCTTCCTCTAGGCATCCAGTCCATTCCACAGACTAATTTCATTGTGGGGCCTTGTTCCACTTTCCTTCCAGAGGCAACTCAAGGTTATGGCTGATGATCTTTTCCACTGTCTCCAATTGTCCTTGACAGTTAAGAAATTACCTTGCGTATCTGTCACCAATGGAAGCTGGTCTTCTCAGAGCACACAGAGGAACCTGATGGACGATAATCCCTTTCTCTGAGGCCAGACACATCTTTCCACCACCTTTTGGGTCAGATTTTCAAAACTGAGTTTTCCTATTTTGTGTGAAATACAACATTCATGCAAATATGTATGCATCTCTAAGTAATCAAGAAAATTATTATAAGTAGCTTCTCCAGGATATAGAACCACACAAATCTCTATACAAATATTATTTTTTATTTACAGTGTAGATATTTCAAAGGCTAATTAAATGAATAAAAGTCTGTTCCCTGCTCTAAAGTACAGGAGAAAGAGGTGAGTAAAAACTATTGTGATACAATAATATATGAATTAAGTGTGGTAGAAATAATGAAATATAACAGTTCAGTGAAGGAAAGAAGGAAGTTCAAAAGAATTATCAAAAATCTTCGTGGGGGAACCAAACTTCAAATAAGTGTAAATAGAAATGGGTTCAAGAATCCACTGTGAGGAGGTTGAAATTTAATTTGTTGCCTTTTTTTTAAGCAATCTGAAGTCTTATGCACAATATTTTATAAAAAATTCAGTTCTGGGTTTTATTAATTGGGACTCTTTTTAGTCAAAAATCTTAGAAATCCAACTTGAACTTTCTGGATCAGGAGAAAGAAGGAATTTATTGATTTTTTTAGAACAATACTAGGGATGTCCCAAGTGGTCACAGGAAGGGTTAAGGACATAGCTCTATTATGATTGGTCCAGTTTTTATCAAGTAACCTTCCCTGGACCAATCAACAGAAGTTGGGCATGTGGGCAAGTTTTATTAAAATGGCAGCTCCCAGAGACCCACAGGGTTGAAATAAAGGCAATGTGGTTTACAAAAAAGCGAAAAAACCACAAAGCCCTGTGTGCTTGATTGTGTAAAACCTTAGTTATTTATCTTACAAGAAAAGACTCCTCTATGAAATTTATTAGATAACACATAAAGATGGCTGGGCAGCCATCTCCCTCTTTATATTTCAGGTTTATATCCACTACAGAAATCAATGGAATAACATGTACTGTAAGGGGGCAAAAAGGACATCTCTAGGCATTGCCAGTAACCTTGTATTGAAAGTACAGAAAAATTCCAGGCACAAATTTCTCAGGGATCACCAAAAATATAAGTTTTGATGTGAACTATTTCATGCAACAACATTCGAAACAAATAGATATTCACGCCTCCTTTAATTTCTGCAGTTCTATAAACAAGTCATGAAAATGCAAGTTTCACACTGTCCTCTTCACTGGATGTCTGAACAAGTTAAACAAATGTTATTTAACATCCGTTTCACCTGGTTAAATCTAAAGACAACTGCCCTGACTCCTAGCGTTTCATTGTTCCCAGACCTCATATAACTAAGATGCTCAGTGAGAAAGACTGATTAGCTAAGGGAAGCTGAGGGTCTTCAGACCCCCCAGAAAACTCGCTGCCTGTTGATGTTCATTATTATACAGTAAGAGGGACATTAAAAGGTCTACCTATCAGGGATTAGAAGGCTTTGCTCTGACGAATATCAGCACTTTGTATAGGAATATTCATGGTCATTACTAGCACTCCCCTGAGTTTTTCTGAGATAATTAAAGGGCTGGAGGTTCTGCACACAGTACCACAAACACTCTCGGACTGTTCCCTGAGCCCTCCAAGCAGAGTTGACAGATTTAGCAAATAAAAGCACAGGACATCCAGTTAAAGTTGAATTTCAGATAAAGGCATCATTTTTTTTCGATAGAAGTATGTCCCATGCAGTATTTGAGATAAACGTTTACTAAGAAATTCAATCATTATCTGAAATTCAACTTTACCTGAGAATCCTGTATTTTATCTGGCAACCCTATCCTCCAAGTTCTCTTTGGTGTTGGTTTTAGTCCTTTTACATAAAAGTTATCAGCCTAAACATCTTTGAAGAATTAAATGTCATCAACATTTTTATCAAACCCTATAAGCTTTTTATTCCTGCCATTTTGTAGCCCTAAACTTTGAATTCAGAGAAGACCTGAAGAATGACAGAAAAGAGAGAAAGCAATCAATAAATATATACATTTATTTTCCCTTTCAATAATTCCTTTTCCCCTGTGCCACTCTACCCCTAAAATAAAATACTGACAGTGTTGCCAGTGACTGTTCACAGCCCAGTGGGCTCCTACAAAGTCACGCTATCATGACTTCCCCACACACTTCTCGAACAAGCTGGCCACACCAAACGTGGCCTTTCCAGGATGTATGAGGCCCAGTGCAGAGAAAGGCCACTGTCCCAGTATTTCCCTGTCCATATATCATGAACACAGGCACATCCTTACAATAGGCCTGCGCAAGGGAAGGAGGAGGCCATGTATCACCTCTCCACATATAAAATTATATTTAAACCTACCCTTGCAATGTCAGGTCTGGGAGGTCCCTGTATTAAACACAAATCATAAAATACTTGAAGAATGAATAGGAAAACCATAGCTCTTCTTCCGACTCAACGCCTCTACTGTCGCTTCTGTTTCAGAATTTTTACTGGTTTTTGATAAAGTCAGGGTATGTGTGGGGAGGTAAGAGGGTTACATTTAATCAATAAAAATGACATATTGCTAAAATGGAGGGACAAAACATTTCAGCAGTGACCTTAGCAAACAGTGTAAAAAAACACCAAAAAACCTAAGTCATATTTGTTAGGTGCCCACAAATCTGATTCCTGTGACCCCAACACATGACTCTGAAGTCTGGTAAACAAAAGGAATGAATCAGGCATTTATCCTTCCTTCCTGTACTTTATGATGACATTTCCTGTGTTTCAAGGTAACCAAATAGTTAATGAGGGAAATTCCTTCTTTATGAGAAATTTCCCATTAATAAACACAGAAGGAATGCTAGAACTAGAAAATCACCTTTTGCAAGCCCTTAAATGAAATAATGGATCTAGACAACAACCACCAAGAACTAGAAATTTAATAATACAGGAATAAGGCTGACACGCCTGCCCCCACTCGCTGATCTCAGCATCATCTCAAGTGGGACAAACAGACCTTGTGGCTTCATGACACAAAGCAACGGGAACAACAGAACACTACCTGGGGAAGTTTTGCCTAAAAACTGAACCCAAATCTAACTGAACCTCCAGATTATTGTATTATCTTCTTTGCTTTTGTGTATGTCTGAAGTTTTTCTTTAGAAATAGTTTAAAAACAAAAGATATGCAGAATGTTCGTGGGACCTTTGTTTCAACCTTTGTTTTAAATCGTTCAAAGACACACTATTATTAGTTCCTTGTCCAGCCTGAAGTGCATTCGCCATCCTGAACACAGCCGAGTCTTTCTCAGATGACTGAGGTCATCACTGTAGGCTTTATTATAATAAACTTCAGGTAGGAGTTTCCATAGCTACTGGTTTAAATCATCTAGAGGAGATTGAACTGAATCTATAATAATTTCAGAACTATTTTTTTAAATTTAATTGAATGTACTGGGGTGACAGTGGTCCATAAAATGATGTAGATTTCAGGGCTACGATTCTATAATACAACATCTGTACATTGTATTGTGGGTTCACCACCCTAAGTCAAGTCTCCTTCCTTCACCATTTATCCCCCCTTTTCCCTCTTCCACCTCCCCACCCCCCCCCATCCCTCTGGTAATCACCATACTATTGTCAGAAATCTTAATCATTGACCATAAACAGTTTTCAGGATCTTTTCATGAACTAAGTATTGCTACCATCTTTTCTCTTGATACTTCACCTTTTCTGATAATTTTTTGATAAAATATTCAAAACCACAGTGAACGATAATGGGAACCTCTGGTTACCTGGTAAACCTTGTACAAAAGAACTGATGGCAAAGGATGGGGGAGCTTGGCAACAGCAGAATTCTGGAAGGGCGCTGCTTCTCCACTCTTCCCATTCTACATGCCACACATGCCCTCGACTGAAATAGGATCAGCTTGTAGATACATGCAATCAAACCAAGTGAGGTTAGCTTGTAACTACATGAAGATAGCTCGTACATTAAGAATGACTGAACTCTATTCAAATACAAATACAAAGAAAAGAGAGCAGGATTCTAAAAGAAACAATTGGTTCTTTCTGATGAAAAATAAGTGTTGAAAATCCTTAGCCACCGACAGTGGAAGACCGCGCCTCTGAGACTGAACTGCTGCTCTCCTGCTCCCATGCCACCACGCTGTCCTTACTCCACCCTGGTCCGAGGTGCAGCGGCTGCATTTCTCACCAGTGTCCTTTTGTTAGACCTCTCTTCACGAACTTCAGAGTTCATGTTATGTGGTCTTATTATCAGCCATTTTGTTGAGGATACTGTGCTGCCTGCCAGTATTCTCTGTAGCGCACTGGCTGCTTCCCTTTAGCATAAATCTCGAATACATTGTTTGTCTCTTGGTTTTGACAAGTAGTGACATTGCCTACCTACTGTCCAAACTCTGTATTTTTATTTTTTTATCTGCCCGTGGCCAAATAAACAGAAAGGTTTGTTTGGTTGTTGTGTGTGTATATTTGCTTTTACTTCATATTTGTGGGAAGGGTGACTTCCTGATTGGAGTCCTGACTGAAAACTGATTTTTTTCTTCATTTGTTTGCTTCTGAACCAATGACATTTGTCTTGAATACACCCTCCTCCCCTCTAACTGTGGGAGCTGTATGTTTCTTATCATGCCATGTCCAATACTGAATAGGTTCTGACAGCAACCTTCCTGAGGTTGGTTTTGCTTCTTCAAATTCCACAAACAAATTCCTGAAATTTTGCTTGTGGCTAAAAGTGAAGATCAAGGCTCTAGTGAGAAAGAAAATTATACAAAACTCAGAGTTGAGTTTAATAGAAAAGAATCCCTGTCACTGTGAACCTTAACCTTTTCTGATAAGAGTGAAATGAAGATCTCTCCTTTACATTCTTCTTCCTTTAAATACTCCCCTTTTCCCTCCCCACATCCAACCCCATTTTCTAGACACAATAAAACTCAAAGGTTAAGACAATCAAGTATCCGATACTCAGGAGGTACCGTAGCTAGAAGATTCAAGTTCAAGGCCTGTGAGAAACATGCCAGTACTTAAAGAAGATACAGTACATTCAAAGGGAAGAGATATAAGTGCTAATGGGTGCTTCTGGAGGAATGAGGCCAAGGAACAAGAGAATGGCTAAAGACTTCACAAGAAAGAAAATAATTATGTTGCTGATAGGGAGGACCAAAACTAATTATAAAAATGGAAGTGCCAGGGAACAAGAAAATGAACCTAAAACTAGAGACTAACAGCGGCTAATGGACAAATGAATGAAAAGTTATCTGAATTACAGACCTGCTAAAGGTCCTTCCCATGAATGATTCATGTCCATGGCCCAAGAAAGAAAGGACATTCAGGAAACAAGAAATTGGATAGACCATTCTCTTCCAGGCGACAAAGGCAGGGTCAAGATAGAAACAGCTCAACTTGAGACTTAAGGGTAGAAGCAAGGTGAGCCAATCAGAATTCATAACTGAAGGTGACAGAACCTAAAGAGGAGGCTGTGGTCTAAGGAGGAGATAAATCTCTGCCATTACCAGTGTAGCAAGGATGGGACTGAACGTTCTGAACCTGAGTAGGGTGAACCAAACTAAGGGAGCTGATTCTGTGGGAAGCTACTAGGCCATCTCATGTCTGTAGCCTTTAGTTCTGCACCGAAGCTTTCAGGGTGCACTGAGTTGCACTGGTGTAGTGGGTAAAGTTGACAAGGACAGGGATAGTAAGGAGGTTCCACTGAGGTCAAAGAGAATAGACTAGGAACAAGGTGGCCCAGAGAGGTGGATTTTGGAGGGAAAAAAATCTCCTATCTTTCTAAAGAGAAAGAATATAAAGTTATCCAATGCTAGCAACTGTTTAAACTTAGATCTATAGTCAACATTCTTTTAGTAAATAATTACTGATCATTTACTGCATTCAACACACAAGTAGTCAAAGTACAAGTCAAAAGAAAATAATCAAGAAGGTGATACTGAAATGAACAGACTTAAAGCATTACTTTTCATGTTGTAATATTGGTAGCCTTGGGTTATAAATGCTACTGGATTATCATCTGATCTAAATACAGATTATATTCATCCATGCATATCTAGCCAAGTATCCAAGAAACAGTCATGCTGAACACTTAATATATGCCAAGAGTTGTACCAGATGGTGGCAACAGGAAGATATCAGACACGATGCCTGACATGAATAGCTCTTCCCAGCAGGAAAGAAGGAAAAAAATTAAAAACCAACGTTACAGTGCAATGTAAGCACAAACTAGACAGCTACCTGAGGTGTCATGATGGCTAACACTTTACCTCCTAATGGTAAAAGGAGAGGAAGGCATCTCAGTCGGAGGGAACAGCACGTGCAAAGACAAGGACAAGAGGAACAGCACAGCATTTAAGGAAGGGACACGTGGCTCCTTGTTTGGAGTCCTGGAAGCATTGGAGAAAGGAGCAAAGTAGGCAAGCGCAGAGTCTGTGAATCTCAGCACCATGACATTTTGGACTATGTACTCTGTTGTGAGGCTGTTCTGTGCATTGTAGGATGTTTAGGGGCATCCCTGGCCTCTACGTGCACACACATGCAAACACACACCCATAGGGACAAGCAAAAATGTCTTCAGATATTGTTGAGGCAAAACTGACAAACTGACCCTGGTTGCAAATTCCCTAGATTAGAGAGGTAGACATGGGTCCATTTAAGAATGGCTTTGCATGGCATTTAGATATTCTCTCCCAAGCATCAGAAATCATAGAAGAAACGGACATGTTCAGAGAAGTCCTTGAGACCTATCTCTTCGTAGAGAGGGTTTGCAGAGGGACGCAGCTCGAGTTGGGAGCCCAGTTGCGGGGCGGGGGGGGCTACTGCAACAGTCCAGGCAAGAGGGGTGTAAGCCCGAACTGAGGCCACAGCGCTGGAGCAGAGAAAGGAGAACAGAAGGTAAGAGAGAGATGATAAAATGATGTCATGTCTTCCTCTCTGCCCTTTCAACCAAAATAATAACCAAAGAGTAAACTAAATCTTAAAATGCTTATAACTGGTAAATAGATTTACAGTGGTGATAGAAAAATGAATACTTCATGAAGCTTTCCTGAGAAAACATTACTGCTTCTTCAAAAATCATCTCACATTAAAATTAATATGTTCATTTATTTAACAACAACACTATTAACTTCTGGGCTACCAGAAAATAGGAGAAACTATGTGTACGAATATGTAGGGTTGGGTGTCTAAAATGAAACCATCAGACTTGCTGGGTCAGTGGCCTATGGAATCTGAAGAGATCTCCATTTTCTCTCTACTGTAGAACCTTCCCTCAACCCAAGGATGAGAAGGAAAAAAACCCAAATCTTCAGGCAAACAACACTGCCTTTGTCAAGGAGATGCTCTTTCTGTACACAGCCGAGAATATCCTGCTCGTGAACCTTTATAGCGCCATTTGTCCACTGATCTCAACGTGTCAAGGCGTTTCAGAAGCCAATTAATTGCACTTCCTCTGAGAGCCCTTTTGGATGAGAAAATTAAACTGCTTTTTTAGGGATGACTGTCAGATCATGAACCAGAGATATGCCACTTACCATGACCCCCATTCCTGCTGAGATCTGCAAAGGCAGCAGCAGAACGAGGGAGGGCGCTCACAGCAATAGCGCCTCGCTCCACACACTGCATTGTCCAATCAGAGAGCACACCTGGTGGTGCCCCTACAGCTATTTTCAGCCTTCTCCCAGCACCAAACCTAAAGCTTACATCCGCCGTCTTCTCTACATCAGCTCTGCATGACCATAACACAAAACCCTGTGTTTACAGGAGCCATCCTACAAATTAAAATCACAGACAGTGGGTGAGCCAGCCCTGAATGTCACTCTGGTAGGAGAAGCATTGAATTGGCTATATTAACAATTTTCTCCTTCAAAGTCTTTTTTATTCCCCTACCTTTTCAATTTCATTTTCAACACTCAGGTAACCGACTTATTAACCAATCTCTGGAGACTGCTGGCCTTTCCAAGGAGGCTGTTACAGAAAAAAGCTTATTCTACCCAAACTTACTATTGCTGGAACACCTCAGGAGACATAACATTTATAAACTTCCTGTCACCCAATGTGCTGTTCAGAAGCCATTCATTTTAACTTAATTTGCAGGACTGAACGTCTCAAGCCCACCTGATACATAAAAAGTGACTTTTTTAGCTATTACTCATTATCATTTCGCCTCCTGCCAACGGTACAAAGTTAAAGGGCACGGTAGACCTGGAAACCCTTCATTTGTAGTTAAACAATGAGCTCTGAGACAGTTCTTACCCGGAAGGCAACCTTTCCCCGACTCGAAATCTAATAATAATATCAATGTAGCAAGCTGCTGCTTTTCTTAGGGTGCTGATGGTGGCGCTGTACTACCTTAGGGCCAACAAACACCATGGGAGTCTCTGAAAAATGTAGTTTATGGATCATTTTTCCTATCTTCTTATCCCCATTTACTTCTATTAATATTTATCTGAGTTTATCTATTTACACGCAGGAAGCCAAAATGCCCACCCCCAGAAAATTTTCTGCTTAGGAAATAGACTTCTAGGAAATCCAGGAAGCTCAGAGAGTCCCAAAGAAGTTGGACCCAAGAAGGAACACACCAAGGCACATCATAATTACATTAGCCAAGACTAAAATGAAGGAGAGAATCCTAGAAGCAGCAAGGGATAAGGGGACAGTCACCTACAAAGGAGTACCCATCAGAATGTCAGCTGATTTCTCAAAAGAGACCTTCCAGGCAAGAAGGGGCTGGAAAGAAGTATTCCAAGTCATGAAATCCAAAGACCTACAGTCAAGATTGCTTTATCCAGCAAAGCTTTCATTTAGAATGGAAGGACAGATAAAGTGCTTCTCAGATAAGGTCAAGGAGTTCATCATCACCAAGCCCTTATTATATGAAATGCTAAAGGGACTTATATAAGAAAAAGAAGATGAAAAATATGAACAGTGAAAGGACAGCAAACTCACAGTTATTAACAACCACACCTAAAACAAAAGCAAACCAAGAGGACAGCTAGATCAGGAGTGGAACCATAGAAATGAAGAACATATGGAGGGTTAGCAACAGGGGAGTGGGAGGAGGAGAAGGGAGGAGAAGGTACAGAAAATAGCATAGACAGTAGGTAGAAAATAGATAGGGGAGAGGGCAAGAATAGTAGGGGAAATATAGAATCTAAAGAACTTGAGACACATGGTCATAAACTAAGTGGGGGAGAATGGTGGGGGAGGGGGTGTGCCGGGTGGAGGGGAATGAAGGGGGGAATAGAACAACTGTAATGGTATAATCAATAAAAATATATATTAAAAAATAAATAAATTTTTTAAAAAGGAAATTACGTTTTTAAGTTATGATGTGGTAATGGATAAACTCATCAAATCAGTCGCATGTCCTTCTCTGAGTAGAGATAACCAATTCACAGCTCGATTTCATCAATACTATTAAGAACTTGAAGGGCATAATAACCTAGACTCTTGAAAAATAAAGTAATGGTCTGAACAACTTTGGTGCAGCTCATTTCTAGCCTGAGGTCACTACCACCCACCTGGAACCAGAAATGAAGATAATGCAGTAAACAATTTTTGAGTAAGAATCCCAGACTGTGAAGTCACTGTCCATTGATCTATAATGATGAGTTAGGTAGGATCTTACATGTGGGATGAGATAGCAGGATTCTTTCCACTAACTTCAAACCACAGAATCAGGCTTCCTAAACCACACAAATAGAATCACATCATTTGGATATTTATGTTGTATTCACTCTATTGCTCCGAAACTATTTTTGGCAAGATCGTCAATGGCCTGATTTCTGCTAAATCCATCCAGTGGATACTTTTAAGTCCTTACCTTAGTTGACATTCATCTTTTCTCTGCTTTTCTGTACTCTTTTTGGGCTACTTTTAGACAGATTTACTCAACCTTTTCTCCCAGTTACCCTAGAGAGAGGTAATGTATTTAATGTTTTCTTTGAGCCATCACCTCTCTAACTTCCAAGTGTTCTCCCTTGTTCTTTGTATTTTTCATTTTCATAGCGTCTTGTTCCTTTTTTGTGGAGACAATAGAGAGTTCATGGCCTCTTATATCTCTATGAGAACAGCAGAGTTGTCATTCGCATCACTTTAAAATTAAACAGGGTGGGACAAAAGTAGGTGTACAGTTGTTGGTATGGAAAAAACACAATAATTAATAAATAATACAAGAATAAACCGTTTCACATACCAACAATTGGGAACCTACTTTGGCCCTACCCTGTATTCATTTACCTGAAATCTCTGTTTCTTCCGGGACCCTTTTTTTATGATTATCTTTCACTTTCTCTCTCCTGTTGTGAACCTCCTCCAACAGAAATCTGACTGGGAGCAAAATGTGTCCACTTACAGGCCTCCCTTTAGGGTGACAGGGAGGAGGTGAGAGCCAGTTTTATTCATGGGCTATCAGAATGACAGAATGCACGGGGCATTCCTCCGGGGCGATAACACCCACACCAACAGCCCCCGTTCTCCCATCTATGTATTCCATTTCTTCAGAAAAGAATGCTCTGGGTTTCTGTTTTGTTGCTGGGGTTGTTTTTGCCTGGAGGAAAATATTTGGTTGCTAGACATTCTAAAGAAGAAAGTAGACTATGTGTCCTTATATAAATAGATTTTTAAATATAAACCTTCAATTCTCTGCTTTCTGCAAACTCATAACTCAGATAACTCTCTCAGTTATCTGATCTCCCTGAGCTTAAAGTCTAGATCCTCTTTGGAATGTACTAGGCAGGCTGGCAGCTCCTTTCTCAGCTGCAACCTCCTCTGCAAATATTATGGTTGCAGTTTTCTCCACTCTACTCCACCAATCTTCAATTTGCTTTCTAGATGTAGAAACAGTATGTTTGTCATTTCTTCTTATGAAAGTTGAGGACATCAACGTTGTCTCTCCCCTAATTACTTGTGAGTCTTTGTTAACCCTACATGAAATTTGACATCCACGTAATTACTATCAGTAAGTGACTGCTTCATAATTACTGAAACTAGACTATGTCAGAAAAGGCCATGCAGCTTCCATCTGCTTGATCTCTCATTCTGGCACTTGGAGCCCAGTGGCTGTGCTATGAGAAGCTCAAGCCACATGGACAGGCCAGCTCTGGTTGACATTTTCATTTGAGCCCAGTCTTCAAGTCATCCCAGCCTAGGTGCCAGACATGTGACTGAAGAAGTCTCCAGCTGACCCCAGCCCCCAACCATTTGGAGGCCCCATTCCTTGTGGAGGAGAGCTTAACCATCCCAATTATGACTCACAGAATCCGTGAGCATAATTCACTGGTTGCTGCTTTAAACCATTAAGTTGAAGCAGTTTGTTACACAGTAAGAGATAAGCAGGACAAGCTTCTAATCAAATTCTTTATGTAATGCAGCCATTTACACAGTGTAATTTTGATGGGCTGAAAAAGAATCAACCCTTAATCCTTCTGTTAGGTGTACTATTAGTATAATAATTTATTTATGGATATATTTCATTAGAATCTGAGAAAGGGTTTAGGAAAGGCTAACAATCCATGCTTTGATGTCCCTTCTTGTCTCTACATCTTTCTACGGCTGACGTCACACCCCAGGATGCAAAGTTCCCCAGTCTGTCAGCTTCAGGGGTCAGCCCTTTGTATGAGTGAGGAGGAAGGAGCGGGCAGAAAGGTCATGCCTGCCTCAGAAAGGAATCCCACCTGCTGTGCTGAGGACCACGCACATGGCTTTCTCACTGGTGCGAGCCGAGCCTCGCGGGGAATCTAACAACATCAGCGGAGGTCTCTTCCTGCCTTTTCCCTCTCCAGCCTTGCTAATATGTTCACAGATTACCTAACGCACTCATCACTGCATTTGTTTCATTCCCACCCCAACCCCACTGTGTTAGTGAAAACAGGCCCCAGCAACCAATGAACCAGGGGCTATAACGGAGGGGTGGAGAGTTTACTTAAATCAAGATATTCCACATAATGAGGAAATTGTTGCCATTACTTAAATTGTTAAGGCACATGACTGAATAAGGTGTTTCCCTCTTGAGGACATAAATTTTTTTCTTATTACATCACCTGCAGAGTGAACACAGCTTAGCACTCTTTCTCCTACATGGCACCAACCAAAGAGGTACCATAGGAAGTATAATTCACTCTCAGAAAACTATTGTGGCTCTGTGTCTTATAAATATATTACACCTTCTGTGGGCCTTTATTATTTTCAACCCAGACCATACCTTGGGAGTGACTTACTTCAAAAGTTTATGACTCGCTGTGTAAACTAATGTTTTTTCTGTTTGTTTTAAATTTCTCCTTTTTCAGGCTTCAGAGAGTCCTCCTCGCCCATTCTTGTACTTTGGAATTTGGTGAACACAGACATATTGATGCCTTGGTGGCTTCGTCAGCTTTGATCATCTCCCCGTGCAGCCTCCGTCTCTGTGGGCTGAAAGTCTTAATCTTCTTAGTTTGACCCCATGTTTCAACCCACATATTCCCTTAATTCTTTCATCTGCCCTTCACTGGCCCTTGTAAGAATCGTATTTCTTTGTTAAGGAGCACTAACCACAGACACTATTTCAAGAGCAGGTGTTCCCAGCCTTGTCTTTAACTCTCTCCGGTGGGCTATTCAGTCAAGCATGCTTATATGTTTTCAGAAGGCGGGGCCAACAGGAAGGGAGAAATATTTCAAAGTCAATGTCAGCGCACAGTTTGCAAATATTTTGTCGCCCGAATGATGCAAGGGGAAATTACTCCCTGGACTCTCTCAGTGTCTGTTCTTACCAGAATAACATGATTTCCAAAGCATGTGAGAGCTACAGCAGTAGGCACTGTAGAGAAACAAAGAGCTTATTTTTATACACAGTATTCAGAGAGGGGGGAGACTCGTGCGTGCACACACACACACACACACACACACACAACAACAGAAAAGCAACTCTGAATTTTGTACATGGGAAAAAATAAAAATAGGATGGCAGCTTCTTTTTGATATTTTCATTCTTAGAAGCTGTTGTTTTGGTAGAAATGGGGGAAAATAAATAAACGGAACAGAAGGTGTTATACACAGGAGGAACATAAACACAGACTCGTGGTCTGTCAGTGCTTAGAGAACTCCAAAGTTCCAATTCAAAGGGGTTTCCGGACCAGAGGTGGCTCCTGCTGTGACCCGCACCTGGGGTACTTGTTGCAAAGGCCCTGGAGACCCTACACCTGGAAATACTGACTCAGTAAATCAAGCGTCAAATCTGGGGGATCCGGTATTTTTTTTAATTACTCAGAGTAATTTGATATATAGGTAGGTTTGTGAAAATTAATTTAGACCAGTGGTTTCCAAATTTCGAATTGTTTGGGTTTTCATTGTTTTGTGTTCCAGCAACAGAACCCTCCTTTGAAATCAAATCACACAAAAAATCTAAATGTACAAAATTCATCAGAGTGGCTGCCCTGATGGGCCTGGGGGTGGCCAGGCTGAGACCTCCTTTCCAACTGTACCCCCTCCCTCCCTAAGTGACCCAGCAGTATCACCAGGGAATTCTAAAGGTGGCACAGACACAGGTTGAGGACAACTGCTCTCGCTTCTTCATTTAATTTTAGTGATATGGGGCCAGAGCCAAGAGAAGTGGTGTCTACCACGTCTACAACGGTCAAGTAGAAAGCAGGTCAGCTAGCATCCAGAACACTACGCAGGCTGTGTGTGCAGCCCCTGCTGGGGGCCCAGCAGCAGCCTCAGAGAGAGCACTGGGCGAGCACGAGGTCTGTGGTCGGCCCCTCACCAAACTAGGGCTCCCTCGCAGCTCTCCCTCCCAGGAAGGGGTGAGCTGCGCCCTCACCCATGACTGCCCTTCAAAGAGTCCAAAGGGCCTGAAGACACTCACCCTCCTAGGGACAGCCACCTCATTGACGACCATGGGGGAAGGGGGTCATCAATGAGGGGGTCATCACTGTCCTCACATAGTGGGAGCTCCTGCTAAACCAGGAAGAAGGCAAAGCCCACACCTTTAATCCCTTCTGAGCCATCCCTTCTGTTAATTACCTGTTTCCTTTTGATCAGCTATCATCAGTTCTCTTTTTTTAACAGAGTATTTGTATTAATACATCTAGAGAATATATCTAATGACTATAAAGTTATCAATGAAGCATAATAAAAAATTCCCCCCAAACTTTCACCCAACTTATGAACTAGAACATTCCCCCCAAAAGTTTCTCTGTCCTCCTCGCAAAGCCCTTCTGGAGCCCCCACCCCTCTACTGCTGCAACTATAATTTTTAAATGGTTCTTTATCCTCCTCTTATATTTACACAGAGAGTTAGTAATATGAGTTATATATCTGGCTATGTATCTATATATTCTATAGTTCGGTTTTGCTTGATTTTGAACTTTTAAGAAGTAGCATCCTACTGTAGTTACTCTGTCTCATTCGTGTTTCTGATATTCACCCACATTAATGCATGTCGCTGTAATTTATTCATTATACCACATAATAGGATCATATAAACATACCACATTCATTGCTAAACAAATAGTTGAGTCCTTACTATGTCCCAGGTATCGTATGAGGCACCGGGGATGAGCCTTGAGGAAAACTGACACAGTTTCTCTCTTCATGGTGCTTATATTCCAGTGGGAAGAATGCACTGCACAACTTATCTATCCTATCCTCTATGAAGGCACTTTTGTTGTGTTTTATTTTGTTATAGAGTTTTTGCTATTATCCATATGGGCATGTTTTGTGCTCAGGTGCTTGGGTTTCTCCAAGGCAGTGAATTTCTTTTTTTTATATTGAATTTATTGAGGTAACATTGGTTACTGAAATTATATAGGTTTCAGGTGCACAGTTCTGTAACACATCACCTGTATATTATATTGTATGTTCACCACCCCAAGCCAAGTCTCCTTTCATCTCCACTTGTCCCCACATTTACCTTCTTCTACATTCCCCACTCCCTGTTTGCTCTGGGAATCCTCATGTGGTTGTCTGTGTCCACGGGGGTTTTTTCTTTTTTTCTTATTTTTGCTTAATCCGTTCCCCCCTTTCACCCAGTGCTACAACCTCCCTCCCCTTTGACAGCTATCATTCTGTCCTCTGTATCTATGAATCCATTTCTGTTTTGCTTGCTTGATTATTTTGCTTGTTAGATTCTACATCTTAGTGAAATTATCTACTACTTGTCTTTCTCTGATGGCTTATTTCACTTAGCATAATATTCTCCAGGTCCATCCATTCTGCCACAAATGGTAAGATTTCCTTCTCTTTTTTACAGCTGAATAGTATTCCACTGTGTAAACATACCTTGGCTTTTTATCCACTCATCTACTGATGGGCACTTGGGCTGCTTCCAAATCTTGACCATGATAAAGAATACTATGCCATGAACACAAGGTGCCTATATTCTTTCAAATCAGTGTTTTAGTTTTTTTCAGATATATTAGCACAAGTGAAATCGTGGGCCATAAGGCAGTTCCATTTTTTAATTTTTTGAGGAAACCCCACAGTGGCTGCACCAACCTGTATTCCCACCAACAGTGCACAAGGGTTCCTCTTTCTCCACATCCTTGCCAGCACATGTTGTTTGTTGATTTATGGATACCCTTCCTGACAGGTGTCAGGTAATATTTCATTGTGATTTTAATTCATATTTCTCTGATAATTAGTGTTGTTGAACATCTTTTCATGTGTCTATTGACCATCTGTATATCTTCTTTGGAGAAATGTCTATTCAGGTCCTTTGTCCATTTTTAATTGGATTGTTTGTTTGTTTGTTCATTTTTTGGTGTTGAATTTTATAAGTTCTTTATACATTTTTCATATTTTAACCCCTTAGATGCATTATTGTTGAATATGTTCTCCTATTCAGTGGGTTATCTTTTCATTTTATTGATGGTTTCCTTTGCAGTGCAAAAACTTTTTGGTTTAATATAGTCCCTTCTGTTTATTTTTTCTTTTGTTTCCCTTGCCCAAGGAGTTATACTAGAAAAAATATTGCTATGAGAAATGTCCAAGATTTTGCTTCCCATGTTTTCTTCTAGAATGTTTACAGTTTCGAGTCTTACATTTAAGTCTTTAATCCATTTTGCATTTATTCTTGTGTATGGTGTATAGGGTGGTCTAGTTTCATTTTTGAGGGCCTATATTCAATATCTGTCAAATTTTCTCAGCAGCATTTATTGAATAGACTATACTTACCCCATTGTATGTTATTTCCTTTGTCAAATATGAATTGACCATAAAGAAGTGGGTTTATTTCTGGAATCTCTACTTTGTTCCATGGGCCAATATATCTGTTTTTTATGCCAGTACCATGCTGTTTTGATCACTATGGGCTTGTAGTATAGTTTTATATCAGGTAGCATAATTCTTTCAAGTTTGTTCTTCTTTCTCTAGATTGCTGTGGCTACAGGGTCTTTTGTGGTTCCACATAAAGTTTTAGAATATCTGTTCTAGTTCTGTAAAATATGCCATTGCTATCTTGATGGGAATTGCATTGAACCTGTACATTGCTTTGGGGAGTAGGGACATTTTAATAATGCTAATTCTTTGTATCCATGAATATTGTATATGCTTCCACTTATTTGGATCTTCTTCAATTTCTTTCTTCAGAGTCTTATAAAAGACCTGAGTACAGGTCTTTTACCTTCATTAAATTTATTCCTAGGATTTTTTTCATTGAAATTGTGAATGGAATTATCTTCTTCGTTTCCCTTTCTGATAGTTCACTGTTAGTGTATTAAAATGCACCTGATTTATGGAAATTTATTTTGTATCCTACTATTTTACTGAATTCACTTACCAGTTTTCATAGTGTTTCAGTGGAACCTTTTGGGTTCTCCCTGTGACAGTATCATCTGCCAGGGCAGTGGGTCTCAATGCTGAGAGCATATTAGAACCACCTGCGGAGCTTCAAAAACCACCAGGGCTCAGAGCCCACCCCCAAAAGGTTCTTGGGTGGAACCAAAGAATTGAGTTAGTTTTAAAGACCCCCATGTGATTTCAATGGGCAAACTGCTCTACGATGTATGAGTTTATGCATTGACTCCTTTCATGCTCTATTCCTTCTGGAGCCAGAAAGCCTCTTAAAGAAAGAACCAATTCAAACGACCCCTCCTATGTTCAGTCTATGTGACTGACCCCTCCACATCATTCTCCACTCCAACCATCCACACTCAGTCAGAGTCATTCTGTTCCTTTCCCATGTGTTACAGGGACTGTGTTACAGGGACTGCAGGCCTCTTTCATAGTGCATGAGCAATATTAAGAACTAGGCTGTCTTATTTGTCACTGTTCTGCCAACATAGTGCCTGGCACGGAATAAATATTGGCAGGAAGAATAAATAATAGAATAAATAATAGAAGAGATGTCTAATGCTTTATTACAAGTTACGCTAAAAATTATTTAGGAAATGGAAGTGTAACAAAGCAAGAAAGGACTGAGGCAAAAGAGGAGGAGAAGAAGGAATGGTTATAGTCAAACTGCCTTGAAAAAGGAGTCCAGGTCATTATTACTGATCTCTGCTACTAATAATAGCAGATTAAGAGCTTAGAATCCTCAGAATGTAATATACAACACAGCCACACAGGCAAAAATTAGCTCAGGAGCCCATATGCTTTCTAGCTTCATTGGAGACCACTAACTTTTCAAGACATCAGTAGGCTACTTATTGATCATTTTACTCCCTCCCAAGATAATAAAAGACAAGCTGTTGCAGTAAAAGGAAGTGGGTTTGGAAATCAGAACAACTCCTTTAGCCTCCTGACGCAGCACAAATAAGTAAATTAACTATCCTCTTTGTACTGTTTTGAAATGGAAATATTTCCAATTCCTGGCTCACGGGCGTATGCAATAATTGGAGAGCACCTTGTCAGGGGCAGCTGCTGTTTGCTGTGCTCACCTCATGCCAGGCATTGTGCTGAAACCTCCTGCAGACGTCATCGCACCGAGTCTTAGGTGGTAGCTGTTCTCTCCATGGTAGACAGGCTAGTGGACGTGCTCAAGTTCCTATAACTGGTGATCTAGGATTTGAGACTAGATCTGTCTGATTTCAAACTTTCCTTTCACCAGTTCCTACATGAGTACAGTGGGCATGTTCCTTAACCTTCCAAAGCATGGGTTCCCTCCTCAATAAAATACAGAGACAGAGTAACAACAGCATCGTGTTGCATGTATTCAGTGAGATGACCCATGCACAGTATTCAGCACAGAGCCTGCCACTTACAAAGGGCTCAAAAACATTTCTAGCTCTTACTACTATCACCACCACTGCCTTTTTGTTTTGTATTTCAAAAATCCCCTGCCCCATGATGGACAGCGCAACATGCCCAGTTGTCCAAGCCAAAAGTACTTAAACGATTTTTGATGACGTTTTCTCCCTTGACCTCCACTCCTATTCACCAAGGCCCACCAGTTCTCCACCTCTTCTCATACCATCACCACTTCATGCCTTGGTGACGGCCACTGTCATTCCTCACCTGTGTTACGTCAACTGCCTCCCTATGATCTCCCTGCCCGACATTCCCCACTCCTCCCCTGCAAGCTCCAAACTTGACCAGAGTGACTTTGCAAGATAAAAATCTCCTGGCCAGACTCTCCTGCCCTAAGCTCCCGATGACTCTACGTGTTCTTTAAGATAACAGTCTAACTTCTCAGTACACAAGGCAAGGTCTGGCCTGATCTGACCTGACTTCTCTCACCATTCTCTCCAGTCCCAGCTTTTGCCAAAAACTTAAAACAAAATCACCTTGCACAGAAAAGCTATTCTATTGAATTATTATTATTATTATTATTATTAATCACCATTCTAAGTACTTCATACACATTACTTCTTTCAACCCTCACAGCCCATTCTGTGATGTTTCGGGACCTCAAAAGATAAACGTGTTTCATACATGTGAAATGTTCAGAAGATTTACAAGAAAACCTTAGCCCTGATTTCATCTCCACCGACTTCAGAAAAAAAATCTCCAACTGCTAATGCATTATTCTACCCAAAATTGTAGGCTCAGAACCAAGTGCTTAGTATTGCCAAAGACATAGCAAAGACTCAGTGCTCTGCTCTGAATCTGTGTGGCTGGCTTTGGGGAGGCTCCTCCTCCACTTACATTTGTTTCAGCTGCATAATCACCCTCAGCAGTTTCCTGAACTGAAGCTTCTAAGGTTGGAGCCCCGAACGCCGAGTGACAAGCCATACCTTTGCCACAGGCTCTCTAAGACCGTCTATTCCGAGCTGCTGACCACGCCAGACAAAGCAGCACTTGCGCATGCAGCCACCTCCCGCATGGTAGGTAGGTATGCCTCTGCACGCTATTTCCCTGCTCTTCACTTCATTCAGGAAGGCCATGCGGAACTCATAACAGCTTTAATCGCTTAAATGGGCCACTTTGGTCCCTAATAAAAGTAAACCTAGTATTGTTTGCTGAAACTGAAAGTCTCTTTTCCTTGTACTGTCCCTTAGTTTTCTGGCCAAGGCATCTATTTCTCCAACATGGTCTTCTAAAGAGTCTAGACGGGACCCCCCCATTTGAGAGAGAGTTATCAAGTCCATGAGTTTTGAGCCTTCCAGTTGTCTTCTTTGTTCCACCAAATTCTATCTTTCCTATCTTTAGTTTCCTTATTAAAATAATACCAAGTAGGATATATGTTCTCACCAGACCGACATCTAATTCCAACTCCATCTAGTAACATCCAGCTGACTCTCCATGTTTGCTCTTTCATGTGCCATCCTTGGAGCTAACTATACACACTTCTTGAGTATGTGACCTTGAAATTCACCCAGTAATCCCTTGAGTATCTTACACTGATCCTCTTGGTCTTGTCTCTTCAAATCTATCCAGATTATCTGCAACCAATTAATACAGCTATCGAAATTATTGGGGGGAAAAGAAGAGTTACATTCTGATTTGCTTTTAGAGTGGACACTATAAAAGAATTCTTCTCAACGCTTTCCTGGATACTGGCTCTCCTGGTTGGAATCATTCCAGTTAACTTTAATATCTTGCCTCTCTTCTCTAGATATCCTTAGGCCCCGGCCATATTTTTGATCTAGTAACAACAAAAACAGTCCCTAAACTACTTCTTTCTAGTTGCTCTAGCCAAAATCCTTAGACTTATCCTTGATTCTTCTCTTTCTTTTATAGCCCACAACCAATCCATCAGGAAATCCTATTGACTCTACCTTCAAAATATATCCAGAAGCAGCCAAATCTCCCTGCCCCAACCCACTTCCACTCCCTGCCCCAACCTACTTTCTCTCCTCTCCTGGACTGTTAAAATAATTTTGGGATGCTCTTGTTCTTCACTCAGAATAAAAGTCAAGGTCCTTACAATAACCTCGAAGGTTCTATACATTATGGCCCCTTGTTATCTTTCTAAGTTATCTCCTACCACGCTCCCCTGCCTACTCTGCTCCCACATCACTGGTCTCCTTGTTCCACAGCAGACACTTCAGACACACTCCTACCTTACGGTGCTTTCTTTGGCTGTTGCTTCTACTTCTAATTCTCTACCCCTTGCTACCATATGGCTCACTGTCTCATCTCTTTCAAGCCCTTACTCCAATATCACAAACTCAACAAAGCCCACCTAGACCCCTTCCCTTCCCAGGAACTCCTAATCCTTTTTAACTTGATATATATATTTTTATATCACTCATCACTTTCTACCACACTATATCATTTATTTAATTACCATATTTATTGTCTGATTATCCTATTAAAATGTAAAATCTACAGAGATAGGTTTTTTATCTTTTCTAGTCACTGATATATTTCTATTACTCAAGATGAGTGCATGACACAGAGGAAATGCCCAATAAATGTGTGATGATGGATTATTGAATGAATGCCTCCCTTTTCTAGTACTTTCTTTAGAAAGAGTTAGGTCTGAAAGAACCTTGTTTTATCTTCTGTATTTGTCTATCCTAGCCTTGAATGTTACTGTTCTCATGATTGTCTATTTTCTTTGTCCCAGAATATCTCATTTTTAATAAAGAATCTCTTTTTTCCTCTAGTTAACAAATCTTTCTTTCTCGGTTTTAACTCCTCCACTACTGCTGTCCCGCTAGCGCTGCAGAAGCGTGTTTTCCAGGCTTCTCCATGTTCTGCCTGGCTTCCTGAGCAAAACTGATTCCTAGAGATAGAGTGGCCCAGAAAAAAGATTTTTGAATTGCAATCCTGGTCATTCATTCAATCTGCAAAACTTCCACTGAATGGTGTCTCCACTGCAACCCAAAAATATGGTATATTCCCTCTATATTAAGGGTACCTTCTCTTTCTTTTTTATTTTTTAATAAAATCCAACATATCTTTATGGGTGAAGGCACTATTTGAGTCTTATACATCTTAAGTCCACGTCAAGAGCTGATACAGTTAACAACCCAGCAGCAAACTGAGACCCTATAGTAAGTGTGATGCTAAGGATCCTGGCCAAGAAAATAAAATCTAAGAGGTTAGCCCCTCCATGACCTTCCCCCTTGGTTTAAAGATCAAAATTAGAAAAATCATTAATTGGGGGAGTCCACCTCTACCACCTGACACTCATCACTGAAAGTGAGTGTCCAAAAGGGCACAGGGGACTCAGCCACCCTCCAGCAGTTTGAAGTCACCCTGGAGATCTGGCTGAGGAACAGGGCGGATCCCTACCAGGAAGGGCAAGAAGCTGAGCCAGGTGTACCCAGGCCCTCTCCAAAATGCTCCTCTCCTTCCCTGGAGCATCAGAGTCCAGGTGGGAAATGTCATAAATGGCAACTTAGCGTTTTCACTTGTACCACATAAAAGCAAAGGGTTGGCAGGGTTGATATATTTAGGTCCTCATCCCTACCCGCTAGATATCACTACGCCCCATGTGTTTTTCCTTTCAGTCTTCACATATGGAATTTATTTATTTATTTTAGTGTTGCCTTGATATATGAAACCATTAATAGCATCAGGCCAGGGAACTTCTTTGTTTGACTCACCACAATGGCTCCAGAGCCTAGCACAGTGCCTGGCACATAAAGGCCACTTCATTGTTATGTGATCAATGAGGTCAAATCAAATACCTTTCATTCCAACAAGAAGAAAATCACGTTCACCTGACATATGTATATTACTGAGGGTGCTATACCCAGTTTGACTGTTATTTTATTATTTGGAGGTTTACATTAGCCCAATATCTGCGGTGGGACCCCCCTCACTTTATGTCTGGAGACAGAAGCGCAGGCTGTGAAACGGCAGGTGTTACAGTTAATAAAAGAAAGCGCTGAACGCAATGAAGCATCTGAGTGTTTTCTCGCTGATATTCCTAACTAACAATCTGAGATTCATTGATGCAAAGAAAAACTACATTTACAATTATCCCAAATACACCCCCCACAGTGTTCCCACCGCTTCTCCAAAATAAAAGCTCCTTTCCTTTTTCTCATGAAGCACGTGTACTTTTGAATCATAAAAGTGGATTCCATCGGTGTTCAGCACTCGACTAATGGTTTTAAATTTTCAAGTCATGCCATAAGATAAACTGTGTACTTTCATATCAAATTTAAAAGAGTGTTTCAAAAGGAGTTTATGGGACAGAGTACACACAGCTGTGCAATGAGACAAGGCTGCCAGAGAGCCACTTATGTGGAATAAGACACATTTTAGATAATACAAGCGTCAACCTTTAATGAAAATGTCAGTTGAATAGAGGGATTCTTCACCTAACATCCCATTCATGTCATCTTACTTACATGTGTTTTTCAGATAGTCAAACTGATCATTTTTTAAGACTTGCTTTAGAGGAAGCATTAAAAGCGTTACATACACGCCTGCCTCTTAAGGAGAAATATATGGATTCTCAAATGTTCTCTCTTCGCTGAGAACTTCTCCAGGCCCTATTTAATATGTTCACACTCACTGGGGGACTGGAAGGGTTATAGTTCTGACCCAGCTCCCTCTTCATCCTACTTCATATCTAAGTCTCTTCAAAATGTGGTCCATGCTCACTTCCCCTCACACGCTTCTTGTTCCTTCCTTGACTTGCTGAAGGTCGACCTCTATTTGTGCCAGCCTACTGACATGTGCCAGCAAAAGTCCCCTGTCCTTGCACTCTGAATTTAACCATGAGGCTGCCTTAAAAACTCCTTCCCTATTTCTTTGGCAACTACCTTCCCCCTGTCTTCCTTATGGTCTGACCACTTCTTCCCCATGATCCTCCACAAAGACTCTGGTGCTTCCAGAGTTCTCTTTGGACATTACTGCCTTGCCTTAAGCAATTCAACTGCCTCCCTAACTCCATGCTGACAATTCCAAAACCCCTATCTTGGTCCAATCTTGCCATTTCCACTTGGTCACAGGCATCTCACACTAAGATGATCCCACCCAGGTGAACTCCTTATCATCCTCAAGTCAGTTCTTTCTCCTGGCCTCCGAACATCCAAAAGCCAGAAGCCCAACTGCCCTGCCTTCAATATCCAAGACTTCTAGACACATCTCAGCCTCATGGTCTCTTCTTTATCCCTGACGTCAGCATCTTACCGCAGGCCCTTATCCTTCCTCCTAGGAACTGTTGGGACAGCCATTTAACTGATCACTTTTTCTCTCCCATCTTGACAATTTTACATCTATGCTCATCCTGCCAACAAAGTTATTAATGATCTAAATCATATTGTGTCTCCTCTGCTTAAAAATCCTCCTCCACAGCAAGGATGAGATAAAGGCCAAGGTGAATGGAAGGGCACCTGAGGTCCATCTTGATTTGATCCCTGCCCACCTATTCACCGTTATGTGCTGACTAGCCCCACCTCAGAATCTAACTTTCAGCGATTCATAGCTGCCTGTTGCTCCCTAAGCACATGTAACCGCTAAGAATCTGCTTCATGATACACTTGAGAAACATCACTTTTTTTATTTTTCTGGATAAAATTAAAACTGGCTGAATCTTTCTTTGCCAGCACTGATAAAAAATCTAATTCTCCCTCCACTGACTGCTGTAAGGATCCCAGGGCCCCCACCAGAGAAGGACAGGGTCCACATGGCTGTCCTCACTCTGACTGTCCATCTGCTACTCACGGCCTCTGTCAAGGCTCTCTGTAGTCCACGGGCCCTTCCTGTGAGCTAACCGCTGTTCCCGACAGTTTTCGTATATTGACTTATTTATTCCCCATAGCAACCTTATGAAGTAGGTACTCTTCTTACCAGCTCATTTTACGGAGAGGGAAGTCTTGCCCAGGGTGAGCGGTGGGGCTAAGACGTGACCCATCGGCCTGACAGCAGACTCCTGCTCTTAACCATTGTTCGTAGGGCAGCTCTCCACGGCCTGCAGGATTGGCCACAGACAACCATCACTGTTGCTCCCGAAGGGCTCACTTCCCGGCCCCATCCCAGCACCCATACACCCCTTTCCACCACATCATGCCTTCACAGCCTACACTTAGGGAAATACCCAAATCCCTATCCCTTTCTCAAATTCCAAGGAGCTACCTCCTACCTCTAGGGCCACTTTTTTTTCAATCAAAGTACAAAGATTATTCCACCTTCCCTGGGAAAAACTCCAAACGAACTCTTTAATGGCCTTAAATGCCTTCCCATAGCCCCAGGCATCTGGTTCTTTTTCTCTCTTATGCTCCCCTTACCTTTGCATACCAGCTCCCTTGCTTCCAGATGTGCCTTACACACAAAACAAATTTATATTTCAGGGGTTTTGCACTTGTCTGTTCACTCTGCCTGGAACTCTTTTCCCAAGACGGACCTGAAACCACACGGGTGAATGGGCTTTTCTTGGGTCACGGGGAGAAGGGCTGGGAAGTCTTGTTTCAACACTTTGACACGAACAACATCACCAAGGACAAAACAGAAATAAACAACCTAATAGCTTAGAGTACCCTACAAATCTTGCTGTTTCCTCCACCTGAAATGCCTCCCTCCACCTGGAAAGTGAATCCTGCGAAACTCTTCTTTCTTTTGCAAAATACAGATCCTCAGACGAAGCCTTCTTTGCCTGGCAGTCCTTTCGGGGGAGGGGTGTCTGCATCTGTACCTGGAACATATTTCTAGGGCTGTGTTTGCTACAACACACTGTAGTATTTTCAATTTCCTTTTATAGTCGTCTCTTTTATAAAATTAGGTTCTTCAGAGGTAAGAACTGGAGTTTGACTCTGTATCCTCATCCCTAACAAAATGCTAGACAATGAATAAATACCCCACGTTGTTTGATAATTGAAGTAAACTGACCCAAGGTCAATATCATGATGACTATTATTTTGCCACCATTGCTGCCACCTGCCCTGGCTCCAAGCTACTGGCATTCCTCTCCTGGAATAGTGCAATGACCTCCCTGCTGACCACGTGCTTCCAACTTTGTCCCCTTACAGTTTATTTTCAACATAACAGCCAGGATAATTTTCTCAAAGCATAAAACATATAATTTCATTCAAAACCTCCCAGTGGTTTCCCACCTCACTTCGAAAGCCCAAGAATGGCCCACAAGAGTCCACACTGTCTGCGCTCTTCCCCACCCCGACCTGTCCTACCGCTCTGCTCATCGCTCCAGCCCCACTGGCTTCCTGTGGTCCCTCCAGCCCGCCTGCTCCACTCCCAGCTCAGGGTCTTTGTCCTTCTCGTGCCCTCCGCCAGGATGTTCTCCCCCACCTACCCTCAGGCCTCTCCCTCTCGGTTCCTCATCTGGATGCAAACACCACCTCCTCCCAGATGCCTTCCCTGATCGCCCTATTTAAATTCCTTGGGTTTTTTTTCCTTACAACATTTTTCACATTCTGCAAAAATACAATATAATAGAACGTTATATATATGATACACCACATAATTTTCTCATTTATCTTACTTATTGTCTGTCACCTCCACAAATAATGTAAGCTCCTTGAGGACCTGACACGTAGTAGGCACTCAGCAAATCTGCGCAATATGACTGACTCTCAAACCAAGAAACCCAGTGCCCAGTCTCATCTCTGCCTCTAACTAGATAAAACATTCAACTTAACTGTCTTTAGCTGCTTCCACTCTGAACTAATACCTCATTGGGACATTTATAGCACAGCAAAATAAGAAAAGAACCCCAAGATTTTTCCTACCCTTTTTTTTGCCTTTTGCACCCTTTAGGGGAAAAGCAGCAATCAGGATTATAATCTCAAAACATTTTTAGTCCAAAACAATTACATATAAATTTGATCATGTGAATGTGATAGAGAATATATCAACTATATGTTTTTATAACCTTCCCTCTAAAGAGAAGAACCCTGAGTTTTTGTGAGCTGATCCAGTAAGGCAAGACAAAAAGTTACAAGAAGAAAGAAGTGGTTAATTAATTTGCACTGGAAAAAGAACTGATTCTGAGGGGTGGGTGGTAGCCCAGGGTGAGAGAGGGTGAAGATGGGTGGCATTTAAAATAGATTTTTGTATAAAGGGAAAGACTATTATAAGTCCTTGGAATTTAGAAAAACTATTGTATGCCAGTGGAAAATTCTATGTTGCCTACAGCACACCCTCCTGGATGACCTTATTTTAGCCTTCCATTGACATTAAGCTTTTTTAGCACTGTGTAAACTGGAATAACTGATAGAAACTAGACATGGCTCTTGTCCACGGGCATGCAAATTCTATCTGATAGAAGTTCAATTGATTTCCCTCTCCTACTGTGGAAAACTCCAGTCTCACCTCCAGCTGTACATTCATTTCAACATTCCTGGTGTGTACATGTATCCACTCTTCAGGTTCCCCTTTGAGCCCCCTGTAACACCTTCCAGGTTCCTTCTTCAACAGGCTGAATAAAATCTTTAACACATGTTCATTTCATGTATGTCTGTGAGTCATGGTTTTGTCTTTTTTGGAAAAAATATTCTTTAAATAGGTGAAGAGAATTTTGAAGACATTTTGTATGTATTGTGCAATATGATCAAAAGAATGCAGTAAAAACTTAGTTTTTTTTATTGTTTACATGTCACTCTGCTGAGAATGACCTTAAAGTGGACAAATGATACCTGGATGAACGGAGCTGATGCCGTGTTCCAGGGTTTTAGAAAACCGGCACCCGCGACCCGCTCTCTCTGCCTCCAATTCTTCTCTTGCAATCCAGTCTGCATAATTCAACTAAACTAATCCTCCGGAAGACTCCTATGATCCCTTCACCTCCCTGGAAAAAATCCATGAATGGTGCTCCTTTGCCTAATGGATAAAACTCACATGCCTTCACCTAACGCTCAGGGCCCAGACCGTCGAGAGTCTTCAGTGTGCCCCCACTTCTCCCGCCCCACGCCCCACACAACAAGAACCTCCCACACCAGCCGACGCCATCCCTCAACCCGTGACTGTGCACTCTTGGCTTATACACGTGCCATCTCTCCTCCACTCGTGGAGATGCCAGTCATGTGTCCCTCGTGCCTCAGGTCATGGCCACCTCTTCAGAGGACCAGACCAGGGTGACTTTCTCTTATGAATTCTCTGATGAACAACACATCTCCCTATTTTCTCATGTATCGTGTAGTGTTCCAATGCTTACATGAGACAGCAAACCACCAATGAGTATATCATATTTTATATTTTATTTGCATTCCCCACAGGACTTAACCCAGCATGAAGCATGTGGTAATAAGGATCTATTGATCTTCATATGTAAGGATTAGCTTCTGTTAGAAATCCAATCCTTTGCTCCGAGAATGGCCTAATTTTTTTATGAGGATCCACACCACACACACACACACACACACACACAAACCGCTGTGGCTGAAAACGGGGTTCTGTGGAAAGTTATGTCCCAGGGCAATCTGATCATCAAGTCCTAACTGGGCAGGGCGTGGTGGGTAAGCACACCCCAGACCTAAACTTCTTTAGTGAGAGGTTTTCAAGCCAGTCCTGTCTGCTGTTCTTGTGCAGCCAGGTTGACAGGTCGACGTGCCTTTTAAATACCGGAAGCAACACCCCTGCGAGGTGCAAACACCCTCAGAGAGCACAAATCTTAACTGTGTGCAATCCAATCCAAGCCTTGCTTTCTTCCACCTTCATGGAATCTTCCTTAATTTCATGGGTGTACAATAAGATGAAAAACTGTCATTCTCCAGAGCATTTGAGATCTTGCTTCCCAGCAACTGTCATCAGTTTTTGGCTCCAATAAACTCATAAAAATTCTCTACAGGTCTGGACGTGTCTTACATCGGCACCACACATATACCACACAACACACACACACTCACCGTATCACACACACTCACCACAGATTCACCACACACACCATGCTGCACACACACACAGGCTACATCACACACGTACCACACACATACACTCCCAACACATGTGCACATGCCACACATGCAACCACACACACACGCCACATTGGGAAAGCACCACAAACACTCCTCTCCAGAACTCCTTTTCCCAGGCTTTGGAATCTTTCCCATGTTTTGCCCAAATATCTATGTCCGTTCAAATTCTCCACATGGTTCCAACCTGGAATGTATTTAAGGAATTGCACTACATTCAGAAGTCTCCTGGTTGCACCCCCCTCCCATTTCCAGGCTTTCTAGGAAAGATTCCTCTGCTGTGTTCCTAACTTCCTAGCCCCAGGTACCTCGGAGAGGGATCTGTCAGTCCTGGAACTCACTAAGCTCCCGCCTGACCTTTGCTGACTGTCCCCCTGAGTTCCACACTGGCCAGTGGCAAAGCTACTTCCACAACAGCAAATCCCTGCTGGGGGACACCAATCGCTGTCCTTAATATATGCAGGAGCTTGGCTAAACCCTGGGTGAGATACAGTAATGAATAAGACATCACCCTTGCCTTCCAGGCGCTTGCAGGCTAATAACACCTACAATTAATTAATGGCTGATGGCAAAAGAGATAATATCTTCAGTTGTCTCACTTTTGCTCACATTCAGGTTAAACAAAGCTGTGTGAACTGCTGTTGGTCTCTGTGAAAGTATACCAAGGAGAAGCCATTGCCAAATCAATGCATTTTTAATTGGAAGAGTTTATGAAACCCAGGACAGTTTCCTAAACATATTAATTGCTTCCCAAGGAAATATAGAATTCACAATTACTAAAACCATAAAAATGAACACAATGACAGCTCTAAAAGACTGCTTTGTAAACTGTTGCTAAGTACACGAAAATAAGCCAATTGACCTTTTAAAAAGTTAAAAAAAAAAAAAAAAAACCTCTACATGCTCAGGATATAAGAACTATTTGCCTGGAGACTAACCAGCTTACTTAGGCCAGTATATTAATGCATTGCCATTTATTTAAAAGAGGCTTCATCAACTGTATCATTAGTCTTAGAAAAGTTACTTCAACAAAGAAGTTAACCAAAAGGTTATATGTGAACCCATCCCCCCTTCCTCCCACATGCGCAATCTATTAGTACAGGATAAAAAAATGTTCGTTCAAAATTTAGACCCCTTAAAAAGTTGTTTGAAGTGAGAATAGCAATTATCTGTATTCTAAGATACTTTTTCATTTAAAGTTTCTACTGAATTACATCCGAAAATATGCTGAAGGGCTAGCTCTCCCCAATCTACCATACATGCAGAGCTTTCAAAACTTGACATTATTTCCCCTAGAAAAGAGCCTGCTCATTTGCAATGTCACTCATCCAACACACTCCTCTACACGCCTACCTCTGTGTTAGGTGGTGGGAAATAAGGGCAGGGAGACCCGGTCTCCAGCCTCGGGAGGGCACAGTCTTAAAAGAAGGGAGTATGTGCTTCAGTAGCAGCACATTGGAAAGTGGGAGCCCAAGGGAAGGAACCCCCAAGTCTGTCCACAGAGGACAAGGCGCCTCAACTGAAAACCGAAGGGTGAAGACAGGACTGCCAGGCACTCGAGATGGACAAGGGCATTCCAACAGCAGGGCCAGCGTGGGCGAAAGGCAGAGACCTGCAAGTGTGGCAGTGTTAGAGAAGAGGACATAGCTGAGACCGGACCTGGTTAGATCCGGGGGGTGAGTGGGACACACAGACCTGGGTCAACAAGCAGAGGTTCCTAAATACAATGGTTAATTCTGAGTACTGACTACAAGCCAGGCACAGCGATAAGTGTTTCACATGATTATATGACTTATTATCATTAGGCAATCTTCCTTTGAGATACGTATTCTTATTATCCCAATTTCACAGATGAGGAAAGGGAGGCACAAAGAGGTTAAGTTACGAGCTCAAGGTCTCACAGCTAGGCAATGACTTTGAAGCCAGGCATACTTTCTCTAGAGTCCACAGGTTTAACCAGCTTTCAAACTGCCAAGGATCTTGTTCACCAGACACAGCAGTTGAGAAAGCATCTTCCAGGCAATGGGAAGGCACTGACGGATGCTGAGCATGGGAGAGGCCGCACCAGTTACAAAACAATGGTAACCCCGGAGATCCAGAAGGCAGATGTTTTCGCTTTTGCTTATTTGTATGTTGGGGTGGTGGGTGTGGTGGGGGGGGCAGAAAGAGAGCAGGAAGGGTCTGAGGCACAAGGGCCAGAATCCCATTAAGAAGAGAGTACAATTCTTAGAAGAGATCGCAAAGGCCCAACTTGGGTGGTAGCAGGGGCAACAGAGGAAAAAGGGTGGATACACGAGATGCTTCAGAGAAGCAGTGAGCGAAGGCCTGAGGGCACTGGTGGGCATTGAGAGTGGGGCTGAGGGGGGCCAGTGTGGGGAAGGGAACACCTCCCTCCCACTCCTGATGTTTCTTTAAACACGCAAGGCCCTCACTTGATATCAAACTCCTGTCCTCTCTCTGCCTTCCTGCTCCCAGCCCCCCTGAAGGGCAGCACTGTGTGTGATGGCAAGTTTGGTAGAGAAATGAGATTTATAGACCAGCCTGTTCCTCTTCCCTCTCTCCTGGGGGCAGGTTGCCTGTGGAGGCGCACACTCTAGTCTGTATCTTCACAGAGCGGGGGAGGCTCCCAGTTTGAGGAAATGGCCTCAGCAATGGGTGCCTGAACTAGGAGCTTTGAGAAATAGGACAAAATAGGGACAACTGACGGTATGTAAGTCACAGGCCTTTGATGGAGCCTGTGGTATGGGGATTTTGGTAGTGTCTGGCGGCTCAAAGGGTCCATGAGGCCCATTTTGCTTTTGTTTTTGTGTTCTGTAATTTGGGATTTGGATTAATCAATGACACATTTATCCTTAGGTTTAAGGATTTTCCTAACCATTTGTTTTATCTGTTGCTTCATGTAGAAGGAATATTTTGAAATCAAAATAAAAATATTTGTTGGATGAAGAGGCTGGTTTCAAGTTATACAGCTGGCTTTGAACTTCTGAGCCTGGACAAGAGGCCAGGTATGGTTCTCCCTCTGGCTGACCTTCGCAGCTTGTCATGGCTCATCCACAAGCAAGTGGCTTTCTCTCGAGGCAGAGGGGCAGGTACAGGGCCCCAGCAAGAGCCACAGTCTCACCGAAGGGGAGAGCCTCAACGCAAGGACGGGATATGGAAGGATGGGGTAGGGACAGAAGTATACATACATTTTTAAATCATTCCTTCTATTTTTAAACTTAATTGTATTTATTTTTAGAGAGGGGAAAGGAGGGAGATAGAGAGGGAAAGAAACATCAACGTGTGGCTGCCTCTCACACACCTGCTAGTGGGGACCTGGCCTGCAACCCAGGCATGTGCCCTGCCCGGGAATCAAACCAGTGACCCTTTGTTTTACAGGCTGGCACTCAGTCCACTGAGCAGCACCAGCCAGGGTAAAACCATTCTGTTCAAACTGCAAAGCAGCTGAGCTTTGTGTACAACAGAGCCCCATGAGGCTCTGGGTTTAAATCATTAGTGCCTTCTAGGTAGGCAGTGTAAAAGGGAAAAAGAAATAAAAGAATTTCAAATACACGAGATAAGAAAGGGAAAATGCTCTAATAAGATCCTGTAACAGGAGCTGTCTCTGTTACAAATGTTTATTCTGTGTCAAAGGGCACCCATTCTTTGAATAGCATGTCCAAGGGAGGAAACGTGTGTAGATGGTGTTTTTCCTGGTTAAGCTAAATTCCCAGTGCCCAAAGTAACCAGCCTCTTACTGGGGTATCCCTCCCATTGCATTTAAGGCCACACGTTGTGTGTTTATCGCAGATGACAAGAGCAGACTGGCTTCCTAATGAAGGCAGACTCTTTCTCCTCCAGGCCTCCTCCTAGTGACCACTGTATCTCTGCTTCTGCCTCTGGCAACTCTAAGTACTAGGCTCTGGGAACACGGTTTTCATCTGGGACAGGGGATAGATAACAGTTTACAAACTGCATCTTGGCTTATTTTTTAACAACGATCTTCAGTGTCCTATTAACACTTCAGATTCTTTACACACAATGCTCATGGACACTTGGACTTTTACTAAGACAATTTCCAAGGCACAGAGGTACTTGTCCAGCATAGATTCCACCTGAACTACCCCTTCTGGAAAGTCCCCAGAACCATTCACAATCAAAAACACCTCTCACTGAGACTGATCAAAAACAGCAAATTGAAGAGAATGGAATATTGATTTTAATTTCCTAGGACTTTTACATCACATTGGCAATAAAATATGATTTTGGACTTGAATTCCTCTGGATGTTATCAAGTCTTTAGATTCTAATTTCTCCCTAGACATTTTATAGTGGGTTAACACTAAGGCTGGAGGCATCTTTATGATGTCGGGATTTGGGATTCTGAAGTATTGTAACGCTATTGGGAAATGTTACAACAGGACATGAGCAACATGTCATCATCAAGTATGATGGACTAGAGAGTGAGGGGTGAGTCCTCAGCCTGGGGGACCAAGTGGCCTTGCAGTTTATTTAGTTCAGGGGCTTGTCTGATCCAAGCCTTCTCAGAGGCAAGCTTCACTGCCCCCCCTGTGTCTCCAAGGTGATCCTCAGAAGAGCAGCAGTTGGCTCGGAAGGACGGGCCTTAGATAAGTGGGGGCAGGCTAATCTGACAAGCTACTCCCCTCTGCCCTGCGTGAGACAGCACCACCCTAATTAAAGACATAGTTAAAGCTAATAAGAGTCTTGGTTGGGTAGCTCAATTGGTTAGAGCTTCGTTCTAATATGCCAAGGCTGTGGGTTTGATCCCTGGACAGGGCACATAAAAAATCTACCAATACATGTGTAAATAAGTGGAAGAACAAATTTCTCTCTCCTCCCTTCTCAAAATCAACAAATAAAAATTTTTAAAAGACTAATGAAAGAACAGGAAAGACAGTAACTAATAGGAAGGAAATATATCTTCTTTACTCCCTATGTTTTCCTTTAAGTGAAGGGCTATCAATTAGCATGGCATACCTCACCGTGGTCCATTCTTAACTTTTTTGGCCTGAATTTTACCCCAGACCTGGCATCAGGATCTTCTGAGCTGCGTCCAGGCATCAGTATGTTTTCAAACTCTTCAGATGATTCCAGTGTGTAGGCAGGGCTGAGCACCAATGAACTAAATAATCTCAAAAGGTCACTTCTAACTCTTAAAAAAAAAATAAATTGCTGTGATCCTGCCAGAAGTTAGAGGAAATGACTTCAAAACCCTTGGGACATCTTTCTTTTCTAGCAGCCCCAAGACTCAAATGCATAGTGTGCAATCAGCCTTCTAATGGGAAAAAAAAATACGTGAGTTTCATGTGTTGGTCCCAAAGCTTGCCTCTTAGGGCTCCCCCACCGGGTCATTGCCACACAATCAATGGTGGAACTGTTCTGAACTGTAGCTTGAGAGGGAAATAATCAGGAACGATTCAGCTACACCACAGCCTAATCACAATGACTGATATTTCGAGGGCTGTGTTAATCAAGCCGTCCTGTAGACGGACCCTTGTGGTCAAACCGATTCCAGAATGGCTCTGCCTCCATGGCTGGAATCTTTTATAAACTGAAAGTCACCATTCAGCCTTGCCTCTCACCTAAGTGCAAAACCCCTCCTAATGGTACCATCTGTTGTCTGCAGCAACCAGAGTTGATTAGAGATGCTCTGAAAAAATGTAAGTCCTTTCTCATGCTACTCAGGAGGAGATACTGTGATGGGAAGCAGTGACTCTTCTAATTTAAAAAATATATATCTTTGGCTCACTACTTAGTGAGTGCAATAATGAAGTCGAAAATATATTGTCGTATAAAATATTAATATTTGTTGGATTTTTATCCCTTTCTTCTGCACTAAATACAGCCAGTAACCACACATGCACTGTCTCTTATAGCTACAGAGCAGGTGTGCAGGTAACTGGTTACCAAGCAACGTATTGGCTGGGGATTAGAGCACACAGTTGCATGGGCATAACTCTGAATAATGCAGACCTTGTTAAGTGATACATTTTTCATTATCCTAGTATCACATCAAGTTCTCTACCACCTTTTCCCCCCATCTTTAATCTAGGAAAAAATATTCCTGTTAAGAACTTTGAAGAATTCTTACCATCAGATATTTCTTTTTTATTAAAAGCAATGAACAGAACAGATTCATTATATCTTATCTATCAAACTTGTTATCTACCTAAACATCTGTTCCATTTTTGTTGTCATGTTTGGAAAGAATAATTATCCAACAGACCTTATAAGAAATGAATTCCAATGGAGCGAATGAACTTTACTAATGACTTGCATTTATTGCTCCTCAAGGAAAAAGTTACCTATTCTCATAATCCTGTTTATTCTTTCAAAATGAAAAGGCCTTTGGTGGTTATTTTAGATCTTAGAGGGTTTTTCAAAACTACTTCTCAACAGACTTATGATCCTTAATAAATATAATCAAAATATATTTAAAATCTTGTAGCTCCTTAGCTCCTGAGTATAAAAAATGCCTCTTGCTTTTTACCTTTCATTTCCTAATTTAAATTTTAGCCTGCAATAGAACTTGAAGTAGCAACAAAAAAAATTGTTTATCAGAAAGTTTTCTGATCATTGAAATGACATTAAATCACAATTAAATAGGGAGTAGAAGTTAGCAGCTGGAAAGGCAGGGAGAAAGAAAAATTCAAAAGGAGCCCCTATTTTCCCCATCCTTTGGAAACATTAAACAAGTGGAGATACTTTTACATATTCCATAAACTGGCTCAGTTTTTAAAGGCTTCTTTGCACTTCTTAAGTGATTTGCCTACTCCAGCGATGAAACTTTGATGTGAAAATGGTGTAAGAAGTGGCGCAAAGGAACAAGGAAAATATTCTTGTCCTTAATTTTAAGGTTGTGTTTCCATGAGATTAATTTTATCACAAATACTGACAAATACATTTTTAAAACCAAAAAAAAGCCAATGGGGTTTTGTCTTGATTATGACTACAGCCAAGAAAGCATCTTAGCCCAGTGCTGGGGGTTGAGGCGACAGTTCCGAGCACATAGAAGCTCATTTGGCACAGCCCTTCGGAACAAGCGTGAGGCCGCACACGGTCACTTGCCTCAGAGAATGGAGCGGTGAGAACTTGCTGCTGACCTGGTGGCTTTGTGAAGCTCAAACCAGTGATTTGATAAAACTTCCAGCCGCTTTGAAACTGTGTCTATTATTTATGATTCAGCATCTTCAAATTCCTCTGAAGTACACTTACCATGAGCAGAACACTAAAAAAAAAAAAAAATGGCAAAATAGGTAGCTTCAAATTTCTTAGGGGAAAAAGCTATGAAAGCTATGCTTTCTCTCTTCACCTGCTCCCTTTTAGGGAAGAAATACAACAGCCTCCATACTGGGGATAGGATGCAGATGTGACACATAGATTCTTGAAATAAAGTGGACACTTCCTCTAATTACATTTAAAATGTACACGCTCAGGACCAAACTTATATCCAAAATAAGTGTCTGAACAGATAACTGATGGTTGCCAGATGGGAGAGGGGTTGGGGAAATGGGTAAAAATGTTGAGGGGATTAAGAAGTAAAACTTGCCAGTTATAAAAATAGTCAAAGGGATGTAAAGTACACCATAGGAAATATAGTTACATTGTGATGACTATGTGTGCAAGATGGATCTAGACTTATTGTAGTGACCACTTTGTAAGGCATATGAGGTCTGTCCTGAAAAAGTCCAGCCATTGTTAATATAAAGAGAACGGTTTGTGCGACATGATGTAACCTGGCAGCCAAGGAGAGTGGACTGGAATGTACATGCATGAACAATGACAATTACACTGTACTAGTCAGTGGGGGCAGTAGATGCCATTGAGTGAGCATGTGTGCTGTGTGGCTACCGCATCCAAAATGACTGAGCAAGTAGAGAAGTAAATGCTGCATTAAGCTTGAACATTCCTCTACAGAACCTATTCAGATAATTTAGAAGGCTTTCAGAAATGATGCAATGGATACAGTGCAAATAAATGTGTGGCACAAATGCTCAAAGATGATCGAGATCTGTTGAAAGTGGTCCACATTCTGGAAGGCCTGCAACAAGCAGAACACCTGAGAATGTTGAACATGTACGGGCTGCAATCAATAAACATCAGTGATTGACAGTGTGAGAACTAGAAGCTGATCTGGAGATTCCAAAAACTACTGTGTCTGAGATTTTGATGCAGGATCTTGGCATGAAACATGTTGTGGCAAAATTTGTTTCGCAGCTTCTGCTACCAGAGCAGAAAGAATATTGTGCTGCAGTTGCTACTGGCATGATTCAAACCGCTACAAATAAACCAGATTTCCTCAAGAAAGTCATAACTGGAGATGAACCGGGGGTCTACATCTATGATCTGGAAATGAAGGCCCAGTCATCCCAATGGAGGTCACCTGGTTCTCCATGCCCAAAGAAGGCATGGCAAAGTCTCAGCAAGATCAAGACCAGGTTTACTGCGCTTTTTGATTGGGAAGGTGTTGTCCATCATGAGTATGTTCCTCCAGTCCAAACAATTAATAAGGATACTACCTTAATGTTCTTCTTTGGTTGAGAGATGCGATACAACGAAAATGGTCACAGCTCGGGGCAACTGGGGACTGGCATCTGCATCATGACAATATGCCTGCTCATGCATCACGTCCTGTGCAGTTTTTTGTTGAAATGTTAAATCACCCACGTGACTCAGCCCCTCTACAGCCCAGACTTGGCACCCTGCAACTTCTGGCTTGTCCCAAATCTAAAATCACCTTTGAAAGGGAAGAGATTTCAGACCATCGGTGAGATCCAGGAAAATATGACGGGGCAGCTGATGGCCACTGGGAGGACTGTGTGAGGTCCCAGGTGCCTACTCTGAAGGGGACTGAGGCATCATTGTCTTGTGTACAATGTTTCTTGTATCCTGCATCCTCTTTAATAAATGTGTCTATCGTTCATAGTATGTGGCTGGATACTTTCTGGACAGACCTCATAAATCTAAAAATGTGTAGTTACTATGTTGTACAGCTGAAACCAATATAATATTGTATGTCCACTGTAATTTAAAATAAATTTAAAAAATAAAATAAGCATCTGGAATCCATCCATACCCCTTCAAAGGAGCAAAGTGAAGTAGCTGCTTTTCGTTTTCAGGATGCTGCCATAAGGTATACATAGTCATGTTTCTTCCATCATTGCTTCTCTGATTTTTTCCCTAGTCTACCCAGTTCTTTCCCGATAAGATTGTTACTATGCTCTCTGCATGTGAAAAGGTCTTTTGACTAGTATGCCATCAGAGTTGTTTGTTTAAAAAAACACAGTAACTATAGGCTACTAGACCCATTCAGCTTTCGCTGTGTTCTATGATTTCCCAGCTAAGGCGAAAATCGATCCCTCTAACTACTGGTGAGGTTGGTGACTCAAACATCAGATCTAGGTACAGAGTCCTCTCCTAACTAATAGCTAATTTAATTGTAATTTCCTCATAAATGTCCTTTCAACCAAAATCACACTTGAATGTATTCATCACAAGAAATCACAACTTGTCGCAGAAATTCTCGATGACCCAAAACACAGGTAGATTTACACACACAGATTCAGGGTCCCCACTCATGCACCAGTCATGTAATACAGACACAACACAAGCCAGGAACAATTTTAAAACTAAATTTTTCTAAAACCCTTCATTATCTGTCTAGGATGACTTGTTACTTATACTCTTTATTCCAACACGAACTCTAACATTATCTGCCAAAAATTGTCTTCATTTCTCAGAAACAGGTTGTCAACAAGAGGGAGAAAACGTGCTTTGTAAGCCTGTTTTCTTTTGTAATGTTTCATGCAGAAAACCACTGGGTTACACTTCAACGCTGAATCTTCAAACTTACGAATGAGCACATACTGCCTAGCCTATTGCTAGTGAGAGGTCTATGTATGTAACTGCTTTTTTCTTTCAGAATTTGTAATTTGCAATATGTAAAAACCTGTAATAAATTCAAATACGTTTGTGAGAACCAAAATGAACTAATGGCACCCTCCCTCTGGTAGTCTATGTGATCCTATAAACCACCTTTCCCCTCTTCCTGTCCCCTTGGAGCTGCCCAAGAGTCAAGGTCAAGTTAGTTTGCTTCCTTTGTTCAGCAAAGAAAATGCTTGGTTCTGCCTTGAAGTCTGAATATACTAAAAGGTACAGAACCTTCTACTCTAAACACTGTATGAACTGTTTCCTCTCGCCCCCAAAATTTAAATGCCATTTAAACACTATTTTCAGAGTGGACACCTAAATAATTACATTTTCAGTTTATTAAATTTTCTTATGCTGCTTGCATCTTTTTAGAAATGAGGTGGGCCCAAAATTACATTAGTGAGAGAACATTTATTAGAATGTCTACTACCCCCGTATTTAAAATGTGAGCTTCATGATTCAGCCATTTTTGTCAATTTTCCTGTGCACTGAACACTTAGCAAAGTCTTTCGGAACAGAATCTGCCCGAGTCTTGAGGGGCAGACCTGGGGGGGGGGGCAGAGCTGCCTGTGGTTAGACCGGATTGTGGTTAAAGGAAGGATGACTGGATCAGACCACAAGTCTGAAGAAACCCTGAGACAGAAGGAAATGTAGCTCACCACCCCACTCCGGACAGGCCAGGAAGGCCTGAGAACTGTCTTCCTTTTGACCCCCGAGGAAGAACTATTCCCTGGAGAGGCAGACCAAGTGTGTCGAATCTTCCACTGAACTCTTACACTACCAATACTGTTTTACTATCTACTAATAAATTCTCTGGGCTATTAGAATGTGTCCTTCCCATTCTCAACTACAGTTTAGTTTCATATGTGGGTATTTATGGTTATGTGTAAAAGAGAACAATGTTTCTCAAGTACATTCTCATACCCTATGCTTTATGTGCATGGTCTTAACCCCTCTATACTGTTGTACACCTATTGTACAGGAGACATGCAAAATATGAAACTCAAAAAGACCAAGTAAGACCCTTGTGCAAGGGAACATATGACTAAAAAATTGGTCTGGGATTCAAATTTAGGTTGGATTCCAAAGGTCCTGTTCTTCCTGCAGTGAAATGGGGGCTGGCGAGATTCAGATTTCCTCACAAGCCAAGGAAATTGAATTTGGCATTGAAGAGCGTCATCCAACTCTTACCTCTGAAAATAGTTTTGGCAGCTTCTCAAGTAACTGATCTGTGTTTTGTTGTGTAACATTCATTTCTGTTTGACAACATTTCCAATATTTAAGTGCGCTGAAGATTTGGTTGATCTGCTGACATTTAAATTAGGTTTTGTGTATCTTTACTTCCAACAATTTTAGGTCATTGAATTTCAGAGCAGAGTCATAATTATAAAGAAGGGTTTTCTTCCAAATGTAAAAAAAAATGACCATGTTATATATAGAAAAAATACCAAGGATGGAAGTTCTGAAACTATATACTTCTCATAGTAGGGGTCCAGCAAACACCTGTATTAAAATCACCTCAAGAGATTGTTAAAATGTAGGCTCCTGAAAGCTGTCCCAGAGATACTGATTCCAGATGTATAAAGTCTGTCCAGAAAAAGTCCAGCCATTGTTAACACAACAAGAACAGTTTGTGTGACATCGATGCAACCTGGCAGCCAAGGAGAGTGGACTGGAATGTGCATACAAAACAATGACAACTTCGCTGTATGCGTCAACGGGGGCGGTAGACGCTGTTGAGCATGTGCACTGTGTGGCTGTCATATTCCAAATGACTGAGCGAGCAGAGCAACGAATCTGTACCAAATTTTGTGTTAAGCCTGACATTCTTCTGTAGACACTATCCAAATGATTCAGAAGGCCACAGCTATGGGCAACTGGTGATTGGTAATCTCATCACCATGAGGCGCCCACTCATGCATCACATCTCATGTCAAGGTTTTTGGTGAAACATCAAATTATCCAGGTGACTCGGCCTCCCCACAACCCGGATTTGGTGCCCTGCGATTTCTGACTTTTCCTGAAACCAAAATCACCTTTGAAAAGGAAGAGATTTCAGACCATTGATGAGATTCAGGAAAATATGACAGGGCAGCTGATAGTGACTGGGAGAACTGGGTGAGGTCCCAAGGTGCCTACTTTGAAGGCGACTGAGACATCATTGTCCTGTGTAGTGTTTCTTATTATCTTCTTCAATAGATGTCTCTATTTTTCATAGTGTATGGATGGATACTTTATGGACAGAATATTATATATGTGTATATATACACACATATATATAATCTGCCCCCCAAATATATACATATATATATGTATACACATATATATGTGTGTGTATGTATATGTGTGTGTGTATGTGTGTATATACACATATATTCTCCAAAAAAACAACCTACTCCATAACCTAATACTTTTTCACTTGGGAAAGTCTTATATATAGACCTCTAAAGAACTTCTAGTAAGAATAAATATAAATAAAAAGAAACTAAGAAACTTCATTGGTACCGTATAAAGGAAATCTATCAAAATTTTAAGTTTTTTTTAAATGCTTCTAATGCTGATAATTATTGAAGGATCCTATGACTTAGAAACATACCAGAATCAGTGATAACAAAGGTTTTCCTTTTATTCTGACCCTTTTCTTGGTAAGGATGACATATTGATTTCTAATTCTGCTCTAAAGATGAATCAGCTTTCCCAAGAAATTCTCTCAAGAATTTCCAGACAAACTGAATTAGGTCTCATTTCACTCTCAGGAAACAATGATATTATACATGTGAATTAAGCCATGCACGAAACAAAGAACCTCTTGTTACCCTGAACTGCCTATCGATCTAAAAGAAATGCACGGTAAGTTCGGAATTAAGTGTCCCAAGAATCTGCCACTTTGGCATGTGGATTATTTTGACCTGAGGACAATCTAGGACCCAAAGACTCAAGAAGAGGTTTTTCCTTTCCCTTGACCTGCCTCAAAGAAATGAAAGGGCTTATCTAGGAAGAGAAGTATCACCAGAGAAAACTACGAAGTATGGGGGCCAGGTGTGGTGGGCTGGGGGGAAGGGGACTGGCAAGACCTGTTCGTGCGGGGCCCTGTCTGTTCCATCACCTCAGCGTGGCAAGGCCAACACTTATTTACCAAACATTTGCTTCTCCCCTCTTCCTGTGAACTGTCCTGTCTGCCTCTGAGGTCCCAGACCCCTTCCCCTTCTCCTGAGCTCAGATGGCCTATCATCTGAGCTAAGTCAGGTGCCGGACTGCCTGTGGGTCTCATACCACTGTGGGGCCCCCCATTAGTCAGACTCGTTTTTCTCCTGTTAGTCTGTTTCATGTCAATTTAGTTATTAGACCAGCCAGAAACATCCAGAGGGCGGAGGAAAACCGTTTCCTTCTTAACAGGACATTGCATGCTAAAACGTATTTTCCACCAGGGGCACGGGCTCATCCTTTGACAATATTCTCTTGCTGCCCATTTTTAATCTCAGATTTCTGGGATAATTGTGTGCTCCAACCTCTGATCTTCACCCAGCACAACAGGGCTACCTCCATCCTCTCTCGAGTCTACATAGCATACTTTCATAGAAAAAAACCCCGACAGCTACATTTAAAATGCACATTTTAATCAATGGCCAAGATTTGAAAAGGGCAGTATGTATAATGCTCATTCTGCCTCCACCTCTGCAGAAAAGGATGGGCCAGATTTACATACTGCTTAACTTCATCACAAATGATTTTTTTCTGCAATAATTTACAGTTTTGTTCAGCTCCTAGTTTTAACACAGTCAGATTTGCAAATAATTGGCTGTAAGGTTACATAGGATATAATGTGTTCGGTTTCGTTCCCTGCACTTCTGCCCCATAATCTGTGTCTATGTCAAGAGAATAATTGGGAGTCGAAACAAAGCTGATAATTATACATGTTTTCATGCCTTAGGTAAACAGTCTTACAACTGGCAGGTTCCAAGGAATTGCTTTTATGTTCTCTTCTCCCTCAGCTCCATCCAACACAGAGTTTTAAGAGACTGGAAATCAAAGATCCTGGTTTGATTCATCCTAACAATTGCATAGTGCGTTTAATTATTGTCTTAACCCCAAAGTGTGATGGAGGGTGAATTTCTGGCATGGGAGGAGAAGGAACAAGGTATATGGAGCGTAAGTCCTGAGAGTCGGGTTTTTTGAGTTTTGTCTTTTGCTGTTGTTGCTGTTGTTTTTGTACTGCAAGTGCCTGACTTAAGCTTTGATTGCTGAGGCACCCATTGCAAAGATGGCTGTCTCCAAAGAAGACATTGTCAGCCACAGGACTAGGTAACCTGCCAGGCTGCCTCCCCCAACTGAGGCTCCTTTGTTCTAGAGACCTCAGTTGATTTCAATGATTGACCGTTTTGAATACATTTTTTCTCTTCCCATTCTTTAAATTCCTGTTTATCTTTTAGATTCACCAGTAAAGAGTGAGCCCCAAGTTCTGGGCAACCACCCTCAATCCCAATAAAAGCAGAACCTGAAGCCCAGACCTGTTTCAGGGCTGTTCTCATTGTTCTCATTCTCTCTCTCTCTCTCTCTCTCTCTTTCCACAACACCCCCCACCTCCATGCACCCCCTAGGTGTGCTATGTAATTTCCATGTCTTGTAAGTAATTGGATGTATCTTTTCAAAGTTATCTGGTGATTATGCTTTACAATAAGAACCACAGGGCCAGTCCAACCACAGCACTGGTTATCAAAAGGTTGAGACCAGAACAAAACAGTGTCACTGAGAGAATACTGTTGTGGCTGTGAGAACCTATGTTCTCACCTTCCCTCCCCTCCATAAACAGCTCTTCAGCCCAGATGCACCTTCTGACCTACAAGACAGGCATCCAGAACCCTTTTGCTGTGATGGCAAATGCGCCTCACCTCCAGAGAACACACACAGCAGCTTGTCCCAAATTAAAGAAAATATTCTTAGCCCAAAGCAAACACAGAAGAGGGTAGCTGTCATGCAAAAGGGGGCACTGAGGAAAAGAACCTCCAACAAGACCAAGCTGGGCAAGCCCAACAACTCACAGCCACCTGGCAAGGAAGCCTAGTGACGGTACCCGCTACCCCTTCACTGGTCAGGGTCTTTGCCAAGTTCAAAAACACCAAGGATTTAAAGCTGATTATTGCTACCTACCCACTCTCAGGTGTAGCTTCACTTCTTTGTGTATGGCAGCCTCCTACTCTCCCTGGCTAACCAGGATGCTCATGTTTTCCCTTTTTCTTTTCTTTTCTTTCTTTCTTTCTTTCTTTCTTTCTTTCTTTTTTTTTTCTCTAAGAAGTTATCTTATTAACTGTCACATAAGCCCTCCTCCACATTCCATCCAGGGCTTATGTGACAGGCTCACTCACTGAGCCATAATACTGATGGATGATAATTGCTCCGTGTGGTCCTCCTTCCTAAGATATATGATTATTTTTAAAAGGGGCCTTTAATATCTTTACCCAAAGACATAGCAATGTAGAAGTTCCAGATACTCACCATGATGTGCATGACAGGTAAGGAAGAAATGTGTCCATTGGTGTCTCTCAAATCATCCTTTATATACTTGTACTATATTCAGGGTACACAGGCAAGGAGGTATGGCTATCCTCTTCATATGCTCCAAGGACAGACTCATTAACAAATCCTTTGTTGAGATTCTATAAGGCTGAGGACCCAACTGAAGGCAGAGTGTGAGCTAATCAGAAGTGCAAACAGAGCAGTGATTGCTAATGTATTCTCATACTTGTATGTGCCCTACTAAAGCCAATTGCATGGCTCAACTTTTGCCAGACTTTCTTAGAACCTGTTACACCACACAAACATCACATGCACTGCAATACAGAAGAAAATGCTGCCAATTACTCCCTGTGTGATCTCTGACAGGCACATACCCACTCTGGACCTCAGGTTCCCCATAGACTAGAGGTTACAATACCTGCCATTTGGGGCTGTTGTGAGAAATGTGAAGATTTGTAAAGAGGAACTCGTTTAAACTGGAGTTGGGATGGATGCAGTTGGGAGAGCTCTCACTCCCTATCACGTTGTCAATCAACCCAAACAGGCAAAGACTACCTTTCATCTCTGAAAGGTGGGTTTTTCAACTCTGCTACTGCAGCCGAAAGGAGGAGGATCCTCTTCTCCCGGCAAGCACTCAGCCAATGAAAGATTGCTGTAGTGCAGCCGAGGAAAAGCCACCCACTTCTAACCCCCAACTTCCTCCAGTGGACTCTCTGTCTACAACCACCCCTCTGAACTCCCCCTTTCCTCTATAAGAGTCCCTCTCCTTTGCTCTTTAGACTTGAGTGTGGTTCGCCATTAGACTCTATGTCCTGAATTGCAATTCTTTACTGTTCCCGAATAAACCTATTTGCTGGAACAATGTATGGCTATTTATTTAAAGTCAACAGGAATAAAAGACATGGCACCTGTGAAAACAGCTTGCCTGGAGCCTGACACATAGTAGGAGAGCAACGAATGCTGCTCTTCTTCATCCCAACTTCGGATTCATTTCTTATCTGATACCTCTTTTATATGAACTCGGGTACCCATAAAAGCCCGTATTTCTCTTCTCCGTAACTACTCACTCTCCTTCTCACACTATTTTCTCTGCCTCTTGGGAAAACCAATCAATCCATTTCCCTGGGTTCTGTCCACACTGGCCCTAGCAATAGATACATGGAAGACCTCATGTGAGCCCAGCCTTCCTCAACAAGAACCTTCTAAGAACAGCCTCCTTCCTGGGCTGCACTTGGTGTTGCAATGTCCTCCACCAGAGCAAGGATAAGACTTGGTCCACCCAAAGCTTGCAATCCAACTGAGAATACCACCAAGTACATAGCTTATTATAAAACAACTTGGGACTGTGTACTTTTAGTGTGTATTGTGTTACAGATTCTAAGTAATAAGTAATACTAGCTAAAGTAATGAATGCTTGCAATGAGCCAAGCACTGCTCTAAGTGCTGGTGAGAGATACAGAGAGAGCGAGAAATAGATAAGGTACTAGTGATATTCCAATTGTATAGATAAGAAACTGGAGACAGAGAAAAATTAGGTAGTTTGCTTGGGGGCACACAGTGCTGAATGTTTGGTATAGTCAATAGAAACGTACACAACACTGTGTTAAGCATGGGCTCAGAGCATCGGATTAGTGTGAGAGTCTTAAGGGCAGGAATCAAATCTTCCTGATTTTTATTTCTATAGTAGACATTGTGTCCAGGTGCGGAGATTAGCTGACTAAACGAGTGAAAGAAGTCTCGTTGAATGAGATGGGGTTTGATAGAAGAGCAGAGAAAAGGCTGCTCCTGGCAGGCAGAGGAGAAGGCCCACATGCTCAGAGGCTGGGTTTGACATAACCATAGCCAGAAACTAAGAAGAAGATTGACCTTAATGAAGCCCCAGGCTTGCCTTGAGGGTAATATAAAGATAAATACAGATGGGTAGACATGATAGATGGAGATAATGGGGAAGGTTTAAAAGCTTAAGCAGAAAAGTCTAGTGTTGACACTATAGGCAATAGGGACCATCCATAAATCCTCCAGCAAGGAAACAATTTGAGAAAAAGCAGCATTTTAGAAAGACTGATGTGGCAGAAGTGAAAAATTGGAAGGAAGCAGAATGATCCAGGTGTGTGACCAGGAGGGGGTGAATTCGGGGTTGCCAAATGGTTGAATCAGAAGGAAGACCTGCGAGAGCCAGAGCAGAGAGAAACATCGATTCAACAATTACTGAGTACCTGGAATGATGCAAGGGGCTGAGGCTAAAAAACTGAATAAAACATAATCCTGGATGACTATTCACCAAGAAGACAAACATGAAGTTGAAGGATACCAGCCAAGATGGCATCTGTGTAATCAGATTAGAAGGGGCGTCACCCCAGACCTAAGAGCAGAGGGTGAGGTACTAATTTCAGATGCGTAAATTGATGGGGGGACAGCGCCCATTTTCCCCCAATCCCTTCATAAGTAGTAATCTCTCTGGTAAGATTTGAAGCTTCTCCATCAAAGAAGCCATATCATTCACATCTTTCAACAAACCTAGCACAGTATTGGAAATCAAGAACTCATATGATGAATATATATATATGGAAATCAAGAACTCATGATCAATTAACAAAATGTCATGAAAGCTAACAGTAATTTCTTGCTTAAAAATATCACAATAACCTAGTTTCTCTTCATTCCAGTTCCTCATTATCATTTTACAGTTCCCCTCCCCCACTGACCTTTTCTCTTATCCTTTACAATTACCTCTATACTATTGACAGGCCACATTTCTTGCCACTTCAAGCCATCTGGCACATGGTGTTTGAATTTTGGAGATTCTATAATTCAGAAAGATTATTGTTCTTACACTTTTATAAAGGTTACCATGAAGAAGGGAAAAACTGTATTTGAGGAGCTACCGTTGGTCAGTGTTAAGAAGGTGCATCGTGTTGGCTTTGGAGCCGCAGAAGTCCAGGGGCTCAGATTCCTTCCTTGACCTTCTGACTTCGGCATTGCCTTTCTCTGCGTCTGAGCTGTTCCGTTTATCAGTGGGAAGTGCTCGGCTCTGATACACGCTCCCAAAGAAGGGATCCAGAACCCAGCACAGGCCTCGGCACAGAGCTGGATTCATGAAAAATATCCACCATGGGTGGGAAGTAACTCTCCAGCACGCTGTCTCACAGGTAATTCTGCCACACAGGACAGGTCGGCGCTGTTACAACCATGGACTGCCCACTCGTTACAATCTATAGATACGTGATGGGGGACATGATGCCAGTCAAAAGGGTGGTGAAGTTCCTCAGAGCATCATTTCCCACTGCAACGATCCAAGGGACAAAATAGATGGGATGAAAAGCGGGTTTCAATTCCCTGACAAACTCCAGTCAGTTGACACTAACTGCCCGGAGCCCTGCATTAAGGACTTTGGGCTGTTCTGGGCTTCTCAGAAATTCGTGATGAACTGATGGCAATACGTAACATAGCAAAGGGACAGCGGATGATATGTGTACTCTTTGGACAGAGCCGTCTGAACTCCACCTTGATAATCAGAATGAACCGTCTACAGGATGGAGTGAAATTCAGCTATAAAGCTTCTAGAGGATGCCAGTGAATCGAATCTGTGAGCATTTTCTGAGTCGTCACAAGGTACAGGGCACCACATATTACAACGGGGAGCCTTGTAGTGAAGGAGACAGAGTTCAGAGGAGAAAATCAGAAGGCCTACAAGTCTCCTACAAACGAGCTCTAAAGTCTTGGGCAAAACATTTCACTTGCTTGAATTTCCATATGTTCATCTGAAAACGGGCAAAGGGCATGCACGTTCTGATACAAAAATGCATGTTTGGTTTTTTTGCATTGTCCCTATTTACTATGTATTCCTATACACACACACACACACACACACACACACACACACACAAGTTGAATCACACCAGAATGTATGGATCATTTGGGGGAAACAAGTCTACCTTGGGGATGAAAGTGGAAGTGCTCATACTTAAACCACACTGCCTATATATCAGACATTCTCAAATCTAAACTTTGGTCCCCCCCCCTTCTTATAAATCATGCTGTATTTACCTTCTCTAGATGCCAGCCTTAAGAAATGTAAGTAACATTGGCACTGGCTACCGAATGATGAACTACTGTGTCGGCACTGAGAATACTGATGGGGAAAGAGGTTATCATTAGTTCCCAGATTTCAAATTTCTAGATGGGAGGGTGGTATACAGGAGAAAGAACTTAAGAGAAAAGACTCTCTTGGTTTCAGGTATTTTGATCTTGAGGTACTTAGGAGATACCTGAGTAAAGCTGTCCAGTTGGATACACCAGTCTAAAGCTTGGGAGAAGACTCTAGGCCAGAGATAAAATTCAGGAGTCATTGATATATTAACGTTAATTGATGCTGTAATGAGAATGGGTTCGATCAACCAGGAGAGTATGCCGAATGAGGAAAATAGTTTGCTTAGAATAAAAATAAAGCCAGAATTCAACTAATAAGCAGTAGGAGGTGCCCTGAGAGAACGAAGACAGAACAGAGTGTTTGATGAAGTCGTGTCAAATGCCAAAAAAATCAAGAAAGGGACATAAAAAAAATAAAGTCCAAGTGATTTGGTAATTAAAAGACATTGGGGCTGTTAGCAAGAACCACTTCTACAGAATAGAGTAAGTGAATGCAAATTGAAATGAGGAAAAGACTATTTTACTTTTATTGAGAGGAGTACGAAGGATCATGTGGGCAAAGCACACAGATGGAACATGAGAAGCTAATGGTGTAGGGCAATACATTCTAAATGCTTGCTCTTCTCCGCTGCCGGCCTGGAGGAACGTGGGCTATTTTTTATTTACTGGCACAAGTCTATCAAAGGTTGATTTCAAGTCACTCATAGCTGGGAGAACCGGCAAAAGACACCAAGAAAACAACTTAGCATCTCCGAAAGGAGGGACCTTCCGAATCCCATTCCCTTGTCTGCCCTGTTACATCTGCCAGGCCTTAAAACAGTCGTTCAGCTTCTTTGTTGATCCATTTCTTTAGCTGTGGAATGGAAAAATAATTCCCTTTTAATTGGATCCTGAAGTGCTCAGGGCTTTTCAGCTGCTCAGAGGCTCTACAGTGTGAAGACACAACATCCTAGCTCAGAAATCCCACCGCGACTTTGTCCGACTACCAAGAAAGCCGCTTCTCTCTTTCACGCGAAATCCACAACCCCAGCGCTCGAGATGGAAATGTCTTCACGCAGGTTTGTTTGGCTTTGCATCCCAAACTGTCTCCGTGCCTCTGCAGTGTGCAAAGCAAAATGGAACGCTGCGGAAATCATCAGCACGGCTCCCAGTGCAAAGTCTGCCTCAGACTACTCATTTGTTCGACCAGAAAACTTTATAAAACTAAATTTCCACTGCAGAGGCAGCAGCCCCCTATTCATCGGGTCTGTGCAGGTTCATTTGACTTCTCTGTTTCTCTCCTCTTGAAGTGCAGCCTCTACCAATTTTGTGTCCCCCAGGTGCTGTCGTTAGCAGCTATACATCCCTGCTTGTAAATAAACCCCAACTGTCTGCTGGAAATTTCCACTTGCATATCCAGCCATCTCACCAAATGTAACACACCTAAAATCAAATTCATCAATCTCTCCCCTAAAACTGGCTCTTTCCCAGGCTCTCCTATTTCTGTCAATTGACATCACTTTCCCCGTCACCCTGGCTTAGATCCTCAGTGTTTTGTCGGTGTCCTCACTCTCCCTTGCTGTCCGCATCTGTTCCCCCGGCCTTAAAATTTTCCATTGAAATGCTTGGCCCACTTATCCCTTCTAGTTTGCAGTTTTGCGTACATCACATGTGCCAGACACTGTGCTGAGTACTTTACAAACCTCACCTCACTTAATCCTCATGACAACCCAGTGAGGAGGTTGATGGAACTTCCCTCACTCTGCAGATGAGAAAACTGTGGTTCAGACAGCTATGGGGGCTGTTATAGACTGAATGGTTGTGTCCCTTCTAAATTCGTATGTTGAAGCCCTGACCCCCAACACTGGTAAACAGGGCCTTGTTAAGGAGTAATAAAGGCTAGATGAAGTCAGGAGGAGGAAGAAGTCCTAATCGGATGAGGCCGGTGCCCTGGCGAGAAGAGGATGAGGAAGAGGAATTGAGAGCCCAGAGCATTCTCCTCCCTACCCTCACCCTCTCACTCACTCTCCCTCTCTCTTTCTCTCTCTCTCTCACACACACACAGCAAGAAGGCATCCATCTAGAAGCCAGAAAGAGAGCTCTTACCAAGAACTGAATCACCCAGCACCTTGACTTCATACTTTCCAACCTCTAAAACTGTGAGAAAACAGCTTTCTGTTGTTTAAGCCATCCAGTCTATGGTATTTTGTTATGCCAGGCCAAGATAACTAAGCTAGATACCATGGCCACCCCCATATTAGGAGACAGGTGGGATCCCAAGCCAGGACCAGCCATCTCCAGGGAAAACGTCCTGAGCCACCACACTGGACAGCTCCCCACCCCACCCCGAGCCAGCAGAAATACCAGCTCAGGCCCTCATTGCCCCTCAGGAAAAGCTCAGCCCTTTGCTTCAAAATTTTCTTGCCTTCCTCCAGGTAACCTGAGCATGCAGGTTCATTTTCCTCAAACACCACTTGGGTCAGATCACTCCTCTGATAAATAGCTTTCAGTGGCCCCCCACTGGCTACAAAAGCAGGTTTAATTTCTTTTAACAGACCCCCAAGTGTTCTCCAAGTTGGCCCTAGCTTTCTTATCCAGCCTTCAATTCCCTCAATGCCTATTCCAAAGGCATGTTTCTGGTTGCCAAAGTGGCATAAATTGTTTGTCTGTGAGTTCCAATGAGGGCAGGGGCTTTGTCCCATCTCCATGTAAGCAGTGTCTAGCACATAGTAAGTGCCCAATAAATAGTTGTTCGATGAATGAATGAATGAATGAATGAATGAATTGGTATTTGTTATTTACCTGGTCCGCCATCTGCAGTTTACCCAGCCATCAGGACCAAGCACAGATCCACCTAAATGACAATGGCCTCTCTATCACCCCAGCCCACCATGATTCCACCCTTCTCCAAGCCCCTACTCAAGACTTTTCTGTCACTAAAACCCACTGGATGCATATCCTTATTAGAGGAACCAATACAATTACCCATGTTCATTTTTGCATTGTTTGGAATAATAAAATATTGGTAATAATCTGTGGCAGAGACTGCCTCTCCAATTCTCTTTTATTGTTTTTCTTTATTATAAAAACTCTGACCTTTAGTTGGACCAACTTATTGCCACCCAACTTAATTTTTTTTTTCTCAGCCCTCCTTACAGTTAACTATGGCCACAGGACTAAGTCTGGGTCAATGAGGAAGAGACACACCTTTCTCCTCCATGTTCTCAGTCTCCTTACCTGGAATTCAGATGTGGTTCTGGGTCTCTAGCAGCCACATTGCACCATGAGGACAAGGACTTCCCAGGACAGTAGGCTGGGAGGAGCCAGGATAATGACCAGTATCACGGAGCTGCCACAGCATCCCTACACTGTCTGCTCCTGGCCTTCTTTTTTCATGAGGGGAAAATGCACTTCCATCTTGTTTAAACCACTGTTATTTAAGTTTCTCCATTTAATGCAGCCAAGCTGCAACATACTGCATATGCCAATCGTTAAAGAAATTAACAGATAAAAGTATGTTGATATGAAGGTACTTGAAAGAAAAGAACAAGATCAATTGATCAGTCACCTATCTACCTACCTACTTATCTGAGAAAAAATTAGCCGCATGTGCATTATAATACTTCAAAGTAAAAGGACAAATGTATATACTACTTGTACAGCAAGTGACCCAAAAAAGTTTAATCATAAAAATCGCTAAATATTTCTGCTCTGTGGACACTTTGCCCCCCCCAATAATTTTTAAAACTTCCCCGAGGCAGAGGTAAGAACTTCCACTTTCTTTGCCACTCTCCAGCATGTAATAGGCCCTCACATTTGATTGGCTAAAACCTACAGGAATTTGTCAGACACTGACTATTGGGACAGACAACAAAAGTAAATGGTGGTGGGGGTGGGGGCTTAAAAAAGGAAGTCCCTCATCCACCATAACTTTACAGTGTTTTATAGTCTGAAATGTGGTTAACTGTCTGTTACCACCCCCAACAATAGAGAACTTATACTCGATTAAATATTAATACACCTGACTTGTCTTACAACCCCCTATTCCCTACCCCCACCCAATTTAATTCATTTTTTGGCTCCAAAAGTAACTATTTTGAATTCTAAAATGAGAGGGAAATGGGTGGTGGTGAAACTCAACAGTAAGCAAAGCTGAAGGAAGCAAAATAAAAATATAAAGAGGAATAAAATTGAATTTCTTTAAAACATGTGGTTTGGGAGATGAAGTAACACATATTCACCCGTAGATTTGCCAGGGTGAGCATTACTCTTACCGAATACATTTAGCAGGTACATTCTACAAGACAAGATTAAGATTCTTGCTCTCCGCAGTGGAAATCCATCCTAATTTTGTACTCTTCACCAGAAGACTTTGTTTGGGGACCTCTAAGTAGTAGGGCACAGCATAGGCATTTATTGGAAAAAACAGCTCTTGTTTATTTCATAATTATACACTTGACATTTAGAAACTCCTGCTTGCTACTAATCGCTTAATTAGGTACCCCGAGGTTCATAAAAAATCACAGGTTTCACTTCACCTTAAAAGACCCTCTAACTCCCCTTGCTCGGAAACTCAGTCTCACCCACAGTACAGCACACGCAGTCACAGCCCTGACAAGCCACTGCTGTTGCTAATAGACCTCATTTAAAGGGCAGAAATCTAAACACACAATGACCTGATTTTTTTTTTAATCTGTGGCCCTGGAAGGAAGGTGTGGAACAGATCAGTCAATAATGACTGACCAAAGAACCCACAAACAAGCCCTAATTGTTGACTTCATTTGGCAAATCATTAAATAAAGTGCCCGTTAATGGAGATTTACATAAATAGTCTGAATGGTGAGTGGCCTTCAGGAAAACTCCTCTTCCCACGGAGGCCTGTGCATCTCTCTCAGAGATGTCTGACAAGGGCATGACTCTCAGCTGCTGGTTTCATCTGGATGATTAGGGTTTTCCCTAACTACGTATCATTCTCAGCCAAAGCAAACAGCATATTTGATGCATTTTGGCAGTTACAAACACACATACACACAGTACCCAAAATAATTATGCCTGGGAGTGCAAACTAGAAAACCACTGGGGTTTTGTTTGTTTGTTTGTTTTCGTATGAACAATCAATAATATATAGAGAAAGCAAGAATGACTTTAATCATAAAGGGGTACCTTAAAAATGTAGAATATTACTCCAAGTCAATACTTTCCCAAATGAATTACTAAAAATGATAAACCCTGGTTCATCAATATGCTCCACACAAAAGAGCTCTGCGGTCAAAAGAATATGAAATATGATGCCTTCAACATTCCTTCTTACATAGTCCCATTAGCATATTACATTCTATAAGCACATTACGGGCCCTGAAAAGCCCCACGGTAAGGCAACCTATGTATATGTGAGTGGATATTTTTTCCCCAACTAACTCATGTTACTAGTCCACTTTGGGAAACCACACTCTAAAGTAATAATCGAAGGTTGGGTTTTCACTGTGCATGATAATCCTCAACTGAACACTGTCTATTATGAAGGTTATTTACCAAATACTCATTATGATTAAAGCCTTGTAAGAAAAGAGAGATGAATAAAGTAGGACCTGGAACTCTGGGAGCTTATACTCTGGTGGGAAATCTAACATGTATCCCCAGGCTAAATGTATCTTGGTAAACAGTGTGTGTGGTAACAATTGCCATAGTTAAGTTGAGCAGGAAAGGTTTCAGAGTCTGTGACATTCCAAACCGAATCTAAAATGAAATCCAAACTGAATTTCATCTGGGAGGAGATGGGGTTTGGGAATATGAGGTACAAAAAGATAAAGGGGCAGGGAACTCGAGGTAATCTGGAGGATGATGACCAATTGGCTAGGGTAGAGATTTCAGGTAGACCCTACAGGTTAAAAGCCTGGAAAGCTCCCCAGCAGTTTTAAGTACAGGTCAGATGATGGGGGTGCCTGAGTGCAAGGCTAAGGAAGGTGGGGGTTGTGAGGTTGACGATGCAGAGTAACCGGGAAGACACTGTAATAGCAGCTCTGTGAAGAATGGTGTGCAATGCTGCCCTCGGAATGAAACTGCAGCAGACTGAGGTTTCTCGCCCTCTGCTTGGATCACAGCAATAGATAATTTAAGGTCTTAAATCCTTTTATGAAGGTTCAGAGAGCTATCCATTTTATCAGAAATGTTCACAAGCAATCAAGAGACTAGAAAATTATGGTTTTAGAATAACGGAGAAAGGTGATAAATTTCTGCTGTCTTTCATAAATCCAACCTGATAGCAACACAAATGAGAAAAGCTGAAATATCACCCTGTGACCTCCACTCTCACCTGGGATAGCAACCATGGAATGGCTCCGGGAAACTGATCAGACTGATTTCACCACTGCAACTTTTACTGGTTAGAAAGGGTTACCTCCATCCTGCCAAAGCTATTAAAAATTCACATGGGGAGGAACAAGTCCATGCGAGAAACATGCGGGTTAAAAACACACAAATAAACGAACTGGCAATTTCACATACTTAAAGATCAAAACAGGAAACACACAATTGGATACTTAAACCCCAAATCTGCGTGCTTTAGAAAGCACTTTACCGTAATCGCCTTCCTGTCTAATGGGGTAGTTTACATAACCTTGAATCTATAACTGTGCTCACCAAGAGAGTAAAAATGGTTGAAATGAGACATGGAGAATTTTTTTTAGTATTATAATAAAATATAGGTAGTCAGTGTCCACAATACCAGGATAGCTCTTTTCCTATATGGGGCATTTCCCTGGGAAATTAAGCAGTTTTATCTGTGAAGCACTCTATGAACTTTCAGAACTGACCACAGGTGGAAATCTAGACCAATCAGAAGGCCTGGGGCAAACAGAGATTTGGATTCGCTTACTTTACTAAGTGACAAAGCCACTCTCTTTCCTCCTGGTCCTTTTTGCTAAAAATCATCCTGAAATGAATTCATCCATCATCCACGAAGAGCTTTATCTAGATCAGGGATTCCCAAACACCACACTGGCACCAGACTGGCTATGTCCACATCATCTAGAGAACTGAAAAATGCAGATTCCTGGCCGGCTTCTCCTCCTGCCCACCCCTCCCATTCTGACTTTGTGTGGGCCTAAGTGAAGTTCCAGAGACATTTTTTAAAGACCCAGGTTTTGGAAACCAGTAATATAATATAAATGATAATTAGATTACAATATCAGAAGGGCCATAAAAATCTCAAGATTTTAAGTCACTGCTGTGACAGAGATCTTACTAGGTAGATACCAAATCTCGTCCTCCCCAACCCCCACCCCCCACCCCCGCCTTGGGCGCAGAGCTGGACTACATTTCCCAGAGTTCTTTGCACTTTAGGGGGGGTCATGTGACTGCGTCTCTGTCCTGGGAATGTGGACAGAAGGACTGTGTACCACTTTTAATCTTGGCCCCTAAAATCTTCCCAGAGAATCTTCCAGTTTCGCTGCCTCCCTTTATTTGCCAGTTGGGTTCCTTAGAGTCCATAGGAAACTGAGATTCTAAAGGAATATCAGAGCCTGAAGACAGGAAGAGCACAGGTATCTGAATGTGTGGATCAGGGGGGTACCCCACCACCACTGACTCCAAGGCACTGGGAGACAGACAAGAAATCAACTTGTGTTATGATGAGCTGTAAGGATGCAGAGACCCTTTGTCACATACATTAGCTTACCCTTCTTAATACAACCCCCTTAACGTTTGTAGTGGACTTGGCTGTTGAGAAAGAATATCAAAATCAGAAGGAAATATACTCATATTTTAACATCTAACTAGTTATAGATAGACGTTAGGCATAACATCTACAAGAAAACAATATACGCTTATTTTTCTGTGGTTTTCTTCTTTTAAGAATGGAATACACGGGAGCGAGGGGTAACTACAAGAAAATGTCTTGGCTAATTGAGAGTTCCAGGTAATACGATTTCAATTTAATAAGGTTTTGTAACAGCTGCAGGACTATAAACAAAATATAGCAATTGATAAATCTAAATTGTCAAAGACCATGTGGATGCAAAATAAAAGCCTGTGAAATTTTAAGACTTAACAGAATCACACAACTTGAAGAGTATTCAAAAGGTCATGCTATTTATTTACTTTTGAAAAAATCTGTAGGAAGAAATTCTACCGTTGAGCTCATCATTGTCATCACCTGGGAGATGCAGTTTTACAGCACAGTGTGAAGAAGGCAGGTGAGGAGTTACACAGAGCTGAGTCTAAATCCCAGCTCCTCTGCTCAGCACTCGGAAAATCCTGAGTAAACCCTCTAAGCCTCACTCTCCCTCCGGCACGATGGGGATGACATTACCTGCTTCATGGATTGTTATGAAATGTAAATGGACTCTAAGGCGGTATATGGCACACTGTAAATAATACTTGCCTGTATTAATATGTTAGTGTAACACACCTCCTTTGTTCAGGACAACCAGTTATTATCTACTTGCATCAGGAAGATCTTGAGAACTCAAGAGCCATAACTAGCTAATTTTTAACCCAAGAGAAAGAATGATGAGAGGGCGGGTGACAGCTCTGTGTGGAATTCTACATTCTGTAGACTGTTCTTGGGAAGCAATTGGTGCGCTAATTAACATCTGTGCCTCTTAATCCTTTCTCTGCCAACCATGAAGACAAGTGAGTCCTGGGCAGAGATCACTGGTGCTTGACGCTTCTCCAAAGATGGCATAAAACTCTCCACCTTCTTAGAGAGATGACCTAGGCAGCCTGTCATGGTCACCCAGTGGGAGCAAGCTGGAGCTGCTGGAGCCCTTCACAGGGCAGCCCATCTCAAAAACTCATCGTCTACAAGAGGAAGCGGAGATCACCTGATGGGGCACCTGCCTCCCTCCACCTGGCTGGCTGGAGACAGCAGTGCGAACTTGCCACAGCATTTCTTTTGATAAGCTACTGGGGAGACACGGTGTCTCCTCAGTGTTCTAAGGTTTGGTTTGAAAATTGAATTCGGGAACTTGTCAACTCTGACAGCAGAGCTTTTAACACTGAGTTCAAAAACAATCTGCTTGTACTTTATAAAATCAATCTTCTGACTTCAGAGCAATAGGATTTTTCCAAAATCCTCACTATGGAGGGAATGAAAAATTTCAGTTTTCTTTCTTTCCAGTTAAATGTGGGTTTTTAATTAAAGCCACCACATTTTTTTCTCCTCCTACCCCAATTCTGTCCCTCTAAACTGTCTCAGCAAAGAGAGATCAAACCTGCATTTCAGGGAGGAGGGCTGGGCCCTCCTGGTCAGTCAAGACCGAGGACAAAAACCGATAACGCACACGGGATCAATCGCGAGTCAACGCTGCTCAAGTGACAGGATTCGTGACACTTGGGATTTTAAAAACAATAAAAAGCAAGGCCTGTGGAAGAAATCAGTCCATACCTAAAAGTCACCAGAGCCACACCTGGCAGCAGAGGCCTCCGTCAGGAGCTGCACTGAGAGATGAAATTACCGTGACCCAAAGGGATAGGTCTCAACATGGCAGGAAACCACAGGCAAACCTCGATCCAGCAACAGGTGGCAAAGGCCTGTCAGTGCTGGGAAATTATGTGGTTCTGACATTTCATTCACACAAGAACAACAGGACCCTAAAGTTAAACAATGACATTATTAAAAAAAAAAAACCACCTCCATGGACAACACTTCTAGCATAGTTCAGCCTTCTGGGTATACACCCAAACCAGAATCATTACAGCTCAGGTGTGTGTGGGAGGGGCCGAGGGGAGGAGGAAGTTGAGAGAGTGCAGAGAAAGCTGGCAGGAAGGGGAGAGCACCAACATCTGAGCAAAGGGAGAGTACGGTGATAGTTCCTTTCTTCTCCATCCCAAAAGACTTGAGCCTTCACTTCATAGGGTTTTTTTAAAAATGACATTTGAAAGGTGCTGCAAGCATCCATTCATTTGTGTTCTGCTTGGCCTTTAAATGGAGTATTTCAACTGAGAGTTCAAGCCGATGGGGGGTTGAGATGTTCTCATGAAATGTAACCACACCAGACAGTTCCTATTGTCAAGGAGACCCCCCCATGAAGAGGGGAAGCCCTAAAATTTGTCACTCAGGCTAATTTTATTACTCAGGCCCAAGGGCACAAGCCTTCCAGACGGTTCCATCTTTCCCAGCAGGAAGGTATTGAAGGCAAGCAGTCCTTCCATTCCAGAGAAATACGGTGCATGTGAGGAGGAAAGGGAGTGTATCTCACAGCTGTTTCCACTTACCAACATTGGAAATAAAGGGGAAATTCTTTGCGGAGATGGGCACTCCAGGAAAAGAGAGCCCATCACATGCCGAAGGCAGGCTCTGAGTTTTAGTTGCTAATTTCTCTCGTTGCCTTCCGTTTAAGTGACGACCATTATTATGTTTATTAATATTTATTTTAAATTAGTTTTAAAATGGTTCCAACAATGGATTTTAATTATCACTCTTATACTACATTACAGATCAATTACTAAACTATAAAAAGCAACAGAACAGATTTCTCATCTCATACCATAACACACACACACACACACACACACACACACACACGCACACTCTCCAGAACCTTCCCTCCTGTTTTCTTTCTCTTTAGATAGAAAACACGACTGCTTGCAATTGCAGGTGATGTGGGACGGCCCATGTGCCCTCCCCTAACCCCTGCACATACATAACTATTTCAAAAAGGTGATTACGCACAATATCTTACTTCCCACCTGAAACATCAGACGAGAGAGGCTGAGTTTCCCCAGTGCATCTCAAAAACACAAAACAGGATGTTTAATTTGTTTAAATTTCCAGAGCAATTTACTGCAGACAAAAATAAAACGCCATGGCATTTTGCTGGCATCTTAAAAAAGAAACCGTCCCTGAGAAGTACAATGAACCTCCTGAGATCTCCAACAAGACCCTCTGTTTGTATGCTCACATATTTTTTTTATGATTTTGTTCACTGAAGAACAGTTTAACATATTCCAGCCCATGCACCTCGTAAAAGGGAAGCTTCCAACAAAACAGGTCTTTTCATGAGGCAGCCCCCAGCGTCTCCAACAGCTAAAGAGGCTCAGGTGGCCACCCACACTCACCTGGCCCGGCCTTGGCAATCAAGAAACTGCTCCCTGGATCGCCTTAATTGGAAAAAAAATTAGAGTACCAGGCCAGTGTCAGCCCTGAGCTTTAAAATCTTTAAAGAAAACTTCTACGCCCACAAGTGAGGTACTGCTATCGATGCTTTCATTATTTTGAAATGAAGCTTGAAATGAGAAGAACGATTTTTTTAAAAAAAGAAACATTATTCACCGGGTAGCCCCTGGTTTACACGCTGGCCCCAGTAGCCCAACAAAGTCAAAAGCAAGCACAATTTCAAAGATACCAGGCCACTTTCTGGGTTTGTTTTTTTTAATCTTACTGTTCTACATTTGCACTTGATCTGCTGCCAATGACGCCCTACCATCCTGGAACACTTCCTTTCCCTGTTTGGGGAAGAGTTCTCAAGCTATCTGTTGGCCTATTGACTCTACTTACCATTGCAGGGATAGAAACTCAAGTGCATGGGGTTGTCTGCCCTACTGCTTGTGCTTGCTCTAACTTGACCCTCAACTGCCAGATAACTGCTTAGTCACCACAGATAGGATTTATAAGGCACCATCTGTTTATGAGGCGTCATTAGACATACGTATGTTAACAAACCATCAGATATTTCGCATCAGCTTAGAGTTCTTTGATTGTAGGCAGCAGAACAGTCCCCTGGCCAATTCGACCAGAAAAGACTGCATCGAAAGGCTACAGTGGAGCCCATGGAACAGATACAAAGGCTGGAGTTCTAGCTGAGAAGAAAATGGAGGCCAGAAAGTTTTGAGGAGGCCTAGCCAACTTAACCGTCCTAACGAGGCATTGCTACCTAAATGAATGAGTTCAAATCATTGGGGGGGTTGTTGCTTGTACCACATCGCTGATGCTTCGGTGTACCAGAAGAGAAAGTGTAAGTTGGCTTAGATCCGAGTTTCTCGGCACTACTGACATGTTGGACTGATCATTCTTTGCTGTAGGGAGCTGACCCTATGCACTGTAGGGTATTTAGCAGCATCACTGGTCTCTATGCACTTGATTCCAGTAGCGTTCTCTCTAGTAGAGAGAACCAAAAATGTCCCTAAACATTGCTAAATGCTCCCCAAGAGGCAAAACCATTCCCGGGTGAAAACCACTGGCTTCAATTGAATCACAAAACTGCCCGTCTCACGGTTTCAGAAAGGCAAGTACCTTGACGCACAACCCCGTGAAACAAAGGGAAGGTGGATAAGCCTCCCAAAAGAAAGTGAAGATACCATTCCCCAAAGGTAGGGAGATCAATGCTTGATGTCTGTTTCCACATTGGTATGCAGGAAGTCCTAGAGCAAATTAAACCTGAAGCATCGCTGGAGGCAAAAATGACAAAACTGAAGCTGTTCTACTTGGGGCATATCACGAGAAGGCAAGGTTCTTGGGGAGAGAAAACAACACTGGGGAAAAGAGAAGGCAGTGGGGAAAAGAGGAAGACCAAATACAAGACAGAATGGCTCCGTAACAGAGGCCATAGGCAGGAGGCTGCAGGAGCTGGGCGGGGCTGTCGAGGACAGGTCAGTGTGGATGTCACTCATTCACAGGGTCACCAGCCAACTCAACAGCATGTCACACACACAAGCAGAAGTTAAAGAAGGTTAAGTTTTCCAGCCCATAAATTTGGAGAACAAAAAAAGGAACCGGGAAAATTAAGAAATTTCTGAGAACATGGTAGCAAAAGTCATCAGCACGCCGCACCAGCCGTAACAATGCCGTTAACAGTGAGCGTTTGTGTCCCAGAAAAGCCCAATCCCAGTGGGGTGGGTGTGTTTTCCATTTTTCATTCAATTTTTCCTTGCTCCCCTATATATTTTTAAATCCTGCCAGACCTTTTCCAACTCTCGGCATCTAGGAACTTGTGATAATTGACATGGCTAATTTAAAGGAAACTGATTCCAAGTCCCAGAGAACACCCTATGCATCTCTGTATTAATTAGTCAGTTAACTCGGTTGGTTCCAACATGGTGCTAATAAGGCCAAAGACATGAATCCAATCCTCATGCCATATGGGCTTGCTCAACAGCCCGCCTGGAGCCCCCCTCCAACCAGCCAACTGATAGATGAATATGGCTGCTGCTGGGGACGGGGTAGGAGAGAGAATGCATGTGGGCAGACAAACCCATCCCCACTGGCAGAGCACCTCGTGTGGTGCACTCCCCCAGGAACAGGGTCCTCTCATCCTCGGGGGATACAGAGCACAGCACATGCCAATCATGGGACCTCGCTCCAAACACCCGGGCACGCGAAGCCACATTGTTTCTTCACTCCTCTCTGGCTCACACCTACTCACACTAGTTTCCGCTGCGGCTCCCCTTCCCTTCACTCACTCCTATTTCTTTAACAACTAATGCAGGGCTTCATCTCCACTGTGCACGGACTCTGAACTCCCCGATCCCACCATCGGCAGCAAGACTGGGCTTTTCTCTTCTCCCATTATTATTTCTGACAGCCCCAAAGAAATTACTTAATATTCATTTCAGCCTCCTTTTTCAGACAGTCTTAAAAATCAATTTCAAAGTTTTTCTTCTTGATCCTGTCATTTAGCACCGAAATGGCCCGCACCGATTCCTCGGAGGAGCCGGAGCCCTCCTCCCGCCTCCTGCCGGCCTGTCAGCTTCACTTTGCGAGTCTGTTCTGGGCGATTTCAGTTGGCTTTCATTTCAGGGTGGTTGTTTTTCACTAAGAAACTTTGGTTTGGTTTGGTTTCATATTTTGGCTATCTTTGTAAAATACCTTTCAAGCACCTTTAAAAACAGCAGCAGTAACGAGTGGATGAAATACTTTGGCTAAGAGAAATATCAAATTCAACGGGTAAAAAAAAAAGGAAAGATTTAAAATTGCAATTATTCTGAAATGCAATAGAATGATTCTATTCTTGAAGTGGAGGCTTCAAAAGCGCCCCTTGATAGCCTCCACTTTCCAAACAGCAACTTCATAACAGTAATATCACCTTATTTATTAATAACAAGGAGACAGTAAAATAGCCATTCATGATCAGACGCTGAAACCTGCCAGGAAGCAAGAATAGGAAGAACAGGGTCTGAAAGGGAAGAAAAGGTATCGGCGGCTTTTATAAAGAAGAAAAAAGTTCTTTGTCTTTGCTGCCATTCCACGACCAGTCTGGAGAATTCAGTTCATTGTTGTTGTAGCTACCCATCTTCCTTGCTATTGTTTCGCTTTTGCAGGATGTCCTGAATTCTCCAAGTAACATCATTAGAGAATGAAGAGGTCAAAGCCTCTAGAAAGACCAAGGGGGCGGGGAGAACCTGACCGAACGAAACTTGTCCTGAGCAATTTTTTCCTCCGCCTGTGCTTTGTCTTCTTAGAGAACAGAGGAGAGAAATGCTATTGACTTGACACTTTTTAAAAGCTGTGGCCATGCCAAACTGTCCTCCAACTTGATGACCATAACCGATATTTTTCTCTCACCTCTTAAGCTTATCACTCTGCTCTACATGTAATTCCACCAGCTTTGTTATTACATATCCTGAGGACCCTTCGCCCACCGTGACTCTGACTTGAAAAAGAAAATATCTGCTAAGCTAAGAAACAACTGGATTCTTTCTGATGGGATCAAAGAAACAAAAATCATTCTTTCTGGGACTGTGGAGTATCAGACATCGGGACTTAAAAGTGTCACCTCAGGAATTAACAAACTCCAGAATGTGCACCCTGCCTCCAACCACTCTCTGAGACTGAAGATAAACCGGAGGAACCCCGCCCCCCATCACTGCAAACGTCATCAAACGGACTTTTAAAAGGCACAGTGTGACTCGTGGGGGGAATACCCTTTCACTTTTCTGCCTGCCAAATGAGTGGCCTCTCTGTGCAGAGCAAGTGTCCTTCTAGCGCCACCAGGAGGCCAATTCCATTAAACACCACAGCACCGCCCCGTCCTTTGGGCTCTGATTGCAGGAAGTCAGCCCCTGACTAAAACGGGCTCAGAATGACCTAGCAGAACCAGGTGAAGGTGATGGTCTGATTGTTTGAACATTCACTGAGCATCAATCCACCTGCAACACCGACCTCGATGAGGAATTTATTCATCTACCTGGATGTACAGGCAACCATGGGATGCTTCAGCAACAAGAAATTGTGTCCATTACTGACTTTTTAAATAAATGACTAAATAACTGGCTCATCTCTGGAGACTCTGGTGGTAGCTGGAAAAAGGAAAACTTTAATCTGGATCTTCAACTAAGCCATATACAGTTCTGCCAGACTTCAAGCAAAAGCAACAGAAGAACATCTATACTTTCAAAATTAAGTTATGATTCCCTTTACCAAAGGGTCATTTATTTTACTAAGGGATTTACTTCTAACTTCCTGCAAATAACATTAGTTCTTAGAATATACTTCTACTTGAATTAGAATTATTAATGTTTCAAAGTAGACTCCAGTGTTGAGACTGAAAATCAGAACTACTCACATACTGTAATTAATACATGGCCCTCGGCAAAAAGGCCTAGAAACAGCACCCTGCCTGGAGATGATACAGCTTTAATCTACTGATGCCACACTTCTGGCTTCTTGATCATCACCTCGAATTTCCTTCTGGTGCTTCGGCATTTGTAAAACTGTCTCTGATGCTAATGAAATGAGCGCAATGTGAGCTCAACGCAGAATCACAGAGCACTTTTGCTGGCAGGTGACTAGATGTCAAAACGCCCCTTCAAGGTCAGGGGCCCCACCAGCGTTGGCCTGATACCCCTGCTTACGCGTATTCCCGGACGGGAGACAACTACGTTTGAAGGCCCTCATGAGTTCCTCAGCTCCACTGGTGTAGGGTCTCGTATGGAGTAGTTCACGTTTACAGACGAGCAAGTGGAGTTTGTGATTTATGACTGGGGGAGCACCTTAGGTGAAAGCACATTTTCATTTTGGTCATCTCCGTTCTGCGGGAGCACTTGGTTTCCTTGCCCTGCCATTTCAACTGTTCTGTGTCACTTCACCTTCATTTGAATTCTTTCCACTACGCTATTCCCAGACTCACTATCCACTTCAGAAGAACAGCAGCAACAAAAACCCCAACTGCTTACGATAAATTTCTGGCAGATGAAATTTACCTACGGAAACGCTGAGAGTGCCACCAGCTTCATGGAAACAGGGAGAGATGTACCCAGAATGTCACCAACGGGAGTGGATCCTGGTCAACGGTGCAACAGTCTAACAATTATTAACAAATAGTCGTTAGTCTAATAGTCTAACGAGTATTCGTGGAAGGCCACTATGGTCTTGCACTGAGCCGGTCACTGTGAAGGAATGGGAGAAAGTATATCACACGTGGGTCTTTGCTGTCAAAGGTCTTCCCTGACTGGCTCACTGGGGAGACAAGGCAAATAGACAAGGCCAAGGGACACACCGTTCAACCAGCATTTAGTTTGTGAATTGAAAGAGAAGAGAGATAGAAAATTTGTGGATTTGCTAATTATAGTACTTCTGCTCCATGCACATTAGCCCTGAATGGCTCATCCGTGGCTTCACCTGACTTCAGGGGTGTTTCATCAAGGCCTCTCTCGATTCTTCCACACGCTGAGTGACATCACTTGAGACTCCCGGTTTCCTCCAGAACACCTCGGTGTGGCGGCTGCTCTGGCTCTTTCCCATTTTATGCCAAGCAAATGTGAAAGTGAGACACTCTCAAGGCCTATCCTGTATTAGGTTCTAAATCGTCCATGCCAGCATGGACATAAGCTTCCAAAACCTAAACCCTGTTCTCATTTAAATAGATGTTACGCAGTTTTAAATACTTACAGTCCCTTTCGCATCCAGTTGCCAGTTTCCTTGTGTGTAATGTTAACTGGGGGGAAAAAAGAAAAGAAAAATAGCCCAAAGTGAGGAGCAAGTGAAAGCTTGAAAGAAAACACAGGGAATTGCATATGTAAATCGTGTGCACGAATCCTTAGTTTTCCCTCTTAGATGTCAGTCTCACATGATTCAGCTTCACACTAAACACAGCAGAGGTCTGACACAAAGGAGGAGAGAATGCAGTGTTCCATGTACATTCTGGAAGAGAATAACCCCATTCTTTTCTGAGCAAGTTCGTGTCAACCCCCCATCCTTTGCAGATGAATAAAAGCATTTTTAAACACAAAGTCACCATACATGCTGGTGTTGCAAAAACAAATACCCTCCCAGACGTTTTATGTAGCTTCCAGAGTAAAAATCTCTCAATGCATTGACTCAGAACACAATAGCAGATTCTACAAGAATATGTTGGGCACTGAATCCCAAACGGTGTTATATAAAAGACACAGCACATTTCACACTTCTTTTAAGGAGGCCTCGGGCATTGAGAACAATCTCTTAGAAATACAAAATTAGGCTGAAACAAATAAACTTTTAAAATAATTTTTAAAACTTAATGGGTGCTACTTCAATCTATCTGGAGTTATTACTTAAAAATTAAGAGAGTCGGAGAGACTTTTTAAGTCAGGACAAATTAAAAACACTGGGTTTCATTTTTCATTTTATAAAACTTAAAATATTATAAATATTAAATAACTGTTGAAAATAATAGAACACCGTAACAGGTAAATGAACATTAAAATTTACTAGGTAAAAATATTTCAAGTTTGAATACCCAAAATCACAATTATGGAGTAGGGAGTCCCTTTTTTAGGTAAAACTGAAGACACACACACACAAAAATTTTTTGAGACAGTTGTGCCCTCTGGAGGTAGCACTTGGGAATTGACTAGATTTTCCCTGAAGGGATAACAATGACTTTCCTGAAGATTTGAACACTCACTTGGAAATGCAAAGAAGACTTAGATTTCCTTCATGTTCCTTGCTTTGTGCTAAACCAGTTTTCAATGAATACTAATTTAGAATGTCAATTCAAATTGACATTTTTGTTCAATTGGGAGTTCAAATGGGTGCAAAACATTTTGGTAGAAGGGATTAAAAGTTTGTGTTCAGTATCTGGAAGGCAATGACGAGGGACATACTGAGTGTTATGAAAAGAAAGAACAGTAATTTCAAATCAAATGTCCTCAAGAGCCGCTTTTGGGAACTGCAGGGAGCAGATGGCCTGCCCTCTCCTTATGGTATTTTCCAATGCTCCAGGAGGGAACCAGTTCACCAAGACCAACAAATGCATTTGCCCTACCTTCTCCGAAAACATTCACCACCTCTCTCACGTTTTTCTTTGACCTGTTTTGTATACTTCCTCCCAAATCAATGGAGCTAAACTTCCCCATCAAGGGAATATATTATTCCAGTGGGGGAAGTAAGAGAGAAGTATTTGCCTATGGGAGTTTTAGCGATAGAAAGTACTAAAGTTGGCTTTGTGTGTTTGGAATTTCTACAGGCAAAAATATATGTAAATAAATGAAGGATATAGTTATGGGGTTAGGGGAGAATCGAAAACAAAAGAACCCCCAAAGTCGTCCTTACTTGATGTGGAAACCAGAACAAGAAAGAATGAAGAAGTCTTCTTGATTGCAAATTGGCCTTGGATGTGAGTGAATGTTTGTCTTTCTTTTAAAGAAGTGGGGACGAAACTAGAAGAACCGAATAAGACTGGTGCACAGTGAGAGAGGAGGATTACTGTAGTCGGGTGTAGGACAGCACACCCAAATATCCGAGGGATGCGGTCCCCTCAAACATTCCCCTGGTGCCCGCTGAGCGCCCGGCCTGCGCCAGGCAGGCTCTGAAAAATGGAAGCGAAGACGACCCTCCAGCTTCCCGGGGCCACATCACGGGTTCTGGCCGTCGGCCCCGGGACAGCCGCACTCTCCCGCCCCTCTTCCACCCCCTCCTTCGAGGGAAGTCCGGGAGGCACAGTCACTGGCTCCTGGTCTTCGCCAGCTTCCACCTGCCTCTGCCCCACCCGCCTGGGCAATGCGTCTCCGTCACGGTCCTCCCGCCCCTTGGCCGCGCCCCTCGGCCCCGAAGTGCGCTCCCTTCCCCTAACGCCGATTCCTTAAAGAGTCCCAGGACCACGCCCCCGAAACTCACCGGTGCTCTCCAGGTCCCACTGAGAGAGCGGCTCAGCCCCACCGAAGGCGAAGCAAACACCCAAGGGCCCGCGGGGAGTCGCAGGTCGACGGCAGCAGCCCGAACCCGGCTTCGCGCCTTCCCGGGCGGCGCACCTGTGCGTCCGTCCGCCGGGCCGCTGCGCCGCCCGAGCGCCGACAGAGGGCGCCCGCGGCGAGTCTCGCCGCCCCAGACCAGCTCGCGGCCCCTGGTCTAGCGCCTGTGCCCCGATGGACCAGTGTGGACTCATCAGTAAGGGAAACTAGGCTTCAGCAATAAGGGTTGAATTTCCTGAGGTCTCTGAACCTCTTGAGAAAATAGTGATAGCCCTGATATTTAAGCCACAATTGTCAGGTATGACTACATATTCATTCCTTCTTTCGCACACAACACCTATGCCATGAGGTCCCCGCCGCTTTCCTAGCACTAGGGTACCCTGGCAATCCAAATGGACCCAGTCTCTGCCCTCTTGGAGTATACATTCAGATGGGATTTACCTGAGGCAGCAGAAAGGAGATGAAGCGTGTGGACCTCTTCTCCCAGCTCCTAGCTCCTGCTCAGCCCTCAGGAAGCGGGGCTTACTATTATCAGGTGCCTGTGTCTGCATCGACTCACTCACCTCCTGCAGGACAGAGAGGTGCTTCACTCCGGGGTTCCCCATGGCAGAGCACAGCCTTCCTGAATGAAACCAACAGCCCGAGGAGAGCTTGATGAATACATGAAGTGATGGAATGAACCATCCCCTGATTCCTGGAGGAGGGTGGAAGTAAGGGAAAGGGCAAAGCCCCACCACTCAAGAGGCAAATGCTACTGGGGCTGGCATGGAACCGTCAGGGTAATCTTGCTTCTGGGGAGGGCCTTGCATCTTTAAGGGACTGACCTCCTTTCCCAAGGAGGGAAAAACAGCCTCTTCTACAAAAGGAGGTGTGGGAGTGCTCCGGGAACTCCCTCCAGCGCAGATCCTTCTCATTAAAAGCTTACAATGGCCTGTAGACTGAGAGCTATCCCCTCCCCCTCTGCAGGGGTAGGAATGGGAGCCAACGCTGGAGCTCAGCGGATACAGGGATTCTACTGAGGGCCACAGGCAAGAAAGGCATTGACACCTACCCATGGTGCCTCTGCCCTGGCAGTAGTTAGAGGAGGGGTCAAGAAGACACCCCCTGGTTCCGAGCTCAGCGCCGCCACTTCCTCACCTGGCCACTCCCAGTCTTGTTACCGGATCTCTGTTTCCGCTGCCTTGAAATGAAAACAATCAGACTTCCCTCGGGGTTGTTGTAAACACTGTATGATAGAATATGTATCTATCAAGCACTTAACACAGCACCTGTCTGGTAAGAGTGAAATAATTGGAACGACAATAAAACCTAGCCAGCAACCAGCTTGGAGGACGAGTTGCTGTGTCTCATATAGCATCTCCTGGGGACCCCATGCTGGGGGCTGTGGGGTTTGCAGGTGTCCATAAAGCCTGGTGTCTAACCTTGAGCCAAATACAATCTACTTGGAAAGATAAGGCAATTTTCCCAGCACACAGGTGCGCTTTCGTAGAGATAGACTGTGAGCACAAGAGTTTTCTTTCTCAAGGACTCTTCCCGCAGGACCTGCAAGCACTTGGCCTCCTCAAGTGTTCAAGCCAGAGCTCAAGGGTCTATGTCACCTCAGCAGCTGACCTTATCATGACCAGAACCTACATGGTGGCCAGATTGAAGGCCCCAGGAGTATCCCACAGAGAGAAACCAACCCATAGGACACTCAGTTAGTGACAGCCAGAATGGTAAGCCAACAATCAGGAAGGTCCCATCTACTCCTGCCATGTAGGAGTAAATATCAAATGAGATGGTCCTAGAGGAGCTGCTGGAACCAAAGGCTACAAACAGTGCTGTACTAGCTTCCTACAGCAGCTGTAACAAATTACCACGGACTCGGTGGCTTCAAACACATTGATTTTCTTATGCTTCTGGAGGTCAGAGCCCCAAATAAGTTTAACTGGGCTGAAACCAAGCTGTCAGCAGGGCCGCATTCCTTCTGTAAGCTCTGGGAAGAGTCCGTTTCTCTGCCTTCTCCAGCATCTAAGGGCTGCCTGGATTGCTTGGCTCATGGGCCCACCTCACTTCAAACTCTGCCTCTGTCATCCCGTCGCCTTCTCCGATGTTGACATTCCTGCCTTCCTCTTACAAGGATCTCTGTGATTACTTTGGTCCCACCTGGATAACCCAGCATACTCTTCCTATGTGAAGATTCATAGTTCAATCACTTCTGCAAAGTCTCTTTCTCCAGGTAAGGTAACACAGTCATAAGTTTGGGGGATTAGGAGGAGGAGATTTTGAGGTGACTAGTTCCCCGAATAAGATGCCTGGGAGTAATTGCAACCCTCCCCACCCCATATGATTCAGAAAAACACTACTTATCTCTAGCCAGGTTACTTAGTCTAGCCTGCAAACAGCTTGAAGAGTAGACATACATTTATTGAAGTAAGTTTGTTGAAGTTTAGTGAGAAACAGATACTGTTCTCTTGACATCACAAGAGAATAACCTTAAAATCTGCTTCTAAATACAATTGGTAGGGCACTACTTAATAAGATTTGAACAGAGAACCTGCATTTGAGTAGCATTCTAGCTTTCTTCACTCACTCAGTGTTTGCAAACTGTGATGATCACTAACACCTATGTTCCCCCTATCCTGTTTTTAACTGTTCTTTAAATTGACTTAATACTGTATTTTTTTGACAGTTCAGTGACAGGCACAAATTACTTCACTGTTACCATGGTAACTAAGGGACCTCTAACTAGAGAAAAAATTAACATTAAATTAAAAGGGAGAAGGAATGGTCCAAATTGGTGTTAATAGTCATTGTTCAAGTATAATTGGGTGTCGACTGGTCAGGCTTTGGGATTTTTACCAGTAAGGACTCACAAATCAGTCAGCTATCAGGGGAAGTCACTAAGGTAAAGAAGAATGCTTGTCTCCTGCAAGAAGCATGGTTTAAAGTTTCTAGAACATTCTACTCCCCCCACTTACGCATCTCTTGTATTGGGGTGTTGCCTTTGTTTTTCATCTCCTCCTGCTTTTCCCCTACTGAACATATTAGTCACTATGGAAACATTGGTGTGAATGTCAGAAAGCTGGGCTCAGTAGTGCTTCATAAAGTCAATTTATAGAATGGTCTGACATTTATCTCATGTTTGAGAAGTTTAAAGAATTTGTGATATTTATGATCATGGTGAGGATTGGGCAGTAAATAGTGTGCTATACGTGGATTTTAAAATTTGTTTTATGGACACTGTGAAAACACCAGGTTTTGTCTTTTGGGTGAAGAATAGCAACAAAAACAGGAGTCTGGTTTGGGATTTAAAATTGGATTCATTTCCCATCGGTTCAGGACGAATTTCCACTTTCTACGTTTGTAAGGCTGACTGAAACCTCTTGTCTCAAAATAAATGTTTTTTGAAAAAAATTAGAGTTGGCTGGTTTTTTGAACTTCAACCTGACAGTAACACACCTGGCGTTATCCATAATAACGTACCCAGTTCACGTGGTTCTCAAAACACCCTGGCGAGACAGACGCTATCACTACACTTTTTTTACTCAACAGGAAACGGAGGCACAAAGAGGATGAGTGACTCATCCAAGTCAGTGGTAGAAACAGAGATTCAGACCAAGTCACTCGGGCCCCAGAGTCTGTGCTCTTTAAATAGCCAGTGTGCAAAATAGTTCTGTGTGAAAAAATAAAACAATACTCACAACGTATGCAGATAGAAAGCTTTGAGTTGTCAGTTCTGAACTAAAAAAGATAATCTAGGCCTTGACTTTACTACCTCTGCCAACGTTGCCCAAGGCCTCCTAGCTTGCCGCGCTGGAGCTGAAGATACAACGAGTTCCTAATGAGGACAGTCTGACGATGAATTCAGCTGAAGTTTGATGTGAGACTCACAGGCTTATATGTATTTTCCTACATATCAAAGAGCCATAATGTTTTTGCCCTATGATCAGCAGGAAAGCTATAAATAGCTGAAAAGATATTGACTTTAACTCCACTGCATTCTATCAGAAGAATTTTAAAAATTTTCTATTTATTGATTTTTAGAGGAAGAGAGAGAGAGAGAAAGGCATCGATTTTGCCAGTTCCACCTATCCAAGTATTCACCAGTTGATTCGTTCCTTAGTTGATTCTTGTGTACGCCCTGACCAGGGAGAAAACGCCCACCCTTGGCTATCAAAAAGACCCTCTAACCAACTGAGCTACTTGGTCAGAAAAAATTTTAATTAGAAGAAAATCCAGTTTCAACCTCTGAGGTGACATTTATTCTTTGCCATCCAACATTTTCCATTTCTTCTGGCAACAACTCCCAATTTGTATTTGAGAAAGCTGCACCTGCTCAGTTCACTTGCTTGACCCTCCCGGTGCTGGAATGGATCACATGACCCAGGCCTACCAATCAGCATACCTCAGTTTCCAACCTCAGTGATTGGTTCAAAGATTGGCACCTTGCCAGATCAGAACCAATGCAACACCAGAAGATTTTTCCCAGGGTTGCTGGAACAGGAAGAGGCAATCTTTCTCTTCCCCCAAAAACTTAAAGTGTGGAATGAGCTGCTCTAGCCACCTTTCCCACCCACCGTGAAAGGGTTCGCCGAGACCCTAACAGAGGCAACTAGGCAGAGACTGAAACTTTGGGGAGGGTGGGGAAATACTGTGAGAGATTAAGAGAAACCCAGCCACAAGGCATCACCTGCACCCTGAATAGAGCAGTGTCCCAACTCTGTCTGCTAGAATTTTCAATTATGAAATCAATAAGTCACTGATGCCTTTTTGTTTAAGCTGAACACACTTGAGTTGGCTCACAACACACACAAGTCAGAAGAGGTCTCGTGGAGAAAACATGGAGCATCTGTACCCTTTGAGAGCAGACACTACATCTCGGTCGCCTTGTTCAGAGACAGGCAAACATCACCTTATCTGAGATTCCAAAAGCCGTATTGCTGAAAACCAAAAGTCTCTTTGTAGCTCCTCTAGTGACAAAGCAGATGCAGGCAGCATGGACATAAGGCTACTCGTAGTCTTTAGTTATGCCACCTGAATGTTCCCGTTTGGCTAGGGAACAACTAATGTGTGAGACTACAGGATGCCACTGCCGAACCTGCCACAAGTATCAGACTGTATAAAGAGTAGGAAATCTTATCTTTATTAAGTCAAAAAAGTATATAAATCCCAAAGCCCCAAGCATTTTCAATAAAAAACTGGGGACTTCTCATCACAGGATAAACTGAATGAATAAACTGATTGAAAAAAAAAAGTGCTTAATCTCTGAATAGGATGGAATAGACAGTAGCTAGCAATATTCTTGAGAACCACAAGATGAAAGTATCCATTATTCCAAAATTATACTGAAGGTAAATGTATGCTTGTGTGGCAGACAATAGATAGACACCAACCGTCAAGTTGACAAATACCAAGACAAACCAGAAATTTATAAGTTCAGAACAAAAGCCTCAATGCATAGTAACAACAGCTTTGAGAACAGAGAATCTGGAAGAAGAATACAACCGATGCCGTGACTCCCCACTAAGTCACACTGCACTGTGTGCACCAGAAACACTACCATTAGGAATAAGAGCATTATGATGCTGAGTACGTGAGGCTACAATGCTGATTAAATCTTGAAACCCACAGTCCATGTCCATGGTGGATTTATTCTAAACCCTTCTGTCTGAATCCTCACATTATATGATAAAAAAAATGTTACTTACTGTTCTTTTTTTAAACAACAGCCAAGAAAGCTATCATCCTATGCAACATCAAAGAGTCCTGGAAACTAACTAAACATACCTTCAAATTAGCAAACTTTGGGGTCATGACTCATGTTTTCTTCTTTATTTCCAGGACCTAAAACAGCAACTAGGACAGAGTAGATGCTTCAGATGTGTTTTATTAATAAATGAAATTAGGACTACATTCTGACACCTCCTCCATCTGACAACACTGACAAGTTTTCGGTGGGACAACTGACAGAGGGAGGGGGAATCCAGAGCGGAACACAGGCCCCCCCAGGATGGTGACACCACTGATCCATGGAGACCCTCCATGTCCCTCTCATCAGTTGTACAAAGGGTGAATTTAGACAGATGACCTCTAAGGGCCCTTCTAGCCCTGAGTGCATAATTTTTCTACATAAAAAGAAAAGGAAATCTAAAAGGGTGCAGATAAAGGTCTATATAACTTACTTAAAACACCGAGAGCATGGAGTGAGCCCTAAATTTGAGTAAGACTCTCCCGAAATTTAAAATTTCATATATATGAAGAAATTCTGCATCAAGTACCTTACGAGAGCTGAAAGATGGTACGAGCCTAAAAAAAAATAGTTCAGCTCAAAATGGCCCATACACTGGTCTGAGAAATAGTGAATTCTTTTCTTCCTGCTAATGAAAGATCAAACATCCAGACCACCAAGCTCTAAGGGCCTGGTTAAACCTTCCCTGTTGTCAGTTTGCTCCTTCCTCCGTGACATTGCTCAAATCCGACCTATCTGTTCCATTGGAATAGTTCTTTTTGTTGCTGTTGTTACTGTTTTAAATTTTACTGTTCAATTATACTTTACATTCAGAAATATTTTGTACTAGTTACAGGTGTACAGCATAGTGGTTAATCATACACTTTACGAAGTGTTCCCCCAATATTTCCAGTACCCACCTGGCACCGTACATGGTTATTACAATATTACTGGCTGTCTTCCCTATACTGTATTTTACAACCCCATGACTATTTTGTGAATACAAATTTGTACTCCCTAACCCCTTCTCCTTTTTCACCCAGCCCCCCAACTCCTCCCCCCTCTGGCGACCATCAGTCTGTTCTCTGTGTATTTAAGTCTGTTTCAAATTTGGTTCTTCATTTGTTTTGTTCTTTTGATTCCACGTGTAAGTGAGACCATGTGATATTTGTCTTTCTCTGTCTGACTTATTTCACTTAGCATAGCATCCTCTAGGTCCATCCGTGCTGTCTCAAATGGTAAAATTTTGTTCTTTTTTATGGCCAAGTAATGTTCTGTTGCATAGGTACACAACAGCATTTTTATCCACTCATCTACTGATGGACACTTGGGTTGCTTTCGTATCTTTACTATCAAAAATAACACTGAATGAACATAGGATGCATGTATTCTTTCAAGTCAGTGTTTTGAGCTTCTTCATATATAAACCCAGGAGTGGAATCACTCAATCACAAGGCAGTTCCACTTTTACTTTTTTGCAGACCCTCTCCATGGGAATAGTCCTTAACTGCCTCCCTTCACTCCAGGTTTCCCTTGGGTCTACCTGGCATGCAATTGCTAGATGAATTTTCCTAAGGAAAAGCTTGGACCCCATCACTGTTCCAAAAACCTTCAGAAGCTCCCCATTACCTCAAGCAGTATTTCACTGATGACATGATGGTATCACATTTTATTTTCTCTCCTACTGCTCTGTTGCTCCTTTTCAGTCTCCAGTGCTCCCGCCCTCTCCTCTGCCTGCTCTACCTGTCCTTTAAAATGTGAGGTTTACTTGACTCTTGACCATAGCCCCTCTTCTCATTTTATACCTGCTCCCTAGGTGATCCCCCCCCAACCACAGGCCTTCAGTAACACCTAGATACCAACAAATATCCTTATTTTTTAACCATGGTAAAAAACACACTAAAAATGTACCACTTTCACCACTTTAGAGTATACAATTCAATGCCATTAAGTATATTCACAATGTTGCATGACCGTCACTATTGTGGAGTCCCAGAATTTCACCATCATCTCAAACGGAAACCCAGACCCATTAGATAGTCACCTTCCCATTTCCCCCCACCCCCTAGCCCTTGGCAAGCACTGATTTGCTTTTTGTCTTTATGGACTTGTCTGTTCCAAATATACCACGTACATGGAATCTTACATTATGTGGACTTCATGTCTGGTTTCTTTCACTTAGCATGATTTTTTCAAGGGTCATGTTGTAGCATGTATCAGTATTTCCTTCCTTCGCATGGCTGAAAAGTATTCCACTGTGTGGAGGCACCACATTTTATTTGCCCATTGATCTGTTGATGGACAGTTGGGTTGTTTTTATATATATTTTAACTGTGTGGATAATGCTGCTATGAACATTAATGTACAAATTTTTGCTTGAATACCTGTTTTTCAGTTATTTTGAATATATAGCTAGGAGTGTAATTGCTTGGTCATATGGTATTTTTATGTTTAACATTGAAAAACTGCTAAACTATTCTGCATAATGGCTGCGCCATTTTATATTCTCACCAGCAATATATAAGGTTCCAGTTTCTCCACATCCTTGTCAACACTTGTTATTTTGGTTTTTTAAAATCATTGTCATCCAAGTGGATGTGAAGTGCTATTTCTGGTTTTGATTAGCATTTGCCTAATGATTAATGAAGTTGAGTATATTTTATGTGTTTTTTTAACTATTATATATCTTCTTTGGAAAAATGTCTTTTCAAGTCCCCTGCCCGTTTTTAAATTGAGTTGTGTTTTTGTTGTTGAGTGGTAAGAGTTCTTTACATATTCTTGACTAGACCCTTCACAGATATATGATTTGTAAATATTTTCTCCCATTCTGTAGGTTGAGATTTTACTCTCTTGATAATGTTCTCTGATGCACAAAAGATTTTAATTTCAATAAAGTCCACACTATCCTTTTCTATTGCATTGATTTTGCTTTGGTGGTGTAGTTAAGAAATCATTTACAAAATAAAAAGAAATCATTGCCAAATCCAAGGTCATGAAGATTTACCCCTGTTTTCTTCTAAAAGTTTTGAAGTGTTAGCCCTTTAAATTTAGGTCTTTTGAGTTCTCATTTTGAGTTAATTTTTATACATGATGTGAGGTAAGGATCCATCTTCATCCTTTTGCATATGGATATTGTTATCCCAACACCATTTGTTGAGGAGATTGTTCTTTCCCCTGCTGAATGGTCTTGTTTGTCACTTTTGTCAAAAACCAGCCGAGCATAAATACGTGAAAATCTTTATTATTTCTCATACAGATTTCTCCTCTGAGCTTAAAACCATATGCATACAGCAGGCCATTCAACATTCCATCGGCAGACCTCGCATGCTCCGACCTCTCCAAACGTTCCTACTTCACTGTTCTTCTGGGCTACCACTCACCCAGCCACTGAGGATAGAAACATTTCCCTCACCTTCACTCTCCGTATCCCATTCCCCACAGCTGAGTCCATGTAAAATTGAAGCTGTCCAATTTTTTTCAAGCTCCTCCATTTCCTGATCAAGTTATTGTCATCTACTCCTGGCACCATTAAAGGTCTCCTAACCAGTCTCATCTCCCAGCATCCATTCTTTTATTTTTTTTTTACATGAAATGTTAATGGGTCTTCTTTTTTAAATTTATTTAATTATTGTTCAAGTACAGTTTTCTGACTTTTACTCCCATCCCAGCCCATCCCCCAACCCCGGGCTTCCCACCTCCCTCCCTTTTCCACCCCCCTTAGTCGTTGTCCACATGTCCTTTATACTTGTTCCTGTGAACCCTTTCCCTTTCCCCCTGAAATTCCTTCCCATGTCCCCTCTAGACACTGTCAGCCTGTTCTCTATTTCAGTGTCTTTGGTTATATTTTGCTTGCTTGTTTGTTTTGTTGTTTAGGTTCCTGTTAAAGGTGATATCATATGGTATTTGTCTTATACTCTTTTAGTCTGTTATTCAGAAACCTTTTTATTTCATTTTTATTTCTTTAAATATATTTTATTGATTATAGTATTATGGTTGCCCCATTTCCCCCCTTTATTCCCCTCCACCCTGCACCTCCCCTACCAGGTGCCCCCCTCCTTGGTTCATGCCCATTGGTCATACATAGTTCTTTGGCTTCTACACTTTCTATACTGTTCTTAAGCTCCCCTGTCTATTTTGCACCTACCATTTATGCTTCTTATTCCCCATACCTTTGCCCCCATTCTCCTTCCTCCCCCTCCCCATTGATAACCCTCCATAGAGACAAGTCAAATCAGATCTCTGTCTTTCTCCCAACTCCAAGTCCACCTTGCTTAAAAAATTGCAACCCATTTTTTCACAGGATAAAGACCCAAACGGTCACGTGGTCTGCAACCTGATCCTGAGTTTCCTCTCCAACCTGATCATGTGCTACTCTTCACCCCCAAACAATACTCCAGTTTCTCTTCAGAATGCACAAATCTTCCACCTTCTACCAAATAGGTGACCCCTGCTCAACCTTCAAGTCTCATCTCAAATGTCACTTACTCAAGTGACCCCCGCCAGGTCAGGCTTCCTTGCGGATTATTATTATAGCACACTGTATATTTCCTTTATAGAGCTTTATAAAATTAGAAATTACATATTTGTGAGACTGTTTGGTTGATATGTATTCCCCCTTGGCAGTTACATTACAGGAAGCCCACATTTTCTAGCCTGGAAAACTCAGGATGCTCTGTCATCTGCCCTTTGTAGAAACTCACAACTGTTCTTTACATTCCCATCCTTACATTCAGATAAAACTCTGAAAAATTCTGCTGTCTTCTGTTCACTCAGCTGTTTTCCTGTTTTCTCCTACTTTAGCTTTCTATAGTTATTTTGTTACTACCCTAGCCCATTCCCATCCTTCACTCATTCGGCACAGTCTGCTTCATGGAGTACCCGCCACGTGTCAAGCCCTGTACTGTGGGTCCAGGACCAGAGATCCAGTGCAGAGGAAGCCATGGTTCCTGATACCAGGAGCACAAGGAAACAGCAAACAAATAGCTACCCCTGCAGAAAAAAAAGGCGATATGAAAAAGATTTCTAAAAATGATCACGGGAATAGGGACAGTAATAGCTAGCTCTTCCTGAGAAAGTGACCAAAGCCCCAACACAGTTGTGTGACTTCAGGTATGTCTTGAAAGATGAGTAGTAAGAGTGGGAAACGAGAGGATTTCGGGGATAAGCTTTATACCAATACAATGTGAGGTCATGAAGGAAGGTGTCTTGTCTTACGAAGCCCTCACTGACCTGCCCCCCTTCCTCTTCACTGTTGCACAGGCTCCGTCGCGTGACCCGCGTCCCAGCAGTTGCCTCCTATTAGATTTGGACAACTTTGTTCTTTGCCAAAGTCATTGACTGTGATGTGATAAAAACAGTGCGATAATGGTAGCAGTTTTGCATCCAGATATTCTTCAGTCTCCTGTTAGCAGATAAATATCTGGTGTGTATGATTTTTAAAATGAGGAAACAAATGTTTTCTTATTTCACCAGTATTCAAATAATAGGTGTCTTTTAACATAAGACGTGCTTCAAAGATATTTTGAAAAGTTCAATTTGTCTGAATACAAAATGAAGCACAATTGAATTTTGACATTTTAATTTTGAGTTAATAAATTTCACTTGAAAAGGACTCACAATATCGACATCAAGGGCATGTCAACCGTCTTCAGCCATTATTGTCATTTTTCTATGTTCATGAATTTATCCTACTAAAATGCATGTTATCATTTGACATGTGAAAGGAGGAGGATTATGATGAATCAAATTTCTGGCTTACTGCATACATCATAAACACCATCCAGCAATTAGAGAAACGAGGAATTTGTAACAATTCCTACATGTATTCCACCTTTTCCAACAATTGATACCATTAGATGTGAAATGTCACTGAACGTCTATAGAGGTCAAAGCATCCCACTAGACATTGCAGCTACAGGAAGCATTCAGAAAGGGCCTCTGTCCACTTGGGAGAAGGACCTGGAGACAAATCATCCCAACTCTATAAAAATTGTAAGTGGTAGAAAATGAATATTTGGATGCACAGAAGAGAGCGTGACTGCCTTTTCATCATGGAAAAGTGTCACAAAAGAAGTGACACGTGCGAAGGGTCCTGAAGCGTTTGCAGGAGTTTGCCAGGCATGGAGAAGAACAAAATGGCACAGTGCTTGCTCTCTGAATCCTGAGAGCAGGATGTGGAGTAGCAGCAGACAAGTATTCAGGGAAGGACGAGGATGCCACACCGAAGACCGTGGCTTCCCCCGATAGGCAATTAGATTTGCCTTTTGGGTTGAAGACAGCTCTGGTAGAGGTGTGCACCACAGACAAGAAGGAACAGAGGAAAACAGAAGCCTAGTTAGGAGGCTCTTGCAAACATCTCAGCAAGGCATGCTGAAGCTCTAAGTCATGGTGGCTGGAATAGAGGTGAGTGGAGATGGTTATCAGTTTCCTACTGCTGCTTAATGAACAGCCAAGAAACTCTCAGTGGCGTACAATGGAAGGCATTTATCCCCACAGATCTGAGGGTCAGTTGGGCTGAATGGATTGGCTGAGACAACTCTGCTTTATTTGTCTCATGTTCCTCTTGAGACCAGCAGCTAGCCCGGGCAGCATTTCATGTTTTGTTATTGTTTTTTAATGTCCACATTGGAAAGTACAAGGGAGCATTTGGAAACATGCAGGACCTCTAAAAGCCTAGGCTTCAAGTTGGTACACAATCATTTTAGCTTGATTGTCCAAAGCAAGCCACAGGGCCAAACCTAAAGCCACAAGGTGGGGAAATATACTCCTCCTCTTTTAGTAAAAATAGCAGAGTTAAGGGCAGGAATACAAGTAGGGGTGAAGGACTGGCAACAATAATGCAATGCCACACTCTGCTCTCTGGCCCACAATAATTCATGTCCCTCTCAATGCAGTGTATGCTCACCCCCACCCAAGGACTCTCAAAGTTGCGTCCAGTCACACACAGCTTCTGGCTCAAGGTTCATGGTCCTGTAATCTAGACTAGATTTGTGTGTCTCATTTGGAAAAGAACACTGATTGGTCTTTATTTATAGAAAACAGATGAAAAATAAGCTATCTACCCCATCCCATACCTCTCCCTCTCTCTCCTCTTTCTGTCACTCACTCACACACAGCCTACCAACAGTGGTGAAACTGGCATGGGGTAGCTACATAATCACTCCGATTTAAAGAGAATGGGAGATTCATGAGACCTGGCCAACAGCAATGGAACCCCACTGGGCCAGTGCCGCTCTGTGGATGGGGAACGTCCTTGACTGGGCCCGAGTTCTGCTCCCTGGTAGTGCCTCCCCAGTCCTGTGGTCCCCAAGGGTTTTGACTCAGCTCTTTGAGATATCCTCCCCTTTTTATCTTCCTTCTCCTCCTCAGCCATTTCTGAAAGGGGCTTTGGAAAACATGGCATTTTGACAACTGAGCAATTTTCTCAGCCTGCCTCCTGCATTAGAAAGTTGAGTGCCCAAAGATTTTTTTGTTGTATTTTTTAAAAGCTTCCATCTCTTTCACTCCTAGATGGCAGGGCTTTGCTAGTTTGACTGTCCAAACATTTTTGAGCTCCTACGTATTTGATTCCAGTCTACTCTATGGGTGAAAAGTCAAGTTGTGCCCACAAGTCTTTCCCAGACATGTTCCTCTCTCATTTTTTTATTTAATCACCACCACCAACCACATACCAGACTAATGTGGGACCATGCCCTTCAGCTTCGTGTCCTTTTTATCAGCTGGAAAAGGTGCACAGCAGGCTTTCGATTTCTTTAGTCTCCAGTCTTTTTCATACTATTAAAAATTACTGAAGAGTCTAGAGTTTCCTTTAGAAAACTCTAGAAAGTATGAGAACATACAAGCACCCAACTCCATTGGATATCAGGCAATGATGTAGTCACAGGTTATGTAACCTTTGGGAACCTCCACTCTACGCCACTGAAGAACATGAGTGAAAAAGACAATGTCTTAGGATTATGAAAATAATTTTGACCCCATAAGCCCCCCAAAGTATTTTGGGGAATTCCCAGGGCTCACCAAATCACATTCTGAGAATCATTGGCTTACTATAAGATACCTTTTCCCTTTCAGAGGTTCTAACTATAGCTTTTCTATCTCCACACCCTTGATTTTCCAACAAATAACATAATTTATTTTTAAAATATTTTATTTACTTATTTTTAGAGAGAGGGAAAGGGAAAGGGAAAGAGTGGGAGAAAAACATCAGTGTGTGGTTGCTTCTCATGTGTCCTCCACTGGGGACCTGGCCTGCAACCCAGGCACATGCCCTGACTTGGAATCTAACTGGTGACCCCTTGGTTCACAGGCCCATGCTCAATCCACTGAGCTACACCAGCCAGGGCCAAATAACATAATTTAAACATACTATCTCCTTATCTTTGTAACTTTGTAGTCTTTAAGGGCTCCATCTGTCTATGTACAACTTTATAATTTACTACATACTTTACTAGAAAGAAAAGTATCATTTTAGATGAGATGCAGTGATTATCTATAGTACTAACTTGTCTGGCATTCTGTTAGCTTCAAATGTAAAACAGCACATTTAAATATCAACAAGGTAAGAAGCAGAACTTTGCAAAACCCTACAGAGATGGACACAAAAATGAGAGTTCATGATTCACCAAGCAAGATGGCTGTAAGAGAACCCCAAGGGTTTGGTTGGAACTCTGAAGTGTTATACCTTGAAAATAAGAATAAAACAGGGACTTAAACTCAACTTGGAATCACCTCAACCTTAACTGAATCAAGATGACATGGGAGCCCTAATCAGTATGGCTCAGTTGGTTGGAGCGTCATCCCATAACCAAAAGGTTGCAAGGTTAACTGTCAATCAGGCCATATACCTAAGTTGTAGGTTTTATCCCCATTCAGGGCATCGGTGCAGGTGACCTCCCCCCCCACCCATCAGGGCACTGACCCCCAGTCCAAGCATGGACAGGAGGTAACCAATTGATGCCTCTCTATGGCATCGATGTTTCTCTCTCTCCCTTCCCCTCTTTCTCTAAAACAAACAAAAAACAAAAATGTTCTCAGGTAACAATTAAAAAAAAAAAGATGGCATGGGAGTGCTTGTTCCTACAGCCCAGCTGCCTGCCATGGTGAAGCAAATCTTCTCCAGGAGAAACTAATAGTACTTGGAGACTCAAAGGATTTCTAGTTTTGTGAAATGATGTCAACCACTCAAATATTCGTGATCAGAAGGCACAATGTGACCAAAAACCATGAGAAAGAATGTAAAATAGCAGGAAATGCATAGGCTATCCAGAAGTGCTTACCAGACACAGACTTTAAAGTAACTAAAGTGAATGTATTTAAAGAATTAAAAGATTTCAACTGAGAATAAGAAACTATGAAAAAAGAACCAAATGGAAATTCTAAGCTGAAAAATGAGATATTACTTACCAGATTAAGTATCCACTATAAAAACAGTAAAATAGCTATAGCTAAAAATTATTCTGCTAAAATTTTTATTAGAATTGTATCATACTGAATCTAAGTCAGTATGTGAAGAATTGACAATATTTTTTCCAGTCTGAGGACCTGACATGTCTCTCCTTTTCTTCAGGTTTCCTTTCTCATAGTAATGTTTTGTAGAATTCAGCATACAGGTCTCACATAACTTCTATCAAGTTTACACCAAAAAATCTCATACTTTTGATGCAACTATAAATAGTACTGGTTTTTTATTTCAAATTTTGCCAGTATATAGAAATGCAATTGACATTTGTATGTTGACCTTGTATATTGTAACTTTAACTCACTTATCGGTTTCAGATGTTTTATACATCCCATAGGGGTTTCTGTAATAGACTATGTCATCTGTGAAGAGACATTCTCACTCCCTCATTTCTAATCTGGAAGTCTTTTTTTTCTTGCCTGATCGTCTTGGCTAGAAACTCTAGTGTATTTAATAGAAGTTAGTGGACATCCTTACTTTGATCTAAGAGGGAAAGAATTAAATCTTTCACCGTAAAGTATGATGTTAACTGCAGCTTTTTCTTAAGATGCCCTTTATCAATTGGAGGAAATTGGGTTTTTTTTCTTACTTTGCTGAAAGTTTTTTATCAGAAATCATTGCTGGGTTTTGTCAAATGCTCTTTTTGTACTATGATTGAGATGGTCATACAGTTCTCATGTTACTCTGTTGACACAGTGAGTTGCATTAACTTTCTAATGTTAGCCCAAGTTTGCATTTTTGAGATAAACCTTGCTAGTCAAATGTTTTGGGTTGGCTAAAAAGTTTGGTTTTTTTTTCTGTACGATGGCTCTTAGTAGTATTGTCTTTAACTTCATTTTGAAACAATTGTTAGATTGTATTATGACAGCTGTCATAGTGGTAAATTTTTGTGTAGCCATTTTAATATTGAAGATGGAAGGGAAATACAAAACATTTTTGATATACTATGCTTCATTTCAAGAAAGGTAAAAATGCAACTGAAACACAAAACAGGTTTTTGCAGCGTATGGGGGAGGTGCTGCTCTGACTGATGGAACATGTCAAAAGTGGTTTACGAAGTTTCATGCTGGAGATTTCTCACTGGATGATACTCCACAGTCAGGTAGACCACTTGAAATTGATAGTGCTCACATCGAGACATTGAGAACAATCAACTTTATACCACATGAAACATAGCCAGCATACTCAAAATATCCAGATCAGTAAAGTTATTGGCAAAAATTTTTAAATGTCTTTTTTTTTCCAGAGGGAACTATACAGACTTTTTGGCCAACCTAGTATTATCCTTTTTACATGTATTTAGATTCAAATTGCTAAAATTTTGTTGAGAACTTTTGCATGTTTAAGATGAATATTGGTATGTTCTTTTGATTTGGGTATCAGTGTAATGCTGGCCTCAAAGAATGAGTTGGGAATTTTCCCGTTTTCTGGAAGCATTTGTTGAGAATTAAAATATTTTGTCCTTTAAACATGAAAGAACTCACCAGTGTCATGATTTAGGTTTGGCATCTTGTTTGTCCAAACTGTCTCCACTATCAAATTCTATCTGTACTGGTTACTTCTCTCATTCTACCCTGATGTTGGTAGTTTATGTGTGTTTTTTCATCATTCTGGCTAAAGGTTTATCAATTTCATTGATCTAAAGGAATTAGCTCCTAATTTCACTTATTCTTTCAACTGTTCTCTATTGCATTTATTTCTTCTGTGATCTTTCTTCTTCCATTTGCTTGTTTTGTTTCACTTGCTATGATGGAAACTGAAGTAACTGGGTCCTTTTTTTTCAATACAGACATTTAATGAAATTCTCCTTTAAGTACTTGCTTTAGTTGATTCCCACAAATTCTGATCATCTGCATTTAGTTCAATATATTTTCAAATTTATTTCTATATTAAAGCTATTTGTCTTTATATTTAAAGTGGATTTCTCAGATTCAGTATATATTTGGATAAAAAAGAATCTAATAAGGGCAACTGACAATTTATACTCAATTACTGATATTGTTGCTTAAGTCCACCATCTTATTCTCTATTTGTCCTATCTATTTTTTGTTCCCCTTTCTTCTTTTCCTTCTTTCTTTTGGATTATTTATGGCTACGTTTCACTATCTTCTTTGGGTTATTAGTTTTAACTGTTTTTCTTTTTGTGGTTGCTTCAGGGTTTACATGGTACATTCTTACCACAGACTACTTGCAGGTAACATACAGCTTCACAGTCCAGGCTCCTTGAAGTAGTATGTGTCATCAGACATTTCACTTTACATGTTGGCCACAAAACACCTCACCATTTTTGCTTTAAATAGTCAATTACCCTTTAGAGATCATTTAAAATAAGAAAAGAAGGCTTACATTGGTTCACATATGTACCATTCATTTTGGGTAGCCTTCATTTGTTTGAATAAGAGAAGGTTTCTATCTGGTACCATTTCCTTCTGAATAAAGGCATTCTTTTAATAATCTCCTGCAGCCCAGCCTGCTTGTGATGAATTCTTTCAGTCTTTTTTAAAAAATTTATTTAATTATTTTTCAAGTACAGTTTTCTATTATTCCCATCCCACCCCGCCGTGCTCCCTCGCTCCCTCCCATTTCCACCCTTCTTAGTTGTTGTCCATGTATCCTTTATATTTGTTCCTCTGAATTCTTTCAGTCTTTATAGTTAAGTCTGAAAAAGTTTTTATTTTATTTGAATTTTTGAAAGATATTTTTGCTGGGTATAGAATTCTAAGTTGTGTATTTTCCTTTGGTACCTTGAAGAGGTCACTCACTGTCGCCGACATTATATTTGCTCCTCTGTGTCTTTTGACTTTGGCTGCCTAAGACTTTTTCTTTGTCTCTGGCACTTAAAACTTCGATGATGATGTGCTTTGGTGTAATTTTCTTGTTTCTTGTGCTTGGTGTTCACTGAGTTTCTTGGATCTCACTGTTTTCCTCTCGCAGGGACCACAGTTCTAGGCCTTGTGATGTCCATTATTTGAAAACTGTTTCACCATATTTGTCTCTTTTAAAGATTTCATATGGATAAACCCATCCCTATTATTCCATCTAGGCCAGAGGTGCAAGTTTAATTCTAGTTTTCCCATTTTTACCATATATAATTTTTTTGTCTGTACTTATTTAGCTTTTAAATTGACAAAAATGTTTCATCCATATACATGAAGCTACTAGAATTGTTTTATTTACTCCTCTTTTAATATACATTGAGTGCATATACAGAAAAAGGCAACAGGGAAATATCAATGAATTTAAATAAAGTATGTAGGCAAAACATACTTACGTTTCCTAAAGCTGCTCAATAATGATATATAAGAAAACTTGTTACAAGTCATAATGCTTTCTCAGTCTGCCAGGAAAAAGACCACAGTAGCACCCCTTACGCTTCAGTACAAATGTATTCTCTGAGCCACACTGGGAAAAAGTCGTATTTCTGTTTTTATTCCTTGACATAGTTACAAGTATGTTTATGCTTATCACCAATACCCTTAAAATTTTCCATTGCTTTGAGAAACTATAAAGTTAGTAAGCTAGCTCCATTTCTTTTTTATTGTAGCTTTTTTAATTTCAGAAGTCAAAATTGGACAGGAGTACTATATATAAGAGACTCTGTTTCAATCTTTGGAACAAGAGACTACAAGGTGAACAAGCCAACAACCTGCCTAATATTATATGGCTAGAACTCCGGGGCACGTCAGGTAGATGTACACATCCACCTACTGTCAAAGAGTTACAAATTCTTTCGACAATTATCCTTTCTAAATTTTATGGTAAGGTTAATAATATAAGAATATTAAACACAGCACACAAAGAATTAGAAAAAGTTAATGATATAAACCACAAAAAAAATCTACACTTCTCATTTGGGAGGAAAAATGTCAATATACAGTAATATTTAGTATCTAATATGAAATGTCCACTGATTATAAAGTAAATCATGTTGGTTGAAACTTTAAAGTTTAATTTTTGCTTGCAATTAATTCATGAGAATAGTAGCAGGTGTGCAGTTCTGGTCAAATCTTTCAAACCCTTAAAAGTTTTCATAGGTAAAGTGAAGTTAGCTTAAAAAAAAAAATACCAGCCAAGAACAAAAATCTGTCAGAAGGACAATAACATAAACGCAATAGATATAAAGTCATCTGTGCAATTTGAAATTCCAAAAATTGTCTTATCAAATGTACAAGTAATAAATAGTAGTAATTCTTCATCAAGTTAACAAAATAATTATTAACCAACCTTGTGGTTTATTAGTCAATTACTTAGAAAAACCAATTGCTATTTTAAAGTTACTTTTTCCATAAAAAATACAGTGCATATCAAACTCTTTAATCATCAAACATCCAAAAAAAATTTGGAAGGCAATTGTCAATCAAAAATATATCTGTTTAAAAAAAGGTGACTTTAAAACATCCATAACCTATTTTTTATTTGCACAACTTTCTTATGAAAAAGGGCACTTAGTGTCTACCTAAAGCTTTCAGAAAATAAAGATCCTACTGACATTCCTATTAGGCAGATGATACATTGTACAGCTTTTAATATAAAAAATATAAATATTTTTGACAGCCAGAGAAAATGAAATAGTGGTCAGTGTAAAATCCGTCACCCTTTAACTTGAAAAAAACTTTCCCAGAGGCCATGAAAACAATACTGATTCCATGTCATTCTGTGTTGCCAGAAACTCCCCAAATTTCAAAACCCTAAGATATTCACTGAAATTTCAAAAGTGAGCCCGTAGTCTTTTGTTTTCTTCTCGTAGTCTTTCAATTTCAGCCACTAAACCTTCATTCACTGAGTATCTTTCCAATAAAGAGTGCATTTCATTCTAGAAAAGGACAAAAGTGCTTTCTAAATTATTGACATCTCAAATTTATGCAGCAGTTTTACACATCGTCAGCTATCATTTCTCTCATGTTCAATTAACTAGCTACGGGGTATTCTCCGGACTTAACCACTCTTACTACTTTGTTAATATAATTGCAAGAACACTAGTAAAACTTACATTTTTGGAAGGCTTTTTTTATTTGCACATGTGGAAAGCTTTTTGCTTACTTATTGACAAAGAAAAAAGTTGCCTTAACTATCAAAAGTTAAGAGAAATGTGACTAGTTAAAAATTATTTTACTTACTAAATTTCTAAAGATCCCTTTTTCTTTATTGTAGCAACTAGATATAACTAAGTAAAAAATATATCACCTTTAATGGTTTTGGAGATCCACAACTCTATACTCATTTAAAATAAAATTTGTCATACGTACCAACTGCATATGAAACTGTTTAATCATCTCCACTTGCAAGTTCACAATATCCCTATGACATGCTTCTCTAGGGAAGAATATAAAATACTTATTAGAATTCTAACAGTTTTACCAATTCTACAACATTCAAGAAACTGGTTAAGCCTTCTCATTTTTTAAATTATTAGATGTTAATAATTATCATCACAATAATAAAAATACCAATGTATGTAGCATTTATTTATTAAGTCTTATGCACTGTTTCTCATACTTTAAATGTAAGAACTTGTTTAATCTTTATAATCGGTACAATTATTACCTCCATTTTGCTAATAAATGGAGCCACAGAGCAGTTACAATGTATGCAATGTCACAAAACCTGTAAATAGCAGAGGCAGGCCATAAACGCAGGCTATCAACCTCCACTATACTACACTACACTCCTTAATATAGAAATTATCATTACGGAGAGACACAGGTTTATACTGCAATAAAATACAGATAATTTACTAGGTTTTAACGTTTTAACTACTATTGATGTCTGAGCTATTAAGAAAAATACTTTCAGTCAAATGGAAAGGGATTATTTGGGTGGTTATAACATAGCATACTCAATAAAATGCAATTAATTCATGCAAAAATTATGAAGTAAATAATAAAAGAAATAGTCGCCCACCATACGAATTGTAAGTTAGAACATTACCAAAATCACAGAAGCTTCCTGCATGCTTCTTTCTGACTCCCCCACTTAGCTTTTGGGAGAAGCCCGAGAATGATGATGCTACTACTCTGATGAATTCTGCTTAAGCAAAGAAATGCTTTAAAACAAAAACTGTGTGACATGAAATCTTTCTCAATACATTTTTAATTTGCTTGCTTTCAAGCATTACAAAAAGGGTACTATATTCTATATAGTCTCTGAATGGTATACCTTTAGAAAATAATCCAAAATAATCCTTACCACACTTTCAAAATTCATGTTCTATATATCTATAATTGGTTGGTTTGTACTGACATATTCATTTTCCTGTCAATTGATATTTGGATTGTTTTCAAGTCTTTATTATTACAATGGTGTTACAAATGGTCATTTACATATCTCCCAACGCACAGGTACCAATTTCTGTAGATGATATAGGTGACTGATAGATAGATTGACTGATAGATGGATGGGAGGCATGATCCAGATGTACACTTGCTCAGTCCCACAAAGCAGTGCAAATCGATCTTCTGACGCGGCCATGTCCGTGGACTTGGTCACCAGTGCAACAGAGTTCCTCTTGCTCTACTTTCTCACCAACTGGTGGTGCCTCATTTTTTTACATTTCCCCATCTAACGAGTGTGAAGTGGTATCACGATGCATTTTTAGTTCTCTGATTAACTACAGGACTGAGCATCTTTCCAAGGTTCATATATGATTTCTCTTCTGTGAAATGGTGATCCATGTCCTTTAGTGATTTCTCTACTGAATGTCTTCTTTCTTACTAATAAGAGTTCTTTTCATAATCTGATCCTTCGTTGGGCATATTGTGTACTGCAGATATTTTTTTTGCCCTTTCACTCTGAAATGGGGTCTTGGGATGAGCAGTTCAAATTGACTAAAACTAATACTACAGTCCCGTTTACCAATCTATTTATATAGGTAGTATATCTTCCTATAACTTTTCTATTCTGTCGTCATAAATAAATTCTTACAGTACCTAAAATTTTACCCACAACGTTTAAACTCATTCTGTATGGAATTGATTTTTAACAACATGAAACAGGGATCCATACTTATAACCACATCACAACACAAACAATGAACTGTTCCATGTTCTGCACACAGACCTGCCATGTGTCCCTGGTCATAGATCGCATGTCCACACACGCTTAGGTTTCTTTCTGCCCTATCTGATCCACTCGCCAATGTGCCACCCTGTGCTAATGATACTCTATTTTAATTATAGCTTAATATTTAAGCTTACTCATCTGATAATCAAGTTCCCTTCAACCTTCTCTAGAGTGTCTTGCTCATTGGACATTTGGTCATTTACATATGGTCATTTACATATCTCCCAACGCACAGGTACCAATTTCTGTAGATGATATAGGTGACTGATAGATAGATTGACTGATAGATGGATGGGAGGCATGATCCAGATGTACACTTGCTCAGTCCCACAAAGCAGTGCAAATCGATCTTCTGACGCGGCCATGTCCGTGGACTTGGTCACCAGTGCAACAGAGTTCCTCTTGCTCTACTTTCTCACCAACTGGTGGTGCCTCATTTTTTTACAAAAAAATGCTCATTGCCAGATCTTTTCTTCTTTCACATATATTTTGGATCAATCCCAACATCTTGTTCAAAAAAACCCAGGTGGGATATGATTGGAATTACACTCAGTCTACAGACCAATTTAGAATAACTGACATCTTCATAATATCTTGCCACTTAGTTAATTGTTAATGCTTTCTAATATATTTTAAATTTTTTTCCATAAAAACATTTACCATTTTTGGTAAAATTTATTCCTAATTACCTTACTTTTTCTGTTGTCAATCAATCGTAAGGGCATAAAAAATATTTTCTACATTCGGATTTGGCAAAAGCTATATTAAAAACAAATCAAAAGAATCAGAGAATCACAAAGATGGTAAGAACTTCTTCTCTTGCAGAGAAGAGAAGTCTGCCAGGTAAGCCCCACAGTTCCCTCTGCCTTTTCCCCTGGGGAATGTGCTGATTCAACAGTGTGGAGAAAAGAGGCTGGGCTGAAGCAGTGGCTTGGAGCTGGAGACAGTCCCAGCGAGGGGCATGCAAGTTTGGGCTGCCAGAGCAGCCAAGGTTGCCACGTCCCAGATCCTGGAAAGGGGGAGCCTGCGGACAAGTACACCCGAAACGGCACAATCTCCCCTGAAGACATCTGCTGACTCTTAAGCAGTGCCTATACCGGGACAGGTGACGGGAAACCAAACAGAAGATGGCAGATCCATCCAAAGGGCAGAGAGAGTCCTTTGGCAGCCTTGTGGTGCTGGGGGAATGAAGGTTGAACTTCGGGGTCCACGAAGACAGCAAGGCCTGGGGAATGCTCCAGACACTCGGCTGACACCCTCCAAGGGAAGAAGCTAAACATCAGGATCGAAGGCAAACCAGAGCTAAACAAGGGCCAAGAACCCCTGAAACCCGCCGAGTGCGGATAGGTGGTCTGCCTGCCAGAATGAACTTAAATCCTGAAAAACGACAGAAATAGACCCACAGACTTCTGCTTAGGATGTTATCTCCTCGCCCCTAATAAATAAGAGCAAGCCAGATAATCCATAAAAATCACGACTGTATGATTCAACCAGAGCGCTAAAGAGTGCAAAGAAGCCCAGGTGACCGCAAACCCAGAAAACGAGGACTCCCTTCTGCATGAGGAGACCTATGATCCTTTCCGCCCTCGATGGAGCCGTGGGGGGCGAAACCCGCCGCTGACGGGGTAAAGGAGGACCGGCTGAATTTCTTGAGCGATTTGTGAAAGCAACTGAAGACTGGCACAAGGACAGTACAGAATGCCCCGGAGTGCCAGCCACAAACGATGCCTGCACTCACTCGCCCAGCTTTCCCCACGGGCCTTCGCTGAGTGCTTACGTGACAAACCAGTGGCAGGGCCGAGACAGACCTCCTAAGAAACCCATACACAAAGGCTGTGAAGACTTGGGGTAGGGGAGGAGAGCAACCCTCTGGGAAGGCAGCCACACTCAGGAGCTGCAGGAGCACTGCTGAGAGACAGGGCCCCTCACCCCCTCCTGCGTTCCCACTGTGAGGGGAAGCTCCGAGACAGCTACTGGGCAGAGCAGGCGCACTTACAGAAGCCCTCTGAGCCCTCCTGGGTCCACAGTGAGCCCCAGGAGGCTGCGCCTGGTCTGGTCGATGGAGGGCCAGAAGGGCGGACAGAGGCCCCACCCACCCCTGCTCCCCAGGCACAGACAGGCAAGCATGCTAAGAGCTGAAGGCAGGGCGGGCGGGGCTACCCCTCTGTCCGTGCCCAGGCAGAACCGCCCACTTTCTGTGTTTCCAACATTGCTGCGCCTACATATTCTAGTCAGCCGTATCCAGATAATTCTACGATTTGGACATATACATGCATTCCTGAAAAACCTCACATTCTTTATGACTAGGTACACAGGACTCAATTTTTCAAATGTGATACGCTACAACAGAATATTATTCAGCCTTAAGAAAAAAGAAAATTTTGGATTACTAGACAACATGAGAAATCTGAATGACACAATGCTAAGTGAAATAAGCCAGTCAAAGAAGGACCGATATGGCAATGATTCCATATGAGATAACTAAAATAGGCAAACTCACGGAAACAAAGAATAGAATTGTGATTGTCAGGGGCTGAGAAGGAGAAACAGAGAGCCGGTATTTGACAATCATTAAATTTCAGTTATGCAAAATGAGTAAGTCCAAGAGATCTGCTCTCTAACATTGTGCCTATAAGTACCAATATTCACACTCTATTAAAACAATAGATCGCATGTTAAGTGTTCTTATCACATTAGGGAGGGAGAGAAGGAGGAAGGAAATATCAAAACTCAAAGGAAGAGGATTGGAGCAGACCCTCAAAACATATGCAACTTTATAACCAATTAAAAACAATTAAAACCTAATAAAATTACTAGCAGAGTTTAAAAAATGAACAATAAAGACTTCGGTTTAAAAAAGTGATTGTCACTTGATAAAAGGGAAAAAAAGACAGAAGGACTGAGCTCTGGAGCACGGAGGCAATAATAAAATGCCCCGAAAGGGGGAGTGATGACGTAAGGCCTTCCTCACACAGAGCACAGAGCCAAGCTGGACGAAGAGAAAGGGAACAGAGAGATAAACACTGACGGGTGGTGCGCTGTCTTCAGCGGTGTTCACGCACTTTGCTCTGGCTACTGTTACATGAACCGACAAACTCTGCCCATCATATTGCCACCACTGCCCTATTTACTAATCACAAATAAATCAACACCCATTGAACACACACTCCCCAGCAGGATACACCGTCCCAACCCGAATTAAACTACAAGGACTCCACGGGCAGACCATTCATTTTTGTATCCTTAGTATCTGCTACATACACCCGACACAATGTAAATGTCAACTTTTCTTTAAAAATGTGTATGTTAAACATTTAAAATTATTTTTTCAAAGTATTTTTAACATTAAAAAGAAACATGCACCAACAAAAACTGCACCTCTTCTCCAACATTCTTGCTCACGATAACCCAAATCTGAGCTAGAACACTAACTGGAAGTCAGAAAAAAGAAACATGGAAGACTCTAATAACTGAACAAGCTCCCAAAATATACTGAGAGCATAGGTTCTAGAATGCATTCTAACAACGTTCAAAATTCAAAGGACGAGAAGACATGAATAAATCCATGTAAACATTTTTCAATTAAGCATTACATTTTAATGCATTCTATTGGAAAAAATTCAGAATTCTCTCAGAAGATATCTTCTCTACTATATTATTCAACATAGCTTACTGGGCAGGTGATCTATAAACACTGTATATAAGAATCCTATTTGAGGTTACCAGAATCTGTCCACATTCTGATGATAAAAATAAAAACACCCACAACGGCAGCCCGCCTGCTAGACTGCCCTGCCGAACCATCTAAGGATCACCCCAGGTAAATGTGCCTTTCCCTGGCTGATAGTCAACATCAGTACATCAAGGTCAACAAAACTCATCATGTTTCTTATGGTTTTACGGACCCCAGAGCCTGGATGCAAGTAGAAACCACCAGCATTACCTCTACTTTCACTTTTAACCCAATGAGAAACAAGCCAGTTACAGCCCAGATAGAAAGAGTAATCTCTCAATTACTACCTGAAGTCATCCAGCGTTTCCTGTATCATGTTCTGAATAAAATGGATTTGAACGGAAGTCAATGGTGCATTTGGCCGATTATTTCCAATGGTATCAGCTATTTTTTCTGACAGTGAACTGGCAACTCCGGCAGTGACAGAGGATGCTAACTTTGGATCTAAAATGAAAATAGGAAGAAAATATTAAGGGTCAATTTAGACTAAAAGATATCAAACATTTCTAAATAAGATTTGGCATGAAAAAACTTGAAAAACTGTTAAAGAACAGTGTGCCTGTGACATTTAGAAAAAATCACTGTTTGGAATACAAATCTTACAAACTTTCTATGACATTACTTCTAATAGTCATTTATCTCTGTACATAAACTGCCAACTGTCTAATGTAGTAACAACATATGAGAGAGGGACTGATCTTGAAGAATCTCTGAGCCATTTCCTCTTATAAAAGATGAATGTGACAGGCTGCAGCAGAAACTAGATAAACCAAGACCATTAAAAACAAACAGGAGGAATACAGGAGGAAAGGAGGGCTAGAGGCAAAGCCCTAGAGTTTAAGCTAATGCAATCCGTCCACAGAAACCTTAAGGTAAAATACAGATATCTATATAAGAGAGTTGCTTCCATACAAAGGGTTGTTTTGTATGGATAACTCTTATAGATGAACCTAATGTCCCTTTAAATGTGCTCAGGAACACTACAAACAGGACTTTAATATAGGGAAATATACACTAATATAAAATGTCAAGTGTAACTGACAAATTAAAAATAACATCAAAAACCAAATACAGTCGGGAATAATATCTTTGTAAATAAATCTTCATTTTAATTTAAAAAGAGAATTTTAGGTAGTTAATGATCCATTTTCCAAGAGTCCTACACTATATTCCTATCTTATCATACTAGATCAAGACACAGTGTAGATTAAAAATGAAATTAACACCAAGAGTGTCAAGTAAATGTGGTTATGTTTAACCACTCATACACATTTTATTATCTTCTAGTATGAAAAGCACACTAGAAAGATGTCATACATTTTAAACTCCTTAAACATTTAAAATTTTTGGTCTGTGGTCAATCCATTTATTTATCCTTTCTAGTGAAAGAGGGGGAGTATTTAACTTAACACTTTCAAACATTAGGAATTTTTATGTACTTACTTGAAGTTGAGGATCCATTGATTGTGGGTTCATACGGTAGCTGTGCCTCATTTTCTTTTTCTGGCTTTTCAAATTTCTCAGGACTTTTCGTTTGGTTAGATGATGGAGAGGTATTTAGATTTCCAGTTTCAACAGCAGGGATCAACTTCGCAAACTTCACATTTAAAATAAACAATTAATATATACATTCTGGTTTTACCTATATAATCCACATGATTTGTACCAACTTTCTCTTTTTAGCCAACAGGTAGGGTCGGGTAAAGGAAAAGAAAGAAAGGGATAGAGAAAGCAGAAAAACTGCTAGGACTAGCGGCAAAATAAATCAAGTTTACTAACCCAAACCAATGTCAATGATAACACGAGAAAGAGTTCTGTGAAAATATCTGTTTAGTATCATTTAAAATAATTATCACAAGCAAAAAAAAAAAAAAACAACCCCAAATTCTCATGTGATATAACTAGTCAGAAATATTTGAAAAATAAGTCAAAAGATATTTTTTTACTTCTTGAATTATGGTATCTTTTCAGTATCATCCTAAAAATTCAATTTGCTCTAAGTCTTGGGGTAAATGACTTAACCACCAATTCAGGGCTTTCTGCTGCAATGGAAATAACTTCTAAAAAATTCAGGTATAAAAATATTCTTATACAAATAGTCAAACCTAGATTTTTGTCTTATAAAACAATAGTGTAAGTTTAAGTTTACATTTGCTGTTACTTTCATCATATCCAGAGACATTTCAAAATTATCCTTCAATTTCTAACCTGTGACATCCAGTTTGAAGGGTATTTTCCTAGCTAGTCAGTGCACAGCACTGTCCACAGACAGGACACAGGCAGTGGCAGCTGTCTGCTTCCTAGTGATGAACTTCACCATTACGCCTGCTGGCGACACACAAGTGAGATCAGTCTCCTTCTCAGAGAGATACCTGTTTGAAGGGGTCTTTGGGTTCCTGTTTTCCCACATACGTTTTCTTAGGCTCAGCTGTGAGATCATGATGTTCATTTTCCTCTTTCCCCGGAGACCCCACGAAGACATTAAGAGGGCTAGAATGCAACACTGGAGTGCCTGAAGCTCCTGGATTTTTTCTTGGAGGAAACACGGAGTTCAGTTGTGTTAAAAAATCAAGGCCTGAAAAAGCGGAGGAAAAAACTGCATTTGCCTATGATGTTCTCCAATTTTGGATATTTAATAAAAGCTGTTAACAGGACAGACAGCTTAATAGGGTAGAAAGACAAGGGATTTAGATTCTGAAGTCATGTTCATTTGCCAGCTCTAGCCCTTATTTGAGTGTATTCTTGGGCAAAAATTGTAAACCTCTCTGTGTCCTGATCTGTAAATGTGAACAATGATACACACTTCCCTGAGTGGTAAGGCTTAAGAGAGATGGTATATGTACAATTACTTTGAAAACTGCAAAGCACAATGGAAGTTTTAGTTAGTAGAAGTGTTTGAGAACTGAAAATTGTTCATTTGGTTCACACCTGTAAGAGATATATATACGTATTGCATATATCTTACATATATAACACATGCATATGTATTATGTATTTTATATATAACACACACATCAAATCTTACCTATATTATACATGCATGTATATTACATATCTATATAAACATGTGAGATATGTGTATTATATATATAAAGCACACGTAAGATGTATATATTCCATATCTATATAAAAATCATGTGGTATATAATATACATCTATATATAAACATGTGAGAGATAAGTATGTAGATATCTGTATAGATATCTACATAGATATACATCTCCTGGCCAGCAGCCTCTAAGAAGGTTCCTAATGACCCCTGACATCTGGCATGGATCCATGCCCTCCTGTAACCCCGCCACACTGAATGACGGTTGGACCTGGAAACTTGCTTCCAGCAAAGAGAATACAGCAAAGTAGACACCACTTTAAAAGTTAGGTTACAAACACACTGCGGCCTCCACCTGAGTGTCTGCAGCCACAGGAATGAGCTTGGAAGCAACTTAGCCCAGTTAAGCCCCGAGGATTGCAGCTCTATGGACACCCCAACTAAAGCAGCAAGAGAGACCAAAAGCCAAAGGCACTCAGCTAAGTCTTGCTCAGATCCCTAACCCACAAGTACGATGATAAATGCTCTTTTAAAAATTCAAAATGTCAGGGTAACTTGTTACATAGCCATAGATAACACAATTCACTTACAATTCTCATAAAAATACTTCCCAACAGTTCTTACCATCTCCTTTACCCACAGACTCATCACCCTCCTTGTTCACCACAGCATCTATAAACAAAATTAGAAAACCAAATTTAACATAGTGAAAAAGACACCATAACAATTTAGACTTCCAATTCATTCCTGAAAGAGTTCAGAGACCAATGATCTTCTGAAGAAAAATCTGAGTAAAGTTAAAAGCTAGCACTCAGGTAAACTTCCCATTTCATCTTTCAGCTTCGTGCATAGCAGTAAAGAAGAAAGATAATTCTATACTACAGTCACGTAACGAGACACCAAAACATACTAGAAAAACACCCCAGTTAGGTCCAAGATCTGCATTTGGTTCTGCCTACTTCACTTAATAGCTCTGGGGCCTTGGACAAACCTTTACCACCATCAAGCTCCAGTTTCTGCATCTACGTAAGGGAGACAATGCCCTGACCATCTCGCAAGACTGTTTTGAGAATCGACGGAAATAACATAAAAATATTTTGCAAGCAATACGATGCTATAAAAACATAAGGTTTTATTTAATATTTCACAATTTATTAATATTAAAATTTCAATGGTAGAAATTTCAATACTGTAATATTACTAATTTACCAATTAACAACCCCAAACTGCTTAGGGAATAGAAAAACGGTCAAATTCGCCAGAAATTTAAATGGCCAATACAGTGATTATCATACAGAATTAGCATATTAGTGGACTATCATCCATCTGTCCTACCCATCCAACTATGTACCTGCAGGTGTATACACATACTAGTAACTGCACAACACACACACTTTTAGAAGCCATTAGTTCTCCTGTTCTCCCCTAACAAAAGCAGAAGTACTATAATTTAAAAAATGAAGAAACTGAAGCAAAACAGATGAAGCCTTTTACTAGTAGAGCTGCATCCTTGAGATTAAAACCCAAATCTCCTGACAATGAAACCTGTACTATATTTAGTATCCACGTTTTCCTCTCGTTAATAACATAAAACTGGAAGAAATGAAGGACATATGGTTCCTATTCTAATATTTTTAAAAGTAGCTAAAGTAACTAAAGCGGAATTCCTTCCCTTTACTCATTTCTCTGGAAAACCATGGCAGAGGATTTTATTTATAACTCAAAATCCTCCAAAAGCCCCGCCCTGCATTCTTCAATTCCAGAGTTGACTAGCAGGGTTCCCGTGACCGTCAGAACCTGTCTCCCTCCAGCCCAAGCCCCCTTCCCTTCCTTCATCTGCGTCCTCTCTACTCTCTACGCCGTCTGACCTCTCTTCGTCCCGAAAGAAAGGGATCCTCCTCTCTTTCACTAGGTGGAAGGAAGATAAAGGAATCTGACCTGCAATTGAAATATTCGCAGGAAGACAATAATTCTATACAATCATATTTTTATTGATTATTTCTGATTATGAAATTAATTGCAGAAAATTTGGAAAATAGACTATTTTGAAATAAAAAATTATATAAAGATCACAAGCACATGTAACAATTTAAACATCCTACTACTATTAAGTTCATTCCAGTTTTTAACTATTATATATAAATAGTAAACATGGAAATATTTGTGGGTAAATTTTCTTAGATTAATTTACAGAAATGGAATTAATAGGCCAAAATTTAAGCCTGCCAAATTACCCTCTAGAAATTGACCCATATTGTTGACAACACTATTAGCAGTGAAACTATCCCATTAAGGATGAACATCAGTACCAAAAAAACAGCCAAAGAATGATAAATAATGTTTCTATTCATCAAGCTGGCAAAGATTTTTGCTCTTTGGTTTTTTTTTCTTTTCAATGGCAACACCTACTAGCAGTGGGGGTGTGTACATGTGTGTGTGATAGTTTCTTTCATACAAAGTGTAAACAGGGGTGTCAAACTCATTTTCACCAGGGGCCACATTAGCCTCACAGTTGCCTTCAAAGGGCCAAATTAATTTCAACTCCTTAATGGTTAAGGAGTAGTTACACTTATACAGTCCTAAAATTATTTTGGCCCCTTGAAGGCAACTATGAGGCTGATGTGGCTCCCGGTGAAACTGAGTTTGACACCCCTGGTATAAAAAAAGATGAGGCAAAGTATCACCCAGCCATATTTCTCCATGAAAACATTTAATAAATACCAATTAAGTACTAATAATCACAGAAGCATTTTTTTTTAATTAGAAAGATATCTTTTATCTATCAATATCCCAGATTTTACAGATTTACTTAGAAGTAAATACAAGATTGCTTGTGGAGGGCAAACTTCCTTTAAGAAATTTCTGTGGAAATTATGGTGGGACTGCAGACTGGTACAACCACTATGGAAAGCAGTATGGAATTTTCTAAGAAAACTAAAAATGGACGTGCCTTTTGACCCAGCAATTCTACTGCTAGGAGTATATCCTAAGAACCCTGAGACACCAATCCAAAAGAACCTATGCACCCCGATGTTCAGAGCAGCACAATTTATGATAGCCAAGAGTTGGAAGCAACCTAAATGCCCATTGGTCAATGACTGGATCAAAAAACTATGGTACATTTACACAATGGAATTCTATGCTGCAGAAAGGAAGAAGGAGCTCCTACCCTTTGCAACATCATGGATGGAGCTGGAAAGCATTATGCTGAGCGAAATAAGCCAGGCAGTGAAAGACAAATACCATATGATATCACCTTTAACAGGAATCTAAACAACAAAACAAACAAGCAAGCAAAATGTATCCAAAGACACTGAAATACAGAACGTGCTGACAGGGTCCAGAGGGTAGAGGGGAGAGAAGCACAGAGTAAAAGGGGATGGACTCACATGAATAAGTATGAAGGACACATGGACAATAACTAAGACAGGGGGCGGAGATGGGAGGGGGGTGGGGAGCATGGGGGGGGCAGGGCTGGGAATACAAGAAAGAAAACTGTACTTGAACAAAAGTTAAATTAAAAAAAAAAGAAATTTCTGTGGAAATTAAAATGCTCACTTGGAATCTTTTTGCAAACTCCCCATGTGAAAATTACCAGCATATATTCTGGAATGATAACATTTAAGACATCAGGGATTAAGACAATTATCATGCCCACAGTTAAACTGTAGCTATCACCCACGTCTTCCAGCCAGAATAAAAATGTAGTGACTACCAGCAAGAGAACGTGATCCACTGATCTAAAGAGACTTACCATCTCTGATAGGTGAGAACATGTCACCTAAACTACTTGTTCTACTATCGTCAAAACTGGAGAAATCTTGACTTTTTCCGCTGTCTGTGTTGATGCTTCGAGGCAAACCTTATAGGAATTAGAAATAAAAATGTCTTGTTAAATCTAAATAAATCTATCAGCAGAAACTAGGTTTTAAAATATAAAACTGAAAGCAACAAATGAACAAATAAAAACTCACAGACACAGACAATAGCACAGCGGCTACCAGACAAAGGGGCTGGAGGAGGGGACAGGGCAGTCAAGGGCAAAGCCGTTCAAATACACAGTGACCAAAGGAGATACGACTTTGTGTATAAACACACAACGCAATATACAAATAACGCATCGCAATATTGTACACTTGAAACCTATATAATTTTACTACGCAATGTCAGCCCAGTAAATATAATTTAAAAAATAATTTAAACAGAATAAATATATGATTTTGTCAATAAACAGATAAACATGTATTACCATATTACTGGTAATATTATGACTGTATCAGGAGAAAAAGCACAATTTAAAAACAGCTCAGGTAACCATCATTTTCATGGGATAAAGTGCTACCCCAAAATCAAATAACTTATTTACTGATACAACACCACCTTATTGTAGCCATTTTGCTTGACAGTTTTCTAAAATAATGTAAATACTTTGCTTTTGTCTTAAACAAAATATTCTGAGCATGGTTTTGTTACCGACTCGTACGATCATCTACAAAGGCCATCATAAGAAAGTCTGTGAGGCACACACAGCACAATGCCCAACACAACGGGACTCAAGCCATGTTAGTCCTTCCCCCAACTTGCAGTGGACAGGCACTTTTCCCTCTTCTGTCTTTTTTTCACTAACAGCAGGAGCTGTTAACACTGCTCTCGGCGTTTTCAACCTCAGATGACTTCACTAACCTCATAGTAATTTACTAAGAGGAAAGAAACCAGAATACCAAATTCAGAGAGACTAGTACCTAGTCATCCATAAAGAGGCAGGCTGCTTCCTACCGAAAGCAAGCAGGAGCAACAAGCCTGCAGAGGCTGTTTCCAATAACTAAATCAGACCCCTTCAGGGCAAGCAGCATGGACTCTTTTCCCAAACTTTGGATTTATCTTACAAGTAGCTTAAAATAATAACAGTAATGACAATGATCATGATGACGATATTATCATCACACCATAATTACTGAATGCCCACCATGCGCCAGGCACTCTTGGTACATTTTCTCTGATTTCACAATAACCCTAAAAGTTAAATATTATCTGTGGAGGAGAAAAAAGAGACTGAGAATGGTTAAGAAAACTGCCCAAAGTCATCTGGGAAAGAAATGACAGACCTGAGACTTAAACCTAATATACTCTCGGTGTTTCAGAGAGGAAAATTGTACATGTGTGTGCATCTGAGAGAAAATTTCGAAGCAAATGTGGCAAATTTATAAAATGGTCCATCTTCTAGATAGTGGAGCTCAGAGGTTCTTTGTAATATTACTGAAACTTTTCTGTAATCTTGCAATTATTTCAAAATAAAATAAACACAATTTCTAAATATGGTTACAGAGCAAACTTTCATTTTACCAGAAACTTTGCCAATGGGTGGAGTGTCGTTAATCAGTGACCCTGCAAGCCCAGTCTTTCATTTTCTAATTAATGTTGTTGTTGTTACAGAGTCTCCTCATTAAAAACTAAATGAATAAATAGGCTTCAGAAAATTTACAGGAAATGAGAAAATCTTTAATTTTTGAAAATTATGCATAAAATTAATAATAAAATAGATTTTGAAATAGTGGCAATTTTCATATAGTTAATTCAACATTTCTGGCAAACGTTACTCAAAGTTATTTTCAAAAAGAAAAAGAATTTTTTCTCTTAAGCAGATAGCAACAGCATTTATTTCTAGGAGTTTTTAAATAAAGACCTAATTATTTTTCTGCATAATATATAATAATTTTTACTTAAGTATGATATAGTTATTCACAGAAAATTTATACTTACCACCTTAAAAAAAACTATTCCCCACTATGAACACTAACAAATTAAAGCTTTGCTAATACTTGGAAATAGTCAAGTCGGACTGAAGAGGCACCACCAATACATCCGTCCAAGTCAAGGTCTTGTCCTAAAAATTAATTAATACACATGGATGCACACGTCCATTTCTAATGAGAATATGTTGAAAACACACTGGCATATACACCATAGAGGCTTTTAAGATTATCTGTTGCAGGTGGGCAGTTTAACCTATTTCTTAAAATAAAAACCAGGTTTTCAGGAACTCAGGAAATACGATCTTCATTGTGGGCAAAGCATATATCCTACAGGGGGCATGGGGGAGCGCACCACCATGTTATACCTTCACAATGTCTAAATGAATTCTTCTTTAAGAAATGTTTCATCAATCTGATTGTAGAGTAGAAAAAATTATTTACAATTGCAACGTTTTCCTTTATTTTTATTTAACAAACTAGTACGCTGCTCAGTATGTGCCAGGCACTATTTAATACTTAAACACATTCATTTCACCATGTGACTTATTTTTTATTCTGAAAGATGACATAAAAGGAGCCATTAATAGCTTTAAAAAAAGATCCTATCATGACGCCATCCAAGTTTCATTCCATACTGGTTGATCTGAAGACACAATGGAAAGTCATCAAGCCTGGGAACATTAACAATGAAAAATTTCTGAGTTGACATTATTCAATTTTTTAAGATATTTTTTAAAATAGAAGTTCAGCTAAATAGACTGAATTTTCATTAATTTTAAAATTAATTAATTTTAAAAAATTAATTTTCATTACTTTTTTAAGAAATACACCGCTGTAGTTAAAATTTTCACTTCGTCAGTGGTGTCTACTAATACCCTCACCTAAATACGCCAGTGAACGTAAGCTCTAGGCTCCTGAAGAATGGGCAATCACGTACATCGGGGTCGGGGCGGCGCACTCCAAGCACCGCCCGGCCGCAGCACTTACCCGCTCTGTCCTGGGCAGCGCCGGCTCCTTTCCCCGCGGCCGTCGTGGGCTGCGGCAGGACTGCGGCAACGGAAGCGGCTTCTCTGACACCCCCAGAACTCTGCACCCCACCGCTGGTAGCGCTCACAGGCACGGTTCGCTTGTTCACAGCTGAGGGCTTATTTGAACAGCCCTTATTTAAACCTGACTAAAATGTAATGGAATATTTAAAAGGTCAGGTTTCTAATGTTCTCTACTCTTATTAATATTTTATCAATTCCCTATTAGATTAAAAATATGTATATATTTTTCCTTACAAATTTTAAGCTTGCTGGTGAATCTGAGAGTTTCCCTCTGAACACAAAAGCCTTTTAAAATGTGAAGAGGGAAATATGAGAATTAAGTGTGAAATTAATAAAATAGTTTTAAAACCAAGTATCAAATGACTGTATTAAAATTATATTAAGTGCTTTTATATAAAAATAATTATGAAGCAAAACTGCACTGTTCAATTGACAACATAAAATTTTCATATTCTGAGCTTGATTTATTCAGTAAAATCAAAAATTCAAAAAGAAGATATTTTACCTTAGAAACAGCAGTGGGATACTGAAATATTATACACCGCACAGATGTCTTGTGAGCACTGATGGTTTTAACCGGTGATTTCAACATCCTTAAATCATACTGATATATCTTCCCGCGGGAGGATCCAATGGCCAAAGCCGCTCCATCAGGCATGAAATCTACTGCAGTCAGAGGAGCGTCAGCTACTAGGGTTTTCACGAGCCTTTGGAAAGGAGAACAAGTCTGGGAGTGTGCACAGGTGTGTAAGCTTAGGTGACACACGAATAACTGTAGGCCAAAACCAAACTTACTTAGAATTTGGCAAACAACACATACACCCCGCATACCTACTTAAAGCAGAAACTGAGAAGTACAGGCTCTGAGACGTTTCCAGTGCAGTGGCACCTAAAGGAACGGAACACTCAATCCTACTTTTCGATTCCCTCCTCAGAGGCACACGCTCTACATCATCTAGAAGCGGTACCTGCTTCTTTGCGGAATTACTGCAGTGAGTGTGACAGAACTCCCGGGTGCTGCTCAACAAAAAAAGGACTCTGGCCACAGAATTCAGGAGGCTCCCAGGATCCCCTTGCCATTTATTGACCTGCTTAAGCCTCAAGAGGACTGTGCGTGACCTTGCGCAGGGAGCAGCTGGCACTCTGCTCTCGGCTGCGCATGTCTCGACCAAAAAGCCAACAGAACCCATGGGGCGTGATGCTCAGGAAGCTGATATCGAAATATGAATACTGATCTGCCAACACTGAGCTCTCTGTTGGAGCGTCTGGGATAAGAAATGGTTTACCAACTCAGGTCTCTCAGTTCAAAAAAAGAGTAAAAAAAAAAAGAATGTGACATAAGCAATAGTAAACTTTAATAAGGGCTACAGGATCTTCAGATATCTCAAATACACCTGCAGCATTCTTGCAGCTTTTTTTTTTTTAAAGGAAACCAAGCATTCTTATAACTCAAAGGACAAGAAGGCACAGTAGACCCAGATACTCAGACTATGGGCCTGTTAGCTCTGGATCAGTGGTTCTCAACAGGAGGTAGTTACAATGTCACAACAGGGCAAGTGCTACAGGCATCTCGTGGCCTGGAGGCCAGGGATGCCGCCGACCGTCTCGCAGTGCCCAGGACAGCCCTTCACAACCAGGAATTATCCAACCCAAAATGTCGGTATCAATAATTTAGACATCCTGCTTTAGATACGGAATCAATTGCAAAGCAAATGAACCATACTGCTTTAAAAACATACACATTTAGTTGTATTTTGTAAAAGAATAACATGCATGTGTGCTAAAATAAAAATGTGAAATAATTAGCAGGCTACCCTTCAAAGTTCATGATCCAGAAATACTCTAAAGACTACCCACGCCTCATCTACTTTTTTCTGCAAGGGAAGAAAAAGAGAAAAATCTACTTCACCAGACATCAAGTACACAAATTTTAGAGCTCCTGAACATTAATCGGAGGTCTACACAAATCACAAATCCGTCCGCTAATGAGATCGTTAATTGTTACTAAATTAAGAAATGTCACACTTACTTCTTACTTGAAGTGTCATAGAGAATGATTCTCTTATCCAAGCCTATGGTCACAAATAACAGTTCATTGACAGGAGAAAAGCAGATGCCGGAGGCTGGAGCCTTGTGTGTACCATCAAAGTTGTGGTAGGGACTCTGATTATTCACATCCCAGAGAGTTACTACTCCATTATCCGAAACACTTCCCAGCAGCGATTTCTTAAATAAGGAGTACTTCAAGTGCCGAACAGGCTATAAAAATGAGAATCAATTTTGTGTAATTGCAAGCATTCATAAAAACATTTTATTTAAACTCTATAGATGATGACCAACCACAAACACAACATTCACACCAGATTCAGGAATTCTGTTTAAAACTTCTGTCCAGGAACAGGTTTCAATCATAACACCGAAAAATTATTTAGTGAGCTACACAAGATGACCCTAAGACATACCAATATTCTACTAATTGAATGTCATGATTCTACTAAGTTGGAGTAAAGCTACCTCCATCTCCTCTCTTTTTCCAAAGGAAAAATATAATACAAGATTAACGACATCACCTCATCGAGGCTAGAACATCCACCATAAATAAAAGGCCCAGTCACAGCCAAAACACAAGAAAGGAGGAAAAAGCAGTATCTGCATTTTACACACATTTTGTATATTTGCATCTGAGCGTCTGCTGTGCTGGCAATCCAACACCTGCAGCATAATAAAAAATTCACTAAACCACACAGGAGGAACTGTCAATACTCCAGACGGGGGATGGATATGCCCATTCTTCAAAAGCATCAGCCTGAGGGCAAGGCAAGCTTTTAACCACTTGCCCCTGCGGGCAGTGGAGACACGCCATTCCCTTTCTAGAGTTTGATCCAGCTGAACCCAACTAAAGATCCAGTTGGAGTGAACAGGTCCTGCCTTAACACTAACTGAATTTTATCTACCTTTACTAAAATGTTGCTTTCAAACTTATGCTCATATTTATTGTGCTAAGAATTAAGTATTGTATATGAAAGCTAATTTTTCCCTGTGAAGGAACAGCAATGTAAGTGTAGAAATTAAGTACAAGCCACAAGAGGGGGGAACTGGTTGTAAGACACCCTCAGAAAGTCCTGAGTCAAGCAGCGAGCAGGCTCCGTAGGCAGGTGTGCGCCTCACACGTCGCCCCAGAAGAAACGGCACAGAACAAAAGTCAAACTGAGTTTCTGTCTGCTCCATCTACTTTAATCTTTCATGCTCCAAAAGGATTTGAAACCACGGGATTTTAGATATTAAAACTCATAGTCTACTTACTGCTAAAATGTTTGCAAATAATATATATTAGCCCTCAACAACAAAAATATTTAGGAAAAACACAAAACAAAATCTACCTAAGGAAACAAAAAGGATTATTTGTTACCAGATACATAAGGAAAGATATGGTCATTACTATGGTTACCTACTAAATTTGGCTCCTTTGCATATGGCTAAAGTACAAAGGAAAAATGTTGGTATATATTTCCCATCGCTGTTGAGGAAAAGTATATCCATATGAATGGATAAATCTCTCCTCTGGCCCGCACTCAAGAAAAAATAAACTACATGGACCTTAAATATGAAAGACACAGAGCTCTTAGTAAATTATAATGTTTGTAGTTATATATCAACCTATCAAAACACAAGGCAAAACAATAAATTTGAATTAAACGTACAGGAAGAACTTAATAAAACCCCAAAACACAAAACTATGCCACAAATAAATAAATAAATAGACCCCAGAGATTCTTAAAGTTCATCATGTTCAATCTCAGCCACAGCAGCAATTTGCTCAAATATCCTTCAAATATGGCCATCCATTATCTGCCTGTACATACAAGGCTCAGGGAACTTACTGCTTTTATAAAACTTTACAAAGAGTTAAAAACACAGTTCTTGATGAAGTCAAAACCTAAATTCCATATATTGCTCCAAATTTAGTGGACCTAAATGGCAACCTATTAAGGAACAAAAAAAGACTAAAGATAACCATAAATCTTCCCCTCAGATAAACGTGAGTTTGAGTGGAAGCTCAACCAAACTCCCTACAGTTTGGATAAATTACTTCATCTCCAAGCCTCAGTGTTTTCACCTACAAAACAGAAAACACTCACTTGCCTCTAAAGGTTGTTTTGAGGATTAAACAGCACATCTGCCCAGACCCGGGAACGCAATACCTATCCCAACAGTTTCCACAAGCCCAGGACCCCCATCTTCATTGCTGTCCACATCATCATATCATCACCTTGCACACGCGTGTTTTAAAAGACTCTTAGGGAACCACACTCATTCCTTTAAATGCCTCCCCTGGGTCTCTTTGATCACAGATACTCATTTCTGAACTTTCTACATCAAATAAATTATCATCTCTTTAGAATATCATTGAGAATACTAAATAATCCTGGATAAACAAAGTATTAATCTACTAAATTCTATTTAAAATAAGTATCCATTAATTTTATATCAGCAGCGCTTATTAAGCTTTTATCTTGTTCCATATGAAAGCTATTTCTAAGAAAAATAGTGCCAAGAAGCTTATGAAAATCCTAATATTTTAAGCAGCAATGCTATTTTTTCTCACAATACATCATGTAAGAACATGGGTGCTTGCGGAGGGAGGACAGCGGTTGTTTCTAAATATAAAAAATACATCACTTAGTGTGATTCAGGATTGGCAAAATTCTTCTTAAAGGGACAGATAGTAAATATTTCAAGTGTTGTACTGCAAAAGCATTTGTAAACGACACATAAATGAGCATGGCTGTGTTTCAATAAAACTTTATTTACAAAAATAAAGCCAACCCATGGGTCATAGTTTGCTCATCCCTCCTATAAATATTTGAAAGAGTAAAACAAAACAAAACAAACAAAAAACCCATCCATAATCCCACACTCTTCCCAATAGAGAAAAACTATTTAACATTTTAGGGGATATTTTTTAAAATCTACATAATCAATAAAACGGACCCAATTTTTAACAACTTTAAATAAGGCCACAGTTTGAAAAGGCAACACATGGCAACCTATCTGTGAGCGTAAGTTGCTGAACTTGCCAAATAGCGACACGCAATTATAATCTAAGAAGCCTGTCAGGCCTGGCAGCTGTGCAGAGGCAGCGCAGCTCTTCCCCTGCAGAAATGCGCCGTGATCCACATACCACTACCAGCTTCAATCCAGCTCATACACTTCAAAGGCAGCTTCTAAATATACTCAGGCAATCTCATTTCTAATACGAACTCCAGTAAAATGCAGATTCAGTAAGACTTCATTATTTTTTTCACTTTTGCTAAGAAATCAATTTGAAAAATTTTAAAGATTTCAAATTGGTTGTTCATATAAACAAAAACAGAAATTTTTAAATTAATTGTTACATGTGCCCTACCTACCCTAGTTTTTTCCAGGAATACACTATCTATGGTAAAACTGAACAACAGAGAAACTGAGCTGAATGTATTCAAATCAAATTATGTCAATTTTTGGACAGGCCTGAAATTTTTATGAATGTTATTTAAATTTAAGAAATAAATATTTAGCCCTGGCTGGTGTGGCTCAGTGACTGAGTGCCAGCCTGCAAATCAAAGGGTCACTGGCTCAATTCCCACTCTAGGGCTCATGCTTAGGTTGCAGGCCAGGTCTCCAGTAGGGGGTGCACGAGAGGCAACCACACATTGATGTCTCTCTCCCTCCCTTTCTCTCTAACCTCCTCTCTCTAAAAAATTAATCAATTAAATCTTTTTTAAAAAGAGAAAGAAATATTTAATATATTTGAAATCTTACAATTATTTTTAATGGTCCAGTATTCAAAGTCCCACACATCAACACCAGGTTCAGGTGTACCTCTCCAACCTGTTCTCACATTGGCCATATATAAATCCCCATGTGGCTTCCTCCGTATAAAATATCCCTCCCCCAAAGTTCTGTATTAGCCTATTGGAACCTCTGTAGTCTCTAAATGTGTTCAGGCATTCTCCCATTTGCTGAGGATCTTTTCCACGTGAGGCACAAAGCTGGACAACGGCTGAGGACAAAGAAAACCACACTCGGTTCCAACCAGAGTGTGGCCATGCAAGAGTTAACCCTAGTGTACTAGTCAGAATCAAGTGACTGGCAAAGGGGCCCATTCACATTGTGGCAAAAATAAAACACACACAAATTAGGCCTTATACCCAGCGGAAATCCCCTTCTTCAATTCCCGGAGTTTATTCCCAATCAGGTAACTTTCTCTCACTGTTCTGAATCACCATAAGGTGATTATATCAGTCACCCATATTCTCATTCATATGCATCTCTCTTTTATTCCCCAATACATATGACCTTGAGAAAAGACATTGTTTCTATACATTTTCAATATCCATTAAATTTTTATTACACACTAAATAGGTACCATTCAAATAACAATTTTAAAATTGCTTTTCAAGAGTGAGGTGCTCTCATCTTTTATCTCATAATAATTATGGCCAGAGTGATTATAAGGAAAGAGTGAAGAAGCTGTACCTCATTGGAAATTTCTGTGGATAATTTCATGGAAAGTTAGCCAAAAATTAGATTTCTTAAGAAACTAAAGGTATTCTTTTAAGAATTTCATAGACTAATTTTTAGAAAGAAAAAGTTGTGGCTAATCTTCCTTTATAAAGTTTCCCCATGTACTTCTGTATTAACCTGAAATACATGAATGAGCTTTGACATTATCTATCATATACATAAAGAAACAAAAAACCAAACTCCATTTACCCTGTGCCTAAACACACTCAATTATCTATCACACATCCACCAGAGTATTTTTCAACATAAGTATCCATCTTGTTGCTTACACAGTTTGAGCTATGCAACACTTCTAATAAATGTAACGTCACAGACAGATTAATATCCATGTGTGGGCTTCACCTATTAACACTATTTGTATTTTGTTATATATAGTTATCACCTAGGAGCCTTTGTTATATTCAATGGCCTGGCGGAGCTCAATCAATCAAGCATACTCAATCTAGTATGAATTGGCTTATTTGAGCATTTTTAAATACTACCATTAAGGAACAGCAAGCTGTAAGTTTTTCAAGGAAGCAAAAAATAAATGTAAAATACTGACTTTTAAAACCTTTAAACCTAGTTGTATGTAAGAGTTCAAAATCTAGCTTACCAACTTTTTTTTTATTTCTGTCTTCACCCTGGGGAGTGCTCAATGATTTTAGAGAGAGAGGAAGGGAGGGAGAGAGGGAGAGAAACAGCGATGTGAGAGACATCAAACTGGATGCCTGTCACACGGGCCCTGACAGGGCCCTAACCGCCGACCTAGGTGTGTGCCCTGACCTGCAATCGAACTCACAGCCTTTCAGTCCATGGGACACTCCAACCAACTGAGCCACACTGACTCAGGGCTCAATTTTACTTTGAATAAACCCATACTGTACCTGGTTACTACCATGACCAAAAGGAGTACTAGATAAATTAGTGGTTACACTGTGCAAAATAATTTCACTACTGAGAGATCCAGAGGCAATGTAGCAATCATTCCAATTATACGTTACACAAGTGACTTCATCTTTATGATCCTGGAAGAAAAAAAATGAAAGTAAATACAGTGCCGTAACCTTCCAAAGGCAACAAACCTTCAAAACATCAACAAAATGAAAATGTAACCTTCAAAAGGCACATTTTCCCATCTTTTTGTAAGTTCCATGTTTTATAAATATTACCTACTTATCAATCTAATATTTGCTTTAACATTTTCCTCAAATAACCTACAAGTATTACCCATATAAGTAGGAAACTATGGGATCAACCCCAAGTCTTCTCAGGAAACAGAGGTTTATTTTTCATAACCATGATAATGAGCAGGCACTCTGAAACAAGACACAGAAAGGAAAGGTAATTCTCTAAATGGCGGGTGTCTACCTTAAAGAACACGCTTCCACTGTCAGGTAAAATGTCCCGAGAGTTGCCTGTTGGGAGCGGCCCCGCCCAGGAGAGTAGCATTGTTCCACGGAGGAAGACGGGACATTTACATCAAGGTGGGAACGGCAGCACAAACAGCTAAGTGTGGGGCAGAGGCAAAGGGTCAAGGGGAAAGAGAAGGAGGCGTGTGAACTGAGATGACAGAGGAAGCTTAATGGAAGTTCAACCTCAAAGAAAGGATAAGATCTAAATTCGGGGAAGGGGAAAGAAACCAGAGATAGAATCATGGATAGTGAGAGCGTTTTGATGGTTACCAGATGCAAAGGGGACTTGGGGGAACGGGTGAAGAGGTGAGGGGATTAAGAAGCACAAACGTTTCTGCACAGCTACAGAAAACATCAACAAAATGAAAAGAGAACCAAGCACATGGGAAAATATATTTGCAAATGATACCTCCGACAAGGGTTTGACCTCCAAAATAGATAAAGAACCCACATGTCTCCACTCCATGAAGACAACCCAGTTAAAAAACGGGCAAAGGATCTGAACAGACACTTCTCCAAAGAGGACATACAGAAGTTCCAGAGACATATGAAAGCATGCTCAGCATCACCAGCCATCAGAGAGATGCAAATTAAAACCACAATGAGATACCACTTCACACCAGTCAGAATGGCCATCATAAACAAATCAACAATTGTTGGAGAGGATGTGGAGAAAAGGGAACCCTAGTGCACTGTTGGTGGGAATGCAGACTGGTGCAGCCACTGTGGAAAACATTATGGAATTTCCTCAGAAAACTAAAAATGGAACTGCCTTTTGACCTAGCAATTCCACTGCTGGGATTATACCATAAGAACCCTGAAACATCAATCCAAAAGAACCTATGCACCCCAATGTTCATAGCAGCACAATTTACAATAGCCCAGTGCTGGAAGCAACCTAAGTGCTCATCCACAAATGAGTGGATACAAAAATATGGTACATTTACACAATGGAATTTTATACAGCAGTAAGAAAGGAGCTCCTGCCCTTCATGACAGCATAGATGGAACTGGAGAGCATTATGCTAGTGAAATAAGCCAGGCAGTGAAAGACAAATACCATACATCTCACCTTTAACGGGAACCTAATCAACAAAACAAAAAAGCAAGCAAAGTATAAACAGAGACATTGAAATAAAGAACAAACTGACAGTAAATGGGGGGGGGGGGCGGTGGCATGGTAGGGATAATGGGGGGAAATAAGGGAAGGGTTTTCAAGGAACATGTATAAAGGACACATGGACAAAGCCAAAGGGGGTAGGATCACAGGTGAGAGGCTGGAATGTGTGGGTGAGGGGGAGTGGTAGTGGGGAAATGGAGACAAATGTACTTGAACGATAAAGAAAAAGAAGTACAAATTGGTAGTCACAGAACAGCCATGGGGATGTAAAATACAATATAGGAAATGGAGTAGCCAAAGAACTTACATGCATGACCCATGGACATGAACAAAGGTGAGGGATGGGGGTGGGGTGCTGCCTAAGGGGAGTAGGGGGTGCTGGGTGGGAGGGTCAAAGAGGGAACATTAGGACAACTGTAACAGCACAATCAATGAGATATTTTTAAAAAGAAAAAGAAATCAGGAACTGCAAAATGGAAGAGAACAAAGAACAAATACCCCAAAGCCAGAATGAGCAAGTATGTTTCAAAGATGACAGCAGCTGCTTCTGTTTACCGAGTACTAATGCTGAGAGCTTTATATATTATTATTAATCCTTAAAACAATTTGAAGACAGTGTCATTTTTCTTATTTCACAGATGAATTAACTAAATGAGGCACAGAAAAGGTAAGAAACTTGTGCAAGCTCACACAACTGCTAAGTGCAAGAGCCAGGATTCAATTCCAGGACGAACTTCAAAGCTATTTGCCTTCCTCTATATTGGGTTGTCTCCAAAATGCAAAAGGGAATCCACGTAAAGGAAATAAAACGGTCTTAAATAAAATGAGTTCACAAGGACTATGTTTTCCACCATTTGATCAGAGATACCTAGCAGGAACTTAGAAAAGGGAACACAAACAGGAGCAGCCAAATAACTAAAGAAAAAGCCAATTCTCCAACCCGAACAACCAGACAGAGACCAGACCACTGTCATCCCCAACCCGCGCTTTTTGCGAAGTGCCTTAAAAACAGATCCCTGATTATTTGTTCAAATATGTTTTCCACTGGTGGCTGTTTCTTTCCCCCTTCTGGTACCCCTATAATTCGGATGTTGGAACGTTTAAAGATGTCCTGGAGGTTCCTAAGCCTCTCCTCATTTTTTTGAATTCTCATTTCTTCATTCCTTTCTGGTGGGATGTTTTGTTCTTCCTTCTGGTCCATTCCATTGATCTGAGTCCCATTTTCCTTTCCATCGCTATTGGTTTCCTGTGCATCTCCCTTCATTTCAATTACTTTAGCCATATATTCCTCTAATTTGTGACTTTGTTCCTCTAATTTGTGACTATAATCTACCAGTTCTGTGAGCATCCTGATAAATAGTGTCCTCAATTGTGCTTCTGAGAGGCTGGCAATTTCTTGGTCGCTGAGAGTTATTGGCTCTTGGACTTTGAGTTCTTCTTGTGCCATCTTTCGGGTTGTTCTTGCCTGTTCCATAGCAGGATCAGAGCCCTAAAATGTTCACTAGAACA